>NC_081297.1:7440961-8050576 GCF_030435805.1 Mustela lutreola | reverse complement strand
CTTCCAGGAGCTAACCAGGAGAATCAAAATCATATAATTAATTGTACAAAAGTCTATTGTCCTATGAAGCCAGTAACACTTCTGTGGACAGGTAGAGCAAGTTTTGAATAATTTCTCAATACAGAGTTCACACGTCTAATTCTGTCATTATGTATGCCAGCAGTTGTCCAAGTGTGGTCTGATGAACTCCAGAGTCCCCAAGATCCTTTTGGGGAGAGCAGAGATTTTCCCTTTCGCCCACCACGTGTGTGCTGAACTCAGAAGCAAACATGAGAAGCTAGATAGTTTCCTTAAAGAGGTATGTAAAAATATAAAAAAAGATCTCTCTTCTCACTAATTTTGCCTTGGAAAATAATTATTTTTCATAAAACATTTTTTAACATATCATAGATTCATTGTGGTTATTTTTAATACTGCATTCTTAGTTTCTAGTCAAGTAAATATCACAGATACAACACATTAAAGAAAAGAAAAAGGATTTGGGGATCCTTCGTAATTTTTAAGAGGGTCGATGAGTCTTGACACCAAAATGTTTGAGAACCACTGATATATACATTCTAGTTAAGTTTTTCAGTGTTAGTCGACACACCCTAATATTTCTTAAGTCTATTTTCTTTCTTTGTGATTTTATATTTCATCAGTTCGATGAGTAGTAAAAAAGCATAGAGGAATCTTACTAATGTGGCAGATTAAGTCACAACAAATGAACAATGATTGAGAACCTACTGCGTGCAAAATGGTATGGAAATATACAAAGACCAAGAGAGATATTGCTTCTATTGATCCCTCCCTAAAGATATTTGAGCTACACTAAATCTACAGTATATAGTACAAAATATACTCTCACAATTTGGAATTATAGGGTGGAAGTGTTTGTCTTTGAAATCATCCAAGAGAAAGGTTGGACTTTCCTAGGGCAATTGACTCTTCGGTTGAATATTAAGAAACTGATTCTTACTCTCCATGGTTTTGTAAAATGCATGGCTGTTTGTTCCTGACCATGGCAACCAATGCTCTTTTTAATCATAACAGAACAACCTGGAACACTGATTTCAAATTTCAAATAATATCAGCACACTTCACACGAAGTTGGCCATTACATATGGCTTGTGACATTCTATTGCACATCATGCTTACAGATAGGCGTAACCAGTTGTCTTACTGCAAGGGTATTAGGAAGATCAGAAAGTAGCTATGCATAAAACAAACAGGAAATATGACAAATAACACTCTGGGAACAAAATTTCATCATTAGGCCTTTAAACCACGTTGTCAAATGTCTTTAGGGTTATATCCTTCTCAGGTCTGGTTTAGAGGATTTCAAATAATTCGACTAAAGCACAGTGTGTATTTGCCAATTCATTACCACAACGCCAAAAATATTGCATTAAGGAGTCTACCTAATCAGAAAACCTTTGTACCAATATATCCTCCCAATAAGCCCTTCACGTCTCTTTAAATATATAAAGAGATGGCTGATGATTTTTTAAAACAAATTATGGGCAATTAATAAGTTCTAACCAGTTGGTTACAGCTGCCATCTTGTTTTAAATTATTAGTGAAATAAGTTCTGCCCATGCTTCTGTATGGATTTGTGTATTTCATTTTGTTAAAGGAACAGTCTATCAATATTTCCCTGAGACCGCAAACTTCTCCAACATAATTACACTACTTGAAATCATTTCAGATAGCATACTTTGGATAGAATCAAGGAAAAAGCAGGTATTACAAACTTTTCACATAAAAATGACTTATTGCTCATTAAATGTAACTATTTAACAAACATAATTCATTAGGGGAACCTGGGTGGTTCAGTGGGTTAAGTGTTCAACTCCTGATCTCAGCTCAGGTTTTGACCTCAGGGTCATGGTTCAAGCCCCACATTGGGCTCAGTGCTGGATGTAGAGTCTACTTTAAAATAAATAAATAAATAAACAAATAAACAAACAAATATAATTCATTAAGTAATAAATATTTTCAATGTATTAGGTGCAACACTTGACTTGGTGCTAAAAATTTATTGGTAACTACTTTATTCATTATCTGCATTTTAATGCCACAGATGTTAAGATGAAAAGAAATTACAATGACACAATAAGCCCCATTCATACCTCCTGGACAAGGCCACCTTTGTTATCTAAGGTGGTTTTCCATAGAAATCATGCTTAATCTTGGGAATATGGGAGGAAATTCAATTGACTCCCTTTCTTCTTCCTCCTCTTTTCCTCCTTCTCCTTCACTGTGTCTTCTTGTGTTTACCATTAAGTAATATTGGTGAATGAGTATGCTTTGTCTCATTATGAAATCCATAAGCTGTTCCCTGTGCTTCCCAAGTAGGAAATGGGTCCATGTGCCACATTTACAGAGGGAAGAGAAACCCTTAGCATTTGACCAGGCTCAATCGCAGACAAAGACTGGCAGAAAGAGACACTCACTTCTTATGTCCAACAAAATACCCCTTACCACCCTTGCACGTTAGTGTGACGTCATAAAATATCTCATGTCATTGATGGCGGCAGTCAGAAAAGGGAAAAACGATTTTCAGTTCTGGAACACTACCAACAGAAGGTGGGATTATGCTTGGATGAACCAATGAGGACAGCACAAACTTTTATACTTTTTGAGAACTTTGTCTCAGCTCTCAAAATGCTGAGATTTCCTTCCTGTTCATAAAAGCTCACCAATGAATACATAGGTAAAAATCAGTCAAGCCCTTTAAACCATCTGTGGGGAAGCAAGTGAAACCATGAGATTAAATCTGTCAAAAAAATAAATTTTGAAAAGTCAAATCAAAAGTAAATAAAGTGAACACCTTTCCATTTATTCATTACAACGTCATAACAGACACAACACGTGTGGCACTCGTCACTTGTGAAAGAAAACTTTTGTAGAACTTAGAACCCAAGCTTATTTTTCTGAAACTTTTTTTCACAAAAAGAATTGAATCAACTTTATAAAGAGCTCAGGAAGAAAATCATTTTAGGGCCTGAATTATATATAGTCTAGATTATATGGGGGAAATTGTTTACTCTCCAAATCATTTAAATGAGAAATTCAATTTGTTCGCTCACGTAGGAACATCTCTGAAATGTTCATGTTTAAGGTCATCAGAAACATCAATGTCATAAGCATGCTATGAAGAAAACTCAACCAGCCAGGCAGTAAATATTTACTTGAGCACCTACTATGTGCTGTCTGTGACATGAAGCACAATGGTCGCTTAGATCTTTTATACAGGAGTTCATCCCTTCTTGTTTAAAAAGCTTTGTCAAAACTTATTCAAAAAATAAATCTTTAAAATGCTTTAAATCTTCAAAATGCTTTATTAGTCATAAAAATGATAAAAATCTTCAAGCTGAAATGGACCTTAAATATCACGTAGTCTACACTCTGTTTGACAAAGTAAAGTTACCCAATTATTTCCACAGATGTGTAGACCAGACGTACCTCAATGCTATTTTCCAATTATAAGATTGTAACTGAGCTGTAGAAATATCTTACTAGTTAGTGACCTTCTGAGAGTCTTCAGAACAAAGTATACAGTCCCTGAAGCCCATATTTTAAAATGTGTACATCAACTCATTAGCCAGGAACCAAGTATTGAATTACTCACATTGGATTTTCTTGGCAGTGGTGCTCAAACTTTCCGAGCAGATCTGCCGAAATCTTGGGCACCCACCAGGTGTGTTTCCTCAGAAAGCCATCGCATCTTCCTCTCAGTTGACTAAACAAAACAAAACAAACAAACAAAAAAGGCAGGTTTTTTTACAATCAGGCAAGTAACCTGGAATACTCAGGAGACAGGTTACTGGGTATTTCATTATTATTATAAATTAAAGTATGAGTCTGGTATTTACAGAAAGACTTTACATAGAGAATATTTACTTCTGAGCATTGTTTCAGAGTTCAAATCACAATAACCTATTTTGCCCAAAGGCAGTATTTATTCTAAAAACCTCAGTGCTTTGAAAGTCACACACACACACAAAAATCGTTAGCACTGTTTCTGTCTAAATTTGATGAAATACAGCTTAAAAAGAGAGAATTTTGAAAATCATAGGCTTTTTTTTTTTTTAATTAGATGGTGCCAAGTGACTGAATTCATTGAACTTTTCAATTAGTTATTTGGGTAGCATTTAGACATATGCTAGTTTGACAAGGAATGCGTAATGCATATTAAAGATTCTAATTAATCATTCCAGGTTTGAGATCAAGACCATTTATGCTCATGACTTTTCTCCTGCCTTCCAGGAGGAACAAACTGAGATTCAAATAGAGTGGGGAAAGATGATAATGTTGTACCAGGAGGAGAAGATCAACAGTCTTGGGTAAATTTGCTGAAAATATTCAACAAACACGAGGTAATATTAAAGAATCCTACCCAAATCCTGTGAGTATCTACTGCTGAATGTACTGCATATGTTCCGGCTCTGTGCCTTTGCTTGTCCTGTTTTCTTTACTCAGAATTCTCTTTCCCACCTGGTGGACCCCCTACTCTCCCTTCAAAGGCAACACAAATATTGCTCCTGTAAAATATTCTTTGATTCCCTCAAGTCAGTGTCAATTATAAACTCCCCTGAGCACACATATTAACGATAACCTTTGCTACATTGTTCTATAATTATCTGTGCATTGTCTTCCCTCCTTTCACAGTACAATTTCCTTATTCATCTTCGTATCCTTGACTGCGGGACACGCCTTCTGCGGTAAGAGGAACCTTTCTAAACCTGTTGGGTACTGGTTTGCACATTGGGGTCCTGAGGCCAGCGGCATCACCGGATTCATCTGATACCACCTGGGAACTTAGAAGACATGCAAATTTTCAGGCTCCACGCAAACACCTCCTTGAATCAATAATTCTGATGCAGGTAGGGAGGGGGTGAGTAGGGAAGGGACAACAATGTGGGATTTTAACAAGCCCCCCAGGTAATTCCAATGCCTGCCAAAATTTAGACTTTATCTCTGACAGGAAAATCCCAAGGTGGGGAAATGGAGCCTTGAGAGGACGCTAAGCCCTTTCCCCTGACCTTAATCTTGTCCTTGGGATTCTGTCTCTCCCACCCACCTGCTACCAACACGCATCTATCTCCCTTTAAAACTCTAACCGATGGCAATTTCCATTAGTTGAGCTGACATAGGCTATGATTTTCAGAAATGTCTCTAAATTCAAAGAACAAAGACATAAAAATGAAAAAAGGATAGGACACAAAATTTGCAAAGCAACGCGCTCATCCTGTAGTTAACTTCAACCAAAGGCAGATACCAACCCACTCCACGTCCTGCCTGAAAAAACGATCAGTTCTCATATTCTAGAATACCCTCACGACATGATACACAGCAGACTGAGATACCCCCAACACCTTAGAGAGCAAACCCAATGGGGCAACATGGGCATAGCCCTGAGGGTACAGAAGTCGGGGGCCAGACTGGCCAGCTCTGAGACCTTAAGCAGATTATCAACATTTCTTTTCCTCCCATAAAATGGAAGATAATACCATTGAACACATGGTCATCTAAGAACGAATTAAGGTCCTCTCTGGATAGATGCTTTATAACCTATAAAGCATTAAAGCACCATATATATGTCTCAATAGGATTTCAGAAACTATATAATTATAATTATATAATATATTATTATTATTATTAATAAATTATTATTAATAAATTATATTATATAAATATAATTATATTATAATTATACTAATAGTAAGGCTGACTCACTATTAACGCTATGTCACAAGTGTGAATCATGTTGCCAAAGATTAACTTAATCAATAAAGCTTATGAAATAGTAACAGATTTCAATTCCAGATAAATTTTCACTTCTGTAACATGTCTTCTGTTTTCCTTGCTTTGTTTTGTTTTGTTTTGTTTTAAGATTTATTTATTTGAGAGAGGGGGGGGGCAGGGGGGAGGGCAGAGGGATCAGGAGGGAAAGAATCTCAAGTAGACTCTCCAGTAAGCACAGAGCCCGATGGCTTGAGGCTCAGTCTCTCAACCCTGAGATCATGACCTGAACCAAAACCAAGAGTTGGATATTTAACCAACGAAGCCCCCCAGGCGCCCCCTGTTTTCCTTAAAGTGATACCTCCTTATTGGAGAAATTTCAGAAAATATAGAAAAACAAAAAGAAAAAAGGAAATATTGCTTGTGATACCCTAACCATAGTTAAGATTTTCCATTTTTATATAAATTTTTGGTATAAAATTTTAATCATAGAGTGCATAGTATGTTGTAGTCTGTTATATTCACACAGTGTGTATCATGAATCGTTTTTCAGTTTGGAAATATTCTCCAAACTATTTCTACTAGCTACAAGTAGTCCCTCTGTATGAAGACACCAAAATTTAACCCACTAGTGTTCTTTGTAGACATTTGGGTTGTTTCTAGGGCTTCAAAAGTATGAACGTGCTATTTGTATATTTATCATATTAGCATCTCTATTTCCTGAGAACATATTCTCTGAAACAGAATCGAGAGGTCTGTGCTTATGAGCACTTTTAAGACTTTGGAATCTCAGTGCCAACTTGCTTGACCAAAAAGTGGTGTAAATTCACACTCCCATCAACAGCAAATATTAGTGCTTGATTTGCCCCATCCTTCACAATATAATATGATTATTTCTTTAAGCTTTGCCAATTGTGCAGGGGAGCAGGGCTGTCCCATTGTTCTTTCCATTTACATTCAGAAATTGGTGTAACTAAATCATTGAATGCATTTTGGAGTTAATACACCTCCAAAGAAGATGTAAAAGTCTAAAATGGAAAAATCATGGGGGACATTGGAATTTCAGTTATCAGAGGAGACAAGGGAAATAATGCCTATTGTTACTAAAATCAGAAATAACTTAAATCTTATAAAGTACAGATTGTAAATAATTAAATTTACATTACTGATACACATATAAAATATAGATTATACGGATGCCAATAGATAGAGATCTGTATCAGACAAAGGCAAACTGCTGCAAGGGGGGGGTGCCTTTTATTACCTTCATGCACATCCAAATCCATCCTTCAGATCACATGCTCTCTTAAAGTCCTCTTTTAGATAATTTTATGGAGGTTAGGCCTCTTATAGGTATCTTTCATGCCAACTCATAAATACCCTACTCATAGGCTTATATCAAAGGAGGAACAAGAAAGAAAATAAGAGAGAAGAAATGAATAGTGGACAGTCGTGGTACCATGATGGTTTTCAAACTGTCGTCATAATAGTGATTTCCTTCATTCGCATTATTACGATTTGTCCATTCTTTTCCAAGTGGACTGTATCTTACTTGCAGCTAAAATAATGAATCCCCATAATTTTTACTGCTTTTCTTGGAAAGTGAGTTCTTTCCATTTCTTTTGTCTCTTCAAGACCTGCCAAAGTCTCTCTTCAAGGCACTGCTAACAGGTGCTTGGCACTGGTGCAGAATTCTCCCTCCGCAATCCCCTGCCCTAATTGTTAAGAAGAATTTTGTGTCTTTACAGGTGTGGTCCAGCTTAATCCTAAGAAGGAAGTTCCCCATCTTCCCTACAAGGAAGACAGTCCGCCATTATCATTTTAATGAGTGTTTACCAATCCCTTTATTGTCATTCTTGGTTTCCAATATAAAAGAGCAAAGGTTGACCATGTTTCCAGTAGAAATGTTCTGTACTTGTTTAGTGTTTTCATAAGCTCCAAAAAAAAGTATGAAAAATAAGTCTCCTTCCCAGTTTAGCTCCTGGATATGGCCTAGCATTGGACCTGCAACTCCACTGGGAGGAATAATTCAAGATGGAAGATCTGTGAGGTTAAGGTTGAGAAAGAAAACCTTGAAAGTAAAAAGAAAAGAAGTTTATCAAGATCTACTATGTGCTAAGTAACATGCCTGTGGTTTTATGTAAATCAACCGGTAATTCAATGTTAGTTCTGTAGGGACCATAACACGAGTTACGCAATCTACATATACACACAATAAATACCGAAGGGTTGTTTCTCCATAGGATGACCTTTCTTTTAACTTCCCTTTATTTCACCTGTAGTCTCCAATTTTTATACTGTAAACTTAGACGAACATTTTTTTAAAACTATTTCTTTTTAACTACATCTCAGAAAGACATGTCTGGGTGGTCGATGGTCCCACATTACCGACATTGCCTGAGCCGCCTAATAGCTGCCAAGAGAGGAAGTCTTTCCTACGCGGTCACACAATCTACTGGAAGAGTTTCTAGCTCTTCTGCTCTCCTCTCCTCCACTCCCTGGCCTGACATCACAAGGACTCCTTCCCTCTCCCCCTCACTTAACTGCCCACCACTCTCCATGTGGCAACCAGTGGCCAACACTAACGGCTTAGAGCTATCACTGCTCTGGGTGTTCTTTCTCTTGACTTAGTCGCTACTCACACTGACTACTCATTCCCTCTCTTTCTTCCCAACCTTCAACGAGTTTTATGTTTTCCTTCCCATCTCATCTTCCACTCTTCCTTTCTGATATATGTTGGAAGTCAAGGGGACCTGGGATATAACACTTTTCCTTCCAACTGAACCCCAGGAATGCTGTGAGCAAAATGGGGAACCTCCAAGAGTTTGCTCATTCTCTCACGTCACTCCTTCTCTTTCATCAGAATTTAACTCTTACCTTTGGCTCCACTCTTTCCAGTCAAAAGACAGGCAATTTGAATCTTAAGTCCAAATTTAAGAGCCAATAAAAATCATCTTTAGGAGCCAAGAAACTTTGGCTCTGGAGAACACTGTGTGAATTGAAATAATTTACTCAATAAAGCAGGCTTCTAAAGGTTTTAGGAAAGTATCATATTTTATCTCTAATTTGCAGTGAACCTAAAGGTCAACATTTCAGCAAGGACACAGGAAAGGAAACTAAGTTGGAAAAGTTCTGCTCTGTAAGTATTATAACTCATATTAATTTTAGTATTAACTCTGTGGTAAATTATAGTAATAGTAAGACCTATTCTCCCAAGTAGATCTGAAGTACATAAACATCAGAAATCCTGATTCCCCTAACACTTGGGAGCCAAATTTCTCCAATGCTACCTGACAGCATTTTAAGCATTTTTAAAAAATACATTGAAATTTTCCAAGGTGAGTCTTTTCGGGCCCTTGGAGTTCCTACCTGGGCAGATACAGAAGCTGAAACATGTACAAATAAGTACACTTTAGGATACAGCTTGCCAAATCACATCGACTAATAGGTGGGTCTGTTAGCTGATGAGTTCGCCGGAGAACAGTATTGCTCAAACACAAACCCTTGCACCTTCCTTAAAACAGATTGGCTTTAATTGGATTGTAGATCTTGTACAAGTGGTCTATCAACTCCCAGCATTTACTTGAGTTACTAAAATGCCCTTATGACTAAGCAATTCTGACTGACATCTACCTACTGGAGAAGGCTGCAGAAAGGTAATGGGTAACATACCTTAGCCGTTCCACTGTATGGAAGGAAGGGCTTTTTATTCCCATTGTAGGCTGGTTTAATTCCATCTCTCAGGAAGGAGGAGCTTTCTCGAAGATAACCAATTCTCTGCATACTGAACTTGCCACCCTTGGTGAAGAACCCTGGCTGCATGCAGGACAGCTCGTGTTCTGGAGAAGGACCTAGGAGTGGGCTCTGCCCCAAAAGCAGTGTGAGATTTCACCGTCTTACTTCCTGAATTCGGGGTGTGTCAGGATTCTGAGGCTGTTTTTGTCCGCCAATGTGGGCGCTCACGATAAAATAGCAAAATAATGATGCTTATAGCATTCCACTGGCTAGTCAGAATTACAGAATTTTAGAAATGGAAAGAATTTAAGATATTGTCTAGACTGATGATTTTGTTTGCAGATGAGAAACCGACATTCAAAGGCTCAGACTGACTCAGGTTCACACAGTAAATGAGGGAAATCGATCCTTAGTTCTATATTAAGAAAGTGAAAGGCAGATCAGATTTTTAAATGGTCTGCCCTAAAGGAGCCCTGTTAGAGACATGTATTTTGTCATTAGTTTGGTGAAAATCAGGAAATTGCTATTTAAAAAAAAACAAAAAACTAGAGTAGACTTCCCTTCAATGGACTTTTACTCCCCTCTCCCCTTTTCTTTTCTTTTTCTTTTATTTTTTGGTTCTTATTCTATGAAACCTAAGTAATTTTTAAACTTTTCATTATGAAAAATCTTAAATGTATACAAAAACAAAAAATACTCATAAAACCACCATCCAGTGTACACATCCAGGGTCGTCACTCATCATCGATCTGGGACCCATCCTTCACCTCACTATTTCTGAAGTGGACATCAGACATTATGTCATTTCATCTGTAAACATTGCAGAGTGTGCTTACAAAAGATAAGGACTCTTTTTTCCCCAAGATTTTATTTATTTATTTGAGAGAGAGCACAAGCAGGGAGAGGGACAGAGGGAAAGGAAAAAGCAGACTCATGGCTGAGCAGGGAGCCTGATGAGGGCTTAATCCCAGGACCCTGGGATAATGACCTGAGCCAAAGGCAGGCGCTAAATGACTGAGCCAACCAGGCACCCCAAGGAGTCTTTTTTTAATAAAGCATAACCACAATAATTCATCTCACCCATAAAAATTTACCAATAATCCCTTAATACAAATAGATTTCTAAAGCTCGCATAAGTTATCCGTTGTCTTAGAACAGTTTTGGGCTCCAGTAAGTTGCTAAATGCTGTTTCACTGATTTATTCATTGAACAAAACAGGAACCCAGCATTCAAATAAACATCCGCAAAAGTTTTGTTTACATAGAGGAGAAAGGAAGCACAGATTCTAACTTTCTGAGACGTGGTAGAGAATCAAACCTGGAGAAGAACTTCTGGAAACAGACAGAATTGGGTCTATAGGTCAGTCTCACTTCTTACTAAATATGCAAATTTCTTCACCTCCCAAAGGCTCAGTTTGGTGATCTGTAAAATGGAGATAAGGAAGCCCATCCCAAAGGGTAGGGGTGCTGAACGAGATGAGATGCTGAAGTGACAGAGCCTGTGGTAAGTCAGCCCTCAGGAAAACAGCTCTGGCTCTCTCTCAGACTTGTTCAGTAATGTGTAAATACAGAGTTGCTAATGTCCATTTGACCAAACAGATTTATCAGCTTTAATTAGCTAATGGGATGTATAAGCAAATGTTAAGGCTCCTTCCTCTCTTTCTGAGGTGTACAAACAGCGCTTTAAAAAGGGGAGAAGGGTCAGGATGCCTGGGGGGCTCAGTCGGTTAAGCGTCAGCCTTCGACTCAGGCTGTGATCCCAGCATCCTCGGATGGAGTCCCTCATCGGGCTCCCTGCTCAGCGGGGAGTCTGCTTCTCCCTCTGCCTGCTGCTCCCCCTGTTTGTGTGCTTTCTCTCTCTCTTTCTCTGACAAACAAATAAATAAAATCCTTTTACAAAGGGGGTGCGTAACTATTTGGGCCCAGATTCCTGAGAACTAAGAATTCAGAGAATTGTTTGGCATTGTCAGTTCAATAAACGATGTGTGATGAATGAATAATTGAATAAAAGAAAAGGAAACTGGAGACTCTCCTCACTTTCCTCCTGTATTTTAGGATAAATGTTCAGCTCTTTACAACGGACCTTTCGAGTCCGTGCTTCGCGGAGGTTCCTGAGTCGAGCCCACCTCTGCGGGCCCGTTGCTAATACGTGATGCACCACGAGGGTCGCACCCCCCAGGGCTTCGTCCCCTGTTGGTGGAATGCAAACCTCAACTGCCAAGCCCCAATTCTGCCCCAGCGCTGTTTGGGGGTCAGAGGGTCTGCTGCTTTCCTTCACCTTTCTCGGTGACCTTTGGATTCCTTGTCTCCGCCCCCTCGAGAGGCTTGGTGTGAAGGGTGTCTCCTCCCTGCTGTCCGCCTTCTGTACCTGGCCATGCCCTTCTACCGGCCCCGGCGTCTTCTTCTTCTCCCCCTGGCTCCGCCACTCCTCCCCTTTCCCTCTCCTTCCCTACTGCCTCCGTTCCTTGACAGTCACTCCTTCCAGCCCATTCCCTCTGGCCTCCTTTCCCATCACTCCCCTGGAACAGAAGTCTCCCGGCCTGGCTTCTGCCTTGAGTCCAAAGGCAAAATCCCTGGATCGCCTCCCCTTATTCTTCTTCTGTTTCCCTCATGGCCATTCCACCCTCTCCAATCTTTCTCCCCACTGCTGGCCTCCTGCTGCGCTCCCTGGCCAGGGTATCCCACTCTGCCAAGGGCTCAAATGGTAACGGTTCTGGAAGGTTTGGCTGAAGACCCTTTCTCCTCTTCTCCTTGGCTCTTTCCCTAAGCAAGCTGACCCCTAAGCAGTGAGTTGTTAACTAGCTGAATCACCGATAGGTCCATGGTTCCCAAAATTACATCTGCAGCCCAGACCCTTCTGTAGGTTCTAGACCCACACATCCAGCTATTACCCCCATTACCTTAATGTCCCCAGCATCTGTACCCCCAAATATCTAATGGTCCTCCCTGTCCCCGTGAAAATAGCAAAAAAAAAAAAAAAAAACTCCAAAAGATTGCTGAAGTGGGAAAGTGAGGACCAATTTTGGTCTTTCTCTCCCTTTCCACTCCTTCCCGGAGCCCTATCACCATCATTGCCCTTCAGGTGTGTCCCGTCCTCTTCACAGGCATTCCCTGAACTACCCACTCTCCACACACACCCCTGCCAGCTCTCCCCACTCCAGTTCATGCTCCACACTGGAAACCACAACCTGATCTTACAACTCAGACATCCGCCTTGAGCCTTCCCACGTCTTCCTGTCGCTCTGAGCATCAAGACCCAAAACTTCAGAATGACAGGCAGATTGGCCTCAAAACCCACAGGCAGATTCATTCTGCAGCGCCTGCCTCCCGCCCCTCCCCAGGCTGGGTCCCTGAGTCCCAGCTTCCCTCAGCCTCTTCCCTGTACCAAGTTCCCGTAACCGCCAAACACCCTCTTGCCTCAGCTGTACCCCCCTAGAGGTCTTTCCTAACCACAACCTACCTTCAGCTCCTAAGCAAATACTTCCAATCAAACCACAGCTTGAAGATCATTTCCTCAGGGAAGCCTTAGATGATATGATCTCCCAGAGGAGAGCCAGTACTCATTCTAAAATATAATTGCTATCAACTCGACACCAAAATGTTTTATCTCCTTGCTGCTTTTAAACTTATCAAATGTACAAAAATATGATAGATATCTTTATGTTATGTTTTTGTTAGATAAGCGTTTATTACCCAGATACACGGGAGATAAATATATGTTACATCCATATGCAATTCAACATGAATATAAGATTTGAGTTGGCTTTTTCACTGATGGTTTGAAGATTAGAATAGGCAAGAGTGTCAATTATATACCATTTGATGATTTGCCATTATTATGAATAGTAGAAATTAGACATTCTTCAAATACAAATGGTGGTTTCCAAAAATCAATTGATTCGAGCACCCCAGTTGGTACAGAAATTCTAAACCTGTCTCCCATATCCAGTTAGAGCAGTCCACAAGTAAATGAAACAAGAGTAAATGAAACAAGACGGAAGCTCTTTCCCCTGAATCCAGTCATGCAGCATTCTGTAAACCCAGATGTAGAATCCCATTGGCTTGGCAACTTCTCTGTGAGACATGGAATCCGCCCCCCCCCCCAAATGGAACCTACATGGCATTCCCTTTCCATGGTGCACCAGGATCCCAGACCTGCTCCCATTATTTTTTTTCATACAGAAAATTAGAATAACCAAATATCATCACTGGAAGAGACAGTAAAGAGTCTTTAATTCAACATTATTCAGCCAGGTTTCCATAGTGCCCTAGTGATTAAAGCCAGGGGACAAGAGGCCCATCACCAAGACTGAGGGCTCCTTATCTCTGCTTCATCTCTGTCTTCACTAGGGAATTCTTACTGTGATAAATTACCATTCCTAGAAGGTTCTTCCAGAGAATATGGGCTTCCTGGTAAAAGGGGCTTGAGCCTGGGGGGTTGGAGTAACTGGGCAATGGGCATGAAGAGGGCACGTGTTGGAATGAGAACTGGGTGTTCTAGGCAACTGATGAATCACTGACCTCTACCTCTGAAACTAATAATACACTGTAAGTTGACTGAATTTAAATAAAATTAAAATAAATCTTAAAAATAATCAATAATAAGGTGGTTTGAAATACCATGTGGCCAGATCATCTATTTTATGATCAAAATGAGGAGACTGAGACCCACAGACAGAAAGTCCCAAAGTTCATTGACTGTGAAGCTGAGATACACCTCATCCACAGAGCCACATTCCTGAGAACCTATGCAGAACGGTCCATTTGCACCTGAAAAAGAAGGCTGTTTGCCAGAAGCACAAAGTGGGTGAGTTGTTCATCACGAAGGACAACAGGTAGGTTGAGATACAGGGCGTGTTGCGTGTTGTGAAATAGAAGTTAGATATAAACAATTCAGGAGATGATATACAAATCTCATTTTACTGGCTGCCATTTTTCAAGATTACAAAACCCCAAACTAATTCTCTCTTCAACCTCTGTTTATACAAAGATGTACATATCTCAAGTACATAGCCTAATCTCAATAACTACAATAAATATTGCAAGAAGCAACTTACCAGATCAACAAACTGACCTTAGTACTTGGTGCTAGCAAGGTCTTTCAGATCCAGGAAAGGCAGAGGAATAGAATACCCAGAGAGATAAGGCCTTGTCACTGGTTAGTTCAATGGCCAGAGTAGAGGGTCGATAGGCACTGTGCCTCCCTGGAGCTTCTATCACCTCTCTGTTCCATAGCTAACTGTTCCTTAGTCCTTGCCAACAGATGTGATACTGGACCACCAACTACCAAGTGCTCCCTACCCATCCTTCAAGGCCAGCTCAAGCACTGCCCCAGTGTACTATCCTCTGTAAGGTCCCTCCATCTGCCTTCTCCTAAGTTTTAGGAGCCACCATATTCAGTCAACGTTGATCTTAGGGTGCTTTGCAATATTATTTAATTTAGGAGCATATGTGGTCTTCCCAATTAGATTACAAACCTCTCTGCTCCAAAGATGCCTTGTGCTTACTTGTCTCGCCAGGGTCTGACAATTGTCCTACTAGTGATAAGTGCTCAAGAAATGTTGATGATAGTGATGATGATGCTGGTGATGGTGATGATGATGACAGTGGTAATGACTACAGAGGAAGAAGCATGTGTTCCTTATTATGAGAGCAGAATGGACACCATTAAGGAGAGGAAACACACGCGGTTGTTCTAGAGCCTACACACATTATCTTACATGATGGCTACTGTCATTTTCCCCATTTCTTCCAAGATAAGTGAAGAGCAGAAGAATTAGATGGCTTTCTTGTGATTTCCAAGAGGCCTTAAAGAAGGGAGAGAAATGTATTTCTATTGGCACAGACCTGTAGGAAAAGGAAATCCATCACTGAAGTCATGTCTTTAAGTCAGAGAAAGACAAATACCATAGGATTTCACTAATATGTAGAATTTAAGTATGAACCTAGGAGAAGGGAGAGAAAAATAAAATAAGATCAAAAACATGGAGGGAGCCAAAGCATAAGAGGTTCTTCCCTCTAGGGAACAAACTGAATGTTGCTGGAGGGTAGGTAGGTGGGGTGATGCTCAAGAAGGAGGGCACATGATGGAATGCGCATTGTGTGTTCTTTGCACCTGATGAATCTCTCAATTCTACCTCTGAAACTAATAATACACTCTATGTTAACTAAATTGAATTTAAAATTTAAAAAAAGAAAAGGAAAAAAAGCCAAATAAATACTCATGGAGAAATGAGTCTTAAGCTGAGGCAAGCATGTTCCGGGAAGACAGATTTTAAGGACAAGAAGCACAGAGCCACATCAAAAATCCCCACGCCTGAGATTAAATTAAATGAAATGAAATTAATATCTGAAAAGATATCCAAGTGCTGACCTGAAATCCTTCAGTGAAGACCTTTTTCTTTCTTAACCATTGTCTAAGGACCGTTTTTCTCTTGGAAATGACAGAAAACTCACTGCTTCAGTTAATGTCACCTAATCACTCTGAGCCCACACTTCCCTTCTTATATGAAGACCACCCTCCCTGCAAAGTCTTGGTGAAAGACCTAGGAGCTGGGTGTGAGAGCGAGCAAGGAGAAAGAGATCCTTCTTAAGGAGTCTGATCTCCTGAGGCATCTTTCTGTTTGAGCACAATATTCTTCTTTGAATAGTGAAAACTTATCCCAAGGGCTGCTGACCTTTTTAGCAAACTTTAGTGATGTCCCCATTTTCTTTTTTCTGGTCCTTCAGCATCACCGTGACTAGTGGCAACAGCTCGTCTCCTAGCTTCAGACCCCCAGGTGCTCCACAGAACCAAAACAGGCAGGTGCTCACTGGCTGGCGGATGCCACAGTCTTCATTTTTGTTCTCTGGCTGTGTCCTGGATTTTCTTGCAAACATCTGGGCCTCTCGATACAGCAGATGGTTTGCACATGAGCCATTTGACAGCTGTATTTTATTTTATTTTTTTAAGATTTATTTTTATTTGAAAGAGAGAGCAGGAGGAGCAGGAGGGAGGGACAGAGGGAAAAGGAGAGAGAGTCTCAAGCAGAGTCGTGCTGAGCAAGGAGCTGAATGCAGGGCTTGATCCCATGACACTGAGATCATAACATGAGCTGAAACCAGGAGTCAGAGGACGCTTAACTGACTGAGCCACCTGGGCACCCCCAACACCTGTATTTTAACAGCACACCACACTAGTTGAGATATTATGCTATCATTAATTCATCCAATGACTATATAAGTGCCTACCATGTACCAGTATTGAATAGAAATAGCGCCTGACTTCTAGACAAGAAGCCCAGATTTCAGTCTGACTTTATGATGTACTATCTAGAGAAGCTGCTCTTCACCTTTTGCTTTTTAGTTTCTTTGCCTACAAAATAACAGTAATAAAAAAATAATAACTGACCTCATGGGTTATTCTAGATATGAAAAGATGAGTAAAACATGGCGCCCAACTTGACGGCGGTCACAGGGTGAAATCTCCAGCCCAGGCCTAACAAAGCTTCTCAACAATGGCCGCCCTAGAACAAAGAGTTGCTGTGGTTGTTCCGGCTGTTCAGTTAGACAAGCACAAGGAATGGGACACTAGATAGGAAAGACAGTGGTGATGTAGTCTCAGAGATCTATAGAGCTTCGAGGACCCATAGGCATCATCTGGTCCAAGGGTCCCCACCAATTTTTATGAGGAGATAGCACAGGTTTTACAGATGGAGACTCTAGGGTTCAAACCCTAGCTCAGACATTTTGTAGTTGTAATGATGACACATTGCATCAAGGACAACCTCTTAAAGCCTCATTATCTCCTTTCCAAAATAGGAATAGTAATGATTCCAGCACAACTGGTACATGAATTAAATAAAATAGGGTATGAAAATCCTTTGGAATGTAGCAAGATTTTAACAAGTGACTATTATCTTTATGATTTTGTTATTAGTTTATCTTTTTATGATCAGAGATCTTTGTCTAGTTTTATGAGAGATAATTGACAGATTGCGTTGTATTAGTTCAATGTGTGTAGCATAACCCTCTGACAGATGCTCATTTCAGGAAATGGCCAACACAGTAGTTTGGTTGCCGTCCATCACCCCACATAGTCACAGATTTTTTTTTAACCCAGTGATGAGAAATGTTAAGATCTCCTCTCTTAGCAACTCTCAAACAGACACTGCAGTATTATGAACGAGCATCACTGTGCTGTGTATCATACCCCGGGACTTATTTATTTTGTCACGGAAAGCTGAGATCTACTTATGCGTGGGTGGAGGAGGGATGAGGCACATGGTAACCAGAGAGAGAAGTGTTGGAGCTAAAAATGAAGTGTCCGGAACAGAGAGAAGTTGACAAAATGAACTTCATTCCCCCTTGGTGCTACGAATTCGGACAAATCCAACAAAAGAAAGGGGCAAAAACTGGCAGAAGTGGCAAAAAGAAAAAAAAAAAAACCCGACTCATAACACTAGTAGAAGACTCTACTGTGTTTAGCTAGAAATAGAGCCTACTTTTGGGGTGAGAAGCCCCAGTGTAAGTCAGTGAAAAAAGAAAAAAAAAAAAAACATAGCCAAGAAAGGCCATGCTCTGTGGCAATCGGGCAGCTGGCTGTCACTGGAAGCAGCATCTGTGAGCTCATCTTCTCACCACCCCAAGCTTTTATAATCCATTCATTCTTTCATTCAAAACTAGGTCTTGGACACCCCTTCTTTGCCTAGAGTGATGACCACACAGGAATGCGAAACTGTACTCATCAGAAATGTGCGATGGCCCATGGAGGTTATCCAGATCTGGAAACCCAAGGCGGGCATGGACAGGACCACTTCTCTTTACTCATCGTTCTCTTTGCTTCTCACACCAGTCGGAAGAGAGGCCAGCGCTGGGTGCAGTGAGCAGACAGCAGCAATCTCAGCGGGTCACCTCTGACTTCCTGCTCTGCCGTCTACTGTGTCTCAGAGAGGGACTTTCCTAGGTGGTACGTAACCTACATTTGTTAAACCATTATGTTCTTTTCGAACTGAAACCTGCAACAACAGAAGAAACATGGTAACACAACTCCTTTAAAGCAGTGTATGTTTTCTGTGTTTTTTTTTTTAAACATGCCACAGGGAATCCTTCTCCTGTAAGTTTGACTACTCTCCCACTAAGTCTCCTGTGTAATTAAGTTGCCTGAGAAATGTTGGAAGCTCCACAACAAGAACACCACATCTTAATGAGTAATAAAGATTACATAACAGTCGAGATAAGCAACAACACCCACAGATCTCATGTAAATGTTAATAGTGAGTTCCTGGCCACAGTGCGAACTAACAAGGCAAGGGAACGCCACACAACTGAGCTTCAAAATAGGACCCCCAATGGTTACCTAAAACCATGACCGATGTCATACAAGTGTTTATTTCACTTTTTCTAATTGTTGGCTCTTCATTTTAAAGGCTGATGACTTTTTTTTTTTTCATTCACAAAACAGAGTGCTTAACTGCTTAAGAAAGCCTTGGTTACACTGGGACCCAAACAATGGTCCGTGGGCTGACAGAGCCAAGTCTGGCTCGGGAATCCCACAATTGTCGTCAGTACCTACTACAGGGTTCTAAGTGGAAAATTCTCCAGTACATCTAACCTAAACCACCCCCCTCGCAGCCATACAAATGGGACATCTCTTCTGGAGAGTCAGTGGATATGAAAGCATTGACTCCCTATGGCAGTGTTCCCCAAAATGTCCTCCTCAGATGCTAGTTGCTTAACATAATAATAATAACAATAACAATAATAATAATGAGTTTGAGGGGGGAAATGAATTCTATAACTAAATAAGTTCATTAAATGGTATATTCTATAAACCTACCTTATACACTCAAAATGTGCTATTAGCATGTTAACAATTTTGAGAAGTCCAGTAGTAATGATACTGGCTTAATCTCATTTTTAAGCAGAGTCTTTTGCCCCTTCGACCAAACACTTATTATTTGTCCTTGAAACTTTTCTGTGAAATACACGGTGAAGGTTTCTGCTGGAGATCACCAATTCAATCTCTTTCTTCTATGCTCAAAGATTCTAGAAAGGCAGCAACTTGAAAAATTCTTAAATGGGAGGTTGTAAACTCTACCTCCATCTAAAAATCAACATTTTCTTATCTTTTGTGAATTGCAAATCAAGCCTTTCTTGTGGAAAAGAATCCCCTCATTTCATGGACCCTTCCGAAAATATAGGTGTTTTTTAAAAAATAGTTCACCTATGGGGTGGCCCTGGTGGCTGAGTCACTTTAGCATCTGACTCGGTTTCAGCTCAGGTCACAATCTCAGGGTCATGGGATAGAGCACGGCTTTGGGCTCTGCACTGGGCTTGGAACTTGCTTAAGATTCTACCCCTCCCCCACTGTCGTGTGTGCGTACTCTCTCTCTCTCTTAAACGACAAAAAAAGCTCACCTGTGTTGGATGCACAAGTTCCCAGGCCACACTCAGTTCCAACCCAGCTCATGACCTCCAGTCCTGTTGTCTGAATTTATATCTGATTCCACCATTTGAATGTCCTAGAGAGGAGACAGTGGGGGTGCCAAGGGGCAGTTGGCACATAGAAATGTCAGAGCTAAGAGAAGTTTGGAGTCATTTCATGGATCCCATCACTTTGCAGCCATAGGGAATTGTGGCCCAAAGAGAGAAGTTGGCATTGTCTAAGGGTAGTTAGATAGTGACAGAGCCAGAAGCTCACCTTCATCCCCACGCTCACCTTCCTTAGGGTTACACAAGCCTTCCCATGACCTTCAGACTAGAAAACTGGGCTCAGTGGCAGAAGTACTTGCTTACCAAACAGTTTGCAGACGCCAATGTATTGTTAATGCTGTGTGGCTTTTGTCGCAGTGCAAAGGTGAAAAGATTTCCACCTCTAATTGTTCCAGAAGAACCACGGGAACATGGGGAAACGCTGGTTTTTCTCTGTCTTCTCTTCTACGCAGACCCATCAGGTTCCAGGTGATCTCTCCTGGAGTGTGCAGAAGGTTAAGAACTTGGCTGGAGATGAATAAGAAATATAAAAGGAAAAGAGAACTGAATAGGGCAAGCTATAAAGACTTGCAACAGAAATGACCCAAGAGCTACAACTCTCTATACAGCAGCAGAATTTAGAGTTGAAATGTGATTTTTTTTTTCACTTTGGACTTTCCTTGTATATCTGTTGCTTGATAAGGAAATTTGCTTCTCCTCATTCACCCCTGGGGACCTTTTGATTATACTTTGTTCTTGAACATGAGCATTTTTACTTTTAACTATTGATTTCAGAACTCTCTGAACTCTCCCTTCAAGCCATTTCCTTCAACCATCTACATACGGGGGGGATTCCTACCCCTGCTCCAAAGAGGGTCACATTTCAACAGATCTTATGCCCCTCCTGGTCCTCCTGGTGCCTGACCCCCAGGAAATAAAGGAACACGTTGCTTTGAGATGGCCATTATGTATCTCCACTCAGAATCACGGCAGCCAGGTGGCAAGGGTACAGGATGACAAGAAAACAATCCCATCTTTTATTTCCCAGCTGTGTCACACACGCCCCTTCCACCTGAAAACAGACCAGAAAGATCCAGTGAGAAAAGTTTTGAAAGCCTCTGCACCAAGGTGACAAGGAATCACAAAGTCCAACTGTTATTTATCTGGAGAGGGAAGGTGTGCAGAGAACCACAAAGGACTCCAGTTTGTTTTTGTGGCTTATCACATGAAATAAAATAAATTATCCTCACCAAGCAAATGATTCATCTTGATTGTTTAGGGCAGTTTCCCTTTAATATTTACATTGTCTGTAAGCTTGGCTTAGTTTTTTAAAAAAAAGAAGAAGAAGAAAGAGAAGAACTGTCATTTCTATTCAATTAACTGCTTCCCCCTCTGACTTTAAATCAAGGGCAGTGTCTGTTCAATTTAATTACTTTCCAAGTAGCCTGCATGGCTAAAGCAGCAGCAAAGAGCCATGTGGTGCTTTATAAGGCAAGAATTCGATATAATTTAAGGATGTTCTCCTAACAGAAAATGCAATAAAGCTGACTTTCCCCCTGCTGGGTTTCTAGCCACTTGATATATAATATGTTCACAGGTCAAGATTTTAGCTCAACAGTTTAAAGCAAGTAAAACAGCCAGAGTGTCATTTGCCCTCTGGAAAGTCTAAGGAGGAAATTTTTGAAGGACTTGTCCCACCTGCTCTGATGACACAGGAAGAGTGTACCTTCTTCAAAGAAGGTGGTTATTATTACTATGCACAGACGCAGGATTTTCCAGAACTAACTGCGTGAATAATCACATCAACGTCAGTATATTCGGTTATCAGACAGCAAGACTGAGTCAAAATTGCAAAGTGGTAGAGTAAACCCTGCAGGAATATAGCACAGCCAGAGCACCAAGACCTTGACTGTCAACTTGATCCCGTCACCAAGGAGCTGTTGGGGCACTGAGGTAGTTGCATGGTTTCGCCGAGTGTGTTTTGGTATTTCTAAATAAGGGCACTCCGTTAAATCCATAGAAGGACTCTTCGTGTCCAACACTCATTGAGATGATCAAATGACAGCTGCATCCCTATCAAAAAGTGGACCAACCCCATTGCCTCCAAAAAGAACCAACACAAGGATAACGTCGAGTAATAAGGACCCACAAAGGATAAGTGAAGACGCAGCACAGGTAGACAGGGAATTGCTTTTTTTTAAAACAGCATCAAATGGCCCAGAAAAATTCCAGCTGAAAGGAGAGATGAAATGTAAAAGCATGAGGAATTATACAGTTGACGTTAATTTATAGAGGAGAATTCGGTCTCCTAAGATACAACATATTCTGTGGTTTGATACTACTTTCATTAATGTATGATATGCATTTTGCCCAAGTGATCTACAGACAACCTACAGATCTGTAGATGTGTAAGTGTGTTCTGTCTACACTAGGTAGTACTTAATATTATAGAGAGCAAGTCAGAGTCAAAGCTCCCTTTTTTACTCTATTGGACAAAGAGGGAGCATTCTCCAGTAAATCACAAATTAATGGATAGACTTGAAATCATGCAAGAGGTCTTTTGACTTATCTTCATACCCATGCACCCACAAAGAGAGAAAAGTGCTATCCTTTAATTCAAATCAGAATGACAAGTATTATGACTTCAAAACAAAAAGGATCCTCTGCCCAGGTATAAGATTCTAGAGAGATTATGCTCTTCAGACTAATGTAAATCTGAATGATCAAAAAAAATGTAAGCATGTTTTGTGTAACAAATGTATATATTTGATGTAAATTACTCAAAAAGACTTTAATCTATGGGTTCTTAGTCTTTCCAAGCCTCTGATTCTGTAAACTATCTTTTCTACATATTGGCATATTATTGGATTGAATCTGATTCAAAGGTCAAGGAAATCATACCAAAGCTTGTTCTATGCTTTATGTCACACTGTTCTTAGCTCTCCTTTGTATAACTTGAGTAAACAAGAAAGTAAGGATGCTAGGTAGAGAAGATTCTTTGTAGGACAAATCAGTCAATACCACTGCTTTCCGATATAACCAATATAACCTTCCACAACTTCCAGTAAATAATTCAAAACACGTAGACATTTATCTCATACTCAACCACTGCCTGGGAAGGAATTCTATTACCTACTCCTCCAATTTTAAGCAATTTTGGAGATTAGCAAATTTCCTGCATTTTTTATACAATTATTTCCCATAAATGGTGAATAATTGTAAGGTTTGTGTATGTCTTTGCTCTAAATTCACTACATATATTGTAGGATCTGCAAACCCAGTATGTATTTTCCCCTGTCCAAAGGTATTATCGAATGCCACAGGAAAACGTCAATCAGTTAACCAAAATGTGTCTGCTCAGCACTGTTCTGAGTACTGTCAAATTTATGATGATGGCAGGAAGCTTATTATCTGTTTGGGGACACAGGATTATCATATAAGAAAAAAATTACACACATTCTACTCATTATTGTCTACATCTGTGACATAGATTGCAAAAGGTCAGAAGGAGAAAAGGATAAATACGTGTGAAAAAAGACCACATAATGTGTATTCACATCATGGAGACTTCTTTTTTTTTTTTTTTAAGATTTTATTTATTTATTTGACAGAGAGAAATCACAAGTAGTCGGAGAGGCAGGCAGAGAGAGAGAGGGGAAAGCAGGCTCCCCGCTGAGCAGAGAGCCCGATGCAGGACTCGATCCCAGAACCCTGAGATCATGACCTGAGCCAAAGGCAGTGGCTTAACCCACTGAGCCACCCAGGCGCCCCTCATGGAGACCTCTTATCCTATGTTAAATATGGTTGTATGTTTTCAGAGATCTCACTTATAAACTTTTCAGTGATGATCCTCCTGCTTTATGTTCTAAGTACTTTAAGACTTTTAACGTGGATAATTAGTTACTTCGGAATGAAGGAGTCTCTCTCAACAGCTTAGTGAATATCAACAAAGAATAAGAATGTATCTGAGGGGCACCTGGGTGGCTCAGTGGGTTAAGCCTCTGCCTTCGGCTCAGGTCATGATCTCATGATCCTGGGATCAAGCCCCACATCAGACTCTCTGCTCAGCGGGGAGCCTGCTTCCCACTCTCTCTCTGCCTTCTGCTCTGCCTACTTGAGATATCTCCCTCTCTCTGTCAAATAAATAAATTCTTAAATCTTATTTAATCTTATTTAATCTTCTAGATCTAAACTCTTAAATATTTTAAGATATTTAACTCCTTTGTTGCAAAATCTTACCTTCTAAAGAAAGGTCTTACTCAGATATACATATATCTGAGTAAGTAAATATTTTAAGATTTTATTTATTTATTTGACATATATATCTGAGTAAGACCTTCCTTTAGAAGATAAGACTTTGCAACAAAGTAGTTCATTCTTTTAAATAATATACTCCCCAAATCATAGCATCTTTTATTTATTTCTTATTTTCCCCCTCCAATTTGTTTAAGATCCATCTACCAAAGTCAATGTTTAACCATCAAGAGAATATGCTCTAATTGAACTGTGGTTCCAGGTAAAATATAGTAGAAAGCGACAGGACACTGCTCTAGCTACAATAATTTTAAAAAGCCAGCAAAATTGCTAAAATTATTTAACCAAGACACGATAAAGCTGAAAAGCAAATACAACTAATCAAATTCTACCGAAGGCAAGAGGACCCTTCCAACATGAGTAGGCAGTCAATGGGTGCTTTCTACCCTGGGAATGTTTGCCATTTCTAAGTACCTGATAAGGCTTCAACGCAAGCTGAATAGTGTAAGAAAGAAAAGCTACCATGGTTTGTGGAGGTTGTAAGGAGCGGAATGACAATTTGGAAACCTCAGGAACCCTATAAGCACAAAGGCCATTTTCCCTTATGGTTCATTTGCCAAGTCAAAGGGCACTTGGAAGGTTAGAAACCTCCTTTAAAATAACATACTTGGGGCACCTGGGTGGCTCAGTCAGTTAAGTGTCTGCCTTCAGCTCAGGTCACGATCCCAGGGTCCTGAGATCAAGCCCCATGTTGTCTGGCTCCCTGCTCAGCAGGAATCCTCCCACACCTCTGACACTCCCATTGCTTGTGCACACTTTCTCTTCCTCAAATAAATACATAAAATCTTTTTTTTTAAGCCTTAAAAAATAAAATAAATAAAAATAAAATAGCATACTGAAATACTGTAGTCTTGCAGTAGTGGGGAGACAAAGTCTGTCTCAAGGAGGGGCATCTGCTTCAAACAGACAACCATGTACTCCTTAAGATATTTGCCAAATTTGGGGTAGAAACTATAAAGCAAGTTTAAAACTGCTGAAAAACAGATCAACTGCCTTGCAAGCTCTGTATGCAGAACAGGAGAGGCAGAGACCTGCTAGGTTAGTCGCTGAACACCACAGCAGAGTCTCCTCCACTTGTAAACATTAGAAACCAGAGACAGACTGAATTTGACTAAAGCCCCATTCCTAATTAAATCATCAAAGGACAAATTCTAAGTCAAAATAATATAAATTTTAGTTTCTGTGCTTCTTTACATACAATGTCCAGCATAAAATAAAAAGTTACAAGACATAAGAAGAAGAGAAAAAAAAAAACACAGCCCTTTGAAGCAAGCAGAAAGATGACTTACATGCTGAAATTCACAGACAAGGTCTTTAAACAACTGTTGTTAATATGTTAAACAAAATAAAAGGAAAGGTGGACAGATGGTCAAAACATGAGGGATTTCAACAGAAAATTGAAATCTATACAATGGAATCAAAGCACACTGTAGAACTGAAAAATTTAAATATCTGAAAGTAAGAGTGTATGGGGTGGGTTTAACATCAAACAAGCAAGTCAGAAGCTAGGGTTAGGGAACTCAAGAAGAGTCAAATTTAATATATTCAAAATAAAATGCAGAGACAGGAAAAAAAAGCAGAACAACAACAAAAACATGTAAACCACACTCAAACTCATCTAACAAATATATAATTATAATCCCAGGAGAGGAAGGAATGGGGAAGAAGCAATATTTGAACAAACGATAGCTGAGAAGTTCCTAAAACTGATGAAAGATGTTGATCCATAGATACAAAAGGCTCAGCAAATTCCAAAAGGACAAATATAAAGAAAGTCACACCTGATTCAATTGATCTGGATAAGACCTGAGCATTAATACCTTCAAAAGCTTCCCAGGTAAATACCAATGTACAGCCAGTGCTGAGAACCATTGATCTGGAGGGTACCGTATTATAAGAGTAATAGAAAGTTAGTTTGGTCTTTTATGTTTTCAAAGGATCATTCAATGGAGCAAGCTCTCTGGGCTTTTTTTCCTAAAAATATCCCCTACTGGAATATCAGAGAACATGTCTATATTTCAATTATCATCTCTATAACTCAGCTCCACATTTTTTTAAATTTTTTACTTGAATTCTAGTTATTTCACACACAGTGCAATATTGGTGTCAGGAGTGGAATTCAGTGACTCATCACTTACCTATAACACCCAGTGCTCATCACGACAAGTGTCTTCCTTAATCCCCATCTCCCATCGGCACATCCCCCACCCAGCCCCTCCATCAACCCTTAGTTAGTTCTCTAAGAGTCTCTTATAGTTTGTTTCAGTTCCATAGTTTTTAAATGATGGCATCAATAGCTGCTCTCTCCATAACCCATTGAAGATCATGGGGGAGAAAATGAAATGACATAGCTTCCGTCTGGCCAAGAAAGTTTCCATTTGCAGAAACACTATTCAGGAGGAGGTTACAAGACGTATGGAGTTAAAAATCACACCGTGGGCCTTGCTGCTGTAGATGCTCTGGGAGAGACGATGCCAGGAGATCAAAAGAAGGTAGACTTTCATCCCTGGCGAAGATACTCGAAAGTCAGGCTAACCAACACTGGTCACTTAACTGGATGGAATCGCCAGAGCAGTGGAGAGTCTCAGCCCAGGGCAGATACATGCCAGGAAGTACATCCCCACAGGGCTTTAGATGCCAAGTTTCCCTGCTGGCATTTTTCCACTTCCAGAAAAAGAACCTGGAGTTGAGAGAGAAAAGGACTGTTCTTGTCAAATCTGAAGATAAGATTACAGCGTGACTGATAACACTTTGTGGCTGATGAGAAAATTTGGTTTTCTCTAAAGCCTATTTTGCAGAATCATGACATATCATGTGTATATGTACTTTTTAAAGAAGGAACGGAAGTTGTAGCTTAAATCCAGAATAACCCAGACCTAGAGGCATGAAGAGTATCTACCCAAAGCAGAAGCACGTGATCAAGAGCATCGCTACACCCCAGTGACCTTCCAAATTTGTCACAGGCAAGGGCATCCACAAATACTGAATTTACCAAAATTTACAAAAGCAACCAAAATAAAGGTGAGAGTGGTCTCCTTATGGTTCCCACCTTTTAAAGTGCAAAGAATGAATTGGCACAGACAGAGCATTTTTCTCAGTATAAGGAGGTGTAAACTATCTGCCAGGTAGAGCAAAAAAGCCCCTGACACCAGGCCTCTCCCTCCCCACCCACTGGTGTCCGAGCCAAGAATGCAGGCTCCGGACGACACCGGAAAGCTGCTAATTCACGTGGGGGAAACAGTTCTGCTTCCTAACTGCCCACATGTTCTAACAATCTCGTTAGGAACTACCACATCTCTCCATTTGTCTTGGTGCATTGATTCCACATGACAGCTTCAGGTGCTGTGGGTTCAGGACTTTGTACATTTCCTCTCCCGAGACTCATCACCCAGCTTTCCTGGCTTGTGAATATGACTTCCGCTGATGTGCACTCTAGGGGAAATCGTGTAGTCTCTCCTGACTAGGTTATGTGTTTGCTGTTTACCCTTTCACAAATCTTTGTATTATTATGTTTAATCCTGTCCTTGGGCAGCAACTTTATATTTCCCTGCAAAATTCTCAAAGGTACTCCACGTTTGGTGGGGCTCCCGATCTGTGAAAGGTCTGAATCTCCTTTTGCCAATTTCGGCATTCCACCGCCCCCGCCCCCCCCCACCGCGCACCTTTCTTACAAACTCATTTATCTGTAGATTAGTTCAGAAGACTCTAAAAATAAGGTTTGAGTCCCAAGGTTTTTACTGGTATTTATATTTTTTTTCTGTTACCCCTCACTACAAAGTGAAATCTGCATGCATTCCTTTTAATAGTTTCTTCTCTTGCTCATCTTACCTATAGCAGCTGGTCTCAGCCTGGATACAAGCTGCCAAATGATTACAAATACAGTAGAATTTTATCCTTTGAAAGAATTTTTTTTTGACTCACCATGTTTTTCCAGTGGCCAAGACACAGCAGAAAACTTCTCTAGACTATGAGAAAAATCTGTTCACATGTCCATCTTCAGCACAAGGCATGGCACATGACTGCCATGGTCTACACCAGATTGAGTAAAGGCTGGACTCTCGGATTACAGTCCCATGGCAGCCATTGAATGTTATGTGACCTTGAACCAAACACTTGACCTTTGAGTGACTTGGGGTCATCCTATCATGATCTTTGGCCCCTATATTTATGAGTTGGTTGGTTGGGTTTTAAACCATAGAGCCATTAAGAGCTCCCTTGCCTAAACATCATATGAAACCAATGGATTTAGCAATCCATTGCTAAGAACAGAAAGTTGGATTTTTGGTTTAAACAACAACAACAAATAGAAGGAAGCTTGGATTCCTTTGTGGAAAGTTACAGCACTGAAATGAATATTTTACTACTAAACGTATGCACCCAGGGTGGCAGGTGTGTTCGACGTGCACAATATCTTGCTTTCTGTCTTCTGGGGAAGGGAAATCATGGGAATCAGCACCGTGGCTCCAAATGGGTGACTGTTGGTGCATAAGTATTCCTCACCACGAAGCCACCACTCAATGAAATGGAATTACCCCTTACTGACTGATTCTGGAACCTTCCAGATCTCTTGCCTTCCCTGAGCCAAATTCACATAAATATTTAAGCAGCTTTTTCCAGAAGGGTTCAGGTAATGGCAAGGACCAGGACAGTTGTGCGATTTGTACATTGCACAAGACAGCTGAGCCAGGGGAAGGTGCAGGCTGATATCCAGCTCATGTTTCACTTGCCAAGCCCTGAGCCCTGGCACTGGCTTCTGTCCATGTGAAAGAAGAGGTATATTTTCTTTTGCACAAAGGCATAGTCTGCTTGCCAAGCAACATGTCTATAGGCCTGAGGATGTCCATAGGTGGCACATTCAAAGAGGTTCACATCAAGGTTACGTGCAGGCCAGTGGAAGCCCCAGATGACTATCCAAAAGTATGTGGTGTGTGTGCATGGGTTTGTGTCCTGAAGCAGGAGGGCCGGGCTGCCACAAAGGCCACTACATGCGGGTCTGACTACTTCCTTCCTTCATGGTCACAAAGGGGGCAGCTCCCTTCCCTTTGCCCCTGCTTTGCTGTCTCACTCACCTGTTCTGTAGGTCACCAGAGAATATCCACTCCCTAAATCTCCTTCCCTTTCTCTCCTTTAAAGCCCACCAGACTCATTCTTCCCTTGTCTGCTCCTCCCCAAGGTGTACCAATCTTCCCTAGAGACTCATCAAGTACCAACACCCCATTCCTTCCTCACATTTTACAGATTCTAAAATCACAAGAATGTCCTGAATGACAAGGTGTTTGCTTGTTTTGGCTGATACACCACGAGGTAGTCAAAACTCAGTGGCTGAAAACAACAAACCATCTTCTCTCAACCAACATGTCCTCTGTGGGTACAAAATCCAGCAATGGCTTCAGCAGGTCACTTATGAAGTGGTGACCAACCTGGTCAAAATCCGGCAGAGCCCACCTGGGCTCATGCACTTGGCCACCAGCAGGCCTCAGCTCCCCTCTGATGGTTGCTTCATTGGTTGGAGCCTCAGTTCTTCCTCTTAAAGGTCTCCCACAGGCCATGTTGCAGCACCCTGTCCCCAAACCTAGTGATCCAGGGGCAACAGAGAGCCAATGAGTGCAAACGTGCCCAAGATGGAAACTGCAGTCTTTTTTGACTCCTCTTGGAAGTGATGGCACTTCTGCTACACCTTGCTCATCATAACAGATCAAGCAACTGAGGGGGAGTGGTGGGGACCACCCAGGACCTGTTCCTACCGCATCATGAAGGTTAGTGCCTGCAGACACAGCTTTCGGGTCAACGTCCACCAGCGCTCCAGAGAAGGACATGTGCTTTCAATGTCGAGCTAGATGTTCAAAATGCCCTCAAGCAGATCCTGCTTTTTGTTCTCATTTTGAAGATGAGAAAGCTGAGCTTTAGGGACATGAAGCAATTCACCTACAGTCAAAAAACCAACAGGACACAGACTCCCCTTCCCCACTGCAAGGTCTAACTATTTGATGTTCACAGTATTTTCTCTGCCCTGCAATCCATGTTTTACACATTTATCACTTACATTCCTTCTCCAAGTGTCTCCAACTTACTTCCCACTGAATAAAAGAGAGAACCCCATCTCTCCACCATGGCATGTAAACTCCTAGTCTTGCTGCAACCTGCCAGTGATGGTTAAGTTTATGTGTCAACTTGGCTGGGACGTGGGCCTAGGAATTTGGCGAAATGTCATTCTGGATGTTTCTGTGAAGGTGTTTTTGGGTGGGTAAAGCAAACTGCCCTCCCTAATGTGGGCACATCTTATCCATTCAGTTGGAATCTCAAGAGAACAGAAGGTTGGTGTCTGAGCAAGAGGGAGTTCTCCACCAGAACGCCTTAGGGCTTCATTGACATGTGGGTGATCCACACACATCATGTCCTATCAGTTCCATTTCCCTAGAGAAGCCTGGTGACTACATTGCCTTTCGAGCCCATTTTATCATCATGGCCCCTGTCCCCATCTCCCTCGTGCTCACATACTATGTGCACACATGCATACATATCCATATTTTGACCCATCCACTCTGGGCAACTCCGCAAACAGGCTCCAATTTCCCATCTCCGTGCCTTTGTTCAAACAGCTACCTGTGACTTCTCTTTTAAATGCACTCTCTCTCCTATCCCCACCCAATCTGTCCCCCTCATATAATATATATATATATATAATATATATATTATATAATATAATATATTATAATATATTATAATATATTATACACACACACACACTCACATACATCCTTCACTGTAACACTTATCATTCGGTTATCTGGTATAAAAATTATCTCCAATACTAGACTAAGAGCTTGTGGACAGTGGGATTATGCCATTAAGCTCTTCCCTGCTTATCCCAGTTACCAGTAGAGCACTTTGCTTGCTGGGACTCAGAGAGCTGACCTGAATTCCTCATCCATTTTCAAAAGATTTTCAGAAGATGTTCCTATCTTATATAATCACATCTCACTATACCAAGAATAAGGAAAATAAACACACACACACACACACACGTATATAAACTATGATATATATTATAGATATAATATTTATAATAAAAAATATTTTTAGCATAGCCAACATAGTTAATATATATTAAATAAAAAATTAAATAAAAATATTTTAGCTAATAAATATTAATATAATATAATATAATTAATATTATATAACTAATATTTTTAGTTAATATATATTAACTATGTTGGCTATGCTAAAAAATGTTTTTAAAATAATAGAACAGCCGCTCTATTTGCCACTATTCAAAAACAGAATGGCACACACTCTGGAAACTTGGTGTGCTGGTCTCATAAAATGGCATTCCTGTGGAAAAACAACCAAAATTCTGGGTAAAAAGAAATGTAATCTCCTTAAAAACATCAATGAGCTGGCAAAAATTTGAACAATAACCAAGCCAGGGACTGAGTGAATTAGGGAACCAAGAGACAAGTGGAACAATGAGTCTGGCTTTTGCCCTAAAGATACGTGCCAAACTGACTGAACTTGAACTTTAGTTCTGTTTTTTTTCAAGTCATGTAATAGCTTCATTTAAGAATCAAGATTTACAATAGGCCAGGAGTCATATTCTTTGCAACCATGTGGAAATTGCAGTGTGAAATTTTGAATACTAACTTTAAAATGTGTGTGGGCATACATAGTTTCTCCAAATTCTTTTAGGGTTATGCAAACAAAAATATGAAGAATCCTGGGTAAGGCGTCTCATGGGGCTGGGGATGATAAGGAAGGCAGTGATTTTTTTTTTTTTTTTTTTTTTACCCTTTAAAAGCTGGTATTTCCAGTTAAAATACCTGGAAATATGACTTGGTTGGGGATTTTTCAACCTCTTAGCAATATTTCAACAAAAAAAGGGATAGTGGCTAACTTTAATACGATGCCCCCACATGCCAACACTTTCCAAGATCACTTAACTTTTCCATTCCCGTTCCTTTTTTTGGAGGCTTTGTCAATGCCGGCTTAGTTTTAATTTCCTACATCATACAGGCAGCGCTTGAAGATACTGTGGATTTGGGTTCGGGCCACAACAGTAAAGCAAATACCACAATAGAGTGAGTCAAATGAATTTTGGGGTTTCCCAGTGCATAGCAAAGTTACGTTTACACTACACTGTAGTCAACTAAGTATGCGATAGCATTATGTTTTAAAAGAAGTAATGGACCCACCTTAATTAAAAAGTACTTTATTGCTAAAAATGCTAACCATTTTTTGAGTTTCCAACAACTTATAATCTCTTTGCTGGTGGGGGGTCTTGCCTCTATGTTGATGGCTGTTGACTGATCAGGGTGGTGGTTACTGAAGGCGGGGGTGGCTGTGGCCATTTCTTAAATAAGAGTAATGAAGTTTGCCACATGGTCAGAGTCTTCCTTTCATGAACGATTTCTCTGGAGCGTGTCGTGCTGTTTGATAGCCTTTTGCCCACAGAAGAACTTCTTTCAAAATTGAAGTGAATCTTCTCAAACCCTGCTGCTGCTTTATCAGCTGAGTTCATGTCATATTCTAAATCCTTTGTTATCACGTCAACATTTTCATAGCATCTTCACCAGGAGTAGGTTCCATCTCAAGAAGTCACTTTCTTTCCTTCTCCAGAAGACAAGACTCCTCATCTCTTCATGATTATCATGAGATCATAGCAGTTCAGTCCAACATTCAGGCTCCACTTCTCATTCTGGATCTCAGGCTGTTTCCACCTCATTTGCAGTGACTTGCTCACTGAGGTCTTGAACCCCTCAAAGTCATCCATGATGGAATCAATTTGTTCCAAACTCCTGTTTGTGTTGATATTTTCCTATTTTGGAAAGGGAGAGAGATGAGGGAAGAGCCAGTCAGGGGATCATCAGAATACACACAGTATTTTTCAATTAAGTACATTGTCTCATATGGGTACAGTCTGTGGCAGCCCAAGACAATTACAACAGTAACATGAAACATCACCTATCACAGATCACTATTAACAGATATAAAAATAATGGAAAAGCTTAAGACATTGCTCGACTAGGCCAAATGTGCCACAGGGACACGAAATGAACAAATGCTGTTGGAAAAGTTACATTGATAGATTTGCTTGAGGTGCACTGCCACAAACCTTCAATTTGTTAAAAAAAAAAAAAAAAAGAAGAAGAAGAAGAAGCCCACTATCTCAGGATCTGCCAAGCACTAAAAGAGGGAGCATAATAGAAGGAGGTATGTAGGGGCGCCTGGGTGGCTCAGTGGGTTAAGCCTCCGCCTTCAGCTCAGGTCATGATCCCAGGGTCCTGGGATCGAGCCCCGCATCGGGCTCTCTGCTCAGTGGGGAGCCTGCTTCATCCTCTCTCTCTGTCTGCCTCTCTGCCTACTTGTGATCTGTCAAGCGAATCTTTAAAAAAAAAAAAGAAGGAGGTATGTAATAACACCTGCCTATACTAACATGTAATACGTAATCCATAATAGAATATACACAGTCGTTCGTTATTTGCAGCTACGGATTCTTCCTATCCTTGAACTTCAAAACCCACTTCTTGAATTGCATCCTGCTTTACTCTCTTCCCCAGCTACCATTTTTCCTGTGTTCTATTCAGTTATTCTTCCGTATTAAAACTTGTAAGACTTCACCAGTACCAACATTCACGTTCCTTGATGCCCGTGGTTCTTTGGCCATGGGACTTGAAAGTTTCAACAATGATGAAAGTGTCTTCACAAAGGTTGCAGAATAGTTGGAAATCAGGCTGAATCAGACTGAAATCGAGCATCAGATATAAAGTCCTAACTCTAGGCTAGTTTATTCTTTATGTCGGGCTTCATTATTCTCATTTGAATTCTTGATGTTTCCATGAAGTCTCCTCCTTGTAAATGTTTTGTTCGATACTTATATATGTTCTAAGTCAACTGAAACATCCAGAGTGATTGGCAGAGAATAAAGATGAGATGGCTGAGCACCACAAAGCTCCCAAAATTATTCAAAGACTGAAATGAGAAGAAAAGGGAGGAGGTCCAAAGAAACTGTTGAAAAGTTTCCTCCTGGCTTACCTGTTTAGCAAGCACTTGATGGTGAACTTACTACCCTCCTTAGCGAAGACTTCAACACTGCATTTTAGTAGGATTATTCTTAAAAGTGGCATTAATATCCATCATTCAGGAAGACATCTTGTAGAAGTGCCTAAGGCATTGGACCATGCCCTTTTTTCCTGCTCCACGACGCTCCTATTTCCAGAAAGTACTTTCTCAGACCAGCTAAGTGCTCCCTTAGTGCCACCTTGACAAAAATATTCCATGACCTTTGGGTGACCTTTCTCTGAGACTTGGAAATGGAGAGTTTCAACTGTAGGTCAGGCAGTGGATGACTTTACCGGTGCTCCCTGAAAGACAAGGCTGATGAATGGCATTTGAACCCTGTTTCCCTAATCCTTCAGGCAGAATTAGAGGCTCTCCAGAAGGGTAATCCTGAATGATTCACGATGCCTGCTTCAGCACGGTCACACATCATATAAATACAAATTGACAGTTCGCACACACTGGCCTCACGATGGTATTTACTTAAAATCCTCTCAAGTCCACTCCCCATGGCCACAGAGGGGACAGCTCTCTATTTAAGGCCAGTGAACAGAAAGGCACCAGTCTTCTCATATCCAGCCACCAGATTTACAAGAACATGGAGAGGTTTGGGATATTCAGCTCCCCTTGTGTATCACCTGGCACTTACCTTCCACTGGGTTGGGCGATGGGTTTGTTAGAAGATTGCAAGGATAATCCTTTGAAGACAAACAAACAACAAGGTAGTAAGCCGAGACCTTGCATAACCCCTTTGGCTGTCCTGCAGTTTCTAAGAAGTAAAAAAAAAATCGAGGGGATGGAATAACAACAGAGGAGAGAAAGAGATGGTCTATAACTAACATGCTAGGAGAGAGTTTGAGATACTCGGAATCATGACTATACCCCTAACTGGAGCAGGCATAATGAGAAAATCTCACAGAACCCCAAAAAACACTTACTTCCATTCATTGCCAAAAGGATTCTTGACAGATAATAATGAAAAGTCAATAAGCAAATACCAACTGTGATTGATCTGTATTTGTGTTTCCAACATGGGCAATCCCACTGCTTCAGAGAAAATGTCAAAAACAGAAACACCGCTGGCTTAGAGTAATATCGAGGTCACCCACGCAGTACATTCCTGACGGCTAACTCTGAAGGAGAAAATACGAAGGGAAAGAGTAGAATTCGTATCAATAAAAGCAGAGCCAACTCAGAACTGCCTCAATAGCAGCTTTTACACAGCCTCTTTTAGTGGTGAAGCGTGGTGTGAAATAATCTTTTTAATGGTCATGGGGAGCCTTGATTTCCTTTGTGCATAGACCCATTATGTAAGTACTTGAAAGGACTCCCCTTCTCTTTTCTAGCTCTCTCTGACCTTCACCCTAATGCATCTCCCTTTCTTATCCAGAGCTTGGAGCAGCACCCTTTGGAGACTAAGGGGGAAAAGAAATGCCACCCAAGCAGATCAGGAGCTGGCACAGCTCCAAGGAAAGGACCTTCCAGGAGGGAAGTCACCTTTCTCAAGCCACCTGTTTTTATCCTTTGGGCATGACCTAGTATGCTTTTGCAGTAGGCACGATATTACAGTATTACTATCACTCACTGGTAACCAATTCACTTTCACCATTTGGATCACCCCGTTGGTTTATATCGCCCATCCTGAAGTTCAGAAGCTCAACAACAACGAAGTCAAGGCTGTGGAAGGGTAACAGAGATGGAAAAGCATGAGTTATTAACAGCACACTAAAGAGAGTCCTAGATCAAGAGTGTTAATAAAGCACCAATACATGTAGTTGGTACAGTGTTAAGTCTCCACAATCTGTTTACTGGGTTCGGACAGATGCATAAACAAGCTTCTGAGGGACACGAATAATCAAGGTAGCTCTGTTTTCTGAGTTTTTAGATGTGCGTATGGCTCAATTAGTCTGAGGGTACAAGTGCCCAATCGGAGGAATAGAGCTTATAATAACTATACTTCCAGGAAAAGGGACCAAAGTTTTATTTATTTTGTTTTTATTATTTTATATTTATACCTTATCTGAAACATAATAATTTTACCTTTCCTAAGTAAGTATTACAATTCCTAGTCCAGCATAGCCAATAGATAAAATATGCCAAAACCATAATATCTTTCTGTTAAAAAGCATAAGAAGGAGGAGGAAGAGGAGGAGGAGGAGGAGAAAAGGAAGGAAGATGGGAAGGAAGGAAAGAAAGAAAAAGAAAAGAAAAGAAAAAAAGAAAAGGAAAGGAAAGGAAAGGAAAAAAGAGAAGAAAAGAAAAGAAATCTTTAAGCAAATGAGAAGACAAGCCACAGCCTGGGAAAAAATATTTGCAGGAAAGTTAAAATTGAGCAATGAGACAAGAAACAACCTGATTTAAACGTGCGACCAAGACCTCATGAGACACCTCAGCATAGAAGACAGACAACAGATGAGCACATGGCAAGATGCCTCACATAGTATGACATCAGAGAAGTGCAAACTAAAACAACAGTGAGGTACCACTACTCACTTTCAGGATGGCCAAAATCTTAAACACTGACAACACCAAATGATGGCAAGGTTATGGAGCCACAAGAACTCTCTTTCACTGCTAAAAGATTCTATTTTTTTTATTTATTTATTTTTTTTTTTTGACAGAGAGAGAGAACAAGCAGGGGGAACAGCCAGCAGAAGGAGAAGCAGACTCCATGCTGAGCAGGGAGCCCGATGTGGTACTTGATCCCAGGACCCTGGGATCATGACCTGAGCTGAAGGCAGATGTTTAACTGGCTGAGTCACCCAGGTGTCCCAAACTAAACATACTCTTAACATACCATCCAGCACTCGTGCTACTTGGTATTCACCCAAAGGAGTTGAAAACTTAGATACACACCATAACCTACACACAGGTATCACAGCACCTTTATTCATAATTGCCAAAACTTAGAAACAAGCAGGTCCATCCAGACCATGGATTACTGTTTGATACTCAAAAGAAATAAGGTTTCAAGCCAAAAGAAAACCATGTAAGAACCTTAAATGCATATTTAAGTGAAAGCAACCAGTCTGAGAAGGCCACATACTGTGTGATTCCAGCGGGAAAAAACAAAACCATGGAGACAGTAAGAAGATCAGCGGTTGCCAGAGATTGGGGGTGGAGGGGGAGGAAGGGTGAATAAATGAAGTATGGATGTGTAGGGCAGTGTATATATCCTATAGGATACTATAAGGATGGGTACATGTCATTCTACATTCCACCAAACCCATAGTCCGTACAGCAAAAGCGAAACCCTACGTAAATTCTGAACTCTGGGTGAAAAGATGAGTCAATGTAGGTTCATTGGTTGTAACAAATGTACCATGCTGGTGGGGCTATTGATAGGGAGGTTCTGCATGTGTGGGGACAACAGGGGATATACAGAAAAATCTCTGTACCTTCCACTCAGTTCTGCTGTGAACCTAAGACTTCTCTGCAAAACATGAAATCATAATTTTTTTAAAAAAATATGACAGCCCATGGACATTTAGATTGTATTCATACAATCTGTACAGGGTGCAGTAGGAACATGTTTATCCTGATGGCCGAGAGGTCGGTATCCTCAACGATGGAAGAAGCCAGGTCTCCTGATCTAGGAAAGTGTGCATATTCAAGAGGTGACCAGGTTCACCTTAGAGTAAAGTCACCTGTGCTCCTCAATAAAATTCATTTGACAAATATTTGAGGAGTTTCCTGTGTGTCTTCATTGTTTCTCTGAGCGTGTATTTGGTGGGTCCTACTATTCCGTAATGCTCACCCATCACACACTCAAGGATGGACTTCTACAAGGTGCAAGCTCTTACTATCTCATCCCGAGCCCACTCCTCACATGGGTGAGGGGACCAAAAGCATAAGAAGGGAAGGTACCCAAGGCATCACTTCTTCAAGCTTACATGGGAAAATTCGTATTTATGCCTCAAAAACCAACTTGTAAAGTGGACCCTCAGAAAGTCTATGCAAGCCCACTGACCCTGGAGCACTTCATGGCTCATGTAATCCAGTCATCGTTAAGATCAGCCATCATTAACTCATTGACAACTGGGCCATAGTTCATCCCTGGCCAAAGATTCTAGATGATGCAAGAAGTGTCAGCAGAGGGGGGACAGGAAAGGACATTTGACTGGCTGGGATGAAGGACTTCAAAGAAAGAAAGATGAGCAAAAAATGTGTGAAAAGTGATGAAAAGAAAATATGAGTGAAAGATGGTGTCGTGAAAACTTCAGACTATTGCCTGTGATGTTTTCCACTCTCTCTCCTTTAAGTTATAAAGCATGAGTTCAAGTTTTCAAAGGAACCCAGAGAGCCTTAAGCGCCCCTGAGGTTGTGCCAGAGACAGAAGCATGAATGGTAACATTCAGAAGGAATAAAAGTGAGAAAAACAGAAGGAAAACTCAGGACAGTGAGACCTGCAAATGTAATTGCTGGCAACTGAGGCCAGAGAGCAGAAAAGCTAAAGCAAGAGGCTTCCCGTGTCTTCATCTACCATGAGCAAGACAACCAATGAAAAAGAGGAGTTCAAGGCAGAGGGAATTTTAGCTTCCGTGTGTCATTTCCTGACTTTATGTTAATTTTGCATACTTTTTTGTTCCTCTAGTAGGTGTTTCTAACAAGGTAACTAACAAGAGAATTGGGGTAGCCACCCTGTGTCCAAGGTCTCAGAGAGTCCTACAGGCACTGGGAAAAGAAAAGGAAGAGGGGGCAGGGGAGTTTGCAGTATTGAAAACACAGAACCAACACAAACACTAAAGTCAGTGTTTTTCTGGCTAGGACGGTGCCATGATCTTGTTCGATAATCTTGAGGCGTAGTAGACAAATTTGGCCACCTCCAACATTTTAGTAGTTTAAACCTTTGAGTTTCTTTTGGAAAAGCACCAACTCCCGCCATCCTCAAAGTGTCCATTACAACATTCTATAATTTAATTATAGTCCTTCACTCCTAGTCATTTGGGGTATTTATTTTTCAAGCAGGTAAAGCGTGATATATGAAAGAGTCAAGTAATTTGCAGTTAAATAGAAGAGTCTAAATAATTAAACAACCTTTCAAGGTGAGGCTGGGGGGGGGGGGGGGAAGATGCCACAATGGCAGCTCAAATGGTGTTTTCCTTCCTATGGATCATGGAATATGAGTCAACCCAGCCTAGATTGACCTGAATTCTGGTGTAATCACATGCATAAAAATTTGGATTTTAGCCCAATGTGTAAGTTACCCTCTTACTGCAGCTGCTACCCCTCGGGGCTGGGAGATCTCTAATTCCCAACTGAGAGACAGCCCTAGCAGGATCCATTGCTGGTTGAAGTCACTCAGCTCTGTGTAGTTACACCTGACTCAGTACTGCATGGGTGGCAGGACGAGGCTGCTGGTATACCCAAGAGAGAGGTTTGCATCCACTGGGGCTCTTTGTTGCAAACTGCAAACCCATTCTAACTAACCTGGACAGAAAATGTATTAAAGCCTGTTAGGTAGCTTGTAGGAGCTGCCAGAGAGTCAGAGAATGAGACTCCAAAGTTATCCAGCCAAGAACAGTCTCCAAGTTGCCCCTCCAAAGACCTGCAGCTATAGTTCCAGAACCCTGGACCAATGCATGCATCTACAGAGGCCAACTTCCCACCAGCTGCACCAGTCCCTGGGTCCTCAGGTCTCTGCGATCGTCCTTCACCCCAAAACCAGCTCGGTGCCTCATCTCCAGCTGCCTGAAGCTTTTCTCTGAATCTGAGCCTCCCATGTGGCTGACGGACAGAATCTTAGATGAGAAACAGGTTCAGAGGGCAACACTAGACTCTGTCTTGGAGAGGCAGAGCTCATAATGTGGGAAGAAATCTCCCTGCTAAAAAGCAACAAGTGCTCAAGCCCTGAAGAGATGTAGAGATGTGGGTGCATACAGTCTTGCAAGTTCACAATAACATCGTGAAGGAGTGAATTTAAGGATCCTTCCCACCCTCCGGGAACATGAGTCTACACTCATCTATTGGATATTCCTAACTGGGAGATTGTATATTGCCACTGAAAAGGAATCTTTGTTTTGTTGTGGCTATACTAGAGCAAATAAAATAAATGCTAGCACATAGCAGGTGCTCACTAAGTATGCATTGGATGAGTGAATTCATTTAACTCCTTTTTCCTCCATGTCTCTGAGGCATTACGGTTTCAAAAATAAGCAAAGCGCAGTGCCCAAATCCAGCCTGCTCGCTGCTGACCTGGATCTGCAGGGAAGGAAAGCAAGCCTGTGGTCATGTGCTATGACAGAGAACAACCTTGCATAAAGTTCCAAAGAAGTCCTGCTCTGGTTTGGGGAAGAGAGTTTCTGGAAGGTTGCCCTGGAGAATGAGTACGAATTAGCCAGAAAAGCAAGTTAGGGCAAGTGAGCCTGTGAGGGAGAAAAAGGAGGTGGTCTTGGAGGCCAGAGGAGCAACAGGTACAAAAGCCAAGACATAAGAAAGCCTGGGACGTGAAGTAGCTCAAAGCAGATGTCTTTGGGTTATAATCAGCCTCACTTACAAGGTCACATGGAAAGCGGGGGGTGGGGGGGGGGCAGGGGGCAGGGTAAAGAAAACCAGATTGCAGTGGAAAACCAAAACCTAAGTTCTCAAAAACCCTGCCAAGGAATGTGTCATTTTTTAGTAATCAGTGATGGACAGATGACACTGTCCACTGTATCAACAATGGACAGTGTCACCTTTAGATCACCAAAACTCAGAGGCACTGGAACTCATGCATGGGCACAGTGTGATCAAAAGCAGTTCTTCAATATAAAAACAAATAACAGATTAAAAAATGGGCAAAAGATCTGGACATTTCATCAAAGAAGATGTAGAGGTAGAAAATAAGGGTATGGTTGGGTAGAAAATGAGCCTAGGTGGCTCAGTTATTAAGCATCTGCCTTTGGGTCAGTTCATGATCCCAGGGACCTGGGATCAAGCCCCATGTCGGGCTCCCTGCTCTGCAGGAAGCCTGCTTCTCCTTCTCCTGTCCCCCTGCTTGTGTTCCCTATCTTACTATCTCTCTCTCTGTCAAATAAATAAAATCTTAAAAAAAAAAAAAAAAAAGAGAGAGAGAGAGAGAAAAGAAGTGTATGAGAAGATATTCCACATCATAGGTCATTGGGGAATTACAAACTAAAACAAGAATGAAATGCACTAAACCCCTATTAGGATGGCTAACCACTTTTTTAAGATTTTATTTATTTATTTGAGAGAGAAAAAGAGAGAGCATGAGTTGGGAGGAGGGGCAGAGAGAGAGGGAGAAGCAGACTCCCCGCTAGCAGACTCCTCCCCGCTAAGCAGGGAACCCAATGTGGGGCTTGATCCCAGGACCCTGAGATTATGACCTGAGCTGAAGGCAGACATTTAACTGACTGAGCCACCCAGCTCCCCTAGGAAGGCTAACCATATTTAAGCGACAGTATAAAAAGCTGACGAGGAGATGAAGTACCAGGAACTCTCTCACTGCTGGTGAGAATGCAAAAGGGTACAGCCATGCTGGAAGGCAGTCTGGCCGTTTTGTACAAAACAAACCATACACTCATGCTCTCTGGTATTGACCCAAATAAGCTGAAAATATATGCCCACACAAAAATCTACACATGGATGTTTATGATAGTTTTATTTATAATTGCCAACAACTGGAAGCCACTAAGATGTCCTTTAGCAGGCAAAGGGATAAATAAACTGTGGCTCATCCAGGCACTGTAGTGTTATTTGGCCCTAAAAGGAGATGAGCTCCCAAGCCATGAAAAGGCATGAGGAACCTTAAATGACTATTAATTAGTGGAAGAAGCCGATCTGAAAGGGCTCCATACTGTGTAATCCCAACTCTATGGCATTCCAGAAAAGCAAAGCAATGGAGACAGCAGAGAGATGAGTGGGTTTTAGGGTGTGGGAAAGAGGGAGAGATGAATGGATGGGGCACAGAGGATCCTTAGGGCAGTGACCATGATCTGTATGATTCTATAATGGCAGATACAAGTCATGATGCACTTGTCCAAACCCATAGAATGTACAACACAGAGAGTGAACCTTAATGCAAACTAAGGGGGGGGGAAATGGTTCACTCATTCTTTCACATTCATTCATTCAACAGCTCTGAAGACATCCGTACAATCTCATAAAGTGGTATATTTAATTCATAAACTGATAATGATTTTGATAATCTGACTTTTAGATTCCAAACAAATTTCATACGAAAGCTAACACTAAACAGAAGCCACAGTTATTTTTAGCATGTTATTTTGAACCACCACAGACCTGGCCCACCAGAGATTCTAACGTCCCCTTCTAAGGTGCTTCCCTGCCCCTACACCCACCCGCCCCAGCATGATGATCACTGTGACACAGAAAGTCTATGCCAGCCGTAGAAGGACACAGAGTCTGATAAGAACTGTATGAAATGTACACACAAGAATTACTCACAGGGAAAAAAAAAATCACCAACTGGAACTAGGAGGTGGCATATAGGGTTGGAATTGAAGGATGAGGGGATTTGAAAAGCAGAAATGGAAGAAAGAAGAGCCATAAAAAGAAAGTGGCATAAGGGCAAACACAGTCATGAGTCATCACAGATCCCAAATGAAAAAGCTGAATTGTCTGGTCTGACCGGAACCACCTCGGTCTGTCAGCACCTAGTGTGTGATATCCTACAATTAAGTACCAACTCATTAAATATTTGTGGATGAATAAGTGAATTTTGCAAAGTCTGAAATAAGAATACTAAATTGCTACAAGACAGCAAAGAGCCTTCAATATAGGCGGTCTTTATCCTGATGGTAACAGGAACGTATAGGCTTTGTAACAGAGATGCGACAGGAGCCTATCTGTGTGCTTTGGAAAATACATCTCCCCACTACTTAGAGGATGTAGAAAAGCTAAGAGAAGTCTCTGCAGTGATCCAGCCACAATATAATGGAGAGTTTGCACTGTCTTTTATATGTAACTGTCTGGTATCATTGTTGTCCTAAGAGATTTTGATGAAAAGACATAGTGAGAAAAAATATTATTATATATAATTTAAATACATTCCTTTTTCCCGTAGTTACCGTCAGCTTCAGCTTAGTGTAATTTGCATTCTGATTTCAAAAATAATACATTTACTGTGGAAAATGTACAAGGAGACCAAAAACACTTTACCCTTCTAAAGTTATACCACATGTAGAAAATATAAACATAATTTTATGTTCTGTATTCTCTAAAGACACAAACACACACACACACATTTTCAGATCACTTTCCAGATACCTATTTTGAAATCTGGATTTTTTTTTTCTTTGAAAACAAAACTGCTTTAATTTTTCTTTAATTATAAAAGTAATATATGCTTATTATAAAATAAAAAACATTTCAAATATAGGGCTGATATCCAATGTCTATAAATATCTTCTCAAACTCAATACCCAAAATAACAAAATAAACCAGTCAAAAAGAATGGCAGAAGACATGAACAGACACTTCTCCATAGAAGACATACAAATGGCTAATAGGCACATGAAAAAATGCTCAATATCACTAGCCATCAGGGAAATACAAATCAAAACCCTCATGAGATACCACCTTACACCAGTTAGAATGGCCAAAATTAACAAAACAGGAAACAACAAATATTGGCAAGGATGTGGAGAAAGGGGAACCCTCTTACCACTGTTGGTGGGAATGCAAGCTGGTACAGCCACTCTGGAAAACAGTATGGAGGTTCCTCAAAGATGTTAAAAATAGAGCTACCCTATGATCCAACAATTGCACTACTAGGTATTTACCCCAAAGATATAGATATAGTGAAAAGAAGGGGCACGCACACGCCGCCCTTCAATGTTCTTGAATAGCAGTCAATAGCCAAACTATGGAAGGAGCCAAGATGCCCTTCAACAAATGAAGGGATAAAGAAAAGGGTATGTGCTATGGTGAGTGCTGTGAAGTGTGTAAACCTGGCAATTCACAGACCTGTACCCCCGGGGATAAAAATACATTATATGTTTATTAAAAAAAAAGAAAGAAAGAAAATGTGCTCCATATATACGATGGAATATTATGCAGCCAATAGAAAGAATGAATACCTACCATTTGTATCAACATGGGTAGAACTGGAGGGGATTATGTTAAGTGAAATAAGTCAATTATCATATGGTTTCATTCATATGTGGAATATAAGGAATAGCACAGAGGACCCTAGAGGAAACCAAGAAAATCTGAAGGGGAGAAATCAGAAAGGGCGATGAACCATGAGAGACTGTGGACCCCTGGATACAAACTGAGGATTTCAGAGGGGAGGGGTTACTGAGGAGGACATGTGCTGTGATGAACACGGGGTGTTACACATAACTAATGAATCATTAAACACTACATCAAAAACTAATGATATACTGTACAGGGACTAACGGAACATAAAAAAATCAAAAATGGTGAAAATGGTAAAGAAGACAAATAAAACTATCTGTAACCCTACCACTGAATGAAAACTGTTACTATCAACATTTTGTTATAGTCCCTAGGTTCTCCCCACCTTTATATGAATGGATTAGACAGATAGATGATAGAGTCATAGATTTTTTAATGTGATAATTGCTTCATTCATGCTTTGTAATCTTTTTATCTAACTATGTAAAGAAATACACATTCCCCCATAAGGTTAAATATTCTTTTACAACATGATTTTTTAATGACTGCACACAGTGTTATATTGTTGTCCTTGGGTAGTGTGCCAGTTTTTGCTGTCATAAACAACTCTAAGATCTGGTCAATTACTCCTGCTCAAATTCAAGATTAGGTTTCCTAGGATAAACCTCAGAAGATAAAAAGTATTTAATCAGAGTGTTACTCTATTCTTGTGGTTCATTTAAAAACTTGTAAATTGAGTGCATATCCTCTGTTAAAATGTTGTGTATCAGATTTATTTTTGAGACTCTCTCTCTTTTCTGAACAGGCCAACCAATTCACTCTTCTTCAGAATACCAAGAAGATATTAAAGGAGGTAAAACCAAAAGCAGTGGTTGAGTATTGAGAGGCAGTAACTAAAATCTGAATTATTCACCACTACAAGACTGTTAATGGACTTGGAGTTGGAACACCATCAGCCATGACCAAACCCAGGAGAGACGGAGGAGCCATTGTGGTCCCTCGGCAGCTGGGATCTTCCCGAATCTCCCCCCACCACCAGCCCCGCCCTGTGTGTCTACCACGTCACCTCCCTCACCAGTCAGTCATCCCTGAAACAAATGTCAGCACTGCCTCAACCTCTTTGTCTTCCATACTTTTTGTCTTCTGATAATCTCTGCTTCTAAATTTTTACTCATTGGGGAGAAAAAGGAGTAGGTGTGTATGCGTGCATGTTTGTATGTGTGTGCATGAAAGCATGAGTGTGCCCAAGCACACGTGATTACCATGTGAACACTGCATGTCTTTCCTAGTCCAACGGGTGATAGAATTTACTAACATTTGCAGACTTTCATTCCATGTGGTGAGTCTAAAACGTTGGGTTTACAGACACAACCATGGGTTGCATAACCCGTGGTCATTTAGGATTCCTAGATACCACAGAATACAAATACTAACAAAACTTTCGCACTAAGGATGCCAATTTGTATTGCTAAATAGCATTTATTTCATGAATATACGGCAATCAACTAGATATAATGTTGAAACATTTTTTGAACAGTAACCTGCAAATATTTTAAATATTCAAGAAGATGATATTAAAGCTCACTAGTCATCAGTCCTGCAGCCATGCATCTAAGCCCACTGGTTTCTCTAAGTTTCTTCCAGAAGATCCTGCCACACCCAACCACGGTTTTGTTCTCAAATGTCATCCTTGGGCCTAAAGCGATGAAAGAGCCAGGAATCCCTGATGCCTTCAAAGAAGAAAGCTGGGACCTGAAAGTACCTGCGTGGACAGAGCAGGGAGGAGGGGAGCAGCAAAGGGGGCAAGAAACTTCACTCAAGTTCAAGGTAACCAGTGTATTAACACCAATGAGGGAAGACCACAGGCTTCTTCAAATCTAGATGTGACTGAGACCCATCAAAGTGAAAAACCCCTATCTTCATTCTAAATGCAGAATTCTAGCATGGTTCTTAGTGGGACCACAAGTTGCATTAAACATTCCCCCCACCCCAGGAACAAAATTTATAGGGGCTGCAAAAAAACAAAAAACAACAGAAAAAAAAAAAAAAAGAAACCTCAATAATCAAGATAAAGAATATTTTGACACGATATATTTAAATAAAAATTGAGCCATTCATTTTTTAATTTCTATTTTTTTTTAATTTTGCATTGAAGTATTCTTTATCTCAGTTATCGGGTTTGTGCCTACGAAGATGACAGCTTCACTCTCCTCACCCAGGTTTCAGCCCTAAAGGAAACCAAGCCTCAGGTGCAAGTTGAAATCTGGTTTGTTCAGGGCAAAAAGGAAGGGGGAGAGAAAAGTGGACTTCTCCTCCAGTCCTAAGAATGTCTCAGGCACAGAAGCTCTGCCCTTCCTCCTAGAGGAAACTCTAGGTCTGCCCAAGTTTGCCTAATAAAAATGCAGGATGCCCAATTCAGTGTGAATTTCAGGAAAGCAAGGAATACTTTTTCAGTATAAGTATGTCCCATGCAATATTTGGGGCATTCTTACACTACAAAAAACAAACAAACAAACAACTCATCATTGTTTGTCTGAAATTCAATTAAACTGGGGATCCTATATTTTATCTGACAACCCCACCTCCCCTCCACTCCTACCCCTCCCCCAGGAAACCTCCCCTAACCCCAACAAGAGCTTCTCTCTACCCTGAGAGAGATGGTCACTCTGAAGGCCCATAGCAAGAACAAAAGAAACAAAAAAAACAAACGAACTGAAAGCCAGCCCAACACGGAAAGAATGTTATTGCACATTTGCTGACAGAGACCAAGGGAGATTTCCAACATAAACAAGGAAATTTAATCTCTCATTTGCAAAAGCTTCCCCTGTGCTAATTTGTTAACTGCTCATGGAGAGACACAGAACCAAGAGCATTTGGTCCGGCTTCTTTCTTCTTCTGTTGTGCAAATCAAAGCAATCCCTGCCGCTAAGTGCAGCCTGAGATAGAAACCAGAAATGGTGTGGCTGGGCCATAACCCCACAGGCTCCAAGCCCATTAAAGAACCGTTCAAGTCAATCGAACTTAACTTCTGTTTCCCAACCAAACGGGCTGTTTGGTCAACCAACGTCATGAGCCACTTCAGTCAAAAGTTGTGTCTGGTGCCGCAGTTGTGAGGCTACAGTGATTTCAGATCTAAGATCAACGTGGGTTTGCCTGTTATTGAGGACTTTTGTCCTTCATTCAGCCTGTTCTCCGGCTCCCAGGGAGGAGGCAAGGGTGTCTTAAGCCCCCAGGGAAAAGCCGTGCTCACACACTCTGCTATTTATGAAGGAGGCCGATGTGGGTTTTCTCCTCTTTCCATAATCGGAGAACATGTTATGTCACCTAGCTGAAGCTGAAAGAAGACAGGAATGGTTTTCATTTCAAAACACTACTTTTTCAATCAAGGCTTTTCTTTCTAGTCCCCAAATCTGGGCTGCTGTTCCACATAGGAGGGAGCCCATTTTTAGCCCATTGCATTTGATCTACTTCCTAGAGGTGTGCCTCACTGGGAGAGATTTCAGCTAAAAATCAGCCAGAAAAAATGGTTTCTGTATATCTGTATTCTGTATTCTGTATATCTGTATTTCTGTGTATCTGTATTTCTGTATTTCCCTTGTCATTTTTTTTCTATGTAATTTTCCTTTGCTACAAAATTAGATCCCCTACAATATAATCTTTTTCATATCTTTACCGTTTTCTGTTGGGGTGGGGGAGATCTCCATAGCATGGAAAGAGAAACATAAGGATCTAAATGCTTTTCTCATGAAGATTTTGATCAATTGACTCTCCGCTAAAACTGTTCTTAAAAATAAGAAGAAATGAGAAAAAAATAAGAAAAGCAAAACTTTTTCACTTCCTTTTCCAACTGGAATCAATATCCTGGGTTCTCGTGGGGCAAGTCCATTCACAGTTTTGGCCTTTGTGTCTTCATCTATAAGTGGGAAGGGAGCCATCTTTATAGACACTTTCAACTCTAAGATTCTAAGCTGAAGGTGGATTTTTAGTATTACTTTTATTTAAGAGTTTAAGAGGTTTGGCCAATATAGGGTTTACAAAGAGAATCATTACCTAGGGAATGCCAGCAGTCTTGAACTGTTTGTTGAATTAACAGGAGCTTGAATTAATACATGGGGCAAAGAGGTAGAGAGGAGAGTGACCATTGCTATCCCTCAATTGCACGCTGCAAGTTCATATCTTGAAGACGAGTCAACTTGCAGAGGTTGCTTATATGTAGAACTATGCTTAGCACTCAAGAGACACTCAAGAGGTAGCATCATATAAAGGTGTGGATGGTACCATAGAATTACTAGTCCAATTAGTCATCAACTTCGCTTTTAAGAGATTTAGATTAGGCCCCTCATTAAAAGTTACTCTTGAGTAAGAATGGAGTGCTGTGTTCTAAGGAGCTGCAAATATAAACCCAGACCCATAAAAGCAATGGCCTCATGTTGATCCAGGTTTTTAAGAGAAAGTTTTGAACTTCTAAGCAAGAATTTTTGTTTAATTTTTAAACATATCCATGGCATTCTAACTGGAGGAATATAATCTAGAATGACCATGAGTTGTGACTAAGTTACAAAAGTTCTCCTTGAAAAAAAAGAGGAAGGGAAACCCATGCCTTCTGCAGAGCCAAAGAAACATCAATAAAATAAGAACATAACTACAGAATTGGAGAAAAGGGCTGCAAACTACGTATCTGATAATGGTAGCCAACAAATATAAGGAACTCATAGGACTCAATAGCAAAAACAAAACAAAACAAAAAACAAACAAACAAGAACCTCCAAACAATCCAATTTTTTAAATGGGCAAAGGACCTGAATAGGCTTTTTTCCAAACAAAATTTTCAAATGGCCAATAGGTACATGAAGAATGTTCAGCATCACTAACCAGGAAAATGCAAATAAAAACCACAATGAGATAGAGGCATGACTGTTTAAAGGGTTACCATCTAAGGGACAAGAGAGAACAAGTGTTAATAAAGATGTGGAGAAAAAGAAGCCTTTGCACTGATGGGCCTGTAAACTAGTGCAGCCACCGTGGAAGACAGTATGGAGGTTTGTCAAAAATGAAAAACACAACTACTGTATTAGTTAGCAATTCCACTTTGAATATTTAGCCCCCAAACCGGAAATCGATATCCCATAAAGATATCTGTGCCCCATGTTCACTACAGCCTCATTCACAATAACTAAGACATTGAAAAAGCCTAAGGGTCCATCAAAAGGTGAATGAATAAAGATAATGTAGAAGATAGGTAGATAGATAAATAGATAGATAGAAAATGTAGATAGATAAACACAATGAGATACTATTCAGCCATAAAAAAGAAGGAACTCTATTTATCTATCTATGATCTACATTTTCTTTATGTAGAACATGGCTAGACCTTGAGGGCATTATACTAAGTGAAATAAGTCCAAGAAAGATAAAAAACTGTATGATCTCACTTATAGGTAAAATCTTAAAAAAAAAAAAAAAAAAAAACCAAACTTACAACCTAAGTAAATATATAAATAAATACCCAAATTTATAGAAACTGATATCAAATTGGCTATGGCCAGAGGCAGAAATGGGAGGTAAGTGAAGGTGGCCAAAAGGTACAGACTTCCAGTTATAAGATAAATAACTTCAAGAATATGAGGTATAACATGAGGACTACAGTTAACAATACTATACTGTCTATTTGCAAGTTGCTAAGAGAGTAAATTCTAAAAGTTCTCATTAAAGGAAAAAAAAGGTCTACCTACATGAGGTGATGGATGGAAACTAAACTTTGTGGTGATCATTTTGCAATATATACATATATCAAGTCATTCTGTTGTGCACCTTAAACACATACAATGTTATGTGTCAATTACATCTCAATAAAACTGGGGGAAAAAGAGAAATAAAAACGCCTGTGCTTACAGATACAACTTGATGTTGCTATTAGGAGATTATGAATTATTTCGATAATGACATCCTGACTCAAAATACTGCCAATCAAAACTTGAGTCTCAAGCAATTGAAGAAAAAAAAATGTCTTCCCCACTCTATACCATCCTCAAAAAAATCAGTTTTTGACTTGATTGTGGCCAGTACAGAATCAGCAAGATTTTTTTTAATGAAAGTCAAGATTTATCATCCTCCTTTTTCAAGCCTAGTTTCCGGGTAACATTTTGGGACTTGTAAAAATTAAATCCATCAAAACATAATATGTCTTTACCTTTGCATAAGTTCAAAGGAATATGGCTTGGGTTGTGAAGGCAACTACAGAAGATTGAGAAAACTGCGCTTGCCAATGGCAGTTGAGTTACAATAAAAATACGGCCCACTTATGCAACCACCTAAAACAATATTCACTCATGTCAACATTCCAGATTTTGTTTCTCAAAAAAATCCTCAATCATGGTTTCCAGTTATAAATGGGTTGAAAACATGCAGCTCTCTCCACTCTCTCCTGAAACCCCAATTAAAAATAAATAAATAAATAACAGTAGAAAGGTTTATTTTAAGGAATAAATCCACAGGGACAAAATGTGGGCCAAGAGAAAAATTTTGGAGGCTAGAAGGATGGGTGTGGGATTAGCAATTATGAGTAAACTCATCCTAAACCATAGTCGGGAAAGCCAAGAAACAAATTTTTACCACCCTAATCCCCAAAAGGCACAGGTGCTGCCCTATCTCTGGCAGTGGGAGTGAAGACAGGGCTCCAGATAGCAAGGTGTGTGGACGTTGCTTTGGAAGGGGAGCCCCATTTTGCCAAGTAACTCTCCTTTCCTCGCCCTCAGAGAAATCTGAAGTTTTATTCTCCACAGAAGCTAAAACAGAAGGTCTCTCAACTGAAGTACCGAAGGCACCGTTGAAATGAGGGGTGCCACAAGAAAACAAATGGACAAAAATTCAAGTTTACTTCCTGCCAATTGAGATCCTTCGCCCTTTCTCCCACTAACCCAGAACATTGACATCTGGGATTCTACCTGCAGACTAAAGACAAGAATAGTATCCTCTAACTATGTTAAGAAGCCTATCAAAAAAGGAATCTTGAAAATTGGTGTGGGGTTTCCCAAACAAATGGTCCAGCCAGATTACCTTATAGAGAAGTCTACTACAGTCAACACCTCCTCCTTGTGAACACAGAGCATCCAATTAACCACGTTCAGCTTCCCACCCTTGAAGTATCAGCAGACACTCAAGGGAAAAGCCTTTAAAAGAAAAAAATAGAACCAGAACAAACAGAGGAAAGCACCAAGAGGAAAGAAAAACCTTGCAGAAAGATGAATACGTCAAAAAATCATCATCGATATATTAGCATTCTTTTCAAAAAAGAAAATTAAGGAAAACTAGGAAAGAATTCTTGATATTATATGATATGTCAATTATTCTTCAATAAAGAAATGATACCAAAAATAGAAACTTCAGTAAGTGTTGTCAGTTAAGGTCAGAAAATGCCCTGGTATACAGTACAAAGAGATGGAAAATAGAAAAGAAAAAAAAAATCAAAAAAATTAGAGATCTGTTCTGGAATTCCAGAAAAGACTAAAGGAATGTTAGAGTGTAATTATCAAATTAATTATTCAAGTAAATTTCCCAGAATTTAGGATCATGAGTTTCCAGATTTTAAAAGCCCCCATGTCCAGCAGAGTGGGTGAAAAGGCACATCTTTGTGAAGCTTCAATCACTGGAGACAAAGAAAAGATACTAAAATATTGAGGAGAGGAAAAAGAAACTCACATACAAAAGAGTGAGAGTCAGAATGGACTCAGGCTTCTCAACATCAGTGTTGAAAGGTTGGAGCCAGTGGGGTAATGTCTTAACAATGCTTCAGAACAATTTACAACTGAGAGTTTTGCACTAAGCCTGTTGATTCAGTGTGAGGCTAGTCTAAGTATATTTTCAGACATCTCTGGTCTCAAATATTCATTGCCCATTGTACTTCCTAAGGAAACTACCAGAGGAGGCTCTCCAAAAATGAAGTGAGGAAAGAAAGGAAGACATGAAGACACAGGAACAAGGAAAGGGGGTTTCAGCCCCATAAAGAGAATCAAATGGATCCCTAAGATGAGGTGAAGGGAGATGTCAAGGCTAGAGAGGCATCACTAAATTGGTTATCAGGAGACAACTTTGCAAAAAATAAAGAGCATACCTGACAAATCTGAGTATACTGAAGAGAGATTACAACAAGTTGCAGGAAGTTTGGAGATCAGTGATAACGAAAAACAAAAAACACTGAGTGAACACAAGACAAGCATTAACTCCAGGAAAATAGAAAGTCTTTATAAGAAAGCAAGGTAAACATAGTATAACAAATATCCCATTGTGATCAGTATTTACATAGTCAAAATAACATAACTGCATTTACTACCTAATTCTATTGATAGAATGAGGAAGGTAGGAAGTAAAAGCTGAAAGAGATATTAGAAAGTAGGTCAGACATAGGTTTGGGGGAAAAGAAAGTTTTCATCTTCAAGAGTGGAAAGCGAATAGAAAATCCCTGATATTGAATTCAAGAAAGAGCCCTAAAAACATTATTTAGAGATAATGGTGTTTAATACTAAAAAGATGGTTAAAACAATTGAAAGTGGTTTCCTGTAAGGGGGGGTGGCCCAACCTCCTCAGGCTGCTTACAAAATACTGTAGACTAGGAGGCTTATAAACAACAGAAATTTACGTCTCACAGTTCTGGAAGCTGGAATTCTGAAATCAGAGTGCCAGCATGGTCGGGAAAGGCCTAATTCAAGGTTGCAGACTTCTTGTGTTCTCACATGGGGAAAGGAGTCTAAGGAGCTCTCTGGGGCCTCTTTTAGAAAAGCACAAATCCCTTTCCTGAGGGCTCCACTTTCATGACCTCAATACCTCCCAATGGCCCCGTCTCCTAATACCATCACATTGGGAATTAGGGCTTCAATGCCTGAATTTGGGGAGACATAAACATTCAGATCACGGCAGGGAGTACTGAGGAAGGGGCTGTCATTTTCATAATAAATCTTGTAATGTGACTCTTTAAAACTATGTCCATGTGTAACTCCGATAAAAAATAGGATCCAAATGGGTGCCTGGGTGGCTCAGTGGGTTAAAGCCTCTGTCTTCGGCTCAGGTCATGATCTCAGGGTCCTGGGACCAAGCCCCGCATCAGGCTGTCTGCTCGGCAGGGACCCTTCTTCCCCTCTCTCTCTACTTGTAATCTCTCTCATTCTGTCAAATAAATAAATAAAATCTTTTTTTAAAAAAAGATCTAAAATATTAAAACTCAGATAATGTTATTTTATATCTCCATCATTTAGAGACCAAGCGCAGAATGCGTCGAGTAGGGAAAGAATCAAAAAAACACTAGTAGTCACAGGGAGAATACCACTGAAAATTTGGTGGCAGCTCCTAGAAACACGAGCTGGAATTCCTCGAATCCACAATTGAATGAAAGCGAGTTTTAGATCATCTGTCTTTAAAACCAATATGGCCCCTTTCCAACATGTTTGACTGCCCATGTGCAACACATTAAAAGCAATAATAAAGCTAATCAGAGGGGCCTCCCACAAACATTTTTGCTACATAGACCAGACCACAACATTTTTCCTACACCTACTAATGTCAGCAACATGTCCATGGCAAGAAGCTGTAATGACATGAAGTCTACTGCTACAGTAGGGGTTGTATCTTATTAAAATGTGTGATAACCCAGAGCCATGGGGCAGACAAGAAACCACCTTTCTCTGAGAACTCAGATTGGAATTCCACTGGAAGACGTGAAGTCAGTTGTTTACTGAATTACCACAATTAACATTTATTGAGTGCATACCTCATTGCTTTGTGTATATTGAGTCCTCTCTTCCTCATAGCGAATTTACAGAGTAGGTATGATTTTCCTCCTCCTTTTCAAGATAAGAAAAACGGGGGCACAAGAGAGGGGAGACGACTGGCTGAAGATGGGACACCTATCGTGCAATGGATCTAAAACAGACTCACCCTCCTTGACCCCTACGGCAAGCCAGTTTTGCCCCAACCTTGCAGACGCTGGGAACGATGCTCCCACCTCTCTTCTTAATAGCAGACCTCCTGGGTGAATCCCCCTTAAACAAGAACCAGATCCTTAACCCTATTTATTGAGTCCTTAACACATACCAGGGATCTGCTAAGCATTTCACAGGCAATGTCTCCTTTCATCTTCCAGCAATCCAAAGAAGTGGGTAATATCTCGGCCACGTCCAGATGCGGGAAGTGAAATTCCCAGAGGATAAGAAGCTTCCCTAGGTCCACGCAGAGACAGGATGCAAACTCAGCCTCATTCCAAGGCCCCTCTGCCCTTCGGACACACCAAAAAAGGACTGATGGCAACAACGATGGGACATGGTTGAAGATTCAACAGGAAAAATCTAGAAGTGCATCTAGGAGGGTGAGAATGGCACTCCTCCCAATTTTACAACATCATCAACAAGGTAATATCTTATTTAGTCTTCTGTTGTTGTCCACTGCCATGGTCAGGGTTGCTCTTCTTGAAAGATTATCCTTTGCTTAATTTCAGTTGAGATGATTAAATTAATCCTTAAAACCTAATCATTTAAATTCAGATGATTTAATTTGCTGGAAGTTAAACTTCCAGGAAGTGACAGGGACGTGTGGAAGGCTGTAGGCGTTAGCCACTAGCCTTACGACCCCCAACTTCCATGCTGAAGAATACGGACTTTCCACGTACAATTTCTGATTTCCCCTTAGCAATCCCTAAGAACTGTCTATTGTGTAGCTAAGTTGACATTGACTCAAGTGTCGTCAGGACAAATAATTGCATGTACTGCAAGTAAACGCAGGGTTACGGGGAAAATCACTGTTTTGCCTATGAACTCAAAGAAGGGAAGAAAAGAACTGAGGGACAAGATTCCACCTGTAGTAGCCCTAATTAGTTCATGGGGACCAGCTTACCTCCCCATCAAGTCTTCTGGGGCAATTGATCCTGTAGCACTGCCATTTTTGTCTCTGCTGAACCCAGACAGAACTTTCTGCCTGTGCCAGTTCATGGGTGCCCAGTACACGTGTTGCTCTCTGGACTCCCTTTTTCTGTTACCCTCTCCTCGTGTGAGAACCTTCCTTCCTATAAGGCACTGGAGGGCTTGGACCTTGCTCTCTCCTTCTCGGTGTCCTCCCGCCATGTCCCCCTGATCCCTGACTTTAACACAGCACAACCTCTGTCCAGTCTGGAACCTGACAAGTATTTGTTGGATTTACTTATTCTTGTGGGAGGCGGAAGGAGAATTGGATGACAGAGAATGGGGGTCCTTAAGAGTAAACTCAGGACTGAGAAATGGTTCGGAGTAGCAACATTCTACCTACTAGATTCCTTCATTAACGCTGCTGAAGAAAACGCTCTCTTTTGTAATAAGGGCACCTGAGAAGGAGGAGGGACGGAGCCTATGATCTTGTACATACCGGTCAAGCTTTACGGACATTCCCATTGCCATCAGTGAACGAGAAAACCTCTGTGCTGGATATTTCCCCTACCTCTTTGGGCCACCAGAGCATTGTGGGGACCCAATGTGCAAATGTCTGGGAGCAGTTTGAGTCGTAGAAGGAATCACACCCGGGATGGCCGTGTTGGGTCCAGAATGCACAGGGCACTCCATGACTAGAAACGGTTTAGCAGCTGTCATTCTTGTCCTGCTCCAAAGACAATCGGCTTGCTCCTTTTCCCTTTGGCTCAAATCAGGATAGAACTAATGCAGCATCTGCCAACCGGTGACAAGACCTCCTGAAAACACAGAGCTGGAGAACTCAGCCGGATGTCTCAGCGGGCAACCCTTGGCAAGGCTCTGATTGGCTGCATTTGTAATCCCCATGCACCTCTGAGTAACTTCTAAATATCCCTCAGCCTCTGGAAGGGTACAAATGGGCATTCGTTCATAATCCCTTTCTCCATAGCAGAATAAATGTGGCTTTAACGATCTTTCAAGAAACCCTACTGCTTTAGGATTTTAGAATATTTGGTGGTTCGCCACATCAATTCACCCCCAAATACTTATTATATTAGGAATTGAAGGGAAAATTATCCTCTTGTTCTTTTTTTCCCCCAACCGCCCTCTCTGAATCAATTTCATCTATCAAAACAGACAAGCAAACAGGTATGCAGTTGGAGGCCATGATGCTGAAGGGCCAGGTATGGTCAACGATGAGCCATTTCCAACACCTGTTACCATCAGTTCAGATCCCAAAAGCCAGACGCATCATCAGGCTGGAGGCCGATTTGAGTGTTTTGCCCCTAGCCAACTACGCATCCTCACTAGGACCTGTTTGCTCGAATCCTGATCCCTCGACTCAGGGCCCCCCGAGCTGTGAAAGAGCCCGCAGGGTAGCCCCGTGACTCCTTTAAAAATGAAGGCCCAGACCTGGGGTGCCTTTCTGAGTCTGGACTCTGGTGAAAGGCTGCTGGTAAGCTCAGAAAGGGTTCACTTCTCATGCAAATGGTAGCTCCTCTTCCGAAAGGACGTTGGAAAATTCGACTTGCAGGTTTCCTAGCTTACAACAGAACATCAGAGGAAAGTCGAGGGTCGGGAGGAGATGTCGATACGTCATGCTTCTGCCAGCAACCAAGTAGGTTCAAACCAACATGGCCACCCCTGCGGGTGGATGGAAGCTCCATGCACCCATGGGAATGTGCCCCAGAGGTGACCACATCACCAGCCAAATGAAGTTCTGCACTGGCTTCCCATCCTCACAATCCCTCCATGCCACACACTTAGGACAGACCTCAGGGGTCAAGGGATGGAGGCTAATTCCCCATAAGCCACTACCTGCGTTCTCTTATCATCATGAAACCCATCCTGATATTAACATGATCTGGAGGAGAGTCACCTATTAAAATGGCCTCTTGCAACATTCCTTCCAAAAACAAAGTCTCAAGACAAGACGTTACCCGCGCATTTCTATTCTTTTTTTTTTTTTTTTAATGACCTTTCCTATGCAAAGAGATTTCAAAATAGCTAAATCACGGTGGTAGAAGGATGTTGTCACAGCAAATGATGGAACCTGCCTTTCTGAAGGTTTTCCCAAAAAAAAAGTGTCTGTAGTCACTGTTCGTAAAGGGCTTCACAGAGAAACTCGGTCCTTGTCCGCAGACTGAGGGCAAACCTGGGTCTCAGCTTCCCCAGCGACTGAGGGATCTCACGGATCCCTTCTAGCTTGAACCTTTTGGAGCGCACAAGATCTCTTGTGTTTCATTTCCGTGGAATTATCACCCAAAGGATGCTGCGGGCCGGAGATCCCACAAAGCTGAGAGATCTCTGCTGCTCTGTCTCAAGTCACTCCTGGGAACCAAATGGCAATAGGTGCATAAAAAAATAATCAACTTGGCTCTGATCTGAAACAAGAGAAAGTTTGGCAGAGTGGGGGCGGGGGCAGGGGGCATTTTTTCAGAACTTGTTTGCCCATCCCTGGTTGCAACACCCATTTGCTTCTGCCTTAAAGCATTGCAACACTCCACCCCTGAAACTGACCTAGTTTGTGTCTGTTTCTTTAAGAAAGCACCTCCGGTGCACAGGTGGCCCTCACTTGGGCCAGGTACAGTGAGTGGGGAATCTGCGTCTAAAAACTGGCATGGACTCTTTCTATCATTTGGTAACAGGCTCCAGGAGAGACGAAGGAAAGGTGATGGTGCTCTTTAAAAACCTCAGGTACCCAAAGGAGAGGCTGGGCTCCCCCACCAGTCCCAGCTGATTCCTGATTCAAGAAGCGACTTGCCTGCCTGTCTTTTACTTGCCCCTTGGCCCCTGCCCCACAAGCTCTGGGACCCTAAAAGCACCTATCAGCCCAAACCAGGCTCTGCTATGACCTAGTCCCATCACATGGATCCTCTACCCCTCTGCCTCTTGGCCCCTGAGCTCGGGCACCGACCTGGGAGGGAGACAACCAGACTCCCCCATAGAGGTGCAGCTTAGTTTTAAGTCTAGGGAAATAGGGTGAGCTCTGGCTTTGGGACTCGGGCTCCCCTCTTGCAAACCACACCTCCTAACGAGGTCTTTGGAGGAGAATTGCTCTTGTCTCTTGCCCACCCTTCATTCGCCCCGCCCTTCCTCTTCCCTTCCAGGGGCTTTCTCCAGCACACACTGGGACCCAAAGAGCAGCAGCAGCCTCGCCCCTCTGTGGACGTGCTCTCCCAGCATCCTGGCCTCCAGGACACACCCGGCCTCCCACACCTCCCTGCCAGAGCTGACCTGCTTTCCCATCCACCCCAGCTCCAAAGTGAGAACTTGGCTTTGGTTGCCCTCCAGTGCTCTCCCACTCACAGACTCCCCTTCTCCTGCCTCTTCCCCACCCCAGCCTCTCTCCTTCCTCACTTGCACTCAGTGGCACCCACCTGGGTTCCCTCTGACCCAAGACTTCAGGGTCAACTTCGGTACAGCAACTGGCAAAACCCCAGCACCATCGGCTCCTACTCAAAGGGGGATCTGCCTTAATGGATTTCCCATACTCGCTCTTGAGGGACAGGGTCCCGAGCCCCGCCCTCTCATCCACCATTTCAACCAGACATCAGCCCAGAAAATCCAATTCTTCCTAAGGAGTCTGTGGTATCTTCAGTTTGGGAGGAGATAAGGCTCTCTAGACAGTGACCAGTGAGTCACCAAATAATGATTCCATTATTCACCCTCTAAATGGTATCAAGCAAATCAGAGCTTAGCACTGAATCCAACATCGGAGCTCACCAGGTTGGGATCAATGAGGCATTCTCATGGCCTTCAACTCTTCCCCTCCCTACCAGGAGAATCTTCTTTCATCTTCTGCTTCCCTGAGAAGACTGCCCAGACCCTTTAAAGTGGCCTCCAGGAGAACAAAGAACAGAGTTCAGATTTCTCTGCCTTTCCGTCACCAAGACCTAACACAGCAATGGCTGGGGATTGTTGCACCTGTTTGCAGAGTTTCGAAGGGAAGCATTCGGGAAATGCAGATGCTGGGAGCGAATCCCCTTGGCGGTGTATCTCGGGATGAGGTCTTGTGTCCACCAGTGCCCACATCCTGCAGGCCCAGCACAAAAATCCAGATTCCTCAGCTCCGTTCACCACCTGCTGACTCGGTGTCGGGGTGGATCTGGGAATCTGCATTTTTTCACGAGTCTTCCACACACTGGAGTTACGAGCCACCAATTCAACTCTATTTTAACTACCTCAAGACATTTCTAGGGAGGAGAGAAGGCGACTTTTGATTAAAGGAGGACTATGTGTGTTTGTGTCTTTAGCATCAATAGACATCTGTGTACATCAAGGACCCCACTAACACAGGACCTTGATCCTCTCTGCTCACCTGCCCAGCCTTTATAAATTGGTCACCCAGAGGCAAATAAAAAGGCATCTCCCATCACATCTTCCATTTGTTTTCCACCTGAGGCCCCAGCAAGAGCCCAGTGGAGTCCCTGGCCCACATTCAGGTGGGGGGACAGTGCCCCATACTGGGCCACATGGCTCCCATCTTCTAGTCACGTTAAGGGTAAGAAAAAGTGTGCTGTAGGACCCAAACCAGTTCACTCCACGTTAACGATCTGTTGATTGTCGTGCTTTCCTTGGGACAGACCATTTGGTCCACTTTTATTCACCCAAAGAGGACTACTCCATTCAGGAAAATCAGACAACGTGGGAAGGCCCGCAGAGCCAGCCTAGGCTAAGGTGCTTGGTGACAAGGGGTAGACGTCTCTGCGACTCATACCCGAAAGCGACTCGTAGATCCGCTTGCACAAGCATGGAACTCGCCCACAAAACATTTCGTGGTGAGAATGGGAAGTGCTACAAGGGCCACACAGACACCCAGGAGGGACCACGATGTGGCTCTGTCTCAGTGGGGGAGGTACATGAAAAGACGTGAAAAGAGATAGATTGAAGCTTCAGGACCTAATTTAACCATTTACTTAACCTTTGTAGTAGATGACATACATTTCCCTCTTTTATGACCGGATCTTCCTTGGCACAAACTTGTCCCTGATGTAGTAGGTTACAAGCCCAAAGGTAGAAATCCCCTAGAACTTCTGGAAAATCATTAAAAAGGCAGAATTATAGAAAGGCGAGGCTTAGGAGGGGTAGGGGAAGTAGAGATGAAAGAAGGGGTGTGTGTGTGTGTGTGTGTGTGTGTGTGTGTCCGTGTGTTCTTTTAGTGGATAGGTGCTATTTCAGACTCTTTCACATAGAAATATAACAAAGGAGCCCAAAGCTCGGAGTCACACCGTACCCATCTGTCGACAGGCTATTCAATTAACTTATTGTTACCAGTGAAACACCAGCTCAGTGTGTCTGGAGAAAGAGGAAGTCCCAGGTGCTAAAATGACAGCCATTAAGCTGTTGGCAAACCTGAGAAGGCAAGTTGTTCTTTCCGAGGCACGTCGACTCTCTCCTCTTCCTCTGGTTCTCTTCCTTCCCCCTACCTCTCCCTTCCTCATCTTTTGTCCCCCGAAGGCGTGCTTCTTTCCTGTTCTTCTCTCTGTTCCTTCCCCCACCCGGGGGATGTCTGCCGGGGCAGAGAAGGGCCCTGCTCTCAATTTGAATCAAGCCCTTATTCTGAGAGGGAGAGGCTCTGATGGAGGAGAAATGGGCTCAGTTCTCAGAACTGGGTGAAGCTTCTATTGACCTAAACAGAGCCAAGGTAGGGGAGAGGGGGAAGACCGTTTTTGCCACCTCAGATGAACTTCAAACTCTTCCCCACCCTTCCCTCACTCCGAGAGCTCTTATTTTCACTCTCCTCCCTCTCACTGACTTGTCTTCCACTCTGAAAGTCATTTCTTGGTTTCACTCTCAAGGGGCAAAGAAGCTGCAAAGATGGGGCCGCTCAGCTAAAAAGACCCACAGTTCCAACGACAAAGGTACACACATCCCGGGGGCTCTCGTGGGCACCAGTTTTGGGGAGATGCCACGACCACGGGGACACAGCCAAGGACCTCCTGCCTCACTGCCTCACAGTCCACACGCAGCCTGCAAATTCAAGGCTGTGTTCAAGACGGCTGCATTTATCCTCATCTTTTCAAGATCTAAGCCCACTGGCAATTGCTCAGAGGGGGACATTAATGGCCCTCCAACGAGCAACGTTAACGTGATATACATGGATATATTCTAAGCATTATATCTAATTATAGGGAGTGAATCACAAATTTAAGCATCTTAAATATAGGCATAAAAAGAAATAATTAACCCTCAAACAGGAAGCTGCTGAGCTATCAGATTGCATCGTTTGAGAACCAAGAAAAGCAAGTCAGCACACTGTAAGCCTGAGAAAAGCAGAGGTTAATCCTCTGATAGGGTTTCAGTGTTCTGCTCATTTCTACAGATGCGCTGCAGAAGGCCCTCAAGTAGATGAAGCAGCTAGGCATGGGAGCACGAAAGGTCACCATAGGATCAGCCCCTCTCTTTAGAAAGTGACGTTCCTCAGAAGGTAGATCCAGCCTGAACCCTTCCCACTGGGGCACTGATGACGTGTTGGCCGTTTGTCATCATCAGGAAGTTTCAACCCTGCAAGCTCACCAGCTCCACGGTCTTAGGAGGAAATTTCGTTCGCGCTTTGGGTGCCCTTGGCTCAGTTAAGAAAGCCTCCTTGGCTCTTCTCTACGTAATCACAACATTGCTTAGTCTTAGATCAGAAGCTCCTAGCAATAAGAGGTCATGGTCTCATCCCAGTAAGGCCCATTGTTTTCCATGCCAGCCCAGACCTACATTGAGACCAACATGACCTTCACAGATGACAATGAAAATGGACCTCATGATCCCCCACGAAGGACACCAAGTCATGACCCGGAAGCTGTGGCCTCCAGGTGGTGACGGGAGCAGCACCCCGAGTTCAAGTCAGAGCCCCTGTTGCCCCTTCCCATGAGTGAGAATCAGAGCCCTGGGGGCCCACTGCGTCTTGGTGCAGGGGTGACCAAGGACTGGATGGAAACACGATTTCCTCACCAAGACAGGACAGGGCAAGGTCACCCTCATCATAAGCATTGGTCACCCCATGGCCAGTCCACATGCAGTCTTCTTGTGCTGCCCCAGAAGACCGCTGTCCCCTCCTCACAGCTGTAACAGCGGAGCCCCCCAGGTGTCATAGACTTTAAGCAGAACAAAGGAGCTGACACTGAGTCTGAAGCCGGGAAAGATGTTCCAACATAAGCAACAAGCCCAGTCCAGGCTGCGTGGCTCTTCATCTCCTCTAAGGAAGAGTTCCAGCCCCAAAGCCCGACGGTGCGTGACCTAGCGGGGGTCAGAAGACTGTGTGCTCCGGACAGCCTTCCCGACAACATGACCACTTCATCTGGCTCCATCTTCGGTTCCTGGTCTAGAAAATTGGGTAACAGTAGTGATCCTTCTTCTCCACACGGGGCTATAATCAGGTTCACATGGGACCCTTCCCTGAGAAGAGCTTTGAAAAATTGTAAGCCCCTGTGGAACATGAGCATGTGATGAATAACCCAAGAATGTTCTCTACAACCAGCACAACTTTTTAACCCTTTGGAAGTAAATTGTTAACACCCTAGAGTGAGCCCTTTGTGTCCATCCCAAATGAAAATAAATTTCTGGGCACTTTTAGCCACCTATGGATCCTTTGACATAATAATTTGGCAGTAAGAATTCTGTCCTTAGCTGCAATAATAGCATTTTGATTTTTTGTTCACCTGATGTATTTCTCTTTCACTAAGAGCACCCAGGTCATGGCTTCTCTTCCTCTCCAGACTTATTTTGACAATTGTCTTCCCAGTATCAGGTGCCAAGATGGCTGATGCTGTCCTTGACAGTTCAAGCTTCATTTATCCATGTATCCATTTGCTTTCTAAAAGTTCTTACATCTGGGGCGCCTGGGTGGTTCAATCGGTTAAGCGTCTGCCTTCTGTTCAGGTCATGATCTTAGGATCCTGGGATCGGGCCCTCTCTGCTCAGCAGGGAGCTTCTCCCTCTGCCTCTGCCCCGACCCACCTCGCTTGTGCTCTCTCGTTCACATGCGCGTGCTCTATCTCAAATACATAAATAAAAATAAATAAAAGTGCTTACACTGAATGAAGTTTTGTCATTTTAGCAGCATTTTTAAATATTGGTTAATGCTATGGTGATTTGGAAAGAGCAGGTTACAAAATTATATGTAGTAACAATCCCCTTTAACACACACAGACACACCCCACACAGACATACACACGTCCTACACACACATATCCTAAAGATAAGAAATATACCATACATCAAAATATTGAAGTTATATCGAGGTAGTGAGAACAAAATTTAATTTACTTTTTGTGCCTATCTCTATTTTCTATTATTTCTAAAATAAGCACACCTTTATTTTGGAAAAAGGAAGGAAATTCATTTTAAAATGCTGTTTTGGGGTGCCTGGGTGGCTCAGTCATTTAAGAGTCTGCCTTCAGCTCAGGTCATGATCCCAAGGTTCTGGAATCAAGCCCTGTGTCAGGCTTCCCACTCAGTAGGGAGTCTGCCTCTCCTTTTCTCTCTGCCCCTCCCCACCATTCATGCTCTCTTTCTCAAATAAATAAATAAAATTTTATTTTAAAAAATGGTGTTTCGGGGCGCCTGGGTGGCCCAGTATGTTAAGCCTCTGCCTTCGGCTTGGGTTATAATCCCAGGGTCCTGGGATCGAGCCCCGCATCGGGCTCTCTGCTCGGCAGGGAGCCTGCTTCCCCCTCTCTCTCTGCCTGCCTCTCTGCCTACTTGTGATCTCCCTGTCAAATAAATAAGAAAAACCTTTAAAAAAAAGATTCTCTAAAAATAAAAGATATCTTTTAAAAAAAAAATAAAAATAAAATAAAATAAAAAAATAAAAAACGATGTTTCATTCCTTCTATGCAAAGAAACATGTGTGCTAAATAAATCAAGGACAAAGTATCCTCCTCTAATTGAAATCACCTTCATCATGGCTCTCATAATTGGGGGAGGAATGAAGCAATCAACAAATTTTTTGCCATAGTAAGAAAGTGTACATCAACCCAATGTATATATACATATACATATAACTGAGTGACAAAGTTTAAGGAAGGATACGTACCTCTAGTCCACGTGATGCATTCTGATATTTTATGTTCTATGCTATTCACCATCCACAGTTAGAAACAACCTGACCTATTACAAATTTCTTGTTTTACAAAATCAGAAGCCTGACCATCAAGTTCAAGATTACTTTCAGGAACAGAACACCAAGTCATCCTAAAGGATATTCTTTGGTGAGATGGTCACCTGTGGCCTCTCAGGAATTACACTTTGGTTCTCTGATCCAGATCTAGATATTTTCAATGCCCAAAGCAGCCGCTACCAAAAATAATTTTCTGATTGTTGAATTTTGGTGAGAAAGTTTGTACCAAATTCTTGATTTTAGACATGACAATGGTGTAAGAATTTTTCCCTCTTGGAAATGAGGGTAAACTCGCTTGGGTTTGGAAACCAGTATAAATTTTCATGGGGCAGAAGCATTGAAATGGGCCCCGACTCAGTTATAATCTAGTATATTACATGGGAGCATCCTACAGCTTCTATCCTTACCATCTTCTTGTCTTTTAATTAATAAGAGAATTGAGTGTAAAAATATTAATAATATATTAATATTAATAATCTTCTTCTTCAAGATGGTCAGATCAAAGATACCACCCAAGTTATGATGAGTTAGGGGAAATCCACTATTCACAAGACTGATATATTTTCCAGTAGAAAGTTTCCCTTCTGGGGAATGGCACCCAAGTACAAAGACAGGGGTGAGGGTAGGCAGTAGTGATTGAACAGCATGCAGAGAGACCACCCTTTGAGGATTCCGTCTCCACACCTTGCTCCCTGCCAATCAAGATGGCCACTCACACACAGATGTGACCAATGAACACTGACAAATTCTTGTGGTGCCTTCTCTGTGGCCAAGTAGATGGACTTCTAAGCAGTGTGACTGGTCAGAATGCTTTCTAGAATGAGTCTGCCACTGAGAGTGTGGTTGTGGCCTAATGTCCCTGAGCTGAGGTTTCTGGAGTTTCCATCCGTGGTCTGGGCTGCAATGGTCTGATTAAGCTTCACATCTGCTAAGGGTTTGAGGTGGAGAAAAAGGGGAACTGCAATAACTCTCACCTCATCAATTCTGACCACATCCTCCCTCTCCAATTACCCCCAAGAGGAGAGAACAGAAAGAGAACAGGAGTAGAATAAAAGAAATAAAACAGAAGGAAGAAAAAGGAAGAGACAGGGAAGGGAAGGGGGGGAGCTCAAAGGAAGCCCTGGACAGGTTTCTCCTCTCAGAAACAGAAGCTCAGGGCCCAAGTTCCAAAGAATGAGAGCTTTGCTTCATTTTTGCTTCGTTTCTTTCCTTTCTTCCCCAATCTATCTACCAACTATGAAACTATGAAATTCTATTTTTTTTTCAGATTTATTTATTTATTTGAGAAAGAGAGAACCCTGATGTGGGGCTCAAACCCAGGACCTGGAGACCATGACCTGAGCCAAAACCAAGAGTCAGATGTTCAATTAACTGAGCCACCCCCCAGCTACGAAATTTTAAATGACAATCACCAGTGAATATTGTTCATTAAGTAAGTGTCTGAACATTCAAAATGGGGTCTTCATCAACAATACTACTACGTGAAACTATGTTTTGTGTGCATGGGATCCTGGTGCACTTGCTATAACGGTGGCATATTTGAAAATCAAAGCTTTCGAATAATATAAGAAATTCTCAGAAAATTAAAAGCAGAGCCACCACATGATCCAGCAATTCCACTTTAAGGGAAATATCCAATGGAAATGAAAACACAAACTCAGAAAGATATCTGCACCCCCATGTCCACAGCAACATTATTTATAATAACCAAGACACAAGTGTCCATCAATGGAAGAACAAATAAAGAAATGAGATATATAGGGCACCTGGATGGCTCAGTGGGTTAAAGCCTCTGCCTTCAGCTCAGGTCATGATCTCAGTGTCCTGGGATCGAGACCCACATCGGGCTCTCTGCTCAACAGAGAACCTGCTTCCCCCTCTCTCTCTGCCTGCCTCTCTGCCTACTTATGATCTCTGTCTGTCAAATAAATAAATAAAATCTTTTTTTAAAAAAAGCGAGATATAGATAGATGGGTAGATGATAGATAGAGATGTAGAGATAGAGATATATCTATGTAGATATATATATAATGGAATATTATTCCGCCATTTTAAAAAGCTAGGAAACCCTACCTTTGGCAACAGGATAGACCTTGAAGGCATTATGATAAATGAAACAAGGCAGACAGAGAAAGACACATACCATACGATCTCACGTACATGTGGAATCTTGAACAAACAAAACAAACTCACAGAAAAAGATATCAGACTTATGGTTCCCAGAGGCCGGGGGTTGGGAGGCTGGGGGAATTAGGAGGAAGGTGGTCAAAAGATGCCAACTTCCAATTATAAGATTAAAAAAAAGTCCTGGGAATGGAATGTACAAGATGGCGGCTACTGCTAGCACTGCTGTGTGCTATACCAGGAAGGTGTGATGAGAATAGATCCTAAGAGCTCTCTTCTTTCTCTTACGTATGAGAAGATGGATGTGAGCCTAGCCTGTCATCATGATAATTTCACAACATAGGTAAGTCAGACGATCATGCTGCACACCGTAAACTTATACAGTCATGCATCTCAATGATTTCTTAATAAAACTGGAGGTGGGGATTTTAAATAATGACTTTTCTTTAGTTTCCCGAATCATAAGACCACTCTGTTGCATCTATTATCTTTCAAATAAAGTTTATGTTTAAGTGCAAGACACATCTCAGTGGTCCCAGAACCCAGGAGCAGATGGGGCACCTTGATGGCTCAGTGGATTGAGCAGCCAACTCCTGATTTGGCCTCAGGTCATGATCTCAGGGTCATGGGATCAAGCCCCAAGTCGGGCTCCTCGCTCAGGATGGAGTCTACTTGTCCCTCTCCCTCTGCTCCTCTCCCTGCTCACTTCCTCTCCCTCTCTCTCTTTCTAGAGTAAATAAATAAAATCTTTAAAAAAAAAAAAAAGAAAGAAAGAAAGAAAGAAAAGAGACGACAGGTAGAGAGGACAAAACAAGAGCAAGTCCAGGAGAAAAGATGTAGTTAAACAGAACACTATTCCCTCCCCCAGTGCTCAGGCCTTTCAAAGTGTGTCCCCACCTCCCCGACCAACAGGTACACATTATACCCACAGTGGGGCACAGATTCTCAGAATTATCGCTGCTATCCCATCACAACTTCCTTTTTTTATTTCAGGAACTATCTGACAGGGAAATTTGCGTAACTTGCCTAAGGCCACCCAGGGGGCTGAGCCGGACACACAACTTGGGCATTCTCCTGGCTCCCTTCAAATCCTGCCTCTGACAGTCAGACAGTGTCAGCCGTCCTGATGCCACTCAAAGTCACGTAGAGCCACCTGTATGGTGAAAATAAAAACAGTCCGCTCAGAAAAGAAAACCTCAGCGAACCAGTGTACTTCATCTCTTTCCATCCAAGCAACTATTTTGACTGCCTTGAGTCAGTCCAATGGACTGATTTTTTTTTTTTTTTCAACTCATGAAACTCAACATCCTAACTTTTTTGGCACTGAGGGAGACAAATTCATTCTGAGTCATTGGAACGGGAGTCATAGGACAACACTCCAAGTGGCAGATGACCAGAACGTTTCAGTTTCAAGAGATCGTTATAGCTGGACCCTAGCTTAGCTGCCAATACATTACATGACTGAAAAACAGAAATGGGATCTAGAACCAGTTTTAGGGGAATATCCTGGAAAGGGAGATCTATAAGCAATTGTAAAGAGAACATTGATATGTGTTAGCTTCATTCGCTCACACATTTACTCACTTACGCTTGCTGCACACCTACCGAGTGCCAGAAACTGAATGGGGTGCTGATTAGTATTCAAAAATAAGAGTGACTGGGTGGCTCAGTCAGTTAAGTGCCTACCTTCAGCTCAGGGCATGATCCCAGGGTCCTGGGATCGAGCCCCTGCAGCAGGCTTCCTGTTCAGCAGGGAGTCTTCTTCTCCTTCTGCCCAATGTTCCCCCTGCTTGTGCTCTCTCTCTCTCTCTCTCTCTCTCTCCCTAACAAATAAATAAAATCTTTTTAAAAAATAAATAAAAATAAATAAATACAGTCCCTGCCAGCATAGCTTCCCAATATAAAATGAGAGATCAATGTGAATTAGGCGGGAAACCATAAGGGATATATAGAGGTTTTTAAAGCATCTGTATGCGTTGAGGAATTGCAGACAGCCCGACCCCAACAGAGAGCTGGTGAGACTGCAGGGGGAGGTTGAGCCTGGTCAGGAAACCCAGGTAGGACATTATGAGCCTGGGAACAAAGGCATGGAGACTCAGGCCTTGTTGTGTGCAACCCAAGGGACTGAGGCCACATAAAGAAGAAGCCCAGCTGGGGACCTCACTGCAAATTCCAACTTCACTTATGGGTCAAAAGGTGGAGCAAAGGCGGGTAATGAGAGTAACATCAGAGTCTTGGGTAGAAAAAAGTGGCGTTGGGGGAAGGAGGCAGGGGAAGGCAACTGCATTCATTTTATTGATTTATTTTATTTTTATTTACTTTTGTTTATTGCCGTGTATGAAGGAACACCTTATGAGCCTTACGTAAGGTACCTACTTTCATCTTGGTGACAGTCCTACCAGTTGGATGTCTTTATCCCTTCTTCACAGCTGCGGCGATTTCCATAGAGCTTTACCCATAGAGGAAGGACTTTCCCCCGACACTCCATCACCTTAATCCTCACATTCCTACGCAGTAAGTGGGTACAGGAATCCTTATTTTATGGAAGAAGAACCTGAGGTTTGGGAATGTAAGGAACTTTCCAAGTTCAGGGGCAGAGGCATGGTGAGTTTTCCTTTCTGTTGGTAGCCTGGTGCCCAGAACTGTACAGATCCAGACACTGACTTCCTCCCCAGCTTGAGTTTGCCTGTTACCCACGTGTCTAGCTATCCATCTGGTTATCTGAAACCCAGCGACGGAAACCCAAATTGATAACAGCAGCTTCCAAACAGCTCATGCCAGCCTTGGCATGAGCTTCCCCATTCTAGGAGCAGCAAACAATGAGTACCCCCACACAGACCTCTTGGAGTTGCACTATTTTGCCCTGTGAACTTGAGAGAATGTGTTGTCAAGTCCACAAGGCCCAAGTGATTCAACACAGCCCGAAGAGCCTACCAAATTCTGTAAGGAGTATGTTGTAGATCAGCCTGGGAAAAACCCATATTAGGATTGCCCAAGTCTCAACAAAACTTTAAAAAAAAAAAAGCAAGTCTCGCTTGGCAGCTGTAGGAAGACCACACCTTATGCTACACATACCTGGGCTTCATCATTCTTGCACAAGGGAGTGCAATAAAACATTTCAAGATAAAGCTCCTTGGACTCCGAGCACTGTTTTTTTCCCGAGCCCTGAATTTTTCCCAAAACATTAATTTAGTACCCATAGCCAACAAGACCGTGGTTTCATAAACTACAGCCTACTGTCAACAGAAATCTCAGGAACATGGATTTCCACGAAGTATCTCAGCCATGTGGGTTTTCCCCCTTGAAATCCACCCCCATCCACCCACTCACCCAAAGAAAGTACTACCACCGGTCCAAGGAGCATAAAGATGTGAGGAACCACGCGTGGGACACCCTTCCATCCATCTCCGAATCACTTCCTGGTTAGGGAGATCTCTTTTCTCAGAGATCTCCCAAACCCAAAAGTAGCCTTAGCTATTTATTCTCCTCTGACATGCAATTCACTCAAATCTCAACAGTATCCAAGTCCAAGGTCATCCTATAAACAACTCTCCTGAAAAATAAACACCACATACGGCAACAGGCCAAATACGACCAAAAATTCAGTATAAATCTACTGGGGGGGGAGGCAAAACAAACTCTGACATTCCTGTTTCTCAACATAGCTTTACCAAAAAAGACTATCCACCTTAAGTCAAAAGAGCCTCACAATTGAACCAAAAATACCCATGAGTCCACTCCGAGCCCACTGCGTACTTGTAAAATGAAGCCAATCATTTAGCCTCCTTGAGGTCGCATTTCCTCATGTGTAAATAGGAATAATAATAGCTGTGTCCTATTTACTCTACAACAAGGTATGGAAGATGAGCAAGATATTCTCTGTAAAAGTGCTTTGATCTCCTCCAAGATAGGGCGCTCTGTACATTTCAAGTGCTATCATTACCGCATTTGGGCACACATGAAACCGGAATGGCCACTGACCAATAAAGAACTGGTGATCACAAGGCAAAAACAGAGAGCAGGGTGCAGCCCGAGGAGAGCAGAAACCCAAGATGAACGAGCCAAGTGGAGAGAGAAGACTCCCAGCTGGTCACCGGGAGAGCTCAGGCAAGGAAGACATGTGCCTATCTGAAGAGAAAAAGTTGATGGCAAGACAACCTGACCCAGTTCTTGGAAATCAGTTACCAAATCAGGAATCAAAGTAACGTGAACTGGATGTTTATTCCAAAAGCTGCTAAAACACCCAATTCCTCAAGGAAGAATTTAGGCAAAAGCTCGTAAATGGCCCCCACCCACCCTGTCTGTTCTGGGGGTTCTTCCAGAACCCACCATGATACAATTTGCATTTCCTGAATGTGAATGCTTTGTTTTAAAAAATTTCCATTTATTTGATGTATTTTTTAGACATATTTGTGCCATTTTCTGCATTTCCTTTGTATCATTCTCTTACACTATTATATTTTCTAATATTTTCAGGCAAAGACCTTCTCCAGACAAAACCTTTTGACCAGTGTAGCTCATTCAACAAGCATTTACTGAATACTTAGGAGACACCTGAAATAAGCTAGCAGAACGCGTAACGATTTGATTCTAATAATGGTCTGTAGTTGTGTAGCATTCTATACTCCTTTTAAATAACAAAATATGGGGCACCTAGGTGGCTCAGTGGGTTAAAGCCTCTGCCTTCAGCTCAGGTCATGATCCCAGGGTCCTGAGATGGAGTCCCGCATCGGGCTCTCTCCTCATCGGGGATCCTGCTTCCTCCTCTCTTTCTCTCTCTCTCTCTGCCTGTCTCTCTGCCTATTTGTGATGTCTGTCTGTCAAATAAATAAATAAAAATTTTTTAAATAAACAAATAAATAAATTGCAAAATATTTCCCCACTTGTTAAAATGGGGGAAAAAAGCAATATATCTACACAGTCACATCAGAACTATCCAAAACATAGCCCAAAGAGTCAAGTGTTGAAATTCTGAATGACATTTTAAAATCCCCGTAATTAATGGGGCAAATACAACCAAAATTCCACCTTAACGCTTGTGTTTTTTTCATCTCAGACATTCTCCGATTTTAGAATAACTTCAATGACAAAATATCTCTTTTTTTGGCAAAGTGTGGATAATTGTATTTATTTTGTCCTCAAGAGTCTTCTGGTGGAGCCTGAAAAGTCTCAACACCTGAACATCTACCAGTTACTCAATAAGTATCTGTGGGTTGATTATTTGATGACTCATGACTCCTGCCATGGAAGTAAATCACTTCCAGGCTGGCAAGTGAGAGCTCAGGGTCAAGGTTTCTGTCAGTATGCCTTGGATTGTTTTCCCTGGTTCATTAACTTCCTCTTGCCCACACAGAAGTACAGCCTGCTACTTTTCTGCCTGTTTACATTCTTTTGGACTCTCCCTGCTCTGTCTTCCCATAGCATTTTGCTATCCAAAAGAGCCAGTCATCATCAACAAAACCTGGAGACTTTATTGTGTGTTTGTGCTGACAGGTAGGTTCTGAAGAGTTTATAGAAGACTAGTGCAGCTCCAGTGTCAGAGCAGTGTCCTGCAGTCACAAGAGTGGAAACCATTAAATTACTCAAAGAAGAAAATCATAATCAGGGATGTTCTGGGTGCTCTCCTCTTGTCTGCATTTCTTCCCAGGTGTCTTCACACAGAACTATAGTTTAAATATCATCTATGTAGTGATTATCTCCAAATTCAGATCTCTAACCCGGGGTTTTCCCTGAGCTCCAGACCCATACATCCAACAGAAACTTAACATTTCCACTTGGATGTCTCAAAGATCCCTGGCCGTCTTGTACATGAAACCACCATTCACCCATTTGCCCAAGTGAGAAATCTAGGCATTTGCCTAGATCCCTCTCATTCATATCCAGTTCATAAGCAGTGCCTGCCCCACATCCAACCCATACACCTCTGCCAATTCATAGGCGAGCATCAACTTGATTTCTCAAAAATCCCCATTCCCTGCCCTCTTTTCTCCCCCATGTATGCCACCATTTTTCTTGCCTTGGATTACTGCAAGAATCCTGTAACTGAACGTGCTTCTTCCACTCTCATGCCTTGTCTTCACAACAGCCAAAGTAAGCTTAACAATATCTATCAGGTTTTGTCAGTCCCCTGTGTCAATCCCCAGTCATGTTCCATGGCACTTCAAATTAAAATCCAAACATCCTTGGCCTACAAAACCCTCCATGATCAGTCTACTCTCCCTTCTCCACCCTCATCTCCCACTCTCTCACTGTAACCCACTGGCTTGCAGCAGAATGAGTTCGATGAACAAATAAATTTCAAGCACATACACCCCAGCCTTCTAGCCTACAGGACGTTTGCACTTGTTGACCCTCTGCCTGAGATGTTCCTCCCCCAGAAGCTCTTGCACTTGACCCCTTCTCAACACCAGATTTTAGTTCAAGTAACACCTCCTCAGAGAGTCCTCCGTTCTTTCTGTACCAAACACAGGCCTTTTCCCCAAATATCTATCACATCACTCTCTCTGTGTCATCCTGAAATCCCCTTATCTGCATATGCATTTATTGCCCCGATTTTGCAGTAGAATGCCAATACTATCAGAACAAGAATGTTGTCGTATTCACTGTAATATCCCACAGCCTAGATTAGATGCCCAGCAGATAAATATTGGCTATTGCATATTCGTGGAGAATTCCCTAGAGTGTAAATTTTACTTGAAAATGAGTAATTTAATATTTTATTTTCATATTAAAATAAACATGGGTGTATTAAGGAGGAGGCTGTACAAAAATGTTAAGAGAAAACATGAGACTGCAAGGAAAGTCCCTATTTGCTGAGGCTGCTTTGAGCTAAGCTCCCTGACTCCCTGAGACTCAAGTTCATGATCCTCTGCTAATAAGGGTTCTCTCCTGAAGAAAATTCTGACAGGCATATAGCTTGGCATTATTGTCCACAGCAACACTCTGGCTCTTAGTTTCCGATCTCTGAACCATTTCCCAATACACTGTCAACAACCACCCACCACACACACCCAAGTCTTCAGCTGCCTAATTATTTTAAACAGGGATATGGATTTTTTTAAAGGATTTTATTTATTTATTTTGGAAAAAAAGGAGAGAGAGAGAGAAGTCCAATGCAGGGCTCAATTCCATGACCCTGAGATCATGACTTAAGCCAAAACCAATTCAGATGCCCAACCTACTGAGCTACCCAGGCGCCCCTAGATATGGAATTTTTTTTTTAATTTTTTATTTTTTATAAACATATATTTTTTATAAACATATATTTTTATCCCCAGGTCTGTGAATCACCAGGTTTACACACTTTTTTAAGCTAAATAATTACATGCATTGCTTCTCCCTTGACCAATAATTTATCTCAACCTTTCAAGTCAGTCTAGATTAGCCAGAATTGGATTCTACTTTGAGAAGGATGCCAGGCTTACTTGCTAGTAGAAATCTTGTCCTTATTATAGATTTACCCAGCCTGTGAGGTATGGAAATGACTATTGGACATAGAAGTCCCAGAAAAATATTTGCCCCTAACAACAATCACTGAGTGTAGGACTTGAAAGCAGTCATCTTCTCCCCTAAAAATGACTTTATTTTGTTAAACAAATATGTATGTGGTGTTTATCATGAGCCCTCTGAGTCCCAAGCATACTGCAAAGACACTAGCTCATTTAGTCCTTATGACATGCCTTTTTTTTTTATCCCTGTTTTTTTAATGGGGAAACTGAGGCATGGGGGATTTCATAACTTGCCCAAAATCATCCAGCCTGGAAGTGACAGAGCCAAAATTCAAACCCAAATATTATACTCCCAGAACAGTACTGGCCAGTGGATATAATACTGGTCACATACATAACATAAAATTTGTTTTGAGTCAAATTTTTTTGAAAAAGGAGAAAAGAAGCAGGTGAGATTATTTTTTGTAGTATATTTTCTTTAAAAATAACATGTTTTATTTAACCCAGTTATACCAAGTTTTAACATTTCAACACGTAATCAACATAAAGTTATTAATGAGCCATTTTGCATTCTTTTTGTTGTTCCACATCCAAAGGTGGGGTGCATTTTACACTCACAGCACAGCTCAATTCAGACCAGCCACATTTCAAGGGCTCAGTGGCCACAGGCAGACCCCCTCTACCACTTAGGTCAGCACCACTGAACATCTATATTCCTCTTCCTATGATAGTTCTCGGGAAAATGTAGAGCTTTTATCCGGGTTGTGTTACGATGTTAACTTTATGCCAGAAACTTGGTAGAAAACTTTTAAGCATCACCTGCAGTGTCCCAGTGAGTGCTCAGGATCCCCCACCCCCATCCTTTCTGCTTCTTTATCAGCCCCATTCGATTAGATCAATGTATACCTTGCACAGCTTTGAGATGCGGACCCACACCAGTAGGAAAATGGAAAGGACTTTTCTACCCAAACTGGGAGCCGGGAGCCTGGGCTCCAGGTGCAGTGCTGAAGGACTAACCAGCTGCATCACTTTTCTGGCCACTCACTTCTCATCTCACCATCTCCAAGTTCTCTTTGCATCAGGATGGGACTGGTAGTGGTGAAGAAGCGGTAAGAGGATGTACATCACAGCAGAAGAGGCCTGGGATCGAGTCTTGACTTTGTCGCTAGTAGCTGGCAGCCTTGGGCAGATCTCCAGCTCCTCCAGTGTCAGTCTTCTGGGGGTTGTGAGGCTTGAACGAGCAGAGGCATGTCCATAAATTGGCTCAGAGCCATGGTGCACATAGAATACACAAACACTGTCCTTGATCATGTTATTCAGTGATCGTCTAGATTATTTTTTTCTGTACCTATAAGCTAAAAGGAATTGAGGCAATTAGCTAAAACTTTAAAAACAAAATAAGCTTGTCTGAAATATTTTCTAAAAATGGGAAAATGGAAAATTGAAACTGGGAGGTAGATTGCTTTGACCTCGTGGTCTCTTTCCTTTTATAGGTATAGTACCAGCCTCTTGAAGGAAAGCATGATATCCAGAAAGTTTGAGCAAGACTATTAGACTAAAATCTCAAATCAAATAGAATAAACGCTCATATTTTCAAGTATATAAGATACAAAGTCACACATGTGTCCTATTTGTTTCCTTCAAAAACCTTCCAGCCTCTCGTGTAATACAGAAGAGAATTTGCATCTTAGGCAAATAAACTTTGTATTTCATTCTGGGTCCTTTTTAAAAATTAAATTTTTAAAATTTCATTCTGGGTCCATGATTTTTAAAAATTATTATATGACTGGGTCGCCTGGGTGGCTCAGTTGGTTAAGCAGCTGCTTTCGGCTCAGGTCATGATCCCAGGGTCCTGGGATCGAGTCCCACATCGGGCTCCTTGCTCAGCAGGGAGCCTGCTTCTCCCTCTGTCTCTGCCTGCCTCTCTGTCTGCCTGTGCTCGCTCGCTCTCTCTCCCTCTGTCTCTGACAAATAAATAAAATCTTTAAAAAAAAATTATTATATGACCTTCCTTGGTAGATCTTAGGAAAAAACCGGGTTGTAATATTCAAACTCTTTTTTTTTTTAAGATTTTATTTATTTGACAGAGAGAGACATCACAAGTAAGCAGAGAGGCAGGCAGAGAGAGAGGAGGAAGCAGGCTCCCTGCTGAGCAGAGAGCCCGATGTGGGGCTTGATCCCAGGACCCTGGGATCATGACCTGAGCTGAAGGCAGAGGCTTAACCCACACTGAGCCACCCAGGTGCCCAATACTCAAACTCTTTATGTGAAATATTGTATCCATTTGGTTTGTCTCTTCCCACAATCCCTGTATCTCTACGGGACTGACATTCTCCAGACCGACAACCAGTCCAACAATCCTATCACATGGGACCAGTTGATTCAATCACTAAAACAACTAACTTAACTAAGACTTGGCCGCATCCTAGCTATTAGTCTGAATTAACTTCCAAGGTTCACTGAAGTAAAACTAGAGTAAAACTCACCTTCACCCACTTACATGTATGTTACTACAGAAAAACAAAAATGACATGAGATTTTATCTCCTTTTCACTTTTTTCCGTATTAGGATTTCAGAGCAGGAGATCACCTAGGGGCAAAAGGGGACTCCTCAAGATTTTCCTGGGGAATCATAGCTCTACCTTTAACCAAGTATCCTCTTGCTGGCAGGAACTTTGAAGGCAAACCCATTAGCTATCCCGCAGCTTTGTATTAAAGACTTGGGTTGAATGATACACCATAGAAAATGCATATTTTCTGTGCTCATGACCTAGCTGGGCTCATGCTTATGGAAACATGAGCAAGAAATGCTTGAACTGTCTTCTTAGTGAATGTTGTTCATGCAAAACACTGCAAAGGAAAGCAATCATCTTGAGGCTGGGGCAGGCTGGGAGACACAGAGACACGGATGTGAAGGGCCATCTGGAATGGGGAGCCATTAAGACACCCTAAAACAACCCTAGATAACATGCAAATACCATAAAAAGACATTGTTTCCATTAAAAAATCATGCACTCCATGCCCGTATTTAATAACTGTCATTGGCTCCTTTATACCGTTTGCCTCTGGGGACCTTCTCACCATTGTGAAATCTCCGTTAGTGACCACAGAAATATTATAGTCCAAGCACTGACTAGCAGTGGGGTAGGAGCTAAAGGAGCATGTTCATCTGTTGCACAGCCCCAGGGGGAGCAAAGAGAGCGCACATTTCTGCCCATTAACCAGACGAGGAAAAGAGCAAGATGGATTTGAAGGAGTTCTCTCCAAGATGTTGCTGATACAAACCAGACACACTTAGAAGCCTGTGAAGAGAGGACTAAAGGAGAAGCACTTCAATCAAAAAAGAGAGGAAGCAATTCAGATAATGCTGATTCCAAATGCAAAGCAAGATTTTTTTTTTTTTTTCTTCTCGGGGAAAACGTCTACTGGATCCTCTTAAAATCGCTCTTCTCCTCGACGACATCTGTGGATACTGATTCGAGGTGCAAATGAAACCTTGCTTTCAAGGGTCCCATGAAGATGAGTCATGCAACCCAGTGGCACAACGCTTGGGAATAGGTTTGTGAATGCCGAGCTATCTACAAACATATGCACCGTAGAGCAGTCAACAAAATACAACATGAGAAGCATTTCTGAACACTTTTCTACAAACAATAAAATCCAATGCTAAATTATTTTTTTTTAAAGATTTTTATTTATTTATTTGACAGAGAGAGATCACAAGTAGGCAGAGAGGCAGGCAGAGAGAGAGAGGGAAGCAGGATCCCTGCTGAGCAGGAGCACAACTTGGGGTTCGATCCCAGGACCCTGAGATCATGACCTGAGCCGAAGGCAGATGTTTAACCCACTGAGCCACCCAGGCACCCCCCAACGCTAAATTCTTAATTCACTAATTTTGCTAACTTTTATCCATCACCATTATACTCCTTGCTGTATGGGAGGCTTTAGCGATGAAAGACATTCTTTGCCCTCAAAGAGCTTGAGGTCTAGGGCACCCGGGTGGCTCAACTGGTTAAGGGTCTGCCTTTGGCTCAGGTCATGATCTCAGGATCCTGGGATCGAGCCCCATGTCACATCGGGCTCTGTGCTCTCAGGGGAGTCTGCTTCTCCCTCTCCCTGTGCCCCTCCCCCATGTGTGCTCGAGCTCTCTCTCTCTCTCTCTCTCTCTCAAGTAAACAAAATTTAAAAAAAAAAAAAAAAAAAGAGATGACGGTCTCGGTGGGGCAAAGACACAATGACTGAGTTTGACAAACGCTTGTCACAGGTGAGCACAGGGTGCTGCTGGGGCAGATGAAAAGGGTCTTTCTTCATCCAGGTCTGGGTGGAGGCGGCAGTTATAGGGAAAGTTTTCTGGAGGAGATGACATCCAAATCAGGCAGAGACATCGGCAAAGCCACATGATCACACGGGAGAGCCGGAGGGGCTGAAAAACAGGCCACAGGAAGAGTGATGACAGTCATTGTTGAGGACAGTGACCCAGGCCAAAGAACCGCCCCCCGGGGCGCCGTGGCTTCTTGTGAACCTGGACGCTGTCAGGAAGACGGTGGGGAAGGACAGCGAGAGCATGACAGGGGACAGATGCGGTTATACTGGGGCTGCAGAAAACTCCCTCTGGTAGCAGCGTGGGGGTAACCGTCAGGTGGACCCAGATGAGAGTCTAAGAGACCTGTTGGGACGCCATTGGAAAAATCCAGGGTAACAAAATGAGGAGGGTTTGAACTAATGCCATCAGCATATTTCTGCTGGGCATATCAACAGGATTTTATGACCAATTAAAGATGAACGAGGAGGAATTGTGGATAACTTCCAGGCTCTAGTTCGGGTAGCAGGGTGGCTCCCAGTGCCCTTCGCCAAAATAAGGAGACACGGTTCCCTCCTTTCTCCCACGGCTCTTGCTGACTTCTGGAGGACCCCATTTCTCCCAGCCTCAGCGAGCCATAGGGCAATTCTGCCTCAGTAGCTCACTCCAGCCCACTCCTCTCTGGCAATGTGGATCCATTTCTTTCTCCAGAAGGTGGGAACCAGGAAGATGTTGGAAGTGGGAGAGGCAAGTCAACCAACCCACCAGACTGTCTTCCAGGTGGATCAAGCCAACCTTCAAAACTAAAGCAACACAAAACACTGACAGAAGGAAGGTTTTACTATGGAGATATTTGCCCTCATTCTGAGGATGCGAATGTTTATAGAGGTTGGATTCCAAATTCACTAATGTCTTTGCAGAGATGAAGCCAAAGTGGTGTCTTTCCACTAGATATAGAGGCAGGGAGTATATAATTAAAAGAAGACAGGCCATGAAATAAATGTATTCGATGAAAAGTTATATACACCTTAAAAAATACAGCATATCTCACCCGGAGAATGGTTTGGCTAGTTGAGGGTACAAACTCTTCCAAGGTTTCCACTCATTAGTCTGTTTTCTGCTAAGGAATGGTGGCCCTTTTTGTAACCACTTTGTTGAAATGTCCAGATGCACTCCTACGTTCTACCCCGGTTTGGGAATTGTGCCTTTGAAGTAATGACCGCAGCCCCCACAAAGAACTCTTTCCTGACACCACCACTTCTTTCTCAGTGGGAAGGAAGGTACTAGCACCTTGCTGGAAGATACGAGCACCTCACTGGCAGTGGCATTTGGAAGGATTTAATGAGTGTTTGTAGAGCACTCCCAGGCCTGAAGATGAAAGACGTCCCATGAGCACAGCCTTTAATTGATGTTTGTTATTTTGAATGTTTCACTAAAGAACTTTTCTCCATATAAGTGAACTCTCATCCAGAAACTTTGAGAAGGACATAAAATTGAAGTGTGGTCTTCTACTAACACGGTTGTTTTTTCCAGCAATTTCAAACATGACAATTTCCCACTCAGCCATGATTATCCTGCTAAGCTGAATATTGACTTGAGGTGTTATGATTTCGGCTGTAGGATCACAACAGCCAAAACAACCATTTCTTTGAAAGTAGAGTCAACACACAGATAAATAAGTAAATAAGTCCAAGCTCTGGATGGGCTAAATCATTTGCTTTTCAATCTATTTGGAAGCTGAAACACTCATTTTATTTCTCTTGTTTCTGTGTCTCTTGGGAACAAATAGGCAAGCAAGTGTTTGGATGTTGAGCTGGACATGTGGCTTAGCGTCATTTTCCAAGAAGTTGCTTTCATAATCCAAAGGTTCAAGGGGGAATCAAGGTGTCCCATTTAAGTCCTAATATAGGCACTATTTCACTTTGCAACTCAGCCAGAAGTTATCAACCAGTACCCAACTCATTGCCCCATTTGGTCAAGTGTATACACATCCCAGGTTAGGAAGTGACTTCAGAGCTGTGGCCCATCTGGAGACTAAGGTGCCCCAAGTCTAATGGAGGAGAACTGACTCCTTCTCTAATGATTTGTTTTTCCCTGATCTGAGCAATGTACTAATCTTCCTTCTCCATTCTTCCTTTTCTCCATAACGACTCATATTATTGACGATCAAAGAAGGAGATTAAGAACCCAAACCCACCATATCTTCAGTTGAGCTAGAGTTTCGGGTTCCTAAATTGGCAGATAAGAATTAAATGGTGGGGGAGCCTGGCTGGCTCAGCCAGTGGACCATGTGACCCTTGATTTTGGGGTTGTAGGTTCAAGCGCCACAGTGAGTGCAGAGATCACTTAAAAATAAAATTTTCAAAAATATATTAAAAGTAAAATAAAGGACAGCAATAATCATAGAATAACTAGTACATCTTTTCAGATTTCCTTGATGGTGCCAGTAACTAAAGGAGCAGGAAAGAGTGCAACTCGGCTCCCATTACGTAGGTCTTTCCAAACCTAAGCCAAACCCAACCAAGCCTTAGGCCGCTCTCCCAGAGGTGACCATTTCTAAAGAGACCTTACTTCAGGAAATGTCTCTGGGGCTTTCGTGACATTCTATGTCATGCCTCTATCTGTCTCAAAAGAAAACACCTGAGGTTTAGTTTTGACTCATGGTAGACACATCTCCAAGTTAAAGCAAAGGGCCTGGTCACCTTGTTTCCCCTCTGGTGACCTGGTCTTTTATGAAGCCCATGATGCTTCACTTGCTGAGGAAGGCTCCAGAAGAACCTGGAACATGGAACATGGGGGCAAGGATTGGCCTGTTGTGCTAAAAACCATCGGAGGTGCTTTCATACACCCGGCCTCCACCTCCACTCACACCCTCCCTGCCAGAAAGCAGAACAGCCTTCGGGCCTTGCCTCTGCTAAGTTTATGCCCTTCAACCTCCCTCTGGGTTCCTTTCAACATGAGTTTGCCTTTAAGAGTGACTTGGTAGAAAGGATCAGGGCACCACATACCTTCCTCTGGCCATTGCATTCCCCCTAAAGATGGCCCCGAACCTGGAGTCAGAATTCAGCTCAAGACAGAAGGTTCTCCTGACCTGGAAGCACAGTGCAGAGCATGAGAAACTGGACGCAGCACTTAACGTGTCCTGGTTCGGGACAGCCATGGCACAGAAGAGGCCGCGCGAGGCTGCTTGAGAAACCCAGAAATCGAGCTCCATCCTACAATTGGATTTTTTTTTTTAATAAAATTAAATGAACAGCAGAGCAATCATCATCTGTCACAAAGGATGCCCGTGACAGTAAAAGCTTTGTTATCAGACTAGTCTGGGGAGTAGCTGCTGGTCACCTAAAAATGCTGGTCTGCACGGCTTTATTCCTGTTGCCGGGGGAGCTTTCCCTCTTATCTCTTCTCTTGCTCCCCCTCTTATAAATGGATTCGGTTTTGTATGCAGGTCACCATTTAGAGTCCATGGAGATGGAGAATTAATGTTGTTTTGCCAAAAGCCGCAGGAAGTGTAGCTGCTACTCCCTGGCCTTCCCATCCTGCACGGAGTCCCTGTGCTGGTCATATTTTAGCAGGTCACCAGGGTGAAATGAACATGCTGGTTTGGGTTTTGTGTGTTGACGATTTCTAATGCTTTGGGGTTGAGGGTACTACTAAAAATAGTATTGATTTTTTATCAAATAATCTTTTTTTTCAAATAATCTTTTTTTTAAGATTTTATTTATTTATTTTTTGACAGAAAGAGAGTGTGTGCACAAGCAGGGGGAGTGGCAGAGGGAGAGGGAGAAGCAGGCTCCCCACTGAGCAGAGAGCCTGATGCGGGGCTTGATCCTACAACCCTGGGATCATGACCTGAGCCAAAGGCAGAGGCTTTAACCCACTGAGCCACCCAGGTGTCCCTTATCAAATAATCTTAAAGTCATAGGAACTGTCCAAGGAAGAAAAATGGAAAAAGCGAGCCCCAGGAAGCAGTATGGATCAACAGTCCTCTGGGCATCCACAAGGCTCTCCTGTCATTACTGCTTCTTACCCATACGGATTTCAGTAAGTCACTTGATTGCTTTGGCTCTCAGTTTTCTCGTCTGTGAAATGAGCACATTAGACTAGGGACCGCTGAAACTCTTTCCAATCCAGGATTCTCAACATACATTCAAGAGACAAATCCTCCAGAATAAGTGTGGTCCTGACAGTCCACACTGTCTGAAGACCTTACAGAAGTTACCAGAGTCAAAGCCCCTGAAAAAGCAAGCTGGTTTAAGTCAATCTAGTGCCAATTCTTTGAAAAAGAGTCTCCTCTTTGACCAAATAAGAAGGCCAGAGTCAAAACTGGGCCTTGGGGCTCAGGTGGTGATCTCAGGACCCTGGGATCGAGTCCCACATCAGGCTCCTTGCTCAGTGAGGTGCCTGCTTTTCCGCTGCCTGCTATTCCCCCAGCTTGTGCTCTCTCTCTCTCTGTATCAAATAAACAAATAAAACCTTAAAAACAAACAAACAAAAACCTTGGCCTTGACATCTATGTGTGAAACCAGAATGTCACTTGCTGGACCCAGAAACAAAAGGAGGTGGACTCGTGGACAGGCCAGCCCTTCGTGACATTCCCAGAAGACACCAACTCAGAGCCCCTGCTCACCCTACTAAGGGCTTCCCACAAATTTAGAAGAGGGTACGGATGCCACCAACTCAGCCACACAGGGTCACAGCGCCAGAGTGTAGGGGGAGACATTGGCTCTAAACCCAGCAGTCTTGGTTCTGAGGCCCGGTGTTTCACTGACAGTGTGATTTTGAGTAAGTTCCTTCATCTCACTACACCCGAGCTTCCTTTTGTAGCTCATGATAAGTCCCTTTCAGAATGATGGAAAGATTAAGCGACATAACACATAGGACACGATGCCCAGAGCCCGGTACATACCAGAAACCCCACAAACTGTAGCTTTCAGCGAAGGGATTGGGGATATCAGGAGCCGCTTCGACAAATGCCTAAAATATGCTTAAAAATAAGCTTGCATTGGCCTGGGAGATGGACCCCAATTACCTACCTAACCTTTTCTTAGGAGGAATTTTTATTGCTCAGGGAAGACTTGGGAGCAGAAGGGGACCACATTCTGTTTGCCAAGGGTCGACACGGACTTTTGGCTGGAGGGAAGGGAAAGACCAGGACCGAGAAGAACTTCAGGAATGAAGGGAGTTAACTCATGGAGTGACAAGGTATTCTCCACGTGCTAATAACAACAGTGAGGCAGGAAGAACCATATGCACGGGAGGCCCAGAAGAAAACAAGGATCACTATCTAGACCAGATGAGGCAGACAAGCCAGAGGACCCAAGGCTCATACTTGCCTTCAAAGTCATTTGTTTGTCATCCTGCACAAAAGGAAGCAGAATGGAAAAAAACAAAAAACAAAAAACAAAAAACAAAAACCAAAAAACAAACAAAAGAAAACAAGAAACACACCAGAGAGAGGCCCGGGGACCATTGGTACCATATTGGCTGATGCTTAAGCTGCCACCACCCAACACCCAAACCAGAAACATGGTGTCCTATCAGGGTCTTTTTGTTGATAGCGTCAACCTGCATGAACAGCCTATTCTATCTCCGGTCAAGCAATAGCCCAAAGAAAGGAGCAAAATGCAGAAAGGAAGGTCACAGTCAACGGGCCTCATGTTGAGTCTTCAGGAGCCCCAGACAGGGTCCCACTGAAGACTCACCCTTTAATGAATTCAAGGGCTTCCTCTTTGGGAACTCAAAGGAAAGAAAAGCCTGAAGAGCAAATGTTCTCTATACTTTGAAGTTGTCTTGTCTGTATGACTGTCTATCATTAAAGATAATGGATTAGAGGATCGTATCATTAAGTTAGGAAGAGAGGTCATTATCTGTTACACCATGTCACCTTAAAGAGAATGCCTGGAACACGGAGCAATGACTAAAAGTAATTAGACTGGGGACTCAGTGCAGCAAACTTGCGGCCCCTGACCCCAGGTTGTGTCACAGAGCATCAGAAAGACCCAGGGCCTGTTCCCAGTAGGAGGCAAGCAAAATGGATTTTTCTATTTTTTTCTTTTCTTTTTTTTTTTTTTTTTTACGATTTTATTTGTTTATTTTAGAGAGAGAGAGAAAGACAGCATGAGTGGGAGGGGCAGAGGGAGAAAGAATCTGAAGCTGACTCCACGCTGAGTGGGAAGCCCGATGCAGGGCTGGATCCCAGGACCCCAAAATCATGACGGGAGCCAAAACTAAGAGCTAGATGCTCCACCGACTGCACCACCCAGGCACCCCCCAACATGGATTTTTCTATCATCAAAACCAAAGAATAGGAGTCAGGCCCTCCCAACGAGGTAGCAAATCTGCCATGAACCTGGAAAAGATGCTCGTTTCTTGGGGCCCTGGTGGCTTCGTCCAAACAATGATGAGGCTGGGCCAAAGTGGCTTTATCTATTCCAAAGTTAGTGGTCGCCAAGGCCATGGGCTGTGGGGTCCTAGACCTGGACCTGGATCAAGTGCTGTCTCCATCCCCTAACAGTTGCATAAGCTTGGCAATCTTTTATAAAACGAGATGACAAAAATATCTACCTCCTAGGACTCAGGGAGGGGTGGGGGAGTAAATATGTTGACACCCTGAACACTGAGTACGAGGACCAAGGTAAGAGAAAGGAGAGAGGTCCCTGTCCTCAATGGGTTTCCAATCTCTAAGTGGAACTGAACAAGCACGTTGGGTAGAAATAAATTTCCACTGAAGGAAGAAGATATGTTTGTGCACGTCCGTGACTTGGGTCAACACATTTCGTGGTGAGAGAAGACGCTTAACCAACAACAGCTGTAACACCCTCAGAAAACCCGCTGTTAATAGCTCCACGGAAACATGTACCCGAGCATCCCTCAAATAAGTAGGTCAGAGTTTGTACAGACATGAACGCATCAGCACTGAGCATTTAAGAAAGGCAAAGTCTGCGGGAATGGGGGCCAGACGGCGCCAGCTTGAAGACAGCAAGAAAGACAAATAGGAAAGACAAGGGGACTCTGAGCACGATGAATAGAACCGAGGGCAAGAAAGTGGCACTGGGAGATAAGGGAAGGGAAGAACCCTCGCCCAGCGGGGGTTGAAGCATACGCCTAAGGAGGGCAGATCAGGCTTCGTTTCTAGAACCAGCTCTGGAGGACGGAGGCCTATGTCAGGGAACATTCAGCGGGGCAGGGATGGACGAGTAACACTGCCCCTAAGAAGCACTCTTCCCGTGTTGGGGGGGCACCCTCCTGGCACAGGGCACAGCGGTTGATGAATGTTCTTGGGGCAAATGACAAGGTTCCAAAGAATCAGCTCTCAAGGGACAAAGGTGTGGGCAGAAGGCTATGGAAGGGGTTCTGGAAGTGGATGGTGCTGAAGGTTGCACAACGTTCAACATGTCTTCCATACCACTGAAGAACGGTCAAGATGATAATTTTCTGTTCTGTATAGTTTACCACAATTTAAAAAATGGGGGAGGGGGGTCCCCCTCCCCTGGACTGGAGGGAAAGGCAGCACAGTGGGGCGGACAGAACTTCGGGAAGCCCGCGCTCTTCTCCCACACCTGCGGCAGCCACGGGCCACGGGACAGGCATGCCACAAAAGCTGCCATGGGGACAGGAGGTGTGGCCGTGGAAGGGGGGGAAACATCTCCTCACACTCAAAACTTCCGACCTAATGGCCAAAAAACAAACTGGGAGGCAAGATACCCCAATCTCGACAATAATTCTAGCAGAGGGGTAAAAATTATGGGTGATGTTCTTTTTTTTTTTTTTTTTTTTTTTTTTTTTCCCCTTTGTATTTTTTAAATTTCTCAAAGAAACCCATACTACTCTGGTGATAAGAAACAAAGTTAGGTAAAAAAAAATTTTTCCTACCAATACAGAATTTGAGTCTTCTCCAGATTCCCAGTCAGCCCCCCACCCATCAGTGCCAAGAAGTCCGGGATAGGAAGTGCCCAGCCGGTGACAGAGAAGCCAGAGGGAAACATCTCGGTGATATCTCCTCATAGGCCCCCTCCACCCTCCCCAGCCCGCCATCCCTGACTTCTGAGAGCTTCCCAGAGTTTGCAACATTTGCAAAACCATCCTAGGGCTTTGTTGTTTTGTTTTGTTTAACACCCTCAGGAATTTTCTGCCTCTGAAAAATTCTTCTTCTGTCTTTTTACCCCCTTTTTTCTTTCTTTCTTTCTTTTTTCTTTTCTTTTTTTTTTTTTGGTCGGTGTTTGTGCCTGTGACATCAAACCAGACTGTAAATTCCTTGAGGGCAGAAACTCTGTCTTGTTGCTCTTTCAAGCACCCTTGGTATGTAGCACAAAGGAAGGAGTTGCATAAACATTCCCTGAATGATAGAGGTTGACTCGCATCTACGTGGTCTCTCCCTGTCCATCCACAGTCCATTCCTGGCCATGTGCCTGGCCCCTGCATCTCCCTCGTGTCCCTTGCCCTGGCGAGGAGGCAGCTGCATTCCTTATTGTTCCAGAAATACACGGAGTGCCTTCTGCTGATCTCCGTCTGACCAGCGGCCATCCTGCATCACTCACCTGGGGCCCCAGTACTCAGAGGACAGCCTCTTCCAATGTCAAGGGATGACTCCTAACCCGTGGTTAGTCTCCCCAGGGCTGGCTGCCCGATTGTGTGATCCATTTAATAATAATACTTAACGCTTAAACCGCGGCTTCTACGAGCCTCTTCAAAGCCTTTTACGATCATTAGCTAATTAAGGCATAGCCCTGCCCTGGTGACTACAGTTATAATTCCCACTTTACAGATGGGGAAACTGAGGCAGGTTTTAAGGGAGCTACCGTGAGCCAGAGTCCTCATCTGAGCCAGGATTTGAAGTTGTAGATACGTAAATTCTGTGTGAGGCTGACATACCCCCGACCCTGCTCATTCTAAATAAAGAGGGCTCCTGGGGAAGTGAGTGGACAGGCCTCTCCATCGGATTTGTGTCCACCATGTTGGAGGCATGAGTCTGAATCTGTCTGACTCGTTCTTTCAATACTCGTGTAACTCTGAGCAAGCACCTGGGTGGCTCAGTGGGTTAAGCCTCTCTCTGCCTTCGGCTCGGTCATGATCTCAGGGTCCTGGGATGGAGCCCCACATCAGGCTCTTTGCTCAGCGGGGAGCCTGCTTCTTCCTCTCTCTCTCTCTCTCTCTCTCTGCCTGCCTCTCTGCCTACTTGTGATCTCTGTGTGTCAAATAAATAAATAAAATCTTATAAAAATATATATATATATATATACTCTTTAACTCTCCAGGCTCCAGTTCAGCTTCCTGCTGGGATAACCAACAAGAACAGACAACGGACCCGCCACGGGGTTTCATGTTCTTCAGGACCCTTTGCTACCATGCATGGCATTCCTAGTCCATGTAAATTGCATATGGCGGCTGAGGGCTGAACACTCTTACCCACTTCTGGCTTTCTCGCCAGCTTCCTCCTAGAATGAGATTTCTCAGAGAGAGAAATTTCTCTCATTTCTCTTTAGAAATGAGACACGAGGACACTAGAAGCTGTAGGAATCCTCAGTGGGTGACAGAAATAAAAACAACTGGTCACGGTCAAGTGAAAGAAGGTAGCATAGGATTAGAGAGGATTAGAACTTCCGGTCTCAGATGTTAAGGTGCTCAGTCGGAAATCGTGACGGATTTGTATGGCAGGAAGCTAAATGACTCTAACTCTCCCAACGAGAACCCAAGACTCTGAACTACTGAACACAGATTCCAACTACTAGCGCAGAATAGAACCATGCATCTCATCCCACATGACGTGTTTGCGGCTTACTCGGGAGCCCTTTATTGAGAATGGGGGTAGGGGGTATGTCAGCTCTGACACAGAACTAAGTATCTGCAACTTCGGATCCTGGCTCAGACGCTGACTCTGGCCTGCGGCAGCTCCCTTAAAACCTGCCTCAGTTTCCCCATCTATAAAGTGGGAATTGTAACTGTAGTCAATCAGGGCAGGGCTGGAAACGAATATTTGAGATTCTTATTAGAATGGGTTCCCTATCTCCAGGCCCTCGGGCCTATGGATAGAGAATGAATACCAAAGCCAAGGACAGCCAGAGTGCAAGAAAGATGTGGGGGGAGGTCCTGAAAGACACCTTCTGGAAGGTATGGCTGCCCAGGGTCTGGAAGGACCACAGGGATGGGTCATTGGGAGGGTGTGGTGAGGGCATTCCATGCTTAGCATGCATGAAGTCACAGAGATAAGAAGGAGGAAAGAGTCAGGGGCCTGACCCAAGGGAAAGGACAGGAGTTGAAAAAAGCACTTACGGACTTTTAAGTGATAGAATTTTCCGTTGTTCTGAATCACAGTGCTCATACATAGCTCTTTGGAGGAAGGGGAACTCTAGGATAACAGCAGGCAGTCCCAAACTAAACCCTGTGAAGTACAGATCTCTTGCGTTCCAGAACAGAGAACGTTCATTTTGTGCAGCAAGAAACTCTTAAAAGTGAACACAGACCTTCCAAATACTTCCATTTAGAAGCCCGTGAGAAGTCAAACCAAGTTCATCCCCTGTTCATAAGCAGCATGGCTGAAAACTCCAAACAGAAAAAAAATCCCAGGACGAAATTACAGTCTTCCTATGAGGGAATGGGATAACTTGGTTCCCAAAGCAAGTGCCAGGAAAAAAATAAAATCATAAATATTCAACTCACGAATATTCTCCTAAGGCATAAATGAGAGGCGTTCATGCAGAATCAGGAGTTGGGGGGGGGTGCTTGTTTGTTTTGTTTTTATGGAATTAACTATTGGAATTAAAGTAATTAAGTGCTATTAGCTTAACAGTCTTGAGCTAGGTAGACTCACAAGGTGGATTTCAGAGCTCACTTTTTTTTGGCCTTAAACTCGGTTTCATTTCTTGCAGAGGTAAAAGGAGCTAAGGAATTAATCCCGGGTGACTTGAAAAAGAGGAAGATACGGCCCTTTCCCAGCAAAAGGACTCTGGCCACACGTGTACGTTTCTGATCCCTGCACTTGGCCTTTCTTATCCTAAAACCCCCGAAGAAAGATAAAAGGAGGTGAGACCAGGAGTTCAAGGTGATGGGACTGAGGAGAAATATAGAAGAAACTGTTCTTGGGATTCTCCCAGTATAGCTGAGCACAGCAGGAGTGGTCAGCTAGCTGTGTAAAAGTCAATGTGTTCTCTACCCTAGCTAGGGTCAGCAGGTAACACACAGAACACCCAGTTAAACTCAGAATTTCACATAAGCAACAAATCACCATTTAGTGTATGTCCCAAATATCTCCAGGGACATACTTCTACTCTTGGAGTACTCATTTTAATTTCCCTGAAATTCACATTAAAGTGGGCATTCCATATTTTTGTTTGTTGGATCTGGCAGCGCTAACAACAGGAAGAAGTTGGCCATGTATAAAAGTGAAAGATCAGGAAAGGGGAATGGAGGTAAGCACATTGTTTCGAGCTACTCCCAAGAAACAGCAAAAAGAGTTTAAGTGGTTTCCTCCGGGAAACAGAAGTTGAGAGCAGGGAACGGTCAGGTCAGGGATTGCTGTTTTTCTTAGGCCTTAGCAGTAGTGTTTGGATTTTCATCCGTGCCCTTGTATAACCTTAACAAAAATTAAAATTTTGTTTAGAAAAGGAAGGGATTGCTGACGATTTTATTTTAAATCCCTTTTTCCATCTTCTAAAAAAAAAAAATGGATACATGGAGTCACCAAGTTTCGAGGGCATATGAGAAAAAAGGCAAAAAATTAAAATAAAAAGGGAGACGCAGAATGTCTCTGGTCCCGTGGTCCTCCCCACAGTCATTGGCTAGAGAACCCTGCCCCGGGCCCCCTGGGTAGCTCTCAGGGCTGGCGGACAAAGGAGGTGGGAGACCGGCGGGTTTTGCTGTGATGGGAGTAAGGACTAAGGCTTGAGCTACTAAGTCTTGAGCGCTTACTAAATGCCAGCCCTTGCAGTAAGAACCAAACTACATGACTACCCTCCATCCTTCCGGCAACTCAGAGACATTGTTCTGCTCACGTTCCGACGAGGCACTGAAGCTGACTGATCTCTACTTGCCAGGGATCACCGGGCTGGCACGTTGGGCAGCTGGGATTGGAATGCAGACCCGTCCAATCCCCAAACCCTGCACCCCACCTGTCCAATCTCCAAAACCCTACTACATCCTTTCGGAGGTGTGATGCAGGCGGCAAGACTCTGGCCACAGCCCCGCCTGGGACTCCAGGAGCCCGAGCTCCTCATGATCGCCTAAATCACAGGTGCCACAGAGAAGGACCCAGCACTCTAACTCCTCCAGTTCCAGCACTGGCCCCTGTCATCATGGGACTGGAGCCGGTTGGGCTTCGGACAGCCCAGAATCCCCGTGCTGTATCTTAGAGGTTTCAGAGAGCCCGCCCAGGAAGAGAGTGCATACTCCGTACCCCTCTGCCCCAGACTGGGCTTCTTTCTGCCCTGCACACCTCGGGCCATAGATACAGGGGTCCAAGTGTCCTCAGAGAGCTGTCATGGGACTCTTTAAGGCCGGTTTGGAAAACATCAGAAAGCACGACACGCCATGCACCTGCTGTTTTTCCACTGGAGAGTGAGGTGCTGGGGGACAGGGCATAACCGTGGCCAGCAAGTGAGGAAGGGCTGCCCTCCCAAATCACCCATCACACACCTCCATGCAGTTCAAAGTCAGGAGAGAAGACTTGGCCTTATTTTGTGCCTGGGTGTTTGCAAGCTGATGCTTCTGGAACAAACAAGCCTGGGACCAACAAAGCTACAGTGACCACATGGGTATCTGAAAGCTGCCATTCCAACAAACGCCTTCTGTCCCAGCTTTGATTCCTTTCAGGTCACCCCTGGGCATCATGAACTTATGCTGTTGTCTCATGAGACTGGGGTTTTAGGGAATTGATCAAAGTTCTGCTTCCTTCCTCTGCCTGGTACAAATCCGGGGTTGGAGCGAGAACACATTTCACGACCCAGCGATATGGCCGGCACTGCTCATCGTTATGATTATTATTTGCAGAAAGCCCAGCTGCGCATTCAGCAGGGTTGTAAATGCCCAGAACGTGGGGAATGCCCCCTGGTCATTTTCAGGTAAGTCAGCTCGGCTCCCCTCTGCTACCATCAGATAATGGCTCAGATGATAAGTTTCGGCTACCTGGGCTGGAGCCTCTTCCAGTATCTGATCCCAGTAAGAGATCTCTTTGATGTCTGTGATTCTCCTTGGGATAAGGGGCTTGACTACCCGCTCCTGGCCTGACTCAGTGGCGACTTCCCTCCAGCTCTTGGGAATGACTCCCCTGCCCGAGGCTTCCATACCGGGTACCTGCTTCCCAGGGACTGCAGAGAAACTCACCTGCCATTTTTTAAAAACAAACATCAAGAAAAAACTTTCTCTTTTTATGGGCTAAGGGCATGAGTCTCTGCCAGCCCATCGGAGTCCATTGTTGGAAGAAATCAAAGTGAAGCAGTTAAGATTCTGACTTAAGCAGAGCCCTGTGGGCTCTCACTCATCTCTACTACTGAATGGGGTTTCTTGGTGGGGGTCTCACTGACCAGGTGGGCATTGGGTGGCCTAGGGGGCAAACTCAGTGCTGTGTTTCACACTGGATCAAAAATATCTGGAAGACCGCCAGCTCGGGGGCCTCCATGACCCTCTTTGGACGGTGAGTGGGAGCTAGCTAGGCCTCCTGGGGAGGACGGTGATCGCTGGTGGGGCTGAGCCCCAACTTGGGAAGCTCTGCTTCCCCAGGCCTGTCATGCTGCCAATCGAGTCACTGAAAATCCCCAAACTGTCAGCATGAGCTGGAACTCTAAGAAACTAGACCTTAGGGGAGTTAACCTGTTGCCTCTCGGACTGGTATTTGAGACTGGTCCACTGCACCATCATTGTCGTGGGGTGGGAAGGGCTTTATTCCAAGGTCTTAGCTTCTGGCCTGGAGAAACATTCCCTTCTTCATCGAATTCACATGCACTCCACGTACACACATGCACACCCCCAGGAAGAACTGAGAGCTTGCACATGAAAACAAGATCAGATCACAGGGTCTGATGACCCGAGATGCCGTACATTGCAGAGATGGGACATCAGGAACCCGCACAGAAACCATCCTGTGGAGCTGGGCTGTCCTCCCCGCAACAGAACTGGGGGACCTCCAAACTCTGACGGGTCTGAACCCAGCACCAAAGATGGTCCCTGCCAAGGCTGATCTTCTGTCCCCAGTCCCTCCTTCCAGAATGGAATCATTCCAGAACTTCTAAGCTAGGGGACAACTCCCATGGCCTACAAAATTCTGGACAAGGCTCTGCAATGAAATCGCACCATCCTGAGATTGGCTCCCTACTTCTCCAAACCTCCCCCGACAACCCCCCCAACGAAACATCTCCCTGCTCTCAGGTCTCTCCCTCCAGGCATGCAGCCCGAGAGATAGCAGACCCCTCCTTCTCCCCCAGGGAGGGAGGGAGCCAGGCTGAAGTCCCAGCAGGTGTCTCTGCCTCGCCCTTTCTCCCGGGGCAAGAGGCACATGCAGGTGCCTCCTGCCACTCCCTCTTTCCTCCTAGTGGGCGTGGGCGGCTAGGGAGGTGTCCCAGCCACTCCCTCCGGCCCCCCAGGGCTGGTGGTTCAGGGAGGTACTAGGCTACCAACTCCTTTCTCAGAGCAGCAGGCTGGAGCCCAGGAGCCAAACCACCCCCACCCCCACTTCTTTCCCACCAACCCTACCTCCTCCCAGCAGCTTTAAGGACTCATGGATTCTGCTTTTTACTTGATCTGAGACTCTTACTCAAACCTGCGGTCATCCCCTGGTGCTGTCCCAGGCCCGAGCGGCTGCCCGGCGCAACTCCACAGAAATGTAAGAAGTGGGCCTGGCCTGCGGGAGTTCAGAGTCGGTTTGGAGCCCGCGGTTTGGCCACTGAGATTCGCACACCCATCCTACTTCAAGCTCTGGTTGGATAAAATCTCTCTGTCCCTGCTCCTGTATCTCATCTGACCCCTGACGCAAGAGGACTCTGGGAGCGCAGACCTCGTCTCCCCCATATCTGATTCCCACCATGGGAATTCTTCAAGAACAGGAAAGTTGAAGGTGTCGGATGGTAAGGAGATCTTCTCTAGACGCTCTCCAGGCAGAACCGCAGGCCCACGACAGACACACGTGGCGGTGGAAGAGTGCACTGGAGACTGGAAGAAGCATGGAGGGTCCTTCCAGGAAAGGGCCACTGAGGGTACATCTGGCCCAGCCTTGTCCTCGCCTGCATTCGGGGCTGCTAAGTTAACCCAACACAGGACATTTCACTGCCCCCAATCCATCCCTACCCCTCCAGAGAAGGGCAGCTGCTTCACAACACGTCCCCCGACCTGGTGGGGAGCTACTAGGGCTTCACGTTCTATGCGAAGGAAATAATGAGACGCCCAAAAATCTGAACCCACCATGTTGGCCTTCCAGAAGAGAGAAAGGCAAGCAGAAGGGAGAAGGAGCTCCAAGGAAGCCCTGCTAGAGGCCAGCAGGGACACGCAGGTCAAAGAGGGATGACAGGATGGTAGGGAGGACAAAAATCCACCCCAGAAAGGTCCCAAGGTTTAAACGTTAATGTAATTTTGACCAATAATGAACAAGCATTCATTGTTCCAACCCAGGGATCAGGGACTTTTTTTCACCTTAATCACTGGGCACAAAACAGAAAGACAGAGCCGTGGAAAAGAAACCAAGTGACAGGGACAGGATGGGTTGGTGCATAACGTACAATGGAGAAGAAATATGGAACCCCCCAAAATGAGCAGGAGATGTGATAAGAGATGGAAGCTCTTCTACTGCTCATCATCTGTTGTCCTCACGCCCCTCGGAGGGCCTGCGTCCATTCTGTTCTGGACAAGGACGAGCTCAGACCCCAGTCAAGCCCCCTCCGCCTTTCTGCTAAAAATCCAGGCACTGGACGCTTGGGTCGAGGGAACATTCTCCCAGAAGCAGTCAACCAGGATCGGGGGGTTACGCCTGATGGCAATCCTTCCTTTGTAAGTAAGTGCCCGGCTGCACTCCTTCTTCCAAGATCTGCAGGGAACAGCTGCGAGAATTTCTGCATCATAAAGGGGGAAGGTTCCTGGGTATTTCTCTTGTTCTCATCTGAAGCATCTTGCTCAGCCCCGTGCCTTTGATTAGCAGTCTTCTATTTCTCCCGAATGTTCCGTGGGTCAAGCTGAGAACTGACAGAAGCACCGTTTCACAGACAGGGAAACTGAGGCACTGCACAGGGAAGTGTTGAGTCTCGGGGGTGATGGTGCCGTAGCAAAGAAGCTCCCCCCCCGCCCCCCCCCCCCCGTCTCCAGCAGCCTGCACGAGATACAGGTCTTGAGAGCCCAGTGCCTGTGGTATGATGACCTCAACTTCCCTGTTGTTCGCACAAGGAGAATGGGAATGTCCCTGATGCTGAGTCAGTCCAAGAGGAGCTTTGAACTTTCCAAAAGTATGTGACAAACACCACCTTCTTCTAGAAATGGGTCTTGTCTCCTTCCTTCCCATGAAATTCCTTAAGAACACTAGAACCGCAACCGGATAGAACAGGATCCCAGGTCACGTGTGTAACTGCCGAAGAGAGTCCGATCCGCCCATCTGCACAGCTCAGCGGGAGGAAAAACTAAATGAACTAGACCTAGAGGGGTCTACGGAGACTACGTCCAGGCCACACTCAAAGGGCTGTGTGGCTTACCCAAGAACACATTAGGAACTGGCTAATCGGGCCCTCGACTCCTGGTCTTCTGACCTCCACTCAATAAGGACAAGAAGGACTTAGCATTACCCAAGTTAGGAGGCCTCCCACCCCCGCCTCCTCCCCCCTCACCCAATTAGCCTCTATACAGACACTGCCCTGAGCAATTTGTTTGCTAGTTTAACTTCGCTCCTTCCCACAATTTGAATTACAAATACTATCAGCAATATCACCTTTGGGGTTAAAAGACAATGGTCCCAAAATCTTAAAAAAAAAACAAAAAAAAGACTAAAGGAAAGAAAAACCATGAGACCAGGGTTTATAATAATATAGAAAAGTACAGGTGGGTATGTCCTCCTGCCCCCAAAGTTCTACACTGTGGTATTTGTATTGAATTTTTGGACTGATAGCCTTTGCGCCGGCAAGATGGCGATCGAAAGTAATCCTACGGGGAATCCGTCCTATTAGGCAAAGCATCTTGTGCAAGGCAAATAATTCTTCTTGATGTTCATAAGTCAGTTTTACTTAAACTGAAGGGTGTGTATCTGTACGGAAAGCTAATCCCTATGTTAGTCCAAGCACAGCTCGGATCCCATAAAGAACGTTACTTTGGGAGCAGCTTGGGAAGAAAGTGCTTGAGTGGGAGTGGACCCTGGAGATAATTCATACAAGATCTGCTTCTTTCCTAACTTCTCCCTTCTTCATCACCCGAGTAAAGCCCGGAGCTTTGGCCCTGAATCAAGGTTTTGGGGGAGTTCTATGAAAGAAAAACTATCAGTAACAGTATAGACGAAGAAGCTTATGTTGGAGTGAAGAATAAATAGTATCATAAGACAAATGTTGGGGCACCTGGGGGGCTCAGTCGGTTGAACCGCTGCCTTCAGCTCGGGCCATGATTCCAGCATCCTGGGATGGAGTCCTGCATCGGGCTCCTTGATCGCCGGGGAACCTGCTTCCCTCTTTGCCTCTGCCTGCTGTGTGCTATCTCTCTCTCTCTCTCTCTTTCTCTCTCTCTCTGAAAAATAAATAAATAAATAAAATCTTTTTTAAAAATATACAACTATTCACTGATTCTCAGCAACACTGGTCCAAAGGGTGGACCCAAGAGGGCATGTCTGTCTGGGACAGATGCAGAAAACAGGAAAAGAAAGAACTTGATGAAGGGCTTAAGCCCATCACGGATGCCCCATAAATAGTTTTAGGTTGATTGGTAGTTGTGTTTATTCATGGAAACTATAAGAAAAAATGGAAGGCTCTTCAAGGGTAAACCAAGGTGGGGTCCTCTCAGAGCGAGGGGTTGGTTGGTTTGTCCACTTCCCCCAAAGAAGTACAGTGTGGAATCGGGATGCGATCCAAAGACGGCTGACGTTCTACTCAAGTTTGCCTCATGTCTTCTGACCATTAAAGCAATGCATGCTCGTCGTGGACAATCGGGAAGATAAGGCCCAGAGAAGTAGGAACACCCCCCGTGCCAACCACACGGGCAACCCCTGTCCATCCCGAGGCATGGTTCTGGAGCCTTCTGAAGACAGAACATCATCTGCTTTCTACATAAAGGAGGCCTCTCTGAGGGCAGAACATTTTAATCTCACGTTGTGGCTGCAAATTCCTGCCACAGAAGACCAAGATCCACAGCACAAGGCTGCTAAGGCTTGGGAGTCTGGAGAACAACACTCCCAGGGCCCCTTCCTCGCGCCTCGCGCCCAGGAGCCTGAGCCTGGCCCGAACCCCACCTGGCCCGTCTGCGATGCCAGACGCCCGTCCAGGTGAGGGCGGAGCGCTAGCCGTCCTGACGAATGGGGAAGCGCCTCCCTGGGGCGCTGACGGCTCCTTAATCAAGTTCTCAGTTCAAGGAAAAAAATAGACCCAGAGAGGAATTTTCCACTGCCCCATTAATCACAAGAACAGCAGCCTGGGAGAAGGAAACATTATGGCCAGCATTCCAGGTCTGAGGGTCCGCCCAGCCCCACCACCGCTCGCCATTCTCTCGCTGAGTCGCCTCCCATTGGGTCCCCCTTCATGCCCGTTCGCTGGCGGGCCAAGTCTGTCAATGGCTTTCCCCTAAGACGTGAGGTGGGTGGCTGGACAGTGGCCTTATCTCCTGGCACAGCTCCCAGAGGAGACACAACTTGAAGGCCGTCCGATGGGAGCTCCCGACCAGCTATCTCCCCATCTCGGGTTCCCGGAGGCTGATACACCCCTGAGACTCAACTCCTTGACGTCAGCATTTTCCTGCCCCCGTGTCTCTCCTGAGACAGCTCAGAATAGTGGCGAAGAGGTCACTCCCCCGCTGACGGCTGGTGCCAACTCAAGCCGGTCACTGAGCCTCTGTGAGCCTCTGCCCCACAACCCCACCCTGTCTGGAGCATAATAATAGTATTTCCCTCATAAAGTTGCGGTGGCGATTCCGTGAGAGAACGTGTGGGCAGAATCTGGTCCAGGGACAGTGACCACTGTTGTTGATGTCCAGCAACTCGCTGGCTCCACAACGATTTAATGACCACCGGCATGCCTCTGAGGACGTGTGGTTTCTGCCTTTGAGGACGCCATCGTCCAGTGGGGAGACAAGTGTGCAAATCAACAACCATGAAGTCAAACGACAAACCCTGTGAGGCGCATGTGACAAACATCCTTTCGTCCCCATCAAGCCACAAGGCCCACATCAGGGCGCCCGTGTTACACCTGATGAGGCTAAGAGGTCCAGAGGTCACTAGCTGGTCTCGAACGCTTGTGGATGTGAACCCAGGTCTTCCGAGTCCGCCCCTTGTGCTTGTTGTGATGCATACTTGCCAGTCCCTTTTCTCCTCACCGACAGGGATCCCTCAGAGGGCCAGGCGGATTTCCTAAGGGCGACTCGAGACACGAGATGCTGAACACGGCTTTCCGTCTGACCTTGAGTGCAAACACCCAACCCCACATCGCCTTCTCCAGGGGGACGCAAAGTTCGCCGCAGATTTCCAAGAGTCGTGGTTCGTGCTGTGGTTGCGGCCGCGGCTCTTTGTCATGATGGAACTGCGACCCTGAATGGCACCCTAGGACATATGGCCCTGAGACTATAAAGGGCCACCAGGCCATTGCTGCTGAAGCCTGCCCCTCAGCGCCTGACAGCGGCGATTAAACATGGCCTGTTCAAGGGGCCATAAAGAAGCCAGACATCCTGCACAGATGAGCAGAGCGGGCCACAAACAATGAGCCAGATTTTCCTGTCTCTCAGGGGAGTTGCTCTCATCTTTCAGGAAAAAAAAAACAATTTGTTCAAGAGTCCCTTAAAGGAGGCCCAAGGGTCAGGAGAGGTAGCCCGGACAGGGGTCCACCCAGACCTGCCGTGGCCCACGTTCCTCTGTCCAGCTGAGCAGAAAGTAATTTTGTTTCTTCTGAATCCTCAATGTCTAGCCCCCGCTCATCTGCATTATTTACTCCCCTTGGTGTGGGACCCACTGGGTCCTGGGACGGATGGCCTGGCGGGCCAGCCCGCTCAGAGCCTCAGCCGGATCTCCCCACTCTGGTCCCCAGACCTCTGAGAATCGCTGCAGAGAAGTCCAGACGTCGTGGGCCCGGCCCGGCGGCTTGGGAACCCTTCAGTGACCGGGCGCCGACTCCCTGCCACAGTCCTTAGCTGCCGCCCCCCCCCCCACGGACCCCACCGACCTCCCTGCCCACGGCCTGGCCTCCTGGCCCGCTGCGGACATGGTCATCATCATACCGGCTCTCCAGGTCCCCCCACCAGCCTCAACCAACCGGAGGCGTGACATGCGCGCGGGTCCCCCTTCACTCCCTGCTCCGCAACCTCGGAATCTCTTTCCATCTCCTCTCTTTTCTTCACTAGAAGATTGATTCTGCCTCTTTCTTTCAAGGCCTGCTGACCCCTTTCTCTCCCGTCTCCTGTAGGATTTTTTTGCCGTGTCCCCCCCCACCCCCGCCGCATCGTGCATCTGGAATCTTGGCTTTTCTCGAATTTCTCCTTCCTTCTGCTCCGCAGCCTGATTTGCACTGTCAACGTCTCAGCTCCCATGTTTTCCGGGTCGGCGATCTCCAGGGAGGAGTCTGGGGGTCTTAGTCCTGTTCTACCTCCTCATCTTTTTTACCCCTAACAGTCCTGCAGCCCCCAACGCCATCTAGAGAACTCGTTTTCCAGGTCAGCGTCGTTACCTGACTCAAAAGCTAGTGGCCCCTTCGCCGTTCTTAACCCTTGATTTCTGCAAAACCTGGCTTTTCTTCTTCTCCCTCTTCCTCTTCTTTTTAGAGAGAGAGGGACAAAGTGTGCACAAGCCAGGGCCAGGCTGGGACTCTTCTAAGAGTCAGTGGGTGTTTGGGAGGCACAGCCAGTGAAGCAGTGGGTCCGTTTTCACTGACACCTGGTGTCAAGGGTAGGCTCCCTGGACCTCAGCCCACCTCATCCAACCCATTCCTAAATTCTACTCATTTTCCTTCAGAATTCCTCTCCCATCGAACGCCACCTTTCGAGATGTGACTCTGAATTAGATGCCGTCTACTACCTTCTGCTTGGGAGCCCGCCGTGCTTCCTGGCTGGCTTCTCTTCGGCTCATCTCTCCGTGCCCAACCCTTCCTCTACTCGCTGGCACGTGTGTGAGTATGCTGGGACCACTTCTCTGCTGAAACACCTTTTGCCTCCATACTGAGTACTGAAGAGAGCCCCGCCTCTCTGACCTGCCAGTCATAATCTGGCCCCAACTTCCCTTTTCAAGTTTTATACGTCCTCTGTACTCTGAAAACCCCAGGCAACTCCAGGTGAGGGTCTTCTCTGCTCCCACCTCTATGCAGACATGGTCATCATCATGTCCTACAGACAGGTTGCCTTTGCTCTTCTGACCTCTGTGCCTGATGAAATCCTACCACCCCTCCAACTGAGCTCAGAGGACTCCCACTCTCCAAACCCTTCTCCAACTGAGCTCAGAGGATTCCCACTCTCCAAACCCTCCTCCATCTCACTCTTTGCAACCCACCTCATGCGACACTGCTGACTGCAGGCCCCGGGCTGACGAGCAGAGCTCACTCATCTTGCTCAACTGAAATGATATCCCATGGATTCGTCACACACACCCCTCCCCATGTTCCCCTCCCCCAGCTCTTCACAGCCGTCATTCCACTGTGTGACTCTAGGGATCTGACTCTTCCGGATGCCTCCTGGAAGTGGACTTGAGCAGTCTTTCTATGATGGCTTCTTTCACTTAGCACAGCATCCTCTCTCATTCCCCTTCTCATATACTGAAGAATTGCCTTGCTTTTTAAAGCTGTATATGTATGTCCCCTTTTCCTCATCCGTGCTTCTGTCAATGGACATTTAAGGTGTCTTTACACCTTGGTTATTGTGAACAATGCTGCAGTGAACATAGAGTGCTAATGTCTTTCCAGATCCTGAGTTCGGTTCTTTTGGAAGAAGACCCCAGAAGTGGATCAGATGATAGTTCTAGTTTCAATTTTTTGATGTACAAAAATTCCAATTTCTCTACATCTTCATCGTTTTCAAAGGCATTAAACATATCAATGGCTGGACCCTTCTAGTAAAACTACTAGCCACCACCTGTTGCATAGTCTTCTATGCCATGCCCTAGACTGAACATTCGACCTATGTTATCTCATTTCATCTGCACAGAATTCCCCATTTCACAGATGAGAGAGTGTATTTTCTATTCTATAAATGCACAAATCAGTGATTCGGCCTCCGTGAACTTTATTTAAGCTCCGGAACCTGGGCAGGTAACTGGGACTTCGCCTGGGTGCCTAATTGTAAGAATATGTGAGTCTGCAGAGCCACTAATTCTCTTTATGAAGAGCTACTCATTTGGAAATTGCCTGTGCTGTTAATCAGTCCTAGCCACGAGTCAGTAGGATACCACAGGCAGAAGAAGCAGTCAAACCTGTTTGTCTTAATGTGTCTGGATCATTTCTTTTTCAGTTTTGAACTTCTATGCATCTCTTATATGACTGGATCATCACTGAAGGCAGAGCCCAATATCTGGGACCTCGTGGGCACCTAATACCTTTATTAAAATGTTCTTTTCCTTTTTAGAATGTGATCGAATCATTGGGTATGCACCACCATAAGACATAACCAGACAAGTGTGCCTTGTTCACATGGAAACACATCTTCCAAAAGCACAAAGGAGAAAGAACATGCTTCCTCATCCCCTCTAGGGTTCTAAGACTCTTCCCTATTTGGGAGCATGAGACACCTGGGTCTATAACAGCTGATTGCAGACCTAGCATGAATGTCTTAAGAAACAGGTTTACTTTCTTAAGGGGCGCCTGGGTGGCTCAGTTGTTAAGTGTCTGCCTTTGGCTCAGGTCGTGATCCCAGGGTCCTGGGATCGAGCCCTGCATCAGGATCCCCACTCAGCGGGAAGCCTGATTCTCCCTCTCCCACTACCCTGTTTGTATTCCCTCTCTCTCTCTGTCAAATAAACTTAAAAATATTTTTAAAAAAGAAAGAAACGGGTTTAGATAAGAATTCAGATCGTTGAATAACGTTAAAGAAAGTCCAAGGACTCTTCCCTCCCTTTCTGTGTTCCGTGAGAAGCACAAAGTCAGCCCCTACACACAGAAGAGAAACCAGTCTACAGAGAGGCCTGCGCACTCCCTGTCCCTGTCTCCCGAGGAAGCACAGAGCCTCTGAGCTCTTGACAAGTCGCTGGCCAAGCTCAGCCTCAGAGAATCAGAGTGGATCTCACCAACTTTTTTTTCCCAGTAAATTTAGCCCTACTTAAAGAGAAGGCAGCCCTGCAAAGTCTCTTCTTTCCCACCCAAATATGAGCCTCTGCTATCTGCTCTGATGGGGAGAAGGGGGAACGTGGTCACTTCGAGAGAATGAATAAACCTAAACTAATTTATGTCTGGATTGGGAATAACAAGCTGGACACACAAACAGGAAACTGCTTGCACATCCATGGAGAAACACATACACACACTCCCAGACAGAAGCAGCCACTCTTGTGACCTCTCTCAGTCTGACTTGATCGGAGATCAATGTCGCCATAGTGTAAAGTCTTATTAACTTTTTCTGTTTTCTGAGGATTCCCCTGAACACACGTGGGGCTGATGTTCCAACTGACACCAACGTTGCCGACATTTCACTCGAGAGGCCGCCGAGAACATTTTATACATTGGGTTCAATAGCATGTGGCATTGTAACATTTTTCAATGTTGTCCAACTACTTGGCCTTCCCTTGGTTAGACTAGCAACCCTTGGAGGTAACAGTATGGGCCACAGTAGAGCTGACAACAATTTCTTATTGATTTGCCCTTCACCAAAGGACTCACTGAAGCTATAATTCCCATGACACCTCGTGGTCTTGAAGTGGGAGAACTAAAAGCATGAGGAAACTAAGACTCTTGCCAAGTATCACATAACAGGTGAAAATTAAAGCAAAAACCAAGGATTGCTAGCATTCTGGGTGCTTTGCATGACTTGCTCTCATAAATCTACTGATTCCAAGAGGAAGAAGAGGGAAGTTGAAGAACCCGCCCTGAGCCCTCAGCAGACACCCATTTCTCTCTATACCAATGACTTGGAGTTCTTGCCTTTATATCAAACTGAAAGGAAAAAAAAAATGAGAACCTGAATTGTACTTACGCTTGCTAAACTAATCCTTCAAATTCTAGGAGTTTTTTTTAAAGACTTTTTATCTATTTATTTGACAGAGAGAGATCACAAATAGGCAGAGAGGCAGGCAGAGAGAGAGAGATAGGAGGAAGCAGGCTCCCTGCTGAGCAGAGAGCCCGATGCGGGACTCGATCCCAGGACCCTGAGATCAAGACCTGAGCCGAAGGCAGTGGCTTAACCCACTGAGCCACCCAGGAGCCCCGGAGTTTTTTTTTTTTTTTAAAGGAATTTCATACAGACATTTAGAAATTTGACTTTATTGAGCAATTCTTGGTGAATGGCAGCATCCCTATCCCTGCGTATTGCCTTTGTAGAGCATAGTCTTTCATTATCCAACAGCTGCCTTTTCAAAGCTCGGTAGCCAACTCTTGGAAAGTAAGTCATTTTGATTTTCATTTAGTTCTGGCTCATTATAAATGCTCTCATTTATTCTGCCGGTCTCTGATGGATATCACTTGAGATATGCCAATGTTGACTTACCTAGTCAATGCAACATGGAATTGTTTGGTTTCCGGGGTGCTCTGGTCTCAGGAATAATGCATAAGAGTGAATCACGGTCCCAGCCTTATCCTGGATATCACAGATAGTAACTAGGCACCTTCAAAGCCCCCCCCCCCCATATAATGGTCGTACAAGTCTTGTTGTCTTAAACATATTTAGAAACAGAAATGCACTAAAGCGTCCCTTCCCAATGGTGTCATCCCAATTCTGGGGACTCCTCAAGGGTCCCTCTCACACACGTCCACCCATCCTCCATGATTCCATCTTCCATGCTGACTCCAGAACATTCTCCCAATCTGGGGTGTTTATCTTAAGTTAATTATTTGGAATCATTTCCCAAAGCATTGGGTTTGGGGCCACTTAGAATCTCACCCACCCCAGTCCCACCTTTGCCCATGAATGTTCTAGAAAGGCAGTTTTAAGCCCACTGCTCAAGGACAATGGGAAGGTCCCAAGCAGGCTTCTGAATGGCAGAGATAGAACAAGGAAAGTATTCCTCTATAGTCCTCTGCTCTCCCTATCCGAATGATCCCTGATTATCTAGAATACCTCTCCTGTGACCCTGTCACTACCTAATCCTTGCCCAGTATTCCACCGGTAACCAAATTCTGGAAAGACTTCAGTGGTTAAAGAGATAATAATAACCTTCAACATTATAGGCTGAACTGGTGCCCAAGTAGTTCTAAGGACATTATATACAGTATTTCCTTCAACCGCCACTAAATACATAGAGTATTATCCTCTAATGACAGACAGAGCAACTAGCCCTAGAGAGATTAAGTAGTTTGCTTCTAGGTGACAGAGCCAAAATTTGCATCGAGGCCATCTGGCTCCAGAATCTTCTTTTTACCACTCTGCCATGGCTAGACAAAGAATGGGACAGAGAGTAGCCTGTCCCAGGGCCAACCCGGGCCTTGGCAGTCCAGCCTGCAAATCAAGGAATTTGTCTAGGCCCTTCTATCCCTGGCTTCTATCCCTGGGTGGCTCTGGGGGGTCTGATGTCCCCCAGGCTGTCCCCTTGCCCCCCAGACTCCCAGGGAAACTCACACCTGACACACCACCTTTGGAAAGTTGGCCACACATTCTGAGTCCTCCCTCTCACCTTCATTCCTTCTTCTTCCTACGATCCAGGTCCTTGGGAACCATTTTCAATCACTAACTAAACCTGCTTCTTGGCCAAGCCCGGCAAGCCTGGGAATAGAAACCAAACACACCCAGAGGTGAAGTACGCAGCACCACAAGTTGAGAACAGGCTTCTGAAATTCTGTCCTTATGGTAATTCTGTTCAAACCCCAGAGGGGAAGGGGCACCATGGAAAGCCCACCATCTCCTTCCCCCAACACTCCCCAAAAGAAAGCAAGACTGGACCCATATATCACAGGAAGTCTGTGACAAGGAGGCCTGACAATCTGGGGGGCTTCTGGACTCTCATTCCTGGTTATTTACCACTTTCCTTCAATACATAGCCTTGGAATGCCCTTCTGGTCCTTGCACAAAGTCTCCCGTGTTGCATCTCCGTCTTCATTTTGAACATGCCAAGGGGTACCATTTGTAAAAACAAACAAATAGAATCCCCACTACTTTTTCCAGATCCATACATAGTTCCAACAGAGCTAGTCATACTAATTAACATTAGCCAGTCGCTCTCAGAATCCAGGATGAAAGGCAAGAGGCCCTGTGCAGCGTACCACTATTAATAATATTATTATTATAATTATATTTTATGGCAGTTTCTCTAACCTTTACTGCTCAACACTGGTTAATTTCTTCATTATAAAAAGTGGGCTCTTTTATTGGACTGAGTGTTTTGTGATTAGTTTGGTTGCCTTTTACCAGCCATGTATAATTAAAGACGGCAAGTCTCCAAGTGGTGCCTGAAAACCCGTTATCCACGCAAGTGTGAGGGCAAGCAAGCCATTTGAGAAGAAAATGACCACTCCCCCCAGGTCACCCGGTAAGAAAGTGTGTCCTCCTTCTGTCATAGAAGGGGGCTATAAACCCAGAGCTTCCATGTTGGAGAAGATGCTGGGCCTGCAGACTACCGATGACTACCAACAATGGGATCTAAGCACAATTGTGCCAAGAACATTGCCCCGCAGGACGTGGGCCCCAAGCACCCCTCCTGTGAGCCTTTACTCCAGCCTTGACCATCGCCTGCCAGGAGGCACTTCCCCTTTTGGGAGAGAGGGTCAACTGATTAGTCTTCCCTGATGAGGAAGAAACGACAAGATAGTAGCTCAACCCAAAGAACCAATGCAAACACACTCAGAGCGAAAGACTCCGAGGTGCTCAGGGAAAGAGAGCCCGAGGTCATAGGAAAGCAGAGTCCTTCCCTCAGCTCCTGATTTGTGTTGAGGAGAGCTGGCTGCTCACAGGGGAGACCAGAAGACAGCAACCCAGCTCTGGGGTCTGACCAGCTCTGAGTTTGGTTTCTCAATGAGGCTTCTCTAAGGAAGCCTCTGTGTCCTCCTCTGTAAACTGAGGACTGTAAATAAAAATATCTCGACCCTCAGGGCCGTTGGGATGATTAAGGAAGAAGCATGGGAAGCACGTAGTGGGTGCGCAATATGGAGGGCATTCACAGAGTCTAGAAACTCTGTGAAAATCAAACACATCAGTGATTTCCTGATATTAATTTCCTGACCTGATGAAATCATTGCTACATTTCTAGACTTGGAGGCCACCGTATGCGTTAGCTGATATCATTAGTCAATAAAATGCACTGTCAGGTGTTGAAAGACACCAAGAGGTCCCTTTGCCCAAAAATATTACATTATCAATAGCCCTTAGGATTCCCATGGGACTCATACACTTGCTTTAAGTTTTAAGGTGTTAAAGTCTTCTTTTGGAGGCACCTGGGTGGCTCCGTGGGTTAAAGCCTCTGCCTTCGGCTCAGGTCATGATCCCAGGGTCCTGGGATCGAGCCCCACATCGGGTTCTCTGCTCAGCGGGGAGCCTGCTTCCCTTCCTCTCTCTCTGCCTGCCTCTCTGCCTACTTGTGATCTATGTCTGTCAAATAAATAAGTAAAATCTTTAAAAATTAAAAAATTAAAAAAATAAAAAATAAAATAAAGTCTTCTTTTGCATGCAAAGCTCAACAAAAAAGGATGACTTTAAGCCTTTAAGAGCCATCTACACCATAGTCGAAAAGACTGTGTCAGCTCTGACTAGCTACGAGCTCGAGCTCAGAGTCCAGAGGGAAGATTGGTCCAGGGTGGTTAATGTGGTGCTTAATGTGGACAATCCGAGGAGCTCAGCCTCTTGGTGACAGACACCCAAAAACGGTAGGTGGGCTTCAGCTTGGGCAGATGGAAGCACATCCAAGGCAAACTTGACCTTCCTGAATCAGTCACGTATTCCCTACCCATGATCCGTCTCTCGGCATAACTCATGGATCTTAAAAATCAATGCCCCACAAAATAAATACTTACTCTACCTTATCAACCTCCAGGAAAATAAGCTTTTTTTTTTTTTTTTTTTTTTTTTTTAATGGAAGATCATAGTTGACCCCTCCCTTAGATGGCAGTCATTTTTCACAGTGACATTCTCAGGTCAGCTTCAGTGGGATTTCTACATGGTGGCCAAAAACTCCATTGCCCCTGGGAACTGACTTAGACACGCAGAAGGGTAAGGTAATGCTCCCTCCTACACACAGCCTAATAAGCTACAGACTGTCGAGCATTCCATTTTGTTTTATTACCTAGAAGCCTTCTCTAAACATCCCCTAGAGGTACCAGTCCATAGGTTCAGCGAGGCCACGCTGATGCTGTGGCTATAGGCAGGACTGTTCATGGGGCTTCTATACCAGACATTCCATATTTCATGTGGACGAGTTTGATCCTTTAAGCTCTGAAAACACCAGAGGGCAAACTGTCAGCACCAGGCACAAGAATTTTGCCCCTAACAAAATGACCTTTGAGTCCTTAACTGGTGTCATATTCTTCAGGCTTCTGCGGACTTCTCCCTCTTCCTCTTCTCTGACGCCGCACACGCATTTATTTGCTGGGAGGGTTGGCCCTCTCTGGCCAACAGCCACTGATTAACATCTAGTCTGCGAACTGTGTAGAAATGTAATCCTTAACAAAATGGGGAAGTTCCGAGCAAGCCCACATATTGTACTGATTTGCAAACACCAGCCTGTCCTGAGTATCTTTTCTTGCTACATTATGGCTGTCTGTCTTCACTGAAAATCCATGGAGACTCCATGATCAAACTGGGACTCTCTTGTCACATCGTCACAGACATCAAATTCAGTGGCTGCTGGGTACAAAGCACAGTTCCAAGTCATCAAATGGGACATCCATGGACATAAATGGGACTTTTCTTTTTTAGGACGTGAAGTCAAGGTGACGTCTTTCATTAGGGATATTTTTATCTTGATATTAAACATCTTTTTCTCCATGGTAAGGCTCAGCGGCATTTCCCTGAAGTTGAAGAGTGACACCATAGACTTCTCTTCTATACTGTTCACACCAGCTCCCCCGCAGTCCAGGGCAGGCCCTTGGGGACACGCCTTTCTGTGTCTTTGGGTAACTCAGATACGCTTCTAAGAGCTTCAGTTTCCTAGGTCACAACAGAGAGGGAACACAAGCCATCAGCGTACCTTAGAGGACCAGGGCAATGGAAAAAACAGATTGATACATGCCTCTCTCTTTCCTCCTCCCCTTTCACCTTTGTCCAGCCAGCTGGCTATGGGGGCGGACACCCCGCCAGCTCTTCTATCTGCAGTAATGGAAAGCAGCGACACCTAATCCCCAAACTTCGTCTTGGACACTGCTGTCGCTGAAAACCTCTACCTTCACCAGAGCCATTGGTGGTTAGAAAAGGAGGTCCGCATAGACATCGCTGTCTTTCCTCCCCTTCTTTGAATGGACATGCTAAGCAGCAGAGGGATGGGCTGGAATGGAGTCTAGAAGGAAAACCCGACGAGGTAAAGGGCTGGTCTAATCCACACAGTGGAGGGTCAGCCTCTGTCGGCCCCGGAGGGTGTGGTGTGGGCAGCACAGCCGCGCCCAGAGTCAGGCTTCCAGCCCAGCCCCTTTGGGCCACCACCAGTCACACCCAGGGGGAGCCCGAGGGGCAGCTCCAGGCCCCGAGGCCATTAATGGTCTCCTCGATTGTAAGCAGGGTATTGAACACCACAACATGGCCCATAAGCCCGATCCACAATCACAGGCTGTTCGCAGGCACAGAGATAGGAAGCCTCTAAGGGAGGGATAGAACTCATACATAGTTGGGTAGGATGCCCTCTTACGTGTATGATTTATTAGGGGCCGAGAGTAGGCTGTTGCCTAGATATGTCCTGCCCCTTGCCCACCAGAGTCTCTGAAGTTCCATTCTAAAAGCACTTCCAGTGGGTGAAACACCTTCACTGATACACAGTGAAGAACACAGAATGACAGGGGTCTCGATCATTCCATTACAATCGTCATTGTGGAAAAATCCTGAGCAGTGAGAAGACACAGAAAGAGGGCTTCCTCCCTGCCTTGTCTGTGTAATGCGGTGCCCTCAATGCATCTCGAGATGTTCACGTGACATGAAAAAGGTCACACTCTCACCTCCCCTTGGGGTCCGAGGAATGTGAGTCACCCTGTGAGATGACAGGTGGGGGACAAAACTGCCCCAGGGTTGGGTACGGGAATTCCTTCCTTTCTGGTATTTATGTCACCAGTACCTTGGCATCAGAGTGGGCAGCCTCCAGTGGAACCAACTTCAGCGGATGAATGCTCGGAGCTGAGGAAGGCAAGATGGTGCCCCGGGCTCTGGGTGGGTTCAATATGTGGGGCAGAAAAACTTCCTGGCTTCCCGTTGCATGCCCAGCCCAGGACGGGGAGGAGATGGAGTCCCCCAAGCCACTTCCTTCTCCAGGGGGAGGGACAGCTACTCCCTCTGATACACAAGGAATAGGAGATGTGAGGCTGGTGTGACACGGGAAGGGCCACACGCCAAGGATGCGGGGGCTGGGGCAGGGGAGCTCCTGAAGCTAGAAAAGGTGAGAAGACAGATTCTCCCTCGGGTCCTCCAGACATGTAGAGAATGAATTGGTGCCATCCCATTTGGGGTCGTCTGTTACAGCAGCAACAGGAAACTGATACAGATTTTGGCTTCATGGCGGCATTGACCTTGACATTCACAGTAAGTGTTTGCCAGGAAGCCAGATGTCAGTGTTCCGGTGGATCTATAACCAGGTGCCCGAAGAACTCCCAGCACATCCCGTCTGTCTCACACACGCCCCAGTCCTCCTACCTGCCCAGAACGTGGTCTGATGGACTGGCAGCCGCCATGCCTCATGAGTGATCCCACTCGCTCCTCTGAGAAAGGGACCTGTACCTGTTCAAAGCAGCATAACGTAGTCATTCGTGTTTCCGACGAAACACTGAGTGTTTCTCTACCCCACAGTGTTCTGATGCACAGAAGGAGGATAATAACCTGCCCACTTAACAGAGCTTTTCTGGGAATTAAGTGAAGATCCACTTAGGGGTTTATGGGGTAGGAGCTTTGCGGGTATGTCACTGAAAGGCTGCCTTCCTGCCCGCTTTCCCACTCAGATTTCTCAAGTTGTCCAATGTCCCTGTCCCAAGGGTCAGACCGAACACATGACCCACCCCCTCATCTTCCAGGAGGTCCCCATGGGTCCAGGCAGGTGTCAGGAGCCGTGAGGTCCTCAGAAAAAGGAACCCAACCAGTGGACTGCTGGGAAATTTGGAATTCTCCGAGGGAGGCCCCGCTTGCTTCCAGAAGGGAGCTTTGCAGACACTCGAAGCGGAGGATGGAGTAGTTTCACGCACTTGGTTCTCAAGTTCATCCAGGGCGGGTCAGCTTACAAGCCTAGCACAGGAAGGGCTGGCCTGTCGTAGAAAACTCAAATTTCGGACTTGGTGTTATGGGACTGTCGCAGGAGGGAATCCCAGACCACGGCAGCTGAAGCCACGGTGACTGTGGCCAGGGGCCACGGCTGGAGCAGCACAGGCTCTGTTCGCTTTGGCCTGAAATGCGGTCCCGATCCAGGGGAGAGGTCTCGCCCCTGATCACGAGAGGTGAGGGCAGCCACTTTTTACAAGGTGGAACTTACTTCATGATCCCATCCAGTGCATGAAATGGAGTTTTAATGACCCTCAAAGAGCAAATATTCTACCCAAGCCCCTCCCATCTCCCTTACTAAGGGTTCAGCAGATTCCTTACGGCATATGAGAGCCAATGAATGGGAAGACCCGACCGGAGGGGACCCATTCAACAACAACCCCCAAATCCTCATTTTCTTCCACTAATTTTCTTTTTTGGATACTTGACAAATTTGCTCACTCCTGTCTTCCCTAATTTAACATCAGAAAAAGAAAGCAAAGGAAGGAACAAAACTTTGGTTTCCTAGAACGTTTGTATGCCCCAAGGCCAAAAACAAAGGAAAACCGGATTGGCTGATTGGTTCGTGGCCCACCTCGTGGTTTCGGCAACCTGCGGACACGGTCCCAGTCCTTCTGCGGAGGGTCCCCTTCAGATCCTATGAAGAATTAAGATCCTCTTCCAGGAGCCGAAGGCCTTGCACGTGTCCACGCACATTCCCAAGCACGAAGCTGCCTCCTTCACAACACACGCTCCCCTCCAGGTGTTTGCACGTCTTTAGGCTGGGACTGGGGCGCAGGCCGTACGGATGGGGCTTTATAATGCCGGCCTTGTGCTCAGCCTGAGACCTGGGGGGTGGGGGGGAGCGGAGGGCGGGGAGGGAGGGGCCGTGGGCCAGCTCTCCAAATCCCCACTCCAGTGTACAGCCTGCCAAGCTGCGCACAGACGTGACAGCAGATTGGAAAAGCGCAGCCCAAACAATGAGGCTAGTGCACAGGGATCCCCTGCAAAGGAGCTGGGGGTGCAAGGAAAAGCCTGGAGACACCAGGACCTGCCCCGAGCACCCTAAAAGGAACAGCAGCCGGGTGGACACGGATCCACTTCCTCTGCTTATCCCCTTCTGCAAGGAGAAGGCAGGGGACATCAGGAAAATGAAGCACTGGGCTCTGGCGATCTCCCTCGAATCGCCTGTAAGCAATTCAGGCACAATTTCTTTAGACAATGGCTGACTGAAAGACGAACCTTTCTGCTAACATCAGCAGGCCAAGCAAGTCCCGTGTGTTCCACTCAAGAGGGGCCACGCTTCAGAGGAGGGAGACCTGCAGACCCGGACAGGAACTCCGGTCCTGGGTGAGCAGTCGCAACATACAAGATCATTTGTGTTTTGCAAAATAGTACCAAGGACCGATTACCCCCGGCCCATCTGCAGCCTTATGACCTACGATCAGATCACTCTAGGCTTTGAGAAGAGCCTGCTCTGAACTCTGATGTGGGTGTGAGAATACCTTTTCTAATAAAGGATATCCCCCCCCCCAAAAAAAAACCCCAATGGAATCATAATATTCATCTTCCCCAGTGGGTCTTACGGATCATCCCTTCCAACTACACAGATCAAGAGCCGATTCCCGGAGAAATCCCACCAACGGCCTCACAGCTCTCCACTCACTGGCAGATCAGCCAGAGACGAAACCCAAGCTTCCAAACTCCAGAACGCTTGTGGCCCCACGTTCAAATAACCACTGAGCTTCTCTGACGTCCCAACTTCCCACTCTTTTGCATTTCTGCAGAGGGAGTGGACACAACCAATCTGAGGGCAGATGAACCCCGTTTGAGCAAGAGGGAACACAAGAAACGAAACGTGTCCCAGAAGTTCATTTGAAAGGGCAGGAAAGGGGTCGGTGTGTTGCTCAACTGTTTCAGAGAATAGTAACTTTGTTTGTTTCGTGGTGAAAACTATATAGAAGATGTGATCATTCCATTATTATTATTATTATTATTATTATTATTATTTCTAATCTCAGCTTAGCTTGGAAATTGAAGGGAATTTGTCTAGGGGAGTTAATCACGACTACTGTCCAGGATCACAAAACTTATTCCGGATTTGGGGGTGGATCTGAGGTTGAGGATGGAGGAGAGTGTGGAGTGAAAGACGGCATGGAATCACAATGCTTCGAGATGTCTGAAATGTACATGGGACAAGTTGCCATCGTGAGGAAAATATGGGGGTGAGATGGCATATGAGCTCCTGAGTTTGAACTTGGGGACTAGATCTTTTTTTTTTTTTTTTTTTTTTTTTTTTTTTGCTAAATTCGGGTCAGGCACACCGCACCTGGAAAGGCTTTGCTTCCTGCCTTCACCCAGTTCTTGGCTAGGCCACCCTAAAATAAAGTCCCAGGATGAGGACAAACCTTGAAAAATGACTCTAAAACCAAAAGCAGTTTCAGAAAGTAGACACGGATCTCAGAAAGTGGGCTCTGGATGTCCCCACGTCTGCGACTAACCCAGGGGCCCAGCTGGGAGTCTCACCATGGGGCCCGTCTCCGGTGAAGGGGAATCACATGTAAATGTCACACAGTAAGAGTAAGACACTGGAGTCTGGGTTTCTCAATTTCCTGGTCTGTTTTTTTTAAAAAAAAAAAAAAAAAAGTGCTTTGAAGCGGACTTCAGTCTAGACACTCCCTAGGTATGTGCTGACTACATAATAGAAGCACTCAAAATCTAAATTCTTGGGGTGCCTGGGTGGCTCAGTGGGGTAAGTCTTTGCTTTCTGCTCAAGTCATGATCCCAGGGTCCTGGGATCGAGCCCCGCATCGGGCTCTCTGCTCAGCAGGGAGCCTGCTTCCCCCTCTCTTCTCTGCCTGCCTCTCTGCCTACTTGTGATCTCCATCTATCAAATAAACAAATAAAATCTTTAAAAAAAAAAATCTAAATTCATACTTCACGAATTTCTACCGTCATATATAAGAGGGGCTTGTAAATAGCAAAAGCATCCCATGACTATACCATTTATTTTTTTCTATGAGGTTGGTTTTTTAAATGTTTTAAAGAAATCATTCAGATTTGCACATATTATCATGCTAACCTCCTAGGGCTAAGCGAATGCAGCTATCTAAAAGTGAGGCCAAACAGGTTGAAGATCAGGGCATCTGGGCGGCTCCGTTGGTTCAGCATCTGCCTTTGGCTTGGGTCATGATTTTGGGGTCCTGGGATCGAGTCCCGGACTGGGGGGGGGTTCCTGCTCAGTGGGGAGCCTCCTTCTCTCTCTCCGTCTGCCCCCTCCCTTTCTCTCAAATAAATAAATAAAATCTCTTTAAAAAAAAAAAAAAAGGAAGGGGGGTTGAAAATTAATAGCACTAAGATTTCCTCAAAAATATTTGAGCAGTATTTTAGATCTACAATCTGTTCTGCGTTTTCTAGATTAAACCTTCTCCTGTCTTCTGCTTAAGTGAAGTCAAAAGAAAAAACAAAAAACAAAAAAGAACAAAACCACGGAAACACGTGATAACTCTCTAACGAAGAAACTGAATCATCGTTATCGTGGGTATTTTAGATCTTCTGCACCATCTCCTAGAAATATCTTAGAATGTCACATCCATGGACAGGATGACAGAACAACCCTTCTCTGAAGAAGGAGTGGGGTCCCAGATGCCAGCTTGGCCACGGTCCCTCAGACAAAATGTAATACTGAGTTTGGGATTTTTCTACGTGCACCCCCCCCATCATCCCTCCCCCAAGAATGTCAAGAATTTGAACTCCCTGGTCTTAAGGTGAAAGAACAGGGAATCAACTCTGTTCGCAAAGAAAGGAGGTGGCAGATCCCAAGACACGGGGGCTACACGAGAAAATCGCCCAGATTTAATACGGCAGCAGATGAAGAGTTCCTTCAGGGCTTCAGAAGTGGCGGGAAACCGACATTCCCAGGGCAGAGCATGAATCAGGAGCCAGTAAGATCTCCGTCTGCATCTCAGTTCAGTCTCTAACTCCTTTATTTCAACATTTAGCTTTAGGTTTAAAATATTTGCTAAGAAAGCAGAGAGGCGATTTAACAGAGATTTTAAAATGTGCGCCATGGGTTACACGTTCTGTCAACAGAGTAAAAGGAAACTTATACATAAGTTACAAAAACGGTGATTTCGTGTGTCGCAAACATGCCAACAAACCCTCCACTGCGGTGATATTCAATTCGACAGTAGAAAAGCAGCACAGAGATGAACTCAGGCACCAGCCCAGCTCCTTGACCTCTTGCAGAGAGAAGCGCGGGGAATCCATCATCCGCAGTCCGCCCGGGATCTCTGCGAGGGAATGGTCCCCCTCGCCCCTGCAAGGAGACGTGGCTGCTCGGGCCCCGCAGGACAGGGGCTACAGCTCACGAGGGGACACAGAAGGGGGCCCAGAAGTTACTCCCCCCTCCCCGGTCTCCCCGCTCCCCGGGCTGCAGACAGCGCTCCAAAGATGCCCAGCTTCCCAAAGGAATAAATGTTTGCATTATCTCCTAGTGAATAACTTCCCATTTGGGTTTTGTTTTTAAATTAGCGGGAGCTACCAGATTCTCTAAGAGCCTGCCCCCCCCCCCCGCTTTGATAACGATGTTATTTGGCTGTTTGAAGATATCTGCGCTTAATTTTTACACTAGTATTCCAACAGACTGCATGGGAGGCGGTGATCACTAACACAGAACATGACAGGCGCTGACAATCGGCGGGTGGCTCTCAGGACCCCGTCTGTTTGGCCGAGGTCCCTGGCATGCACGGCGGGCGCTCAAACATTTGCTTCCCCAAAGCCCGGGCTGCGGGAGGCGAGAGGGAAGAGACAGATGCTGCTGAACCCTTAGAAGCTAGTTAATAAATATCATCAAAAAACAAAATGGAAAAGAAGCCCTCCGGAGCACAGACCACCTTAGGTCAACTGAAGGTCATCTAGTTTATTCAACCAAAAAATCGAGAAAGAAGGAAAATAAGAAAACAGAAAGTAGTTCTTAACACTAGCAGTAAATAAATTTGTACAACCGTTCAGTCTGTATAATAGGATGAAATAAATCTACATCTCTTCTTATTTTGGTGCTTTGAATTATACATACAAACAACAATTACAGGGACTTGTTCACAAAGCGGGGAGGCCTGAGCGAGGCTCTCGGACCCCCTCGATGCCAATGCGTGCGTGCGTGAGTGGCCACACTGACTGCCCAGAACCGACAGAATTTTCCAGACAGAGGCCCACCGCTTTGAACAAATGATTTGCCTACGACTTTTTTCTTTTTTTCTTGCTTTTTTTTTTTTTTTTTCCTTTTAATCCATCCAAGGACCACGACCAGTGCAAGGAATCGACACTGGCGGTTCGTCCATGAGAGGAGCAGACCTAGTTTCTTCTTAATTTCCACACTTTATCTCCCCCGTGTTCCTTAAAATTCTTGGCGTCTTTCATGCCTTTCTTACAGCTACCCAGATGCGATAACGTCTTCGTCTAATGTACAGTATTTTCTCACAATATAAGTTATATGCAATGTTCGGCGTGGTTTATTTTCTTTCTTTTCTTTTTTTTTCTTTTTTTTTTTTTTCACAGCACTAGAGAGACCCTGATAAATAGGGAACATGAGTCTGAATGGCTTATTCACAAATGGGATCCAGATTCGGTGATCAAGAACACAGCACAGTGAGCTAGCTCTTCTGCGAAAGTGGCAACCGTCGTTTCGCTTTCTGCCTTCAGAAACATAGATCCGTGGGACTTCGGCTTCATGATACTGCTCCTGCAAAAATGCACGTGGGAGGGGCTGGAGGGACTCTCGCTGGGAGGCCTGGAAGCGTCGAGCAGGGGCTCTAACCCATGGCGGTGACCATACTGGAAGGGTGGTGAGGTCCGAAGGAGAGGCTGGACGGGGGGTGCATCGGCGTCGGAGTGGTCAGCATGTGGCTGGAGTGGCTGAAGGGGGAGATGTGGCTGAGAGAGGACATATGTCTGGAGAGGGCGGCCGGGTTGAACGAGCTGCCCTTGGGGAAGTCCTCCAGCGTGTCGTGCACCTTTTTGCACTTTTTGGATTTGCTAGACATTTTTCGGTTCCGGGTCTGGATACCTTCCTTCTTCATGGTCAGGGGTCTGTTAATCTAAACAAAGATCAATTTTTTTTTTTTTTTTTTACTTTTTTGGCCAGCTCCGAAAGGGCACAGGCTTTTACCCCCTCAGCACGGCTGCTCTGACAGGCTCACACTGGGGATCTGTTTTCAGAAGCCCCTTCCTCCCCGCCCCCACCCCTTCCTGTCTCCTTCCCGGGGACCCCGTGGCCTGCAGGTTCTGCAGCCGAGTTCCAATCGCTCTCGGTCGCAGCTGCCGAGAGATCACCAGTGAGGTGTTCCAACACAGAGAGTGTTAATAATGTCCATCTACGTCAGTCACTTTGGGGAAGATGTGCCTCAGGAAACTCTGCGTTCCCAAGGACCATATGCTAGAGACCCACCCCATACGACCGCATTTCTCCAGTAACTAAGATGTCATAACTGGTCTGATTCCATTAGAATCTCCTTCGAATATTTCCTGAGAATGGAGGCAAGGAAGGAGTCTTTAAGAGGGAGGTAACACTGTGTCCCCTCATTGGAAATCAGGGCTAGGACCAAGGAAACACTGCCAATGCAATCAGCCTCAAGCGTTGAAGTCCCTGGGCCTGGAGAGACTAGGGCTCCGTCCTTCTCCAAAGTATCGGCCTTCTGCCCGGGCTTTCTCTCAGTAATGGGTGCTGTGAAAATCCTCCCCTGGAAAGCATATATTCTAGGGCCGTGTTTTAATGCAGTGTGTCTCTGCAGAAGGTGGTCCCTCGCCCCCGTCACAGCAACCGAGCAATGACTGAAAGTTGCGATCTCTGCCTAGTTCTGACTCTGCACCCCTAACCGGCCAAAAGGCCCACTGACCCGTCGCCGAGTACTTGCTAAGCACTCAGAGGTACGCAGAATGGAGCTAGTACGACAGCACCCTCATCCTGAAAATCAGAGAGCAGGAGGGAGCTCAGGAAACAGACAAGCAAGGGCCTGACTCTGAACGTCTTGAACTAGTCTTCCGCACCCGGGACAGCACAGCATCTCTCTCTCTTTTTGAGAAGCCCCTGTCTGTGTTGTTTTTAAACTGCATTTGCTAGGGGTGCGGAGGCTGAGTAGAATCAAGTGGGGGATTTTACAAAGCAAGCCTTGATCACTCCCCACAATGAGTCAGAATGGGAGGCATCCTGATGGCCGACAGCTGCCCCATACGACAAACCACGCATCTGGCCACGCTTCAGGGAAATGTGGCAAACCAGCTCGAGGAGGGAATGTCAGAGTCCTGATCATTCCTGACTCCTTGGGGAAGAGCATCCTCTGCCACCCACATCCTTAAGAGTGGAGGAAGAGAAGCGGCTCTCCTGGCTCCAGGATCTACCTGTCTGCTCCCCAAGACAGAAAAGCACAGCTGAGGAAGACAGAAGCCAGTACCCAAGAGCAAAAGGGCTGCCAACAACACTTCTGGGAACAGCAGACACACGGCTTCCTGGGGTTGGGTTGGGAGAGGTCACCGCAAAGAGGGGTACAGAACCACATGCCAGGGCTGAGACCCAATTCCCTCTTATGCCAGGAAGGTAGAAGGTCTGAAAGGTCACTGCCAAAAGAACATCTCCGGGTTCCTTCTTCAAAGTGACAATCAAGATAAAGAGGCAGCCTGCAAAGGTGATAGGAATCTACTGTCACATCAAATCTTCCCCCAAGATAATGTCTAGACACACAGCTCTTTACACGGAGATCCAGATACACACAGCCAGATATCTGAATATAATATCTAGTTACACAGATAGCAGCGAGAACCCAGATAGCTAGTCTCAACACCACCTAGCTACACTGATCCGGAGATAGGTAGTTATCGAAACACCCAGATAAGAAGAAAGGAACCAACTCATAGCACACACATACAGGTCTCCAGATGGGCACAAGCAAACACGATGCAATGAGAATGTTCATCGAGGATGATCTCCCATAGGTAGATACACCTAAACTGCCTCCTTTTGTGAAGTCTTGGTAAACCAGAGAAGACAGGAAAACTGCTCCTCCTGGGAAGCAGGTCCTTCCCCAGTCGCTGGAGCCCAGCCACCGAGTTAGGAGCAAGTAAAGAACAGGGTAGGAGGGAGCAGTGAAGATCTGATGAGAAATCGACATCCTTCCGAACCATCCTCAGATCAAACAGTCGAGACCGCATCTCATCATGGCTAAGCAGTCTGAGAAATTTAGGGCTGGTGAACTTCCCCGCGCTCCTGTGCTTCTGTGGGAAGCGGAACGAAACGTCTATATGCGGCCAGCTCGTGACTTTGAACTGAACTCTGGGACATGCTGAGATGACAAAGTGTTTACTTTCCCCCGGTCCCTATGGGTCCTCACGCTCCTGCCTGACCTCCTCGGAAGGCCTGGGCTGCTCTGAAGTCAGGCCCGGCTCTTCCACTCCAACAGCACGTCCGCTAGCACGAGCTCGTCGATGCTCTGAGTCATACCGCCTTCAAGTTCAACGGAAGTAAAATAATTTCTGCTCTGTCGGCATCGTGGGACTATCCGAGGCTCGGATGTAATCAAGTAACTTGAAAGTTCTTTGAAAACCTTAAATTACAGCCAAAAACAATCAGGAGAGGCTGCGCCGATGGCTGGGTAGCCCCAAAACGCTGATGGCCCAAGTCTCCCGGACTGTAATCACGGATCGGCTCCTCTCCACTGCAGGGAGCAAGAAATTCCCCAAAGCAAAAATGTAACCCGGGGCTCCCTGCTGATAAACAGGGAGACGCTACAGTCCGAGAATCAAGAGACGGTGACGAGGAAGACCGGTTCCCTTAGGCTGGGCATCACACAGGGACCACGGCAAGAGGGAATGACATGGAAAGCGGAGACAGGAGTGTCACGGGGTCCCTGGACATGGCAGCAACCTAGTCCCAAAGGGCAAAGAAGGAGGAATTTGCTGGGATCACCCTAAAGACGTTCTCTTGAGACTCAAAAAATCTACCCAGAAAAGCCTCCTCCCAATTCCCAGGTATTCCTGGGTGAGCCGAGTTCCTGCCAGAACAGCCCCCAGCAAAGAGCCTCTTTCCCATTCGGCCCCAGACTTGGCCAAAGGCAGATTGGCCAAGGGGCTCTAGCAGAACCTGAGAAAAAACACGAGTGAGAGACAGAGAGAGAGAGAGAGAGGGAGGGAGGGAGAAATGGCCATTTTCTTCTTTGGGATGAATTAAACTTCAGGCCTCATTAGGTCAAGACCTGTCGGCTGCAGTTATTTGAGGCAAACAAAAAAAATCCGATCTTTTTTGTTTTGAACGTAAAGATATGACAAAACGCATCCCCCCCCCCCCATGAAAAGATTAGAAACAACACGGCTACGCCCAGGAGATGGGCTGGCGATCGTCATTCTGCAAAGATGACGCAAAAAGGACCCAAGAGTTTCTCCTCCCTGATACGAGAACCCCATTTGGCTGCTCCCCTCTGGTCTCAGCTGGTGAGGACAGAGACATTGGAGGACATCTGCCAGACATTTCATTTCCCATCTTTTATCCAGAGAGACCATTTCACTTTCTCAGGTCAGGTCAGGTGAGACTGCTCCCCTCGGCAACAGACCTGCCCCATCTCAGCACGGCGTGGGCCGCACACACCATTGCACTCAATTCTCTCCACATCTCACCTCCCCTCCCCTGCCTGCTCTCATTCCCTCTTTTGCAAAAAAATTTCCAACTGCAGGGAAACATGGAACTATAAGGGTTTCCCAAAGGGAAGACTGGAAAGCCCCCGCGAGGCCTCCCCCGAGGCGCTGGACCGCCGCATCACGGCATTGTCCACACCGACCTGGGGCGCAGGGTCATCCTCGGCCCCATACTGTCCCGTCTCGGCACCGCCACGGGGGACAGGGTAGGTCCCCTCGGATGCTGCTGCTCTGAGACCTGTCATCTAGCCTAAGGGAGCACGATCCAATGGAGAAGGGGACCCAGAGCCAGGGATCCCGTCTCACAGGCACCCCCAGAAAGGAAGCAGGTCCGGTCTGGGACACTTACATTGTGAAGCTTGTAGTAGAGCCCACACGCATTACAGACGGGGTCTCCGTTGGCATTTCTTCTCCAGAGCGTCGTGGTGGTGGTTTGACAGTTCGCACAGGACGTACCTGCCCTTCTTGCTGCCGACTGGGAGTCGGGGGGGGGAGAGAGAGAGCGAGAGGGGGTCAAAATCAAAACAATTGAGAAATGGGTATTTCAGAACCACAGAGACACACTTACAAAAAGAAAAAGAAAAAAATCCGCATTGAAATCAAAACTAGCAAGCGGCCCACATGAAAGTAATCAAGATTCCCAAAAGCTGCCTCAAGAAGAAACATGCAGCCGATTCCCTAGCATAGGAGCATGTCACTCGGTCGTCAAGGGGCCGGAATTTCGCCTGCCACTTGATGGGGCAGAATCGGGAGGCTCAGAGAGCCAACGCCACCGCCCTGAGCGAATGGTCCCCCAAGCCCCGGCCAGCAGACTTGGCTGGATGTTTAACTTGAACGGGTCGCAACTCTGAATTACCCCCGGTAGCCGGCTCTCGGTACCCCTGGGCACCAGACTCCCAGGAGGCCTTTTGCAAGGGCAACTGCCAAGAACATCAAGGCTCAACGAGGCCGCTGGCCGTCAGGACACACTGACAGCAGAGGGAGAGCAAACCCAAACCCCCAGAGCATTCGACCGCTCCCAAATAACAAAATGCTGGATTCACAAAAGATCAGGGAGCCCGCCTGGTGGGAGAGTGTCCGAACCTATGTGCATAAGTGGGGCGGGGGGGGGGGGGGGGGGGCGGGGGGGGAATCGTGCGCCACAGGACAGGCCACTTAGGAAGCACCAAGCAGGACATCCCTCGTGAGCTAGACTCCCAGGAAATCTGCCGCAGCCCTAAACTAAGGGCCCAGCCCTTACAGGCTTGATACATCCTGGTGAACGCCACCCTCCTCCTTGGGTGGCGTTCAGGTCATGAGCCCAGCTGAAAAGCAGGGAGAATTCTGCTAATCAACAGGAACCCGCCCCTCCCCCGCTCCCGCTCTCATCTCATTTCACCTTCGTGAAATTAGGTATTTCCTATTTGCCGTTCGCAGAGCCCGAGAGTGGTAGGTCAGATGTCAGGCTCAGCTTGAATTCTAATTATTTGATTGTGTCACTGACTTCATTTCCTTTAAGAGGGAGATTTTTCTTTCACTTTTTGATGCACTTCAACTTACGAGCGTGCTGTTCTCTCTGTCCATGCTTTAAGGGCGAGAAAAAGGTAAATTCAAGCACTTTCCGGAGAAAATGAAGTTGGGTCCCTTTTAACCTATACCTCTATGAACACCTCCCCTCTCTCCCCAACCTGTAAAGACCATTTTTACTGCTCAAGACGAATTCCCCGACTCTGGGCTCAGATATTATTATCAAAGGTGAGAGGAGAAGCCAGAAGTCAGCTACGTGTGATCTAGAAAATTCCACCATGTTTATACAAGTCTGAGATCAAACTAGAGGGACCGTCGTATGCTTTGCTGTCAATATTTCATCAAGCCAAAAAAGTTAGGCCAGAATCAGTGCTTGAAGATTCCGACAACGATGTTATCGTGTCATTATTATTACCTTCCTGCACTTTTCTCTTGAAAACAGATACTGAGATAGAGTCCGTTAATATCTACGTGGCCCATGGATTTCCCAGCTCAGCAACTTCAAACACAGGCTACAAGCGCATAATGCCAGCCGGTAAAAGTCAAGCTCCAAGAAAGGGGGTCCCCGGTGCAGCCCTTCTCAGTATATTGACAGTAACGTAAATACGGGCGGCCTCAGAGTACGTCTCCGGTCCACAGACTCGATGCAAATTGACACAACCTCTCCAAGCCACACTGTCTGTCTCACGAGCAGGAGACAGAGCACATTCATAAAGCAAGCTCGACACGGCTAGCTGTTGGGCAGATGGAAACCCTGGCAAGACTCGGAAAAAAATATTCTAGGGATCTCCTCTCCGGTCATGTCTTCAGTTTCCTGGGTGAGCTTCTTGAGGGTAAGGCATCTTCTGGAGGGGCGGGCTACATTGTGGGCTGGGTGGTCTGCAGCAAAGGAGCCAATGGGCCCAGGCAAAATAGCCAGGCGGGAGGCAGGGGTGGCCGGAAGGAAGAGGAAATACAGAGAAGAAACCAAGAAAGTTCCAGGTACTCAGAAAGCAAACATATCTAAGGGCTAAATAATAGTAATAATAATAATAGTAATAGCAGTAATAGTAATAGTAATAATAAACAACTATCCTGAATATGTTTTCAGCAGCTCTCTGGAGCCTATGAATTCTATGGAACTCAAAATATAAAACCGCCCAGGATGGATGAGTAAGAAAGAAAAGACAGCTGCAAATGTGACAGCCAATGAACTCCAGAATTCAAAGCAATATTACTCAGAGTTTTTGAGATTTCTTATGAAAGGTAGATGAAGACAGACTTACGTAAAATGCAAGTCGAGCCCTCCTATGCAGTCTGCCCAGACAGAAGAAACCCCAAGAAAATGTCAAATACACACTTGCTCATCAACCAGCCCATTGTCTGAGGCTTTACACCCTCTTTTCTCTCTTTCTCTTTTTTTTTACCTTAAAAAAAAAAAGTCCAATTATAAGGATGGTACCAAGACATATTTTAACAAGAAAGTTTTTGTTGTCAGTTCTGTTTCTTTGCCTCTTTCTTTCTTTCTTATTTACTTATTATTATTTTTATTATTATTATTTTTATTTTTATGAAGGCCAGGTTTGAGTGATTCAGAACATTCTTTTGTGGTGCGATCATATTCATTCTAGGCTAACACCTCCAGCCATTTTTTTCTTTTCTTTTTTTTTTTTTTTCAAACACTTGTTCTGATATGTTCAAACATCTTGATGTTTAGGTTGGGGAAGCTGAGCTGTTGTTTATGAGTTATCTCCAGTGCTCAGATATCCGGCAGCTTTTTCCTAGGAAGTTAGCTTTGCACATGAGAGAAAGGAAAAAAAAAAAATACCCAAGTGCAGGGGGACCAGCGGGGAAGGTTGAGAGCGCTGGAAGGTTGGGCAAAGATCAGAAGGAATCAAGCCGGGGAGACCGAGGATTGCCAGAAACTCAAGTCACGTGGGCACTTCCATCCCTAGAAAGTTTTTCCTTCTTCTGAAAAGGATGTGAAAGGTGTTGAGTTGCACGCAAATCTGATGGAGATGACAAATAATTCTTTAAAAGGAATCCAGAGGATTTGTTTGGGGGGGGGGGGGGGGGGGGGCCTTCCCCCCTCCCAATCTGATGGATGCAGCTTTATCCACTAATCTGCATGGGGAAATTCCCCTGCTCTCTTCTCTACTTGGTGAATGTCATCAGCACAAAAAGCATTTTGATCTCTTAACTGTGGTTAGGGTTATCTTTTGCCAAAAGCCTGCTTTTGTTTGCCTGTTACACACACTTGCTTTCCAGTCTGAGCCTGAGGTTCCAAAGACAAGCTCACAAATGGACTTCTCCTTCTAGTCTTCCTTAGAAATTGCTCAAGTACTCCTAGGGGTCAAGACGTTTGAGAAAGAAAGTAGGGGATAAAAACCATCCCCCTCCCCCTAGTGACTCGAGGGACAAATAGGACCAAGCGGCACATGAGACCAAGAGGCAAGACAGGAATCCCACAGTTCTCCCCAAAGGCGTGAGCGGTGGAAAATCCTCAATCCTTAAGACCAGGAAAGAAGAAAAACTCAATTAGACTCAGTGGCTGCTGCTAGTGAACCTCAGCTAATTGGCCCCATCAATCTTAAAGCATGGGCACACGAGACCCCTCCGTGGCATTGAACCTTGCTCACTTCCTCGGGGGGCCTGCCGCGGAGGGATGTGTTCTAGATGGTTCTTGGTACCTGCATCTGCACACAACATTTCTCCGATTATCAATGAATCTGAACTCACTTTCTCCGGTCCGCTCTCTATTTGCAAACACATTAGAGATTCGATAACCAAAAAGCCAGCACCCTTAAAAATTTGTCAAGTGACTTAGGATATGTGAAGGGGAAAAAGGAGAGAGAGTGAGCTTTTCTGTAGCTCCAATTTGAGAAAAGAAACGGGGGAGGGGGGCTGGGGGTGCTGGGGGAAGGGATCCCAAGCAAGCGGACACGATTTTGAGCTGTCCTGCCAATTTCCTGCAGAACGCTGTCCTTCCTGAAGAGAGGAAATTAAAAACACACAATGGTTCGTGTTGGATCCGTGTTTCTGGAGAACTCACCAGCCTTCGCTTGGGCTTGATAAGGGGTCGGTTCTGTCCGTTCATTTTGTGGTAGAGCCCGCAGGCGTTGCACAGGTAATGCCCGGTGCCATCCCGCCGCCACAGGGGGGTGGAGGTGGCCCCACAGTTCACGCACTCCCTGCCTTCTGGAAAGAAGACCACACAGCAGTCACTTGGGGAAGAACACTGACGGCACTCAGAAGGAAGGAATGAGAGTAAAACTGGGACCTTCCCCCCTATTGGGGAACTTTCCCACCCCCCCATGCCCCCCACCTCCCTTAAGGTGGTGCCCAAGTGCCCAAGGGAAGAGCCACCCTCTGGCCCTGTCATAGCTTAACCATTCCCCTGCAAGTCCAGCTCCTGCCCCAAAGAAGTAGCTCATGAATAAACAGCAGCACAACCTTGCTCGGGGCCAGCCTGACTTGATGGGGAAGAAAGAAGGCAGATTGCAACTTGAAATAGTTCCCTGAGAAAAGGCTGAGCCCTGGACTGCAGCAGAGCAAAACATTCCCCTTCGGGACCCTCAAGGGAAAAACGAAGGTGTCCCCATCACCACCGTGGGGTCTGTCTATGGAGATGGATTAAATCCTGCCGATCAGGATGGGGAGAGAGGAAAGAGGAATGAATGCACGGCTGGACAGACCAACAGATAACAAATCGATGAACAGACTGGTCAATGGGCTGATTGATCTGAAGACCCCAGGTTTTAGATTTGACTTCCAATAAAACCGGAAATGTCCCTGGCTGGCAAATAAAGATGAAGACCCGGGCGGGGCCCCAGTCATCCCCCCACCACATTTTCTTTCTCTCTAGAAAAGGCCAAGGTCTTCTACGACTGGCCAGCCACTGTGACAGACACTGAAGGCAAAGTAGGACCCCAGCAGGACCAAGCCCAGAGGTGTTGGAGGGAAATACCCTTGGAGATGTTGGCGGGAAGGAAGAACAGGCCAATTAAAAGGGGGGGGGGGGGCGACCTCTCAAGTCAGCCGGCTCATTAACCAAGGCTTTCCTGCAGTTGCTCTTTTTCCAAAAAAACAAACAAACAAAATAAACAAAAAACCGGCCAGGCCAGTTCACTCCGGGGGCAGGAGAATGACCCAGACCCAACTCTGGTGGGGAAAAGCTCCTGGAGAGAATCCCTCAAAATACCATTTTAGCACCGCGGGGGGATTTCGGCTCACTGATTTCTTTCCAACTTCTGCAGGAGAAGGGAAGGGGGGACAGTTTCTGGGAGAACCTGCCCAGCTCTTGGGGGGCCTTCCCCTCCTGGCGGGCCTGTACGGGCATCTCTGCCAACCCAGCCAGACTGGGAGGAGCTCCCTCCCCTGCCCCCCCACCCCTGCTTCCCCACTCACCCCAGACCCTTGCAGAGCCAGGAGCTCCCAAGAGGAGGAGTCGGGGAGAGGGTTTCACTTTCTCTGGGGGTGCTAGCTGGGAGGTTTGGGAGGCTGGTAGGGGACAAAGATGAGCCCCTAAGGGTTGTTTCGTTTTATGAGATTCATCAGCTAATTCTAAACTACCCAGAAGACAGAATGGAGGAAGAGAACGGGGCGGCTGTTTGGGCATCAGGAGGACTCCCTACCGCGGGAGCACAAGGCTGGTGTGGGGACCTGTCTGGTCTTTGGAAATCCTAGGCCAAGTATAAAGGGTGTGGGGGGTTCACGCCTATAAGCTTGGGTTTTTTTGTTTTTCTCCTCCAGGGACAGGCTCTGAGGAAGGAAAGATGTTTAGAAATGGAGGACTTTGTCTGACGCTGGAGCTCATGATGGTGCTGACTAGTTTTTGTCCAGTTTCCTTTTAAAAATTAAAAAATAAAAGATTGTAAAGAGTTGTATCTAAGTATATAGATATACGTATTTTTTCTCCACCAATTCTAGAAAGCTGTTCAACCCAGGGTCTACAGAGAGCCTCCCACGAGCCACTGAGCCACTGGCACTCTCCCCACACTCGGTGCTGCTGAGCCCGGTACCACGTTCCGGTAACTGTCCTTGAAAAGGCTTGGGACCGTATGACATCGCTGCTGCAGTCGGAAGCCAACCGCCTGGGTGGCGGGCCGAGGGGGAGGCAGAGAGGAAGGAGGAAAAAGCAAGTGGGCGAGAAGGTGCCTCCTGCAGCCTAGCCGAGGGGGGCGGGCAGGCTCCCCTCCCCCGCAGTCCCAGTGCCCCACGCAGGCACCGGGTCAGCCCCTTCTGGGGGCAGTGACGACGCCGGCCCCCTCCCCATCAGGGAGGGCTGAGGCGAGGTTTCGCTGGCCCCCTCCTCCCTCTCTTCCCCTCCCCTCCAGGAGCCCCCGCTCCGGGTGGAGTCCCCGCTGCGGCCAGCCCGCAGCCCTGCTCCTAGGCACCGGGGGGCTGGGGGATCTCCCGGCCTGACGCGATTAGTCTGATTTCCTCTCCTTTGTCATCCAGTGAGGAGGATGACAGCTTCCTTTTCAGGGGGACCTTCGAGACTAGACTAGCAACGGTTGCCTCTTCAGCCAGGCTCCGCACACTAGAGCAATTTTCTGTCTTGATTCACTCCGCAAGTTTGCGATTGCCTCGTCTGGCTTTTTCTTTCTTTCTTTCTTTCTTTCTTTCTTTCTTTCTTTCTTTCTTTCTTTTTTTTTTTTTTTTTTTCTTGTCTCATTGTTGCCTCTAGTCTGTGACTTCAGCAAACAACCAATTTTCCTAATGGAGGCCCTGACTCTCCTGGTTTCTTTCCCTCTCCTCACTCACTGCCTGGTGTGAGCTGCTCAGACAGACACCTCTCTCTCTTAGGGGACGAGAACCACAGAGCTGCGAGGCCTCTTGACATTCGACAGCCATTTTCAAACACACCCCCAACCCCCTGGCCTCCAGCTGAAATTCTGAGACCTGGGCTGGCTTGGAAGGAGTAGGAGCTGGACCCGAGTCTGCGAAGAGGAAGGTGGGGGAGATGCCCACAGTCAGGGGAGGCTTGGGGGGGGCCCTTCGCTAGAAGCCTTTGTCTTTTGTTTGCAGAGGGAGACCCAGCACTGACAGCCCTGGCGTTAGAAAAGCACGAGGTACCCTAACCACTGCTTCAACCGTTCCTCTAAAATGCAACAACCCTCTCTTCTCCTGTCTCCACCTTCGGCAAATGCATTTGCACAGAGTTCAAAAAAAAAAAAAAAAAGCAACCACTAAACCCCAGAGAACTCCCTGAAGAACTGCTGCCATTTCCACCCTCTCTACCTAGAAAGGTCTAGAAACCCTCCTCCCCACTCCCACACTCCCAAAAGTCCCAGCTCCCTGGCTGCCCAGGTGTGCAGCCTTGGGGTTTCTGACTGTGAGAAAGGAATAAAAAGGAGGAAGTAAAAAGCCATATTGCAATGTCTTCTCTCCTCTCCTCACCAACCAAGATAATAATAATAATATATAAAAAGTTTAAAAAAAAAAAAAAAGTACAATAGACCCAAAGGTGTTCCTGGTTCCGGTTTGGGGTAACTGCAGCTCTTCCTCTCACCCGCCCCAAATGTTCAGGGGCTTGAGGAAAGAGTGAAAGTTCAGAAAAGACCTGCCTAAGGCCAAAGGTGTGCCCCCAGTGGGGAGAGAAACCAGAGGCTCTGGAAAAGTTGTTCTGTCCCCTCCCCCACTCAAACCACCACCCCAGCCTCAAATACCACGATCTTCCCCCCACCCCCAAAAAAACTTTGTGCTACCAGAAAAGAGAAATTGAAAAAAAAAAAAAAGAAATCCCATCGCTAGCTCGAAATGCATCGGTTTGCTGAAGAGTCCTCAAGCTCTGATCTAACCCCGGCTTTTCTGAGTCAAGGTGAACCCCACTTCTCGGGAACCCTCCACTCCAGGCCCCAGCCCAGCCCCCGGAGAGGCAGCCGGGCCACTTTCCTCTGCCTGTGGTCCCTTCCTCTTGCTTTCTCTTTGACTCCCCCAGCGAGCCTACCTCCCTCTCCCTCTGCGGACTTTCATGTACTGAACATGCAGGTCTGAGTTCTTCTGTCAGCCTAACCGCATCCGGACTCTATTAAAGTTCCTGGCGCGGGATAAACAATGCAACTGTCGCGTGCGGCAGTCTGAAAATAATTGGATTAGCTCAAACATATCAACTAAATAGAGACAGTCCTGCCCAGGCAGTCGGAGTGAATGTCACCCTGGAAAAAAACCCTGAAAACTGATCTCATGGTCACTGGGCTCCCAGAGCCCTTCCTCGGAAGTTTTTCAAACCCGGGTTTTTGCAAGCGCGGTTTCAAGACTGCTTGTCCCACCCAGAAAAGACAAGTGATTTTCACCACTTCTTTGTCTATAGGATCTCTATAGAGGGCAGAGGTGAGACGCTGGAATGAGCCAGGACAGACAGACCCACCCTGAAATGGACCCACCCAAGGAGACAGAACAATCTTTGAAAAATAATCTTTTAAACTATAGCTAAACCTCATCTGAGAGAAGAATCCCAAGGTCTCCCGACGACTTTGGTTAGAAGCAACACTGGCAATGGATTATTTTCTTTTGAAAGCCAAAATATTTTGTGTGGGTTTGGTGTTGCCTCCTTTTTTTTTTTTTTTTTTTTTTTTAAAGCATGTGTCTACAGCCAGAGATTCAAGACGCCCCCCGCTCTTTTAGACAGGGGGTGCTTTTCTGAGAAAGGGTGGGCAGAGGAAGCGGAGACCCACACCTAGGGAACGTCGTCCTGTTCTTCCTACCTCCTCTGGCTTCCGATCAGTCGAGGAAGAGGTCCTGAGACGCCTTCCTGCCCTGGGCCTGTGCTGCCACCACAGGTGACTGGCCCCCTGGACTTTTGATTTTCATTCCAGTTTTCCCTGGACACAGCTCTCCTCTCTTAGGGTGACAGCCCCCTCTTCCATGCAAAGAATACGTGTGCTGCTCTTGCCAGGGTCCTGCTTTCCACACCCCCCCCCAAATATACACATGCTTTATTTACCCATGTCTGTGTAAAGGGCTGTCCCTCTGTTGCCTGCATGACCCCCACGGAGCTGAGCCCAGAAGAACAGGCAGCCGGCCACAGAGGCCAGGGGGGGGGGGTCAAAGGGGGGACCTGTTTGTTTAGGTTTGAGGAGGTTTCGTTTTAGCATTAAACACTAAAGATTTATTCCCTGGGCTTTCCATTGGGTCTTGGAAACTGACTAAAGGTTACTGGCAGAACCCAAAGGTCCCCAGGCAGGCAGGACAGGGTATTTGTCTTTGTTTGTCTTTTTCCTTCCCCAGCTCATGGAAGGGGGGGCGGTAAATTAGATCCCACTTCCCCTGGGCTCTGAGGACTGGAATGAGATAGGACACACCTCATTCTTTACCCTGCTGGAAGAAAGGGAAGAAACCAAATCTCGGAAGGGTCTGGAACACCAGCCAGCTCCCCTGAGGGCCCAGCCTTGGGCTGCCTCCTCCCTGTCCTGGATTTAGGAGAAGGGAGAGGTGGGAAGAGACGAAAAGCTTTGCTCCGGGGTTGGGGGGCCGTGGGGGTGGCGGTGGAGAAGGCTCCTACCTGTGCTGGATCTCGCCTTGGGCCTCGACTTGCATCCGAAGCCGGTGGGGGAGCCCCCCAGCAGGCTGCTGGGCGGGAAGAGTCCGGAGCTGTATTCGGGGACGTAGGGCGGGTACGTGGTGATGGGGTGATGCGCCGTGGAGGCCGCCCCGCCCAGGGTGGTCATGCTGCCCCGCGAGTGCGTGGACTCGAGCTTCATGCTGTCGGGCAGCGGCACCTGGTACTTGATGCACTCTTTCTCGTCCTGCCGGGCCGAGCCGGCCGAGCCCGGGGTGGACAGGGACGGGTCCGGGGAGACGTCCTTCGGCGGGGTGGGCGGGAAGGTGAAGAGGTGCGGGCTGGAGTGGCCCGCCGACAGCGAGGACGACGAGGCCGGCGGGTAGACGGACAGCGGCCCCGGAGAGCCGTGGTGGATGGACGTCTTGGAGAAAGGGCTGAGGTTCCAGGGCGAAGCGGTGTGGTGGCTGCCCAGAGCCTTGCCGCCATCCAGCCAGGGCAGGGATCCGTGCAGCAGGGGCGGGCGGCACACCTGGCTCCCTGCGCGGGAAGGGGGTTGGGGTAGGGGGGAGACAGGACAGAGAAATGCCCGTGAGAGCCGCTTCGGAGACCCTCAGACACACTTGGGGGTCCTCCCCCTGCCTGGCCAGACCCAAACACACCTTGGACCCCAGAGCAGGCCCACTACTTCCCCCAAGCTGGCCAGAACACCTTGGCCAGCAAGCTCTTTACACCCGTGTCTCCTACACGAAGGTCCCATCAAATCCAGCAGAATTGGGGGCCTGTGTCTGACATCCAAGAGATGCTTGGAGGGAGTGGAGAGAGCCCCTGGTCATATCTGGTCTCTCTAGATACCCTTTCTAAGTGGCATCCCTGAGGTCCCTCTCTGGAACTTGACTTGATTGATTGGTTTCCTTCAATGGCCCAGAGTCCCCCTCCCCAGACCTGATCCCAGCCAGGCCGGGAATCCTGAGGCCTGATGGGCGAGCCTGGCCAAACCACCGCTCCACACCGGGAGAAGATGGGGACCCGGAGAGAGGCCCCACTCCCAAGGCCCAGGGCAGGAAGGAAGGAGAGTGCTCGCAGGGAAGGGAGCATTTGGGGGTTACTTTCCAGTAACCCTACTTCAGCGCCTGCTCCTAACGCGCAAGGCCCGAACTGGGATTTTCGAGGACCTTTTAATCACCCAGACTGTTGGAGGAAGTTTCCAGCGCTGGACCCTGCCTTTTTCACCCTCCCAAATCCTACAGAAGGAAAATAAAGTAAACCCCAAATCTGCCCTCAAAGTTGGGATGCCACCAGTGCCACTGGAGAATTTTCACCTGAGCCCCTACGACACAAAATCCCTGTTGACATGTATCTTTCACTTCCCAGAGCATTCAGAAGACACAATTTTCGGATGGCCAGGACTCAGGCACGTCCACTCACCCTGAGAGGGGCCCATGCAGACGTTAAGTGCAAATCCACACACTTCGTGATCTTTTAATCCACTACCTACCTCAGCATCTGACATTCTCTTTAACCATGAAGAACAATACTGAAACTAAAATCTTGAGAGAGGAAGGGGTGGGGAGGGGGAAGGAGAGCTCTCTGAACGCCAAGGGTCAAGATTCAATGTTATGCAGGAAGTAGTATAGTAAATAATATTAAGTCTGCATCTACCGCATTTCCACTTAACTGCTGATCTGCAGAGAAGCAGGGCAAGGAGCCCCCATCCGCAGAAACAATTGTTTAAAACCTGGTGACAGCAGGGCGGTGGACGCCTGCCGCCGGCCTCGCCAGTGCAGGCTCTAAGTAGGGGGGACCAAGGAAGACCTCAGTCGCCCAGACTAGGAGAGACTCCCATTTTCTCTGCCTGAGACTGTGCCTCTATTTCTTGTTTAGGAACTCACTTACGCTGGAAATCTTAGAGCTTTTCCCCCCCTAACGCACAAGGCTGAGTTCTCAACCTTTTAGAAAGCGGCGAAACTATTCAAAGGTGAAAGAGAAAGGAAAAAAAGAAAAGACAAGACAACTTTTCTTTCTTATGTGGGAATCACTCCCACATAAGAAAGAAACCCCGTTGGATCCTAAATCTTCTTTGGGAGCCTAAGGGGACTGTGGTAGGCCGGAGGAGAGAGTAAGGCAAGGTTTTGGGGGAGCAGGGAATGCGGCAACCTAAAAGCCAAGACGCAGGAAAATTCTGTGCAGCCGGGAATCTCCCGTTTAAGACAGTAGCCTCCCCACCGAAACCCCTTCAAGTACCAGAATTCCACTCCTCAGAGCCAAGGGGTGCCAGACCTGCCCAGGAACCAAATGCACTAGCTTCGGGGAAAGGTCAAAAAAAAAAAAAAAAAAGAAAAGAAAAGAAAAAAACAGGGATGCGGATTAAATTTCTCTCCGGCCTTTCTGAACGTGTGCCCAGAAAAGAAACTGAGGCACGCTGGCAGAAGCCCCCCACCCCACCCCGAGAAAGAACTGCAGGATAACTGGGGGAGCGAAGCCCTTTCCGAAGGACCCAAGCCCGAGCCGGGCTCGGCCCGCGCCGCCTGCGGGCCCACGGAGCCGCAGCCGCAGGAGCAGAGGCTCGGCTCCCGGAGGCCCGGAGCCGGAGGCGCCCGCGCCCCCCGAACCTGCGGCCGCGCGGGGAGAGAGGGCTGCAGTCGGGCGCCTGCCAGGTGAGCGCCAGGCCCCGGGCACAGCCGCCGCGGAGAGACGCCTGCTGCGACTTTTTGAAAAACACACTCTCGCGGCGACCGAGGCTACTTCCTCGCCCATTTCCGGGCCCCAATTTTTTTTTTTGAATTGTAGCAGGAACGGCACTTGGGGGCTTTCGCTGGGTCTCCCCACCCCCTCGTCCCTCCCCGCCTCCCCGACCCGGCGGGGAGCGGCGGCAGCTGGGCGGGGGGTCCCGGCGCCCCGGGCGGACTCACCGTGGTGGGTCGGAGGGTACCTCTGCACCGTGGCCCTCACTGAGTTTCCGTAGTAGGTAGGGACGTGGTTGCCTTGACCGTCGATGTTAAAAAGTACATCCACCTCCTCGGGCAGGGGGTACTGCGCCGGGTCCATGTAGGAGTGGCCGAGGCCCGGGTGGTGCGTGTCCGGGTGCTGCCCGTTGAGGACCGCGGGGTGGTGGTGGCTCACCCAGCGCGGCTGGTCCGCCGTCACCTCCATGGCCCCGGCTGCGCTCGCGCCCTCTCGCCAGGCCCGGAACCCGCGCGCGGAGAGGGAAGGCGGTCGGGCTGGAGGGTCGGGGTGGGGGCTCCGAGGCTCTGCAGGTGCTCCTGCCGTCCGAGGGGCGGGGGTCGGTTAACGATTTGTTTTCAGTGGGGGAATGGGAACGCTGGGAAGGAAAAGTAAGCAAAGGAGATTTAAAAAAAAAAAAAAAATCTGTAAGCAGTAGGTAAGAGAAGAAGGAGAAGAAAAAAGAAATTCCAAAAAATAGGTACGGAAGGATAAAGGGGGACCAAGTCCTAAGACGGGGGAGGGCGAGCGAAGGTGGCTGGAATTCTGCGGGGGAGGCTCTTCTGCACCGGGGCTCCCTCAGCGGCTCCGAGGCTGAGGCTCTCCTCGGGTCACCTGCGAAGGAGAGAGGGGGAAACCTGGATGAGCTCCTGAGGACTTGAGCACCTGAGTTTATGAAGTGGCACCACCTCCCCGCGAGCCGCCCGGCCCCGCGCCCGCGCACCCAGGACACGCGCACACACGCGCACACGCGCACGCCTCCTCCCGAGCGAGGCCAACCGGGACGCGGCCGCCCAGGGAACGACTCCCAAGTCCATCCCCGGCAGCCGGGCGGTCCCTCCCGAGGGCCCTGCACCCGCTGAGCGGTTGCAGCTCGGACGACAGCTCCCTCTCCCCCCCCTACCCCCCCCTACCCCGGGGACAGCGATCCCGGGACCTGCCTTCCAGGCCTCCAGCAGCTCTCCAAAGAGGAGGGCTAAGTTGAAAGTGTTTTAAAGCCCTCCCAAATGGAGCAAGGAAAAAAAAAAAAAAAAAAAAAAAGTCAAACTTTAAAAAAAAAAAAAAAAAAAAAGTTGCCAGTACCAACCTGGGTAGCGAGGAGCAGAGAGGAGGAGGAGGAGGCGTGCGACCTGGGAGAGCAGAAACTGCTCGGTCAGATTGCGTGGCTCGCTCTGTCGCGCGCGCTCTCCGTCTCTCTTTTCCTCTCTCTCCCTCTCTCAGTATTTTTTTTTTTTTTTTTTTTTTTTTTTTACAGGGAATGCATTCTTTCTGAAAGTATCAAGACGGCGCCAGGCAGCTCAGTGTTCGCAGACAGCTGTGGCGCGACGCAACTTAAGGAGGTTCTAGTGTCATCCGCGCCGAGGGGGAGGAGCCTGGCGCTGGCGAGGAGGGGACAGGATCACCAGCACAAGGAAACTGCAACCCAAACCCGCTCCAGGACCTCACCCCCCTGCACCCCTCCGCCCCTGCTCCCGCCCCTCCGCTGACCGGAAGGGGGGCGCCGCGGAGGGCCGCCCGGGCGGAGGGGCGGCGGGGCGGGTGGGCGAGGCCCGCGGGGTTCGGGGCGGAGGGGGCGGGCAGGAGGGAATTCGCGCTCTGGCCCTTTAAATGGGGCTCCTGTTCGTGCCAATTCATTCCGGCCCGGGCGCTGATTCCGCGCCGGGGAGACCGGCCTGCCCCATTCATAAAGTCCGTTTCTACAGGCGGCCTTTCTTTTTCAGACTTTCCACGACCACCAGCACAAGGAAACTGTTTTTAGACTCAGTCCAGGGTCTCGGGGAGGTTATTGATTTGGAGCTATGTGCCTATAAAACTGATCAGAAAAAAAAAATTTTTTTTTTAAAGGCCAAAGTCCTTTTGCGATTTGTCTCTGGAGAGAATTGCCTAAGGGACTGAGGGCTGGGGCCGGAGGGAAGCGTCCGCCGGACTTGGGCGGTCGCTGTCAACGTTTCCCCCAGCCTTTGTGCTCACGAGCCCCTCGGAGGGACGTTCCCGCCGCCGCGGCTGTGCCCTCCGGACCCGGTGTCTGTCATCGGTGCGTGCTTCTCACTCGAGGGGCAGCAGGGATGGAAGGAAACGAAGTGGGGAGAGAGACGCTCACCAGCCCCCGAGCAGGGCGGGAGCGGTTGCAAAGAACGCACTCGGGGCTCCTTTCCAGTCACCCAACTTTTCCCTCCACCCCGCCCAGGGCCCTTCTCGCTCCGGCTCCCGGCGTTTCTCCCCGGCCGGGGAACCAGCGCCCGCCACCTACCCCCATCCCCGCCGGCGGGCAGGACGGCGGCGACCTTCCCGGGACTCGCTCGGCCGGGCTCGGCCCCGCAGCCCCGGGCGGAGGGGGCGCGGCTCCAGAAGCCCCGGCGAGAGGGCGGGGCCCGCGGGGCGGGGACGGGAAGGGGCCAATCAGCGGGCGAGGCTGTGGCCGGGCCGCGATTGGCCGGCCCCGCGGGCTCCAACCTCCCCGGCCTCGCTCGGTCCTTTGAGCCACTGCATCCCCTAGCGGCGCCCGGGCTCCTGCAGCCGCCCGTCCCGAAAACGCGGCGGGGGCGAGCAGGGGTCAGGCGGGAAGGGAAAACTCAGGTTCCACCCTCCGCTCACCCCGGGGCAGTGTGTGCAAGGAGCGTGCGGGTTCCCTCTCGGGCCATCCCACGGACGGTACTAAGAGCTGGATTTAGGGTTTCATTGGAATTGAAGCCATCATTCCCTCTTCGCTCCTCTCCCCCATTAAATTCCCTACAGATTCAAAAAGTCGAAATACAAGAGACCGTCCCTAAAAGTAAGTTCTGGAGGATTCCTTTCATGCGCTCAAGGAAAATCATCAATATTCAGCCTAACTTGGTGTATGTGTTGGGGTAGGGGGGGCGAGAGATGTCTTGTTTTAATACACAATCCTTGTAGGAAGATTAGTAAAATTTATTTCAGAGTAGTGGCAACGTGGGTCCTCCCGATCTTGGATCTGGAGCTTCTCCTGAGTCTCCGTCTTCTTAAATCTGATGTTTGTTAGAAATCAGGGTTGAGTTTCTAGATACGGGACAGGAAGAAAATTCCTAAAATTAAACACATGCACGCACTGCTCTCCCCCCACGTTTCTCCTGAGTCCATTTAGTTCCCGTTTATTAGGGCGGCCCAGTAAAGAAGCATCGATTTTTCTTTTCACTCTGACCACTTCTCTCTAGAGCCTGCCAAGCTGCCAGCCTCTCCTGCTGCTCACGGGGCTCTCCAAACCTTTTAATTATTTAGTTTCTGTCTACCATCCACCGGAAACCGCTTCATAAACAAGGACGGACCAGCGCGCACACATTTTTGCTAAAAGTCCCCGAGATTAAGATGAAGGATGCAAGTGGGGGTTGAAGAAAAGAAAAGCAAAGCGCTTCGTGGCGCGTCCGCCCGGGACGAGGCGACGCTAGACCCGGACCCCGGTTCAGAGTCACGCGGGGAATCCCAAACGTGGCTTTCGGGCCCGAGACCTGGAAGCCGGCGAAAAGGAAAAAGGGAGCCGTCCCCGGGAGAAAAAAAGCTGCTGACGCCAGGACCTGAAAATGTTAACTTGCGAGCTTAGGACCATTTTAAAAGACAAAGGGAAAATATTTGTGGGGACAGAACGTGGGGGGCGGGCACTATTCGTTTTAATTAAAAGCACCGAGTCGGGCGGCACAGCGATGGAGAGTCCTCCCCCCACCCCACCCCCTCCTCCTCCCCACACCTTGGAAAAATAAAAGATCTCGAAGGCCCTGGGTCTGGATGGTTTGAAGCTGGCAGAGAGGCGTGGGGGGCTGCGGCTGGATGCCCGGTGTCTCGGAGCCAGCCTGTAGGGGGTATTTAACATTTAATTCCCAGCCGGTCCGCCCCTGTTCCCGGACTGACAGTGGGTAATTGGGAAAGAGGACGTTGCTCTTTTGATGGCCCGCGCCGGCCAGTCTCGCCGACGCCACACTGGGTTTGACGTCACGGGCCCAGCCCCAGAGCCGGGAGCGCAGAGAAGGGGGGGTGGGTAGGGAAAAGGAGGGGAGGGGGATACAGGGGAGGGAGGGCCGAGGTCCGTCCCGGGATCCGTGGGGAAGCAGGGAGGGAGGGAGCCAGGCCGGCGAGAGGCTGAAGCGTGTGGCCTGAGGCGGAGAGCCGGGCTGCGGGGGTCTGAGCCAGGCCAGGCGCCGGCCTGACCCGCCTCGCCGGCAAATGCAGGCCGGGCTTCCTCCTCCCCGGGCGGGCGGGGGGAGGGGAGGGGGCTCGATGCCGGGAGAAGGGTGGAAAAGGTGGTCCAGACTCCCCCTCGGCCGTCGCCCGCAAAGCTGGGATCCTGGCCTCCTGCAGAGACGCCTCAGCGCCCTCCTGCAGCCCTGACGGCCCCGTCCCCAGGAAGCCCGGCCCGGGTCCGGTCTAGCGAGTGCCCCCGGCCTCCCCAGGAGCAGCCGGCGCAGCGCCGGTGGAGGAAGCGAGGAGACCCAGGAGGATCTCGCCGCCGCCGCCGCCGCTGCGGGGCCCTGGGCTCCTGCAGGGCGCGAGGCCTCCCTCACCAGGGTAAGGGGCTGTCGAACGGCCTGGATGCCCGGGACCCTGGGGGCAAGCGTCCCGGAGCCGAGCGAGCCACAGCGCAGCCCCCGGCCGAGGCTCAGGATCCCGGGCCCAGGGCCGTGCGGGGGCGGCGGGAGCCAGTGCGGCCTATCCGAAACGCCAGGCCTCGAGGCGGCTGCTGCAGGCGTCAAGTTGAGTGGGGTGTGTGTGCCCTCTTGGGGAAAGGGTAAGAAATGGAACCTAACTTTCTCTCCCCGGTCGGGGTAAGCTGGGACCCACACACACACCCCTAGACACATGCCCAAGTGCAGGTCCCTCCCACCCGCCCTCCCGAGGCTGCCCAGGCCCCGTTCCCCATGGAAGGGGGACACCCAGTCCCGCCAAGGAACCGGAGCCCGCGGCGCAGAGGGGAGGAGCGTGCCCCCAGGCTCACCCCTGGGGTCGCAGGACCCAGAGAGCGGAGATCCACGCGGCCAGCGTGCCCCACCCGAGCCTGGCGACCGGCGCATCCAGGCGAGCTCCGCGGGGCCGAGGTGCCGGGAGAAGCGGCCTCGGGCGGCCTCGGGCGCCCGCGCGCTGCCCGCGGAGGACAACCGGAGAGCCGAGCCTCGGGGTCGAGGTCATAAAGTTACTAATCCGGCGCGCAGGGGGAGTGAGCGTGCTTCGGGCCGCCTGGGGCGGTCATTTGAGCGTGTTTACTTAAGGACTTTGCAAGCGGAGCGCGCGCGAAATAGTCGGATTTCCAGCGAGGCAGCAAATATTTGCAGGCAGGAGAAAGAAGCGGAGCCGGGCCGCGACGCCGTGTCCCTCCCCCCGGAGCCTCGGCGCCGGCCTGGGCGGACCCGGCCGCGCAGTTAAAGACAGAAATGAAGCCGGGAACCTGCGGGGCTGGGGGCAGGGAGGGCGCAGAGCTACAGCGAAGGCCCGAAATTGGAGCGCGGCCCCGAGGCCCTGGCGAGCCGGGGCTTGGCGGGAGGAGAAGACCTTTCCCACTCCAGCTCGATCAATCTTCCTTGGCTGCGATCGGTCAATAAAAATGGTGTGAACCGGCCGCGGTTGCTGTACGTCTGGGGAGGAAGTGGGGGCCAGAGGTGCCGAGGCCGGCGCCGGCGCCCCACACCGGCCCGGTTCGCGGTGGGGCGGTCTGCAAGCTCCAGGCTGGCGGCCAGTTCGTCGCCGGGAGCCGAGCGCTGCCCGGCGGGGCCTTTAATTGGGTGTCTCCATTTTAATAGTGGCCATTGTTGGAGCAATTAGCGAGAGACAATAACCGCCAAGAGGCGTTTAATTCGATTCCTGGCGCTGGCTGCGTGCGGCACAGGGGCGCTCCGGAAGGAGAGGACGGCGGGGAGGATCTGGTTAAGGCCGGCTCCCCTCTCTGCTGGTTTTTGGTCTTAAATGTGGAAGTTCTAATGGTGCAAGCGGAAAGCGGGACGAGAGCACCCAGGTCCTGACTTGGAAACCAGTCCTGGGCCTCGCTAGCCCGGCTGGGCGCCCCGGGGCCGCCGCGCCTGCTGGCAGCACGCGTCCTGGCTGCGACCACTGCGGGGTCCCCGATGCCTGTTAGAGGGAGAAAAGCAGAGAGGACAGGGACGTGGAAAGCAGGCCTCCCTCCTCGTCGGCCCTTGGGCCCCCACCTCCATCACCCAATTTCCTCCCAATCGGGAAGAGAGAAGAACCCCCTTCTGGCGCGTACACACCTCCCCCTCCTCTGCCTCGGCCCTCGGATTAGGTTACCTTGGGCAGGCGAGGATTTTTACTGGTTACGAGAATAGTACAGGTAAAGCTGTATAAACAGCTCGCAGGCTGCCGGGGCGGGAGGGTTACGCCGGGGACACGGCCCAAGGCGCCACCGCCGGGCGTGCGCGGCACGGATGAAATGGCGGGGGAGCCCGCTTGGACGCGGCGCCCCGGGACAGCGCAGGTTAAACACAGGTTATGCTGGATCTCTGCAGTTCCCATCCAACCCCTGTTCTCTTTCCCGCATCAACGGAAACGCAGAGAGTGGGGAGAGAAAGAAACAGGCAGTGCGCATGCCGGCTGTTCTTTTTTCAGATGAAACACCGCGAGCAGGGGCCTTGGGGAATGAAGAGAAAGGGGGACCCCAAAACTCACGGTCAGAGGGCACATGCTGGAGGTGGAAACGTCAAAGGGGAAACCCACGGGTACTCAGGCGAAAAGAGTTGTGCACGCGCAGCTCTCCTCCCGGTTCCCACGCCCACCCGCCTCGGCCTAGGGTCTACCTGCCTTGAGAAATGAACCGTCGCTTTGGGGGTGGGAGGTGGCTTGATTTACCTTCTTTTTTTTTTTCTTATTCATCTATCAGTGTTTAAAACTCAGAAGGAAACCCGCCCAGGCCAGGAGGAGCAGGGAGAGAGATGGAGAGTCAGAGAGGAGATGCCTTCTGAGATTACCCCCTCCTGCTCCGCTCCCCACCGCCAGGTTGGGCTCTCCAGCTTGGGGGGGAGGCTGGCCCTCCCTCTGCCTCTACCCTCTTCTCCTTGGGTGAGAAAAACCCCGGTTGTATAGAGATAAAAAATTAGGTAGGGGTGTAGCGGAAAGGGCGAGGAAGGAGGGAGAGGACAGGGGATTTCTGCTTTAGAGCCTAAGGGTGCATAGGTCCCGGGTGGCACTGGGGGGAGCCCCGGTGTTGGGTGGGAGAGAAAGAGTGCCCTGAAGGATGATTTGGAAGGAATGAGAGTCACCTCAGAAGAAGGGCGCACCTCCCAGCTGTCCCTTCCTCCGGGCCTTGGAGGTCTGGGGAACAACGGGAACCCCAAGAGAGGAAGAAAGGATGGAGGGGCTCCAGCGGGTGCCCTGGCCCTCCCAGGCCAGAGGCCGTTTATACAGCTCCCAGCAGGATCACGGGCCCTGAGGTTGAGCTTCGCTGAGTCTAGACTCAGGCTTTCCTCCTGGGCGAGTCCTTTCGGACTCCAGGCCCCAGCATTTTTCAGGCGGGAAGGGGTGCCCTTGGGCCACCTGCTCCAGTTGACTCAGCCGCCTCACTGCCCCTGGCCGGCCCCAGCTCCGAGCCTCAAGCCCTGGCGCACCCGACTCTCCGGCCACTCCAACTTGACATTTACAGGAGGCGGGCTTTCTGCTGGAGCTCTGGTGTTTCTACCTCTCTGGATTAGCCGGGGAAACTGGGGTGTGTTTGTTCCTGGACAGTCGGCGGTGGGCCTCAAGGGAAAGGCGGGTGTTCATAACACTCAGGGAGAGGGAAAACGGGCGCAGATGATTTCATTCGGATGAGGCGACCGCAGAGGCGAGCTTCTAAAAGCGCGAATTGTAATGTCTTCCTTTGGACGCTCGGGAGACCCGGTAATACAATGTGCAAGCGCGCGGGGCTCGGAGATGTGAAGAAGCCGGCCTCCCGCGTGCGCCCTCCCGGACCGTGTCCACCCGGCCGCCTCTCCCCGCCTGGCGCCTGCCTCGCGCTCCGCTCTCCGCTGTCTGCCACCTCGTGGACCTCCAGCAATTTGTTACATAACACGAAACAGCAACCACACACATCGCCCGCAGACCCGCAGCGACGGACACCCAGGGAGACCCCCCCACACCCCGCTCCAGTGCCTCGCGCCCCGGGTTTCTTTCTCATCCTCCTCCAGTCCAGTCTGCCCTGCGACCAGAAGCAAAGGGAGGGGGGGGGGAGGTTTCGCACTCCAGCTCCGGGTTTCCCTGACCGGATCGCCACGGTTGTTAAACCCGCTCCAGTTACCCCCAACCATGAAGAAGCGGGTGATCCGAGCTATTCGGTCCACACGCAAAGACATACCACAAACGAATGCACATTTCTGTGTGCAAAGGCTCAGAGGCGGAGGAGACAACATCCCAGTCCAGCCCAGAAATGATCAGGATAATTGTGGCTAGAGAACACCGGGCTTCGGGATTCTGCCCCCGCGCACTTTATCAGGATTCCTAATTCCCTGCCACCGCGGAAGGTTCCTGGACACGAATCGCCTTAAATTCCAAAAGAGGGGTTCTCAGCCACCCGCCTCCCACATACCTGCCCCTTCCCGAGGCGCGCTCGCTCTCTGTGGCCCTGAGCTGCTGGGCGGCCCGACACAGAGGCTCCGCCAATGAGTGCCCAGGGGCGCCCACTCCCAACCACTCACTGCACCCCCGACTTACCCCCACCTCACACATCAGCTGCAGAAAGGCAGGGTGGAAATGGCAATAAAGGAATATGCGGCTTCCCCTGTCTCTGAGCTTTTTGGCAGGACTGGCTAACCCCAAGCCTGAGCGATTCCCCCCAACCCCCTGTCGGGCTGGCAGAGCCCAGCTTGTGTGGAAGGGAGGGTGGGCCTGCCGGGACTGTGTACCAAGCGCCACTCCCCCGTATCCTCTGAACCCAGCCGGGTTCTCAAGCCAGGAGCCGTGGGCCTGGCCTGCTGCTGGAACCTCCAAGCTGCACCTCCTCCTTGACCTCCACAAGGAGACCAGTAATGGGAGCCCCGGGGACCAGACACCCACCTGGGGCTCGGTCTGACCTGGAGGCCATACCCCTCCCCTCTGAAACGGGCGGCAAACTCTCCTTCTCCCCGGAATCACACAAACGTTTAAAAGGGCTCCTGGCCAGCCTCCTGCCCACTATCAGCCACTTGGGCCCTGGCCACCTGGATGGACTCCACCAGCCTGACTGGGACCCCCTGCCCCCGAAGCCAGCCACAGGACCAGCAGCCTTCCTCCCCCTCACTCCTCAACACACACACCTTTTCTGCCACTACCACTAAGGGGTGGAGGACTGCCAATGCTGCTTTATTATTTGCCGCTTTTAAGTTCCACTACCCCCAGTGTCCTAGTGAGTGTGGGCCACGAGGGGAGGAGAAAATAGCCTAGAAACATGGAACCAAACCGAGGAAAGATCCGGGGGCGGGGGGGGGGGGGGGGTTGGTAGACTCCTTTCCATCCCCAGCCCTAGACAGAACGGCCCAGGCAGTTTCCCTCAGGCTGAGGTCTCCCTAGAGGAAGAAAAGACATATCAAAGCAACTCTCCGGTTCAGATTCATCAACTTCCTTTGCGTTTTAACGATTTCTGTGTTTGTTGGGAACTGCGCCTGACTGACTGGTTGGAGCCCTGTTGGTCCAATGTTCCAGGAGAAAGTCGAATTCTTGCCCCTTCTGTCCAGGCTGCTCCCCACAACCCTCAGCGCCCTCTCTTACAGGTTGTGGTTTTCTCACTAGGTTCAGGGTGCTCCTGGAAGCAAAGGTGCCTCCCGCCACCAGCTCTCCAGGGATACCAGACGCCCACACATCTGGACTCCAACTTTTATCTCACAGCGCACAGCTGTTTCTTTAATTATATGCAGAGACAATGAGCCTAAGCACACACTTGTAAGCAGAGGGAAATAAACACACAATTGACACCCAGACCAGCAGCCACCTTTGGGAGAAGGCTGAGCTGCTTCTCCCTAGGTTCTTTTTGCCAATCCTCCGCCCTCCCTGAAGTGGGAAACGGGTGTCCAGCCCTTCCCAAGCATTCCTACCGCCTCTCATACTTCTGTTTAGTTTTCGTCCACATGCTTAGCTCTACTAGCTCTTTTCCTCCAAACAAGGGCATACACACATGCACACACCATGCTCGCCCAAGGTCATTGCAGAAAGCCAAAGATTGCCAGTAACCAGGAAAAAAAAGCCATCAAGACTGGGGTCTAGTTCACTTTCTTCCAGGGGCAGCTGTCCCTTTGCAGTCTAGACCTCCTCTTAATTCTCTCCCCGTGGAGCAGGGAAAGCGAGCGCAGAGTTAAAGAAAAGATAACGATATTCACTGACCTGGGTGTTTTTGCTCTCGTGGGCCAGCTGTGTTTTATTTATTTATTTTTTTTCTGACTTGCCGGGGATCCCGAAGGCACAAATGACAGGCAGACTTGGCCCCTCTTGCCGTCGCTGCGGTCCTAACCGCCCCAACTGCTTACAGCATCTCACGCGAGCTTCCAGCGAGCAGTAAAACCTGGGTAATGTGCATCCTTCCTAGGAACCCCCTCCCTCCGCCTTCTGCTCACTGTAGAGAGCGGAGCTCTTCCGGGTTGCGAAGGGGGGAAGGGAGGGAGGAGAGAAGACTAAGCGAGGAATAGATTTCACCCCCTCTTGCAGACACTCAATCTGCACATCAGGGGTGTGTGAACCGGGCAGAGTTGGGGGGTAGGCTGGGGAAGAGGGCCTGAAATGAGACCAGCCCCTGGCGCCTACACAGCCCACTGTCTCTGGCAGGGGTGGAAGCAACACTGCGAATGTCCCCACTGGTGTCAACCGGGTCGTTACCTACCGTAGATATAAGAGCTTTGGCAGAGTCTCTTCCTCCCATTTTTTGGAGCGAGTGGTGACCCAGTGGGAGCGTCTAGAGGTACAACCCGAAGCCACCATCAGCAGGGCCTCTGCCCCTCAGGGCTCTCCCTCTCCCTTCTGCTTCTTCCTCCTGTTTTATGCTGATGCCTCAAAAATGCCTGTCCCCTGCCTCCATCTGTCTTGGGTCCAGCAGTCCAGGACAAGTTAGGGAAAGCACAGTGGTTGGTGACTAGGTTCTGGGCTTGCTGGTACTCCTTAGCCCTGCTCATCATAGGCATAAAAACATCTGGAGGTAGGGATATCCATGCACACACTAAGTAGAGGTTTGGGAGGGAGACTCTCTAAGGGTCCCAACTCATTTTGAGAAGAAAAGAGAGAAATTTACCATCTAGGGAGGTAAGGTAAGGGAGCGAGAATCAGAGGCAGCTCTGGGGATAAGATGTCGGAAGGCAAATTATCCTATTAGTCTGCCCACCAGACCCAGCAAACTCCAGCCGGCTCCTGGACCATCTCTACTTCTGCTGGTGGGAGATCAAAATAATCCACGGAGGAGGAAATCTGTCATGAATAAATTTCTGCAAGAGTAAAATGAAACCCCGTCAGCACTGGGGGAGAAAGGTCAGGGTCCGTTCGTTTTGACAGGTAGCGTTTTCCCTTCACAATATTTATACAACACGAATATGGAGACTGACTTTGAAAATAAATACATCTTTGGTTAGAAATAAAACAAAATTTTTCCATCGCTGGGCCCGGAAGTTAAGAACTTTCTTGCTCCGGCCCCAGGTCGGCAGTGAGGAGCAGCCCGGGGTGATCACCGCCGGGGGATTAGGGGTGGTCGCTCCGTCGGGTGGGGCTGGGGGGGAACGGGCAGAATGAGGGGTGCAGAGCTGGGCCGCGGCCGGAGGAGGGACGTGCGGAGGGTCAAGGGGTGCGGCGGGCGAGGGATGCTGGAGCGCGGGTGGGGAAACGCGGTCAGAGCGACGCCCAGTCATGGGTGGGTGGGGGGGGGCGCCCGGTTCGGGGCTCCCCGAGGGCCCGCGGCCTGGCCTCCGCCGCTCCGAGCCCCTGCACCGCCGCCCGCGCCCAGCGCTCCGCACCGTCGGGGTCCGGGTCTCAGCCCGGGGAGGGGGCGGAGGGGCTTCCCACTTGCCAGCCGGGCCCGAGACGAGAAGGGGTCTCCCTGCCACCGGGGGAGCCCCGAAGCCCACCTGGCGTCAGCAGGTCAGCCCCTCCCCGCCCCGGCCCGCCCCTGCCCGCCCCCCAGCGGCCGAGCCGAGTTCCCGGGCGCGGGGACGCCGAGTCGCGGGGCTGCGCGTCGCCGGGACGCAGCAGAGGAGGTCGCTCGCCCGACAGCTTTCACGCAACCTGTTGCCCCGGCCCCGTGGCGCGGGGGTCGGCGGCGGGGACTGTGCCGGGAGGGCCGCCGCCCGCGGCGAGGGGAGGCCGGGAACCCCGGAGCCCCGCAGGCTCCCGCGCCAACTCGCCGCTCCTCGAGCGCGGCCTCGTGGGGGAAGAGGACCGCGGGGCCCGGGGCGCGGCGACGGTCGTGTCCCTGGCCCGGAGGTTAGCGGCACCCCGACAGGTCTCCCGGCGAGCTCCCCGCCTCTCCTCCCCACCCGCTCCGCCGCCCACGGGGGAGCCTCTGCCCCTCGGCGCCCGCATCCCGCCCGGCGCTCCCGCGACCCAAGGTGCCTCCCGGCCCCGGCCCCTCAAGTCCCTCTGCGCCACCCCTGCGCCCACCGGATGGCCGCCCGGCCCCGGGCGCGCCTGCGACCCGCCGCCCGGTTCCGGCCGGTCTGGAGGCCCCGCTGCCCCGTCCCTTTTCTGCTGACGCGGGCACTTGCTCGACTCCAGGCCCGAAGGGACGCTCGGGTCAGGGACTGGGAAATCTGATCGCTCGCCCACTCCCGCATCACCCCAATACCACCTTTAGCAAAGGGAGGCTTAATTTAAGCAAAATCGGGCTCGGAAGACGCTCGGGCTTCAGAGCACTTAATGAAAACGTAACTGGTTTTCAGTTTAATGGCCAGACAGAGCAAGATTCAGGGAGATCCCCGCTGGGCATTGCTTGCTGTTGTGATGGACTTAGGGGGGAAACTGCTGCTAATTAGGGATACAAGGGCCAGTTCTTCCAGGAGTGTTGGGGGCGACTTGATGGTGGGGGTTGGGTGCGGGTAAAGAAAAGAGAGAATTTATCCCGAGAAGCAAACAGTGGGCGGAAAGGCGCTGGTCTCTCTGTCAGACGCTGGAGATTTATTCTTGGTTCGTAGACACCGGCCTGGCCCATTGGAAAGAGATTGCTTTAATGAAGCTACAAGTCGCTTTCTGAATTTCAGAAGCTACCACTCCGCTCCCTGATTTGCAGTTCAGGTCTCCGTGGTGTGTGTACACCCGAGTGTGCAGAGCACAGAAACACCCTCCATTAGTCACTCCTGGAGCATCCCGGCCAGAAGGCAAAGACCCAGCTCTCTGCCCCCTTCCCTGCAGCACCTACCACTGCCTTCTTAACCCCTTAACCCTGGGCCAGCAGATCATCCATCCTTTCCAGGGCTAGGATTCAGAGGCTGAAGCTGCTAGAGAAATGTTCTGAGGCTCCTGGGCCTGGGGACAGAGCTGGGTTTGGGATTCTCCCTGGAGGCAATCACGACATCCCAACTGGCACCAGCCTCAACGGCTTTAAATCCTGTGGCGTGTTGGGCCACATTCCTACAGCTGAGGCATTTGATTGGATTTTAAATATAAAAGGAAGCCACTGGGCCTGTGGAGATAGAAGATGGATCTGTAAATGACTAATGATAATAGAAACCCTGTGTCCCAGATCTCTGCGATGGCCGCGGAGATAGGAAGTTCACCTGTTGGATAAAGAAAAAGGAGACCCTGTAGGGAGAAGTAATCGCTGGCAGAATCTCCAATCTTTCTAAGAATGTGTGGCCACTTAGGGTTGTTCTAAGCAAGACTGTATGTTTATTCTTACAGGTTTTCCACATCCCATTTCTTTCCCCTAAAACACAGGTAAAATATATATTTTTTCTGCCCACGAGTCTTCTGCGTGATCCCGCTTTCAATTTTTCTACCTTCCATGATAGTCCCTCAGATTGGTTTAGCTCTTTTCCATGCTCTAACAGAGGAGAACACTCAATACTAACCTGGGTTTTAAAGTTCTGCACCTTCCAGGCACCTGGGTGGCTCAGTTGGTTAAGCGACGGCTTTCCGCTGGGGTCACGATCTTGGGGTTCTGGGATCGAGTCCCCCATCGGGCTCCCTGCTGATCAGGGAGTCTGCTTCTCCCTCTGACCCTCCCCCTTCTCCTTGTCTCTCTCAAATAAATAAAATCTTTTTTTTAAAAAAAAGAGTTCTAATCTTTCAATTCCACCCACTGGGAGTTGTTTTATTACAAATGTGCAGTATGGGGGGATTGGAAGGTTACAAAGGAGTCTAGGGTGAGAAAAACCACTTCTTTCATTTTTCTTTTCTTTTTTTCTAACAGAACATTTTTATTAAACTCAGCTTTTAGGTCTGTGACTTTGCCTATGTTTCCATGACTGCTGGTTGGGGGGCGTGGGGGTGGGCGGTACAGGACTGCATAGTAGGGTGGAGGTCTGGGTGGTGTGGAACCACGGACACTGCAAATGAAAGTTTCACAAAGCAGTGACTGGAAATTAAAAAAAAAAAAAAATCAGACCTATTCCACCCAGGCGCCCTAAATAAATAGCCCCGTTTGCAAATTCCTATCAATTATTACGTGATGGGAAAAAATCCTATCTGAAAATAAAGCACGTGGACGTGGAGAATTTTAATTAAATCTTACTGTGGATATAATAACATGGAAGTGATTTTTCATTCGGCGCTTGCCTGCTCACCAGTGTTTTATGGCGTTTTCTTGCCTCTGACTTTATTTTAAAATATTAGACGAGGTGGAGAATTATAAACGACTCTTTCCTTATCTGTACTGCTCACATATCCAGGATCAGAGGAGCTGATTAAGAAAGAAGTCAGAGGCAACGTTGGATTCATAATGATTTGGAATAATGAATCCTTATCTCTGCTTTCCAGATTATCTGCCTTTCAGCTCCCAATGTTTTGTTACATGGGATAATTTATTGCATCTAATACATCACAATGAATCTGATGGTAGAAAGTGATGGCCAGCGTTGTGAAAAGGGGGCCCTTATTTTTTATCCTGGGGCAATGAAACTGCTTTTTGCAGTTTTTAATTGGGAAAATATAAGGTAGATCTGATAAAAAAAAAAAAAAAAAAGAGCTGGGTATAATCTTGCCTGCTCGTGCCTTACCACGCGGCTCTTTAATTAGTGTGTCAATTTCAGGCTGAAATTAACAAGATCGACCTGAAACCGGCGCTTAGTTTCTCCCCAGCCCCAAGATCCTAATTTTTAACATGATTTATTTTTATGAAAAAGGAGATAATTAATCATAAACACCGACTAAAGCACAGAGCCGAGATAAAATGCCATTTGCATCTTTGTATAGAAAGATACCAATAATGTTAATTTTTTGAGATTTCCTGCCTCCTCACCATCTCCTGCCCCCACACAGCTCCTATCCTGACCGCTGCCCACTCCAGCCCCATTCCAAGTAAACAAGAAAAAAAAAAATCAATTCCAGGTTTCTCTTATGCTTTGCTCTCTTTTTAAAAGTACATATATATGTATTTATATATTCAGCCCCTCTGGCTTTGTCTGTCAACACATGCAGAATGTGCATAGGGTTTCCCCCCCCCCCCCAGAGCAGAGTGGTGGGTGGATCTGCCTGTTCTCACAGATCCCCCCTGTACCTACCCTCATCATCTTCCCTCCATTTTAGAGTTGGAAAGAAGAGGGCACACATCTCATTTAATGGTTAATTAGTTACGATAATTGGCATTTTTGTTTCTTTTGTATTTTGCCCTAACGCCAAAGGAACAAAAGCCATCTACATGCAACAGGCTTTAGTCTCTGCCTCTTTCAGGATGGATTTCAGAATCCCAGGCTACACCCGGAGCCCCTTTCCAACATCTAACACTAGCAACCTCCGGGCTTCAGGAAGTAGAAGGGGCAGGAGTCACTGGTAATTTGCTCTTTAAGCTTGAGCTTGTTGATTACTTTCTGGTTGCTTGGATTAAACAATCGTTGCAAATATGCAAACCAGTGAGAGGAGATTCATACATATTCGCTCTCCAATTGTTCCTCCTGACGTCAGATCATAATTTCTTGGTAATTGGATGGCTTGTATCCGAATAACGTTCATCTGTGAAATTCTCCACGTTTCTCTAGGTTGCAGTAGATTTTTCTACTGGGAGGCGGGGGGCGGGGCAGGATTTCACTTATTTATTTTTTAAGATTCTTTTCAGTTCACCCTCGTCCTATTGTCTCCCTTCTTCCCCAAACTTGGGGACCTTTACTTTTGAAGTGTGACGACGTGGTTTGTTTCCCAGGAATGTCATTTCCCAGACAGTTCTAGAGTGGGTTGAAGAATGCTGAACACCGAGGGGGGGGGGGTGTCAAGATGCCGGATGGGGGCGTTGCGCGGTTGGGGCAGAACCAGGGGCGAGGTTCTGTAGAGCTAAATCCACTTCTCCTCTGCTTAGACCTACAAGAGTTCTGGTCAGTCACCCCCTCCCACCAGTCAGCTCTCCTCTCCTGGGATCATGCTAGGTTCCCAGCTACCTGGAGTTCTAGTGCCAATTCCGGATCGGGTCCCACACTCCTAAGCAAAGTAGGAATCCAGACCAGTACAGATTTTTAAAACTTGGATCTTGGTGATAAAGACACGTCAAGTTTTAGGTGGCCGTAGAGAAGGAGAGACACGATTTTCTGGGAATACTCTCTTCTTATCTTTCTGTTCACTTTACTTACTCCAGTGGATTTCAGACGTCTAGTTCCAATTCTGTGTTAAATATCGCTTGACTTCCCTCTCCCGCCTCTCTCTTCCTTTTCTTCTTCTTCGCCTCTGCCCCTTCTCCTTTTTCCTCCTTCCTCTCCTCCCTCTCTTTAGGACACATCACACCAAGAATTTCAAGTATCAATTATAAGTAATATTAATTTCTCAGCCCCAACCAGTGAAGTGCGGGTGATCTGATAGGAGTATAAAAACGGTGCTTCCCTAGATGAAACAGACCAATGGAGCCTACTGGGCCATTTCCCATGCCCAGATGAACATTCAATTTTCCAGCATTATCTCCACACTTAAACTCGCGTGCTCCATTTCTGTGCCAAGATAAATTTGCATAATATTTGCAGCTGTAATTAGCTGATGAGCATCTCCCAGCCTCCCCCTTTTGTCTCTCTCTGCATTTGGTCTTCCACTGATGCCACATTTGATCTTTAATATTACGGGATTCCCGATAGAGGATTGCATATCTTATCTTCTCGGCTCCAAAATCTTTTAAGAAGGAGGGAGAAAGGGAGAGAGGGGGTTTGGGGAAAAGCGTGAGTGAGGAGAATGAAGTTTCACTAATCAGAGTTTGAACAGGTTATCACGGAAGAAGTTAGAGGGAGCGACGGAAGGAAGAAGAGAAATGGAGAATTATGGTGCCTGGGGGCGGGGGTGGGGGGGGAGAGGTGGGACCAGCCTCTTGGAAGGGGGAGAGTCTGGAGTCAGAGGGTTCTTACTGGAAGAATTGGGGAGTGGGGTTACAGGGGGGCTGGGCTGGAGGTCTGGAATATGGCTGGGTTTGGGGGAGAGTGACAAGTGGTCAGCCTCAACTCGGTGGCCCTTCCTCCCTTCTTGGGGGGAAAAAAATGGGTCCCTGCCGGTGCTCTAAGGAAGGCGCTCAGTCCGGCAGCTCCCCTGAAGCAGAAACTGGAACTTTTTGAAACCAGGCGACTCTCTTATCTGCTCATCTGGTCGGCTCCCCTTAATAGCACAGGGCTCCTGAATCTCTAATAGGCTACCAACGTTGCATTCGGCCCATTGCTGTTTATAAGAAATAATTCCCCACCCCACCCTAGGAAAGAAGGAAAAGAAAGTGGAGAGAGAGAGAGAGAGAGAGAGAGAGAGAGAGAAAGGAAAAGCAGGAAGACACAAGGGGTCTGGAAAGAGAAGACAGGGCAGTCAGTCCTGGCACACAGAAGTGGAGCCAAACCATCCAAGTGCCCCCACCTTCCTGCCAGTGGTTACTGCTGGGCTGCGTTTCTCCAGTGAGGTTTTCTGACCTGGGGGGCGGCCGGGTGGAAGGGAAGGCGGATTAGAGGAGCCACTGGTTGAATGAGTATTTGTGGGAATCCTGAGGGGTTGAGAGAGAAGGGAAAGGAAAGAGGGAGAAGGAGGAAAAAAAAGAAGACGAGAAAGAGTCGGTTTTCATGCCAATCATTGGAACAAATAGCTGACATTTAGCGTTTACACCCGCACTGGCGGCGCCCTGGCGCTCCGGGGACCCGGAACCGGGCTAAAATGTCCCGAAAGCCTTTGGAGAAAACGAGTTTCCAGCTATCAGGTTCTCCCCATCTCCCCCCGTCCGCAGGGCTTCGGTTTCAGGCTGGACTTGTCCAATGTCTGCGTTACCGCTGCGAGCTCCTAAAGGAGTGTCAAGCAGGCAACTATCAAATAGCGCCGGGGTCAGGGCGGTTTAGTTAGCCGCGCCGGGCGCTCGGGGCTGGAAACTTGTGTGGGACCCGCAGGGGAGGGAGGCCGCCGGGGGAGGCTGGGCGGGCGGCCGCAGGGCTGGGGGGACGCGTGGGTGACCGCCAGCCCCAGGCCAGGTGGGCTGAGCGCGCCGCCGCCCGCCTCCTCGTCCTCGCAAGGCCCAGAAAGCTCTCGGTTGGAGAAAAGTTCCTTGCGACGTGTTCTTTCTTTCCTTCTAAGAGGCCAATTTTCTTAAGCGAAGTGGAGAAGTTGGGCTCTGGTCCCGGCCCTGTCCATGTGCGACCTCAGTCATTGTTACTAGCTCAAGGCCTCGGTTTCCCCACCTGCTGATTGAGGGACGTTGGTCAAGATGATGGCCAAGGTCCCTTCTTGCTGGGAAACAAAAGAGCGGGCTGTGGGCCCAGGGCGGTTCATCGCGAGTGGGGAGGCCTCCGTGACAGGCTCTGCTGCCCCGAGGCCCCCCTGGGGACCCTGGTACCGCCCCGGCCTGGCCCCCAGGCGCTGGCCAGACAGACTTCCAGAAGCGGGAGCCCGCACCCTCGACTCCAGCACTGCGGGGCCCCGGCAGGGCCCAGAGCTCGGTGGCCCGGGAGGCGGTGGCGCTCCTGGGGTCACCGTCCGGCTTCCCCTCCTGCGGCCCACCCGCGCTCCTGCGGCGCGGTCCCTCCTCCGGGGCTTGCGGCTCTGAAATGTTTCCGAAGGAGAACATCTTTGTGGGACGGGGAGGGGTGGTGGGGAGCGGCCTGAGGCTGCTCCCCAAACTCCTGACTCCCGCGCGGGAGCGGAGGTCCCCGCAGAAGCAGCCTCTGGGCGGAGAGCGGGGACCGCGCGGGGTCAGAGATCGATGAGCCGAGGCCCGCTGCGCGCCATTTATGGAGTCTTTTTCCTTTATTTTTGACCTGGTTTTGGCGCGGGGGAGGGGTGCGGGGAGGGGGTGGGGGTGGCGGGTGGTGCGCCCGCAAGTGCGCGGGGTCTGCGTGCCTCGCGGTTTCAGCCCCGTCTGCCGCGGGGGCGGGGTGGGGGTTCACGGGTGGGGCGGGGGATGCGGCGGATTCTGCGGCTTATTTCCCCCCACGCTGAGTCAGAGATGGAGTGGAGGCAGCAGGCAGCCGGCCAGGGGTTGCTTCGAAGGCTGCTGCTCAGGCCCCTGGGCTGGGACCCCCCGGTCCGCACCGCCCTACCCGTCCCCCAGCACTCAGCGCCCCAGATCCCCCTCCTCGCGCGCGGCTGGGGGTGCGCCCAGGCCGAGCGCCAGGCCCCGGGCCTCTTGTCGGGGAGGGGGGGCGCCTGAGACTGCAGATGGGGGATCCGGGCGCCAGGCCGGAGGCGCAGCGGGGTGCGGGACAAGATGGGGGGGGGTCCAGGAGGACACAGGAGCGAGGTGCTTTGAGGCTGGGGGTCTTGTCTTCTTAAATAAACCTCTTTGGGGGAGTGTTTCCCTTCCCTTAGTATAATTCTCAATGATAGTCATGAAGACTAATCATGATGCTACTTTTCGCCTTCTTTCTCATATTAAAAAAAGAGGAAAAAAAATAGGAACCCAACTCCACTAGCGTTCGGGTTCCGGAGAAATTCTCAAATAGAGCAGTGTAATTTCTCAGTTGATTTTGATTGACATACTGTCCCTGGGATCATGTGTTAATCCCTTCTTCACTCAAGCCTTTTCATAACTCATTTCTCTCTTGCTAGATGGGGGCTCTGATGGTTACCGAGGCAACCACGATAGCGCTAAGCTATTTCCCTCTCTGCAAGGAGACCATTATTCCGCATGCATAGGCCATTTGCAGCAGAGGTCGTCACAAAGTCATTCACGACACAGCACACGTTTATTAAACTTTTATTCTCCTTTTTCCCCCAACACAGAAACTAGTTTGCACTTGTAGCGGGGGTGGCATTGTCCTGCTCGGCGTTGGCAGCGACTGCCCAGGGAGCACGGGCCCCACATGGACAGTCGTGTGCGCGGCACTCGCCAGCCTGCCCGTGCTGGGGCCAGAGGTGTCCCCGCATCCCTATCGGTCCCTGGGGTCTTCTCAGACACCACCTCCGGGACCTGGAGGGTAAGAGGCTGGAGCAACATCTTAAGTGCGGAGGCGAACGGGCTTCCCCGGCGGGCCACCTCTACCACCAGCCCTGGTGAACCGAGGCTCCTTCTCCGCGCACCTTAATGAACAGTCACTCTGTGTCTCCTCTGGGCAACACAACTTTCTCTTCTCCAGCCTGGGTGCTGCCTCTCCCTGGGGTGCCTGCCCACCCTGATTCCAGAGGAGCCTGTGTGGGGAGCACAGGGGTCTTGGGTTTCTCTTTCCATTTTGACCCTGGAAAAGGGCCTGCTGGTGGCGCCTGTTCCTGGCCCGGTGTCCCTCCGGGTGGAGGGGCGCAGGGAAATGCACGGATTTGGATCTCAGTCTTCTCCCGAGGGGGCCTGGGGTGGGGCGAGTGGGTGGGCTGAGCCGAAGACTGGAGCGTCTGGGCCAGTCATTCAAGGACACAGCCTGGAGACTGGTGCAGGTTCCAGGGAGCATGGCGAACCTTCTGTTCCCAAACTGGAAGGCAACCCACACCCCAGGGCAGTCTAGGAAGGCGACTGACGGCCAGTGCCTCGGTTTCCCTCGTCTTCTCCGGATTCCTCTCTCTCTCTCCCTTCCTTCCTTCGTCTTTGCTTTCAGCCTTCCAGCCTTTGTCTTTTTCTTTTTTTTTCCTTGTAATGGGAGCAGGGGACCCACTGGGGCCCTAGGGTGGGAGTCTTGGGTTCCAGAGGCCTCTGTGAACTCAGCCTGAAAGATGGGGTTCCCGCCAGCCTCCTGCCGCAGTGACTGCCTTCGTGCGTTCCTACATCGCCAAGAGCGCCTGCTTCTGCCATCCCGAGCCTCTGCCCTGAGCCTGCCCCAGCCCCCAGCCAGGGGGCCCGCTCAAAGGAGGTCTTTCTGGGCCACTCCCATTGCCCTCCACCCCCTGCTGGTCGGGATGGTGTCACGGCAGAGCTGGCAGGGACAGACATGTGCCAGGGTAACGGTTAGGGGCTGGGCTCCTAGGTCAGCAGGTGCAAGCTGCTCCAACGGGGCTCCAAGGGTCAACCTCTCTCCCTAAGCCTGGGGTTGCCTGACGGTCTGTGTCCACCAGCAGGCGGTGATGAAGGCCAGAGAGGGTGCCCTTGGAAGGGGGGCCCCTACTCCTGTCCATTTCTAGAGCGTGGTGATCCTCTGGAAGGCCTCTGGCTCAAGGCCATCCAGCACCGAACGATGGTGGGGGGTGTCCTCACAGCCCATCAACAGCACCCCGACTCGGGATGGTGGGACCCCTAGTGCATGGGAGAGCAGCAGAGGAGGGCGCCTTTCTCTGCAAGCCGGCAGGCTTTTCCGGCTGTCCGTCCTCTCCACAGCCGCACACGTCCCACAGGAACACAATCTAGAGACACGAGCCCTGGTTCCGGCCCGCCTCTGGCCAGGCCTTCCTAAAGGGGCACCAGGATGCTGGCCTCTAGAGCAGTCTGACTGAGGCAGGGCAGCGGGCTGGAGAGGGGACACGGGGCATGGGTGGGGGCCCCGTGTGGATGAGATCCCGAGTGTGGATGTGCGTCCGATTCCAGCTGCGGGGAGGGGGCTGCGGGCCCGAGGAAGCAGAAAGACGTCCGGCCTCTGCACTGCGAGGGTCAGACGTCAGCTCACGGGTACCTTCCGGGCTGTGCCGGGAGGACGGCAGGGCGGTCTCAGACCCGGGTCTGACTCGGATCCGGGTGAGTATGGGAGCCGGGCATGTGAGGAGCTGTGGGAAAACAGGCACAGATCTCGGGGCGCAGGGGCCTGCCTCACGGGAGCTGCAAGCTGCGGGCCATTTTATCGTGAGTGGGGAGGGCACAGTGTCGGGGGCCCCGGGAGCCTTCAGGGACGGCCTGCTTTGGGGCTGACAAGCCTGCCACCCTTGGGTTTTAAGGCAGCTCCTGTCACACAACTCACCCTCCAGCTGAGCTTTCTTGGGGAAACTGCTGAGAAGTCTGTTCTGGGAGACAGTCCCCCCGATGACTAAGGGTTAGGCACTGGTACCAAAAACAGTAACAATATTATCATGAAATAATACTAAATAATAGTAATAGCATCCATCCCAACGTCCGTGGGCTCCAAGATACACTCATTAAATGCTTAGAACAGCCTTTAAGCTAATCAATCTGTCCCTTCTGTATAGGTGACACGGTCGCCTGGCCAACCCTGGCTCTTGTCATCGCTCTGCGGACTTGCTTCTGTCCTGCCAGACTTCAGCGTAGGATGACGAGGACCCACAGACATGTGAGCATGTCTTCTCGTCCACGTATATCTCCTAAAGAACACCTTGCTGAGCTCTGAGACTACAAAGTAGGCGACTTTCCCTGGCAGAAACTTGGACGGGCAGAACAGCAAGAGAGACAAGCCTACAGACCCTTAGAGAAACAGAAAAACGCTCCGGTAAGCGTGTGACACGCTGGTGTGTGAGCCCAGGGGACGGAAGGCCCGGGAGCGTCTCCCAGTGCTTGCCACATTGGCAACCCTTGACTGGGTCTCAGGGGATGCCTACGGGCTCGTGGGGCGGAGCACGTGGCAAAGGCCATTCCAGAAAGGAACGGGCAAGTTCAGTGGCACAGGGTTGAGGAAGGGGACCAGGAACATCAATAAACTAAGAAATGCGGCCCGCCCCCCAGGGGAGGACAGAAGGGACAGGGGCCTGGACGCGTGACCATGAAGGGCCTTGAAGGTCAAGCTTTATGCTGCAGGCACTGGGGAGGGGAGGGGGGAGTCTTTAAGCTGAGATGATTGGGGAGGAAAGTTGCAGATTCTCCGTGCCCCTCCGCGGAGGCCCTCCCTTCTCTTCCCCCATACGCACCCCCCCCCCCCCCCCAATGAGAGCATTGGCCTCCGGATTTCCAGCCACACCAGCTGAGTGGGTTTTGTTTCTCCAGATGCTTGGACCACAAGCTCCTGTTTCTCTGTGTGCTGCTTCCTTCTGTGCAAGCTTCTCGGGACAGTGGTCCCCGAGGCGCTCTGATCATCTCACTGCTGCCACCCGGATGAACCAAAGGCCAGAAGGGGCGCAGTGACCCCACGGAGAAGCCCCCACAGCGCCCAGGTGGCGGAGGGAGAGGGAAGAGCCGGCCGGCTCCGGAACAGTGGCAGGTATCTACAAAGCCTCCGCTAATTGATGGGCTCGCCATATATCATCCTAGATAAAGGACCCCCGTGCAGTAAACGCGGATGTTTAGAACATCCTGATAGGGCTTTGTTAACAAGAAGATAACAGAAGAGCAAGATATGTTTGTTTAGCTGCCTATAGATAAACCCAATAGGTCTTTGTTAACTTTTCATGACTGATGGCCGACCACTAACCATGATAAATAATCCCGGAACAGGCAACTTTATTTAAAGTGCCGGGCGTGGGGCACCAATTTTTAGCTCTTTGGAGTGAGGGGGAAGCATTTTCTGCACATGAGGACACATACGTCATCGTGTGTCAGTACTCAACTTTCTCTAAATAAAGCTCAAGCGTCAGCAAGAGTTGGACAGCAAGGTGCCCCTTGACAGGTGATGGGGGGGCTGGGTTCGGGTCCCCTGAAACCCCAGCAAGTCTGAGGAATGGGATTTCTCAGACGTGTCTTCCACAGAAGGGCAGATCGATGCAGACGTTTTTCTAGGAGCTACGAACAGGTGAAAATCTGCTTTTCCATACTCAGCAGGAGCATGGTGGCCGGAGATGCTCCTGCCTGTGACTCGTTGGAAGTTGTGAAATCTTTTCCCAAACTGAAAGCAGCCTAAGAATTTATTTTCAGAGTCCGAGGGGGTACGTTTTGTCACCATCTTTAAATAAGCCTCGCCTGCTGGGGTTCATCGTTGTGTTAACTAGATGGGCCCACAAATCACGGTTTGCCCAGAACTCCCCCAAAGCCAAACCCTCCGAGTACATTGAAGGCAGCTGTTTCGTAAATCCCGTTACAAAGAGACCAAACTCTTGTGCGGTGGCTGAGAAATTATCCTGACGCTGTTATCTTTAATGCAATCTTTTAAAAAGAGGGCAATCATTTTTACTAAAAACATCATTTGAATTTTATCTTGGCTAAAATGCTGGGGAGGAGGGGTAGGGTTTGACCTGAGCGTGGAATCTTCCCCAACCTGCGGACTAATCCATTTTGATGGCCAGAGTGATACTGGCTCTCGGAAGTTAACCAGATTTGCCACCGGTAAATGGAGGTCCTGGATGAAATGATGTTTCAGTTAATAAAAAGAATATTACAAGGAATTCATTCTTAATGTAGAAAAATTGCGATTTGCAAAAGCCACAGGTGCAATGTGTCCTAAAGTACGAGGCAAAGCTTTCCCTTTTCTTCTTTTTTTAACTGTGTCACAACTAAGAAAGAGCTATTGTAATTCAGTTCCCATCTCGGTTCTAAGAAAGCTCTGGCTGGAGTCTCTCTCTGGGGCAGCGCCATCCTGAAAGCAAGAGATTTGATTCCCTAGACTCCCTGGAACCGCAAGTTCACATCCCGGAGGGGCTGGGCGCAACCCTTCCTCCTTCCCAGGCAGTAAATAGCATGGAAACCAGGTTATCGACGTGGCCAACTTTCAGGAAAGACCTTGAAACCGGAGCCACGGTGGACCTGGGCGATCACGTGGTGCTGCCCATGTCCCGTGGGGGGTTTGACTGCGAGGTGGCCCGCCCGAAACTCTCACAGGGATCCCAGGAGATAATTCAACTGGGTCGTTAACAGAAGTCCGTTTAAAAGCCTGCGATGGGCCGCGCAGGGAGCCTTCTCTGCTTACGCTTGCGTGAAGCCGTTGGGTGGCTCTATCAGATTAGGTGTGAGAGCGACAGAGGAATCTGGAGTGTTTACTTTCACATTCACCGTTTGGCTGCATTCCCATAGCGCCGTAATATTTCAGTACCATATTTGCATTCCCAATTAGTGGGTTGGCCAAGGTACATGATTCATGTTTATTTCTTCTTCCTTTTCCTTTTCTTCCTTCCTTTTTTTCTTCTTCTTTTTTTTTTTTGGCTCCAGGATCTAATGCCCTCACCTCAGTCCAAATAATCAAGTTACTGAAATTCTAGCACTTTTCAGCCCGTGCGGCTTCTGTACGTAAGGTGCACGGTTTCCCTTCGTCCTGGCACACCTCGTCTGCCCAACTGCTGACGTGACTCCTCTTCCCGCGGAAGCCCAGCTTCTCTCGGGGTGTGTGTGTGTGTGTGGGGAGCATCAGACCCTGCCAGCGAAGACCAGGGAAGGGCAGGAGGGACGTTTGTGTGTTTTAGTGACACGAGCTGTCATCACGCCTGAAAAGGGACTGGGGGAGCCAGCTCACCTGGACCTTTCCTTGCTAGAGCTCCAAACCTCTTCTTTTTCCTCTGCTCAATGACAGCAGCCCAACTAAGCAGGGAGAGTTTGCAGACTCTCATCTCGCTCCCGAGTGCATGGCACCCGCTCAGCATGGTAGTCAGTTTCGTGGGAATTCTGTGTTTGTAAACTGCATAATCGCCAACATTCGACACCAGTATAGAGGTAAGTATGAAGCCTTGGGAGGTGTACATCATGATGACACTGTGTGTTTCTGTACGGACGTCCTTGGGATGAGTCTCTGCACGCAGACTTCGATATGCCTCTCAGAGACAAAGTGGGCAGCGGATAGTGGGACCCAGGACTTGGGAAAGGTGGTGAACAGCCTCTCAGGGCAGAAATCCCATCGACTTCCAAACCCGGTCAGGATTTCAGCTGCATTAAATCCCTGTATTGTCCGTGACCACAAACTGAAACACGGGCCAGCTCTGTTTCAGAGGCCTGGTAAGCCGGAGCCCTCTGAGGGGCCCTGGCATTTTGCAATCAGTGAGTGGACCTACTCTATTGTTTTTAGGGATTGAAACAAAGTTCAGTGACCATGAGTTGCACGTTAAAAATGCTTGAAAAAATAACTTGCCATCCAGGAAATGAAGTGGATGCTGAAATATATTGTTCCTACTCCACCTCCTAGAGGCGACCAAGCCCATGGAAGCAGCTCCCCTGTTCACAGGCTGAATGTGTGTACATGAACGAGTACACCCCGTGTTCCTATGAGTGGTTAAATTGACGTCGTACAACATTTTCGCCGAAGTCTAATACACACCCCTGACAACTGAGACTCTGTACGTAGGTTCAGAGTCCTAGAGACATGAAGGATGTACTTAACGGAGAATTGTTAGCAAGTTGAGAACCAACTCTTCAGCTTGTCCACTTCCATTTTATCCACAATAAGCAATATCCATGCTTCCTTTTTGTTTTAGCCAGACTTTTGCAATTCAAGATGCTGTCTGGGCAGGGGTCAGTGTGCTCACTCCACCCGGCCCGGCCGCAGGCCTTCTGCCTGCTGGAGGGGCGTCCTTCTGCTGTTCTTTGTAAAATCTGCTCTTGTGAGCAAGACAATCTGAAAAGGATAGCTTCTGTGCCTCCTTTTTCTTTTCTTTCTTTCTTTTTTTTTTTTTTTAAGATTTTATTTATTAATTTGACAGAGGGAGACACAGCAAGAGCGGAAACACAAGTAGGGGGAATGGGGCAGGAAGACGCAGGCTCCCCGCTGAGCAGAGAGCCTAACGCAGGGCTCCATCCCAGGACCCTGGAATCATGACTTGAGCCAAAGGCAGATGCTTAACCCACTGAGCCACCCGGCCTCCCCTGCGCCGACTTTTTGTATCTTATTTGATTTCTTCTTTTTACTTTAGGCCTATTCTATTTATTTCTTTACTTATTTATTTTAAAAGGTTTTATTTATCTGGGAGAGACAGAGATAGCAAGAAAGAGCTCGAGCTGAGAGGAGGACTCAATCCCCGGACGCAGAGATCGTGACCTGAGCCGAAGGCAGATGCTTGACCGACTGAGCCACCCAGGCGCCCCTCTTCTTCGTGATTTTAAAACTCACCAGTAGTTTCCAGTTGGGTTCCATTACACAACACACACTTCCCCTCACCTCTGGATTTGACATCCTAACAGGCATTGGAGAGATCTCGCGTGTCAGCGCCTTTTAGACACACCTTGTAATGCTTGGAATCTCAAGCAGAGCATGTTAGAGCGGCAAACGCATACAGATTGCACAGGATGTCTTTGTTTCAAAAACGGACGTGTGAGGACATCCTGTAATTAGAGAGCACGGCTGTGACCACAGTGTCCTCACACACGAGGAAGGCTAGAACCGCAGTGCGCGGGCCAGGAACAGCGACGCCTGTAGATGTTCTACAACTGCCCCGTGCCTTCGGCAGGTACCGGCCACGGGCGGTCACTTAACTTTCAAGGAGTTAAAACAAAATGAAGTGAGTCCAGTTTCTTGGCTGGTGTGGCTCCATTTCAAGTGCCGAGAGTCCCCGTGGCCACGGTGGCCGTACTGGACAGTGCAGAAATTATGGAGCGTGTCCATCGTCGCAGAAAATTCTGCTCGGCAGCTTCTGCAACGAGCCCAGGAGGCTGCAGGGGTAGCTCCGCCACGAGAGAGCGCCCTGGCAATCAGTGCATCCCTGTCCCGGGACCGCCCTGCTCCCTTGAGAAATCTCTCCTTTCAGGTGTGCGTTGGGTGTCCTTATCTGACATGTTTCTGACACGTTTACTGTGCGGAAGCCTGAGGTTGTTCAAGAACAGGCTGCTGAACGTAAGTGAGCTAATGCGGCATGTCCTCCGTGGTTTACTGTTCTGGTTAGTTCCTCGAGATCGTTTAGCCGAAGAATTGGAAAATGCCAGTGCCAAAACAGCTGCGTTTTGACTCGTGGCCTGTTGACGTTGTTCGGACAGACCTGTGGCTGGAGGCACTGGGGCCTGCGACGGTGGCACAGCTCTCCGTCCACTCTCTGCCTCTGTGCACCGGAGCGGTGCCGTGAAAGTCGAGCCGCGTGCCCATTCTGGAGGAAAACACTAGGGGGGGGTGTCTCTGTCTCCCGGTGATCGTCCACGTCCAGTAATCAAATCACTTGATTAGAAAATTGCCTAGTTACCGCTTTGTCCAACTTTCCAAGCCTCGATTGTCATATCGAGGTCGCTCCTTTGGTGGGCGGGGCATCGAAACCCACAGTCTGAGGCTCGTAGGAAAGCCAGAATTTACAGAGCACCGAGAAGTTACAGAAAGAGCAAGACAGTACGCACTGATGGAGGAAGCTGGAGAGAGAAGCCACGGCAGGTACCCCAGCCGGGCTTACCGCGCTCTCACCGTGTGCGGTGGTGCAGGATTTCGTTCACGTGCACAACTGTCCCAAGCAGGGGGTCTTCCTCTCTTCTCTACAGAGAAGGAGACTGAGATTTAGAGATGTGGCTTGTTCAAACCCATTCAGCAGTTGAGCGACAGAGCCAGGATTCAAATCCAGGTTCTGACTTAAAAAAAAATAGAAAAAAAGAGAAAAGAGAAAGTGCGCTCTTGGCGGCTCTCATGCTAGATTCCTTAAGATTCAGCTTAAACGTCTCAACAGAATTTGAAGAGAAGATGCGCAGAGCAGAAAGCATCCGTTTAACGTGTGAAGCTTGTCAGAAACAGCACAGGCACCTCGGCGGGGACAGTCGGCCAGCGGCGGGCGGGGCTGGTCATCTGACCATGGACTTCCCGCTGGGAGCCTTTGCGAGGTGCAGAACACGTTTCCCTTGGGACCGCTCGCCACAGCACCGGGCCGCGTCTCCTTTCCCCTGTGCACCCCGCGCAGTGCGAGCATGGTGTGCTGCCTGGAGACTTTCGTGGCAGGTGTTAGGGGACGGCGACGGGTAAGGGTAAGACGTCCTGGGCCTGTTGTTTGTTTTCGTGCAAGTTGCGCGGATAGCTACGTCAAAACTAACAGAAGAGAGGACAGGTGAGGAATTGGGTTTAGAAATGCATTTACAGAGTGTTCACTTTCTCAGAGCTAGCAAAAGGGACCCTTGGGTGGCTCAGTCGGTTAAGCGTCTGTCTGTGGCTCAGGTCATGATCCTGGGTTCCCGGGACTGAGCCCCGTGTCGGGCTCCCTATTCAGTGGGGAGCCTGCTTCTCCCTCTGCCGCCACCCTGTTCATGCTCTCTCTCTTTTCCCCTTTTTCTCTCTCAAATAAATGAATGAAGCCTTAAAAAAAAGAAAAGAAAAGAAAAAAGAAAGAAAAGAAAGAAAGAATCAGAATACAACCTGGTAATATTTTCGGACTATTTGAACTCCCTCTGGTAAGTACTTTGATAGTTCTAAGAGAGAGAGAACTCAATGTTTTCTTCACAGCACTTAACTTGGTAAGAGTTAGCTCCTTAAGGGACAGTACCAATGGTATTTTTCAGGTTTGTATCATTTTGCCCAAGATTATAAACATTCCATTAGTGAAAAATAAGACCCAACTCAAAACCCCGACAAAACTTCCCAAGTTTACCAAAATACTGACGAGGTTGTCAGGATACAACAGGAAATTATTGTTTAGGGCAAGGTACCGAAGAGATGCTGCCGCTGTTTTTTTGTTTTTTGTTTTTGTGGGTTTTTTTTTTTTTTTTTTGGAGGGAGAGAGAGGGAGAAGCAGGCTCCCCACTGAGCAGGAAACCTGACGTGGGGCTCGATCCCAGGCCCCTGGGCCAAAGGCAGCAGCAGGCGCCCCAGACGCTGCTTCCGTTCTGAAAGCCTCACATATTGAAATCTGGTGGCGTGTGTATGTACGTTCGTCTCAGGTCAGCTCTGCCGGTTCCTACGGTAATGGAACCATTTGCTACGCTTTTAAACCTTAGGTCAGTCGTAAACACAAACATTTCAAAGCATAAAGCTCGGGGCGCCTGGGTGGCTCAGTGGGTTGAGCCGCTGCCTTCAGCTCAGGTCATGATCTCGGGGTCCTGGGATCGAGTCCCGCGTCGGGCTCTCTGCTCAGCAGGGAGCCTGCTTCCCTCTCTCTCTCTCTGCCTGCCTCTCCATCTACTTGTGATCTCTCTCTGTCAAATAAATACATAAAATCTTAAAAAAAAGCGTAAAGCTCTATTCACATGCAAACCCCCTGCCAGTCTTGGGGGTGGATAAGGGTGTGCACAGAGCCAGGGCGGAAGAACAGCACAGAAGGTTCTCAGGTCTGATGAAATACATGGTAGGTAACATGTGGCGTGTCGCGGCAGGAGGCCGGAGGACAGAAGCAACTCGAGAGCCTCACAAGCTGGAGCCGGGGACGCCGGACGGGGCTCTCACCCGTTTTCGGCACCGGCATGGGGGGCGCCTGGCAGATGCTCCCCGACAGATGGAGCATTCCCGACTGTTCTCCAAGAGGCCGGCAGCCGGCGTGTCCGGGCTGGAGGTTAGCTGGTCGCAGGCGTTCTAGTAACTCACACCCCCACCGAATGTCGCACTGAGGATGCGCTGTTTCGCTGTCCCTCTGAAAGTCTCATTTCCTGTGTCATCCACCAGCCAGCACGCACGGATTAGTAGTTACTTTATACTTTTTAGCTACGACTAATGCAAGATTCTCAAAGAAATCCTTTCCTTGCGGAACGGCTGACTGCGCCCTGGAGACCTCACTCAGGACACGATCTGTCTCCTCTTCAGTCAGGGGAAGGCGTCGACTTTGAGACTTAAACCTTCTAAGGGAAACTGCTGTGATCTAAAGAGATCGGCTGTAAAACTGTTTATTTTTGAAAACTTGGCCTGCGCGCCGTCCGTGAACTTCATTCATGCACATTCTGAGTGGCGGCGTTTCCGTATGTCCGCGTTCATTTTAGACTTCAGTTTGGATCGTGCGCCTTTGTTTCATCGCCCTATTGAAGAGGGAACAAAGGCGGTCTAGGTGACAAAGTGGGGTAAGGCACTGTATTTTCTCTCTCAAAAAACCCCGACGTGGCTCTGACAGCCACGGATTTTCCTCGGGACACCGGGAACCACAAATCAGCTGCGGGATAAAGAGCCTCCCTGTACTTGGCCGTGGACACCTTCAGAAGAGGGACCCCGTGTCGGTCCCACATGAGAATGGCACTCTGCCGGCCACTAGGGCTCGGCACGTCGATGATCTCATCATAAGCTAGTGTCCAGGGAGTGATGGTGTCCCTCTGCCTCTTAAATACCACGTCCTCCACGAAAATCACTAGCTGGGATGTTGTGGGTCCCCCGACCCCCGGACACCAGGGAGGCTTCCACTGCAGCGGAGGGCAGATTCCTGCTGCCCCCCGCCCCCGGGCCCAGTTCTGTTCTCCTCTGTCCACAGTCGGAACCTGCTTTCTTCTTAACAGCTCGAGTCCCCTAAAGCTTCTTTCCGGATTCCACCAGCTTTCCCAACGGGTGTTCCTCTGCCCTCTCATCCGGTACCGGCCTCCTCTTTGCCCATTTTGTTTGGCTTCATCTAGCAAAGCGGATCCCATCACACTCTTGCTGTCTGTGCTCTAAGCTCCATGTCTGTTGTCCTTCATACGACCCGATGGAGAAGCGCGACGCCCAGCCTTCTCACTGGGCTCTGGATCACAGGTGTTTTCTTCTCGAAGGCAAACCCCGTATAGGTGCCGGCACTTCCCTCGGCCGGTACGCGGACGGCGGTCCGGCGGACACTGAGACTGCCAGGCCAAGTCACACAGGCCATGGGGGGGACAGAAGATGGTAACAGCTTTGGGTTTCGAGTGACCTGGACTGGATTCAACTCACTGACCTCGAGGTGAAAGGCGCTGTATTCCATTACTAATCCCTTGAGCTATCTAGCCCCCTGAAAATGATTCTTTGGTTTTATTATTGCAAAGGCCATTTATAAAATCATGAACTGGATTTAGGAAAGCAACCATGAAATAGCATGGGACAAATGATTGAAATTCCTTCAATGTATTATGGGCTGAAGTCTCCCGACAGTAGGATTGGGGGAAAAGGTATACAAGCCACCTCCGTTCTTATTTCGGTAGTGTGACCGGCTCACTTAAACGTGGCAACGTTAGATCCACTGACCGTGCCTCAGGGAACTAAATCCTAAGTAAAGAAAATGGAAAAGCAAACTATGAAATAGCCAATAATCTTTATTTTGCACTTCCCCACCCCCCATCCCTCTCCAAAAAGCACTAATGGGTATATCTGTGCATGTGAAAATACTGTATAAAGTATTTAGGATGATCTCAAAGAATTAAACAAAACAAAACAAAAAACCCATAGCTCAACATAGATGCTTCGTTTCTTTGTAGGGACAGAAACATTTTGGCTTCTCGAACAAGGAGGGCAGTGAAATACTGCACCCTGAAAAGGTCGGCTCCGTTTCCACTGATTTGCAATTTAACATTCATGGCAGAAAACCTCATTTCTCTAACCACATAATAAGTTTTAAAATATGACTAATTCATACACTAATATCAATTTACTTGGCATTAAAAAAATTCACAATTTCTATTAATATATTTGTATTAGGTTCAAAGCCCATATTCTAGCATTCAAGATATCCATTACACTGGCCCAAATTGGGATTATTTCAAAATCAAGTAAAAGTCCATATTTATTCCAAAGTTGCTAAAATATGCTAATAAAGTTAAATTTGATGTTTTACATTAAAAATAAAATATTTGGTTTATCTCTCAGACATCTATAACATATAATAAATAGTGGGCAGTATAGTAATATAATAAAGTTTTGTGATACCCTGAAATTTGATGAGTTTTCTTTAAAAAAAAATTCATAATATACTTCATTTCAGCCTTAAACCACAATCTCAATGAACAGATTTGCAGAAATAAAACAATATAAACACAAAATGCTACAGTATATATGTTTTTTCGTTTTTTGTTTCTGTTTTTGTTTTTTTGTTTTTTTTTACTTTTGGGGAATCTACATGTCCATTTAGTAAAAGTTAAGTCAAAGAAACTTAAGAGATAACAAAACAATTTCAAATCATCAAGTACAGACTTAAATTGCCTTGTTGTCCTTCCGACTGCGAGGGCCCTCTCCCCCACGGCATCCGGGGCCCAGCGCGGGCTCAGCTCTAGGTAGGTTACTTGGAACTATGGCTCTGCTTCTAGCCTTCTTCGCGTATGTACAGCAGTTAATTACAGATGTGGCTGAAATCACCGTGGATTTCAGAGAAAGCCAGAATTAAACACGATAAAAATTTAAAAAATAACTACTTCATAAATATTTATTATTTACATGAGGGGAGATCTTCTAGTTGGGGACGGGGGGTTTTATACAAGTTGATGACATGTGGAAGCCGTGGGAGGAGCGCCACGGTCAGGTGCCACGGACGTAGAAACCACGTGCGAGTCAACAAAAATAATCTGCGCCAAAGCAAACAGGACATGATAGAAACCTTTTTCTTAAAAAATAGAAGGTATTTCACAAAAGCCTGAACATTTTACATGTTAGTACTAAAAACGGGGGTGGGGGTGGGGAAGCTTCATATATTTTCATCACAAAAATATTTACCGGTACTCCCAGTGGAGTTTCTTTTCTGTCATTGTGATTATCTTACTAGAGAGGGGGGGACGGGCTGCAGACTGTACAGACTAGCGGCGTCCGGGAGTGACAGTCGAGGCGGCTGACACATTGTCTTCTCAGCTAACACCTTAACGAAAAGGCCCTGGAGAGAATAAAGAAAATCAGAAGGGAAGATGACGGTCTGTTTATTAATAATACTTGTCACTGGTCATAGAAAAGCGGGGGCGTGGCGGTCCTGAGCCACGGCTCTCCTGGAGTCCATCTGCTGTCACAGGGCCAGGGCCGCCCAGGCCGGTCTGTCGCGGGGCTTGGTCCCCAGGTGGACGGGGTGTTCTCGTCCTCGGGCTTCCGAGACCCGCTCCCTGCGGGAATGTGGGGCGCTGGCAGGATGCCGGACCGGCCCCAACTCCCCTCCGAGGCGGTGCCGCTCGTCCCCGCTGCGGGACACGTCAGTGTGCCCGGTGCTTTCTCTTTTTGTGCTTCTTATCCTTCTTCTTGTTGGCACACTTGGGGCAGAACCACTGCATTTCCTCCGGCGGCGCAGCCATTATTCCGACACAGGGCCTACGCGGGGGCAGGGGGAGAAAAGATTTTGGGTCAAGCGGCTTTAGGTATATATTCTTTCCCTATGTGTGCCAGTAATTTTAATTAAGTAATTTCTAGGCCCGTGGCCCATTTAGTGGTGTCTGGGCTGGGGAGTTCCAGTGCAGGCAGCGCTGCTGCTGGGTGCGTGGGTTACCGGGTTGCAGGGGGCCCTTTTGGAGGCCCTGCTAGGGGTCTAGCAGTCACTTGTCCTTTCAGCCAAAACGGGCTAGTTCTTCCGAGCAGTGGCCTGATTTTTGTCTTAGAGGTGTCCTATATCGTGCAACTGAATAGATTTCAATCTTTTTATATCTGATGTTTAAAGTATAACCCGAGGAGATTATCTGCGTAAACTCTGGCAGGGATTCTTCAGTTTGGGGCGCAGTGGGGAGAGGCATGAAGAGCAGACCAGTCATCTCGTCCCGCACCTCGCCAAGCGTCTACCAAGGGGTTCCCTCCATGCTACTGTTCAGTGTTGCAGCATAGAAAATTACTGGGAAAAAAGGAAAGGGAAGCCCTACAGTTTGGGCTACACAAAATATTTAGAATTTAGGCTGAAGAACAATATTCCAAAGGTTCTTGGTTTTGGCCTTAATATTAATCCCATGTTAATCTTACTGTGATCCTGCTCCCTGCACTGCTTCTAGGACAGCAGTGGAACTGTGAGCATGACCAGGACGGACGGCGGTCACCGCTGTGCCCTGAAGAGCGCCACCGCCCCCGCCCCCCCCCCCCCCCCCCGCCGTACTCCGCCGGCCCCGCCCACAGTGCTCACCCCCCCACTCCGCCGGCCCCGCCCACAGTGCTCACCAGTGATACCAGTCGTCACAGTCGTCACAGCCGATCATGGGACTCCCATCGTCCGGCTTGTTGCATCCGGGGCAGATCCAGATCTGATTCCCCCACTCATCTCGGATCTGAGGTTTTTAGATGGGGGAGCAGGCAGCGGGAGTGGGGAGGAGGAGGCAAAAACAGAGATGCAATGGGCAAGAAAGAACCAAAAAGAGGACAGGATAAGAATGATTACTTTATCACTTTATCCCATGAACCTCATAAACCAGTTAAACTAAAAAGAGAGTCAGCGGTTTTAACAATTTACTGAAGTCACGATCGCCATCATCACTACCATCACTGGCCCAGGACCCCGTGAAAAAGAGTCACTAAGTACTCAGAAGATATTTCTGATAACTCTTTCAAACTCTCTTTTGTAAGTCATAAAAACACAGCATTTTAGAACCAGTTCTATGAACTATATGACCTGCAGCCACTTTGATCTGAAAACCACTGTAAGTGCGTAGGTCGGTACCGACTCAGGCCGTCACGGCAGTGGCAGCTGGTGTGTCGGCAGCCACGGAGCGCGGCCACAGGCAGCCTCCACGGTCACATCCACAGGCATGGCATTAATGTATGCGGCCCAGTGTGCGCGTATCACCTTATTACTTATTAGCCAAGCCCTTCTCCTGAACTGGCTGATAAGATCAAGGATATGAAAGAGCTGTTACTAAGTAACTTTCCATTCCCTTTATGACATTTTCAACTAAAGCACAATCAACTAAAGGGCAAATAAAATAAGGGGCGCGGATAACCAACGAGCTACCCGTTTCCACATCATTCGTTACGGACGTGCTGTGCTCTAGGGTTTGCTTTCCTAACTCGGCAGCTCCCAGCGAGAAGCATCCCGGATTAGGTCGCTTCCTCAAATCCCACATTAATAAAACCAATTTGGAAGAAACGAATCTTCCAAAAACAGCAAGAACTATGAGCTGATTTTCAAAGTTTCTACAGTAACAAGGCAAAGAATCTCATTCAGTTTATTTGGCAAGGAACAGTCGGTTTATATGCTTTCTTTTTTTTTTTTTTTTTTAAAGATTTATTTATTTATTTATTTGACAGAGATAGATCACAAGTAGACAGAGAGGCAGGCAGAGAGAGAGGAAGGGAAGCAGGCTCCCCGCCAAGCAGAGAGCCCGATGTGGGACTCGATCCCAGGACCCTGAGATCATGACCTGAGCCGAAGGCAGCGGCTTAACCCACTGAGCCACCCAGGCGCCCCGGTTTATATGCTTTCAAACACGACACTGAGTAGATGCTCAGAAAAGAACCGCTGTGTGTGTGAGGGCGCACTGTGGACACAGACGCTTCATATATGAAAGCCTCCCGAAGAAACCAGGGCCGCTACGGCTCTGATTTAGCCCCCTCTATGTACAAGGGTAGAGGACCACCAGTTCCCAGGTGCCAGCTGTCCAGGTATAGGACGGGTCCAGCGTCCTGGGCCCTGAAGTGGCCATGCATGGCCAGCTGGGCTGCTGGGTGACCTCTCTTGAAATGAGAAGGCCGTGACTCTGTTGCTACACAAACTGGCCCAGCATCCTTAATAACTAACATCCAGCCAGTGTACTGAATTCTCTCCAACATCTTACTTTGTTTACTCATCGTGGAACAACCCTCGGATAGGGGATGAATGGGGAGACTGGAGCTCGGGGAACATAAGTGACAGCAGCAAAGTCCCACTATTAGGCAGTGACATTTTTGCTTGATAGCCCATGTTGTCCCCCAAATCACACATTTTGGTCTCTGTCTACAAGTTTTCCATCCATGCTGCCTATGCCAATTAGATCCATCTCCAGGGAGTTAGCCCCAAAATCCACTGGAGAATCAGAAATTTTAGGTAGAACACATTGTATTGATCAGCTAGTCTAACATGAACCCCCTCATTATCGATGAAGCAATGGAGGGGGAAGAGGTAAAATATAAACTCTTTCCTGATCAACCAACCCGTCTCGCAGTGATGTGACCTCAATGTTAACACCTAGAACAACTGGTCCTTGAATGGGCCAATTTGATGATTACACCTTTTTTTTTTTTTTTTTTTTTTTGAGGGAGAGAGTGCACATGAGCAGAGAGGGACAGAGGGAGAGAGAATCTTAAGCAGTCTCCACATCCAGTGCAGAGCCCGAAGCGGGGCACGATCTCACGACCCCGAGACCACGACCTGAGCTGAAATCAAAATCAGATCTTAACTGACTAAGTCACCCAGGTGCCCCAATGATCACAGATTTTATCGTATCTTCTAATTTTGTCTTGAATTGCCAATTTAATATTTTTCTGTTAATGTTTCATGTCTTTATATCTTCTCTCAATACTTTGGAGATTTTCTTCTTATCCTTTCTATCATCATAGTGCCTCAAATGTATAAGGATTTATTGACACTTCCTTCTAAAATGCCTTAAAGAGATATAATATTTACTGGATTTATAACCACCACCCTGAGTCCTACTTTCCAATCCTATCTATTCAGACAGGCCTGTGCCACCCGGAAGCTGACCACAGTTTACACATGTGGTGGTCCCAGCAGTATTGCACACAGAGTGCCTCTATGTGCCGAAAATCTCTCCATTGTGTGTCTGTCACTCCACAGTGCCCAAGGGACCTATTTATAAAAACGTGTCATTACTAGATTGACTTCAGGGTTTGACTAAGCCCTGATACTGCTCAGTATGGGGAAAACACCTGAAAACAGTCCCGTGACAAGAGCGTGAATTCATTCAACAGGCCGAGCTTGACCACCTGCAGACGCGCTTCTGCACTCAAGCTCGTTTCCATGCCATGCGAGCGCTGGTATATTCCAAACCTTTGCCAATCAAATACCGTAATTAGCGATGTTACCCAGAAATAGCATCTGGGCCATAACATCTGTGCTCATGATGTAACTTACACTCTGAAGTGATAATTTAATTGCTTGATCAAAAAATTCAATGTGGGATTTAAATATCACCATTCATTCCTATATTTCTGCACTGACGTTGTTGCATATATGTATAAAACAATGTAAACTAAAGAAAAACAATGCTTTGACATTATTTATGGAGACTAAATCTGCAAACACCTTATATAATACTCTACGGCCCAAAGCTTGAAAATGCAGGGGAAAGTATCTTTTTGGTCATAAAGAATCTCCTCCGAAATCCCGTAATGACATATGACACGGCTTCTTAGCTGAGAACATGCTCATGGTGGAAGAGTGAGCTCCTAGGGGTTCTCAATTGCTCCAGAAAGAAAAGGCAGCGTACCACGTAAGTGCTGACGGTCTCTGTGACCACGCTTCGGACCGGCGCTTTGGATGTTCCGGCTCCCGAGACGGCTGGGGACGGGGCTGGCATCAGAGCGGGGGCCACGGCGGACTGCGTGAGGAGCGGTGAAGGCACCGGCGCGGGGGCGACATGCATGGGGACAGGGGCAGGGGCTGCGGCGGGTGGCGGGGTCTTGGGTCGACTCAGCGAAGGGGCCGGCTTAGCTTCAGGGGCTGGGACCACTTTGCTGATGACGCTGTTGACGAGAGAGAGAGAGAAGGAGAAATCACAATGGGCTAGTGGAACCAAACCAGGCGTTTAGAACATTATCACAAGTAACTTTCTTCTTTGAGGAGCAAAAACATTCTTCCGCATGAGTGTCCGGGGACAGCTATTGAGCTGGGGTGCAAGGTGCCCCCCATTCCCCTCTCAACTTGGTCAGAGTCAGGTTTGCAGGGAAGGGTTAATAGCAGGAGTGAGGGGCGCGACCCTGGGAGGGCTCCCTTCCTGCCCTTTCTGGCTGGCAGGTCTCTGTGTATCCCCAGATACTAGACTTGCGTGGTTGCGGACTCAGCACAAAGCCTAGATCTACCACAGGCTAGCCCCGTGAGCCCGGGGGAAGTCATTTCAAAATACTGTGCCTGAGCATCTGTACCAAGGTGGGTACCATCCTGGGCACTTGGCATATATCCCCTCAACCAGTCCTCCAACAACTTCGAAGACGTTACCGCGATCCTGTTTCACAGACAAGGGAACAGGATTACAGAAAGGAATGGGGGTACGTGGATAGCAGCCTTTGAATCAAAGCCTGTTCAATTCCAAATTCTTTCTTCATTTTTTAAAAAAGATCCCTTATTTGAAAGAAGAAAAGTTACATATTAATTTCAAGCAGAGAGATGACAGCATCACAGAGAGCTTAGAAAAGAGAGATACACAGACGCGTGCCTTCGCCACCTTGGCTTCTGATATCCCTTCCTGCCCCGCAAGGAACCAATGTCCCCAAGCCGGCAAGGATGCTTTTTTGTAGATACCCGCAAACAATATGTACTGTACCACTGTTTTTGTTTTCCAACTATATAAATAGAATATTGTACTATATTTATTCTTTGCAACTAACTTTTCCTAGTTTTTTTTTTTTTAATTGAGATACAGTTGACATATAACCTTGTGTAAGTTGAAGTTGTGCACTGTGCTAGTTTGATACATTTGATATAAATTGCGGTGATTATAGTATTGTAATAATGTGATTCTTATAGAAGGTTCAGCAAATGCCTTTATCAGGTCACCTCATTACTTCTTTTCTGTATTGTGAACACTTAAGATCTAGCTTCTTTGCAACTTGGAAGTTTATAATGCAGGAGTGTTGACTATAATCTCTATGTTCTGCATTAGAGCTCCAGAATTTACTTATTTACCTACCAGCGGCCCACTTAGTTTTTATGTGTCTTGATTTATCCCTGTTGAAGCGTACAGATCTGTATCATTAACCTTTACTGTTACACAGTATTCGTGGTATGAATAAGTCAAAAGCTTTGTGCCTACTGCCCTGCTGAGGGTAAAACAGACTATCTTATAAATGTAACATCCTGACTGGAAACATGTTCAAGAATTTCTGCACGCTATACAGTCCCACAAATTAAGCTGCTGGGTCCCAGGACGTGCACGCTCTCATCTTTACCAGGAATCCCAAGCTGGTCCCCTATACTGACTGACCAACCAACCTCCTCTTTCTACTATCCCACACTCAACATTCCAAGCCCAGCTTTGCTGATCAACAAAGTACAATACAGACAACTGCCTCTGAGGGTTAGAGTGAGAGCCTGGACAGAGAGAAACATGCCCCCAACCATCCAATGTGAAGTGTGAACAGCAGCACTGTGCTGATGGCGGTCGCTCGGGACGATCGCTGCCGTCACCACTGCCAGCCTGTACGCTTCTATCTTCTCAAAGTTTCTGTTTGGAAAGCACCTCCACTAAAAAGCATTGATTCTTCACTACTCTTATTAGTTTTTTTTTTAAATGGATGACTAGATATTTTAGACTGATGTCAATTTTATTTTATTATTATTTTTAAGATCTTATTTATTTGAGAGAGAGAGCGCGCACAAGCAGGGGGAGCGGCAGGTAGAGGGAGAGGGAGACGCAGACTCCTGCTGAGCAGGGAGCCTGATGCGGGGCCTGATCCTAGGACCCTGAGATCGTGACCTGAGCCAAAGGGAGATGGTTGACCGACTGAGCCACCCAGGCACCCCTCATTAGAAGTTTATAAAACATTAAATTATTTTAAAAATTCTATGATGTAAGCAAATAATTAATGCCCATCTAATTGCTTTCCATTTGTCTCATGCAAGTGTGACCGCCCTCTTAACTTGAATGCAGACAAAGACCGAGAACATTTAAGATAGGCTGTTTGTGCAGAAGACACTCAGTATTGCTTGGTACAACCAACAGTGAGTAGTTACTGAACACTTACTAAGTACCCAGCTGTTCTCAGCACTGGAGAGCCAATGCATGACAGGCACCGTGCGCAACACTTACTTGCCTTACTCACTCGATCCTCACAACAACCAAATGCGGTTAAAAACTGACTGTCGGGGCACCTGGGTGGCCCAGTAGGTTAAGCCTCTGCTTTTGGCTCAGGTCATGATCTCAGGGTCCTGGGATTGAGCCTGACATTGGGCTCCGCTCAGCAAGGAGCCTGCTTCTCCCTCTCCCTCTGCCTGCCTGTCTGCCTACTTGTGATCTCTCTCTCTGTCAAATAAATAAATAAACTCTAACTGTTGTCCTTTCATGAACCAAGGCCCACAGAGATTACGAACCCTATACAAATTCATAGACTACTGTGAGGTGGAGCCACGATTTAAACCCCGGAAGTCTGATTTCAGAACCTGTGATCCTAACAACATACTATGCTTTCTCTCTCATTGCTTACTGAGTGCGTTTTGCCTTACACATAAGGTGGGAGTTCAAAGACCTCACTCTGGGCATATTTATATCCACAGAGCAAGCACACCTTATTTTTATGGCTAGACTGAAATGTTACACACTATTTTTGGAGGCAGTTTCCCATAATGGTTTGAAATACAGGTGCTGGAACCAAAACTAAAGGCAAAGTAAGAACCCAGAGAGGTAAGCAGAACACAGATGTTTCTCCCCGAGGGCGTGTGTGCATACTGCAATTCTGATCTTTGGTTTTGATAAAGAGGACAGGTTTCAAAGCCCAGGACTGCCAAAGTGGAAAGTCTAACAGAACTCCCATCTCACATTAAAAACTCCCAGCGGGCTACAATGATTAAGTAAGAATGAATCAGAGCCTTGTGAATTCTTAGCTCTGCTGGTCTGGGACTCTATATTTAAAGTGGACATGCAATGTGCCTTGGTACCCAGCACTAAACACTGAGAGGAAGTAACTTAAAATCTAGGCCTTATATTATTATTTTTAAAGATTTTATTTATTTATTTGACAGAGAGAGAGAGAGAGAGCACAAGTAGGGGGAGCAGCAGATGGAGGGAGAGGGGGAAGCAGGCTCCTTGCCGAGTAGGGAGCCTGATGAGGGGCTTGGTCCCAGTACACTGGGATCATGACCTGAGCTGAAGGCAGCAGTTTAACCAACTGCGTCACCCAGGTACCCCTAGGCTTTATATTATTGATGCAGACAGTTACTAAGAAAAAAAAAAGGAGCACATAATCAAAGGAAACCAAACATAAGAGACAGCATCAGGGACAACTAGAAGATAACAGACAGAAAAAAGGGACCCAAAAAGACTACAGAGACTAGAATTATCAACCATACAGCAACTCTGCCTACAACATTAAAAAAAAAAAAAAGGTGAAGCATGACATTACGTGCAGGTAATAGAAAGTTATAAAGAGTGATCTAGCAGATTTGAAAAGAAATGAACTGACCTAGAAATGAAAAATATAGTAACAAATTTACTCTCAGCGGAATGAGAGAACTAAAAACTCAATAAGCAGACGGAAGAAATGATCTAGAATATAAGTTGGAGGGGCAAGGAGAGAATACAATCAATTATGACATGTTTAATAATTAGTACACATTTAATCGTAATACTAGAGAAACAACAGGGCAGACGCAAAATTGTAACAAGAGTATCTGAGGATTTTTATGGACCTGATGGCAGATACCAATCCACAGACTTAAGCAGGCCAACAAGTCCCAGGCAAGATTAAGAAAGAGAGATCTGCACCTAGACACATCAGAGTGAAACTACAAAACATCGTTAAGAGTAAAGTCTGAAAAGCAGTGAGAATGGAAAAAGAACATTACTTTCAAAGAAACAGATGGCGGCTGACTTCTCCGCAGCAACAATGAAACTGGAAGACCGTGGAATAACATCTTCGGTGTGTTAAGGAAAAAATGAATTTGCCTTTGAAAACATCTCTCACAGGGCACCTGGGTGGCTCAGTGGGTTAAAGCCTCTGCCTTCGGCTCAGGTCATGATCCCAGGGTCCTGGGATTGAGCCCTGCATCAGGCTCTCTGCTCAGCAGGGAGCCTGCTTCCTCCTCTCTCTCTCTACCTGCCTCTCTGCCTACTTGTGATCTCTGTCTGTCAAATAAATACATAAAATCTTTAAAAAAAAAAATCTCTCAGGAATAAGATGAAATAAAGACATTTTCAGGCAAGCAAAATCTAAGGACTTGCCAACAGTGGGTCTTTACTAAAGGAAATTCTAAACTAGCGATTCTCCAATGTTTTGGTCTTAGGGACTGCTTTACATTCTTAAAAATGACTGAAAACCTCAAAGAACTTGTACTTATGTGCACTGTATCTGTCAATATTTGCCATATTAAAAATCAAAACTGAGAATTTTTTAAAAATTAGTGATTCATTCATTTATTTAAGATTTTATTTTTTATTTGACAGACAGAGATCACAAGTAGGCAGAGAGGCAAGCAGTAAGAGAGGGGGAAGCAGGCTCCCCGCCGAGCAGAGAGCCCGATGTGGGGCTCGATCCCAGGACCCTGGGATCATGACCTGAGCCAAAGGCAGAGGCTTAACCCACTGAGCCACCCAGGCGCCCCTTAGTAATTCATTTAAAAGAAAGAATAACAAACCCATTACATGTTAACAGAACATCTTTTACAAAAACAATTTAGGAGAAGACTAACACTAGGCTTTATAATTTTGCAAATCTCCTGAATTTATGCATACGTAACTTCAGAGGGGAGGAGTGTGTTAATGGCCTTTACAGATAATTGTGTAAATTCTTCAATATCACACCAAAAAGCAGTGAGTGATAGTTTAAGTTAGTTGCTATGTACACTCTGAAACTGTATCGCTAATAAGCTTTCCACATTGTGTTACATTAAAATTCACTGAACAGCTAGTGCTCTGAATAGTTCTTTTAGCCACACAGGGTTTTATAACATCATGCACTGGTTTGTAATACTGGTTTACAGACTTACGCAGATCTTCCAAATATTTACACATTTCATTGCACAATATTAAAATCTCACACTTGGTGTTACCATCACCTCATCAAAAATGTCCTGGAGTACCGAGGAGCTGTCAACTTGGAATGTTTTCCAAGACTCTAATTTTTACTTAAAAGTTGCCATTTTGCCCCGGCCTGCCTGCCCGCCATGGCCGACAAGGAAGCAGCCTTTGATGACGCAGTAGAAGAATGTGTGACCAACGAAGAGTACAAAATAGGGGAAAAGAACACCCCTTTTCTTTACAATTTGGTGATGACCCATGCCCTTGGAGTGGCCTAGCCTAACTGCGCAGTGGCTTCCAGATGTAACCAGACCAGAAGGGAAAGACTTCAGCATTCATCGACTTGTCCTGGGAACACACATGTCTGATGGACAGAACCATCTTGTGATAGCCAGTGTGCAGCTCCCTAACGATGATGCTCAGTTTGATGCTTCACACTACGACAGTGAGAAAGGAGAATTTGGAGGTTTTGGCTCAGTTAGTGGAAAAATTGAAATAGAAATCAAGATCAACCATGAAGGAGAAGTAAACCGGGCACGTTATATGCCCCAGAACCCTTGCATCATGTGACAAAGACTCCATCCAGTGATGTTCTTGTTTTTGACTATACAAAACATCCTTTTCCAAACCAGACCTTCTGGAGAGTGCAATCGACTCAGACTTGCGTCTCCGTGGACATCAGAAGGAAGGCTATGGACTTTCTTGGAACCCAAATCTCAGTGGGCACTTACTTAGTGCTTCAGAGGACCACACCATCTGCCTCTGGGACATCAGTGCTGTTCCAAAGGAGAAAAGCTGTAGATGCAAAGACCATCTTTACAGGGTATACAGCAGTAGTAGAAGATGCTCGCTGGCATCTGCTCCATGAGTCTCTGATTGGGTCAGCTGCTGATGATCAGAAACTTATGATCTGGGATACTCGTTCAAACAACACTTCCAAACCAAGTCACTCAGTTGATGCTCACACTGCTGACGTGAACTGCCTATCTTTCAGTCCTTACAGTGAGTTCATTCTGGCCACAGGATCAGCCGACAAGACTGCTGCCTTGTGGGATCTGAGAAATCTGAAACTGAAGTTGCATTCCTTTGAATCACATAAGGATGAAATATTCCAGGTTCAGTGGTCGCCTCACAATGAGACCATTTTGGCTTCCAGTGGTACTGATCACAGACTGAATGTTTGGGATTTAAGTAAATTGGAGAGGAATAGTCCCCAGAGATGCAGAAGATGGGCCACCAGAACTGTTGTTTATTCATGGTGGTCACACTGCCGAGATATCTGATTTCTCCTGGAATCCCAATGAACCTTGGGTGATTTGTTCTGTATCGGAAGACAATATCATGCCAAATGTGGCAAATGAACATTTATAATGATGAAAATCCTGAAGGAAGCGTGGATCCAGAAGGACAAGGGTCCTAGATATGTCTGCACTTCCTGTGCTTTTAGACTCCCCTTTTTTCCCCTCTTAACCCCGAGATTGATTTAACACTGGTTTTGAGACACAGACTTTGTTTGGCTATTCCTCTATGATAGGTACTGTCAACGATGTTACTAGCCCAAACAGAGGGTGTTTTCTAAATATTAACTGGGGGACTTGATTCAGTAAAGCCACAGACTTATTTAAATATTCTTCAGGAATTTTCTAGTAACCAAGGTCTAAAGTAGCCACAGAAAGTGGGAATATTGGGTGTGGTTATTTTTCTTCTTAGGCTATCTCCCCAAGTTTTACAGACTCCTTTTAAGTAAAGGCTAAAGTGAGGAAGGACAGAGCCAAGGGAGGTAGGTGTCTGAGGCATGAAATATAAATACCACAAGATGTCGTTTTTATTCAGGAAATGGGGGAGATTCAAGTTTTCACACCGGATTTTCCAGGACACACATTTCCCGATGTAGACCAGTCTTCTCTCGGTTTCTTCCGTTAAGTCAAAACTATGTGTTCCTCTTTCCCCATATATTTTTGCTTGTTAGTGTATTTCTTGAGCTGTTTTAATATTTCTTTCCTTTCTGTGAAATGGTTTTTTAAAAAAACTTGGGACCACCAAGTTGTGAAGATGTATGTTTTTACCTGACAGTCATACCACAGGTAGACTGTCCAGTTGAGTTGACAAGAGTGAATTGATAGCTTGTATTTGTTTTTAAAATTAAATTAATCCTGGATAAGAGTTTTTTTTTTTTTTTTTTTTAAAGGAGTTAGTCCTTGACCACTAGTTTGGTACCATCTCTATTTTGGATGACCTGTTTTACCAGCAGACCTATTACTCTCCATGACTAACTGTGTAAGTGCTTATAATGGAATAAATTGCTTTTCTAGGCTAAAAAAAAAAAGTTGCCATTTTGTCATTTGTGACAAATATTCACAGGTATCTTCGTTGAAGCAACGGGTTTCCTTTGCTCATTTCTGAGGAAATGTTGGCCGAATATCCAAGTTGGAATAACCATCGTTCGTCATTTGCTCTTTCAAGTAACAATGGCGTCTTGAGAAAGGCTGCTGGTTGAGCTTGCGACTTAAGTAATCACATAAATGCTTTCTCTCCCTCAAGACAATGATCATAATTTAGCGTGGAGAAAGAGTGTGTTATTAGGGCTTCCTACTTCATTGCTATCCACTCTGACACGCAAACTACCAAAAAGCTGGATATTCTGAGGGCCTGTGCATCACCCCGAGCACCTCTTTTCTAGAAGAACTTCAGGAAAAGGAAGGGGATCCCGTCAAGTCTGAGATGCAAGGAAGAGTGATAACATGCTGGTGTAGACACTGACTAAAAGAAACAATAATAATAATATATTATGGCATTATTTAAAAAACATAAAATACACGGAACCAATAATACATAAGCCAGCAGGGGATGAACAGAGCTAAAGCCCTTTAATGCACTTCTATTATCTGGAAGGAGGTCTAAAGGTATTAAATTTAAAATGCGGTAATTTCTAGATAACTATGTAAAGATTAGGAATGAGGTATATGTGTAACTTCTATACTACCAGGAAGAAAAATGGAATGTTAAAACAAAATAACCAATCTGACAGAAGGAAAGGAGAAACCTAGAATAAGACAAATAGAAAATCCAAAATAAGGGGAATTTTAAAAGATCAGTGATTATATCACGTAAATGCTCTAAACAATTTACTTGTCAGCCTGGGTAAAGCAGTGAAACTGAACAGGATGCTATTTGTAAGAGGCACATGTGAAATCAGAGCAGTGGAAAGGCTGAGGGAACTGACCAGCAAGCGAGGCACGTGGACATAGGAAACGTGACAGCACACAAAACACACTACAAGGCAAGAACTACCAGTGGTAATGAAGGTTTCCTCATAATGATAAAAGGTCCCAACATGCCAGGAAGATACGATAATTTAAAACTGGACTGCACCTAGAAACGTATCCTTAAAACCTATAAAGCGAAACTGACAGAACTGTAAGAAACAGACAAATCCACAAATGTAATTGGGGATTTCAGGGTATCTATCTGGAACTGACAGAGCAGGAAGTAAAAAAACTAGTAAAGGGACACCTGGGTGGCTCTGTCAGTTAAGCATCTGCTTTCGGCTCAGGTCATGATCCCAGGGTTCGGGGATCAAGTCCCACACCAGGTCCTTGCTCTCTGCCTGCTGCTCCCCCTGCTTGTGCCCTCTCGCTCTGACAAGTGAATACATAAAAATCTTTAAAATCAAAACAAAAGGAAAACAGTAAAGAGGAGCCCCTGGTTGGCTCAGTTGGTTAAGCATCTGCCTTCAGCTTGGGTCATGATCCTGGGGTCTTAGGATTGAGCCCCACATGGTTCTCCCTGCTTAGTGGGGAGTCTGCTCCTCCCTCTCCCTCTGCCCCTCCCCCGGGTCCCCCCACCCCTCTGCCTCTCTCCTCTCTCACTCACTGTCTCTATCAAATGAATAAAATCTAAAAACAAAATGAAACAAAAAAAACCCAGTAACAATATATATAAGTTTTGAACAAAATAACAAAAATAACAAAACTGACCCAATCAACATTTTAAACTCTGTATTCAACAAATACAGATTCTTTATTCTTTTCAAAAACACTCCAAAAAAAAAAAAAAACCCTGAGCAAACAATTCCCATAAGGCCGAAGAGTAATTTGAATAGTCTGTGCGCACACATGCTTGTTACCCTGGCTATGCTAGGAGCTCCTCAAGGAAATGCAGGGTCTTTTTCTTTCTGTATCCCCAGCAGCTAACCTGGTAACTGGCACTTGTAACCACCTCATAAATCTGAACATATTTAAATTTATTAAACAAAAGCTGGTCCTGCAGTAGTGATTTTCTAGAAATGATGCATTCAGGGAATTTTCCTAGCCAACAAAAATTACAGGAAAAAACCCTGCAGAGTCACATGCACTACGATGTGGGAAGAAAGGCGGACAAAGGACAGGACAGGAAAACGTGGGGTGTCAGTAAAGCCAGAGGGAGAAAATGCAGAGAAATACCAGACAGGGTAGGAGGGCGGGGGAGACCCAGGTACCTGTGGTTGTCGGTTCCACAGAGCCGACGGGCGGGAGATGGGAGCGAACAGGAGGAAGACAGGAAGAGGCAGCAGCTTTGTGATCTGTGAGGACCAGAGGTGGAAATACACCCGGAAATCTAAGATATCAACCAGAGGAGGCGACTGGAAGGAAGGTCTCCTACCTTCTCACAGGAATGATGGGTGGGGACTTACAAAAGGACATGCAGAAAATTTGTTCCTCTGATTACCACTTTGTTTCAAAGTCACTATTAGCTATTCCAGTGGAAAAATGTTTGCTGGAGGTAACAGCTGAATCTATTACCTAAACTCCTCTTTGGGTATTCACATGATCTAATATCTAACATGTGATCATCTAACGTGATCTATGACAATGATCATATAAAACTGAGAGTTAGCTTTTTTGAATTGTAAGATGGTGTAGTTAATTTGGAAAAAAAGATAACTCAAATTACAAGGTGTATGTTAGATCATAAATTCTGAAGGGATTAAATATTTGGTAAAAAAAAAAACATAAAACCATTAAAATACCCTAACAGACAAGTAAACATATGTTTTTAATCTTGGGCTAGAAGAGGATTTTCTAAGTATCTCCACAAACGTAGAAAAGGAAACGCTGATTTGATTGTGTAAAAAATCGTAAATATCATATGCAAAATACCGTAAAATATCTTAAGCAAAGGCAAAAGACAAAACAGAGGAAAATTATTTGCAACGTACATGAAAGTTCATTTCCTATGATATAAAGAGTTCTTTCAAATCAAAACCAAAAAGACAAACATTCTCACTAAAACATGAGCAGAAGACGCAAGCAGGTGACAGTGAAAGAAACAAAAACCGCCAATAGGAAAAAAAAAGATCTACAACCAAAGAAATGAATATGAAAACAACAATAAAATACATTTTTGGGTACAGATTAAAAAGATTTCAAGATGGGGGAGTGAGAGTGATGGTTGTACAGCCCTTCTAAATGGTTACCAAAACCTTAAAAATGTACTAGTCCGGACCAGCAACTCCATTTGTAGGAAGCGATCCTGAGGAAATAATCAGACAACTATGCAAAGATACGGGTAAAGAATATTATTTATAGCATTGTTTTTCACTGCAAAAAATCCCCAATACTACAATGACTATAGTTTAAAATACTCCCAAATGGGGTGCCTGGGTGGCTCAGTGGGTTAAAGCCTCTGTCTTCGGCTCAGGTCATGATCCCAGGGTCCTGGGATCGAGCCCTGCATCAGGCTCTCTGCTCTCTGCCTGCCTCTCTACCTAGTTGTGGTCACTGTCTGTCAAATAAATAAATAAATAATAAAATACCCCCAATGGGGGATCAATTAAATAAATGAAGATAAACAAAATGGCACTGTTATCTGAAGAGGTCTCACACACACACACACACATACACACACACACACAGATGATGTTTGCCCCCCGGAAACTTACAGAGAGTATGCATAAGAAAACCCAATTTTTCTAAGGAAAAAAAAAAGTAATTAAGAATGCACGAGTGTGTATTTAGAAAGAAGTTCAAAATAATATCCACCAAAATGCCCTGAAACTGGCTCTGCATGTGGGGCTATAGGTGGTTCTTTCTTTTTTAATTTTTGAATTTTTAAAATTTCAATTCTGGTAGAGTTAACATGCAGTGTTATATTAGTTTCAGGTGTCTGATATAGTGGTAGGTGTTTGGTTTTTTTTTTTTTTTCCTTCTTTTGTTTTATCTGTAAATATCACAAGTAACTTATGTAATAAAAAATTTAAGTTAAAAACACTTGCCACAATATATACATCCAAAATGATGCTGGGAATTGTGAGTGATGGTTTGAACTGCACATTTCTGATCTGTCTACTTTTCTGTACACATGCTAGAGTTTATTTAATAACCTTTTGGGAAAACACGATGGCTTGGCTAAAGCCTTCCAGCCAAATGCTGAGAAGTCCCAGGCTAAATTCAAAAGCCGCTCAAGTGAGTGCACTAAGCAGAGTATACCATCATCAACAGAGATCAACAAGAAAAGGGTCAAGGTAGGAGAACCCCATGAAGCTATGCTGTTCTGGCACACAATTAAAATCATAAATTTGTACAGCTGGGAGATATTAAGATGGGTTCACAGTCTCCTTTTCAAAGGAAGACAATGTGTGTAGTTACTTTGTGTCCCAAATATGTGTATATCTGTGTCCATCACCCACATTCGGCAGACATTTCCTGGGAGTAAGGTGGGTATATTTGTCTTTCAATTATCTGCAGGATAAAACAGTGTCTTAATATACATTCATCAGCTTTAATAAGTGTTAAGGCCTAATGGTGCCTCGAGAATTCCTAAAAATAAATACTTTGCTTTTGAATATTTTTGTGGGTTTTAAAGACCTAAGACGAGGTCAATTTCCTCTTTTCCTTCCTTCCTGCCTACCTTCCTATCATCATACCCGAAGAGTTCCAAAGCCCCTGAGATTTCTATTTGCCAGCATGGATTCGGGTTCCTCACCTGGGAACTGACCCTCAGACCAAGAAATGATGATCACATCAATGTCAGGATCAAGCACATCTCGAAGGTTTCGATCTAACTATTGTCTGGAGGTGCTTTTAAGTTGCTTTGAGCTCTACCAAACACATAATGAACATCGTCCACCTTGCTTGAGTCCAAGCCCTTCCAATTTCTTCCATTTCTCTCTTAACCTATATGGCCTGTGGATGGTGCCCCTGAGAATGGTTTAGTTTTAGCTGTACAGCCAGTGGGTGTAGAGACTGGCCATCATCACTTCATGGGGCAGGGCCATTCAAATTTTCTGAGTGGCAAAAGGAAAAACATTCAAGTGGGTACTCAGTGTTGATGAGACAAAACCTGTCCTAATTGTCTGTTTCCAAGAGATCAGACTGGTCACTCAAGTGACTTGTTTTTCCCGATTCCTCTGCATTTCATGAGAAAATACACAAAAGAGTCTGAAAAGTTATTTTTGATTTTAGCTGCTAGGTGACTTTTGTGGTAACAAGATACATAGCTTTAAGAACAATCCTTTCATTATCTCTTCAATTTTGCACATTCCAGGAAAAATAAACAGTATACCATGATATAATTTCTCATCGCCTATGAGATAAGTTATCATCACCTAACCTAATTAAGATCACTGTAAAAATAACTCCGGATTCCTCCGGGCCTTCACTGCCAATCTCCATTGTTCCATGCTTCTGAACAGTGTTTTGCTTCTCTCTATTTTTCTCCCTGAAGTATCACCTTTTCCCCTACTTAACTGCACGGCAGGCAGTTTCTCCCCCAGCGCTTTCTGTTGACTAAGCAATGTCGCTCAGAGTAACCAACACCGCCCACAGCTGTGTCCCACAATGGCTCCATGCTGCTAACGTTACATCTTGGGGAGGATTGGATCAGAGTGCCCTAACTGCTATAAACACTGGCGTTATTCATAAAAATGTGTAGAAGGAGGGATTTTCCGTGGGATTTCTTTACCTGTTTCCCCACCACAAAACAGTGAAAGAAACAGAACGGGTCATGGGCTGCTTGGCCTGTAATGCAAACTCACAGCTTGACAAGTCAATAAAGAGCCAATCCTCACCTCTCCAGCCACACTGAGCCTCCAAGGTTAGAGGCAAACACAGTTTGGATAAGTCTGCCCAGGGGGGTTAATGATCCTTATTATTTAGCTATTGTGTGCAAACACTAGGAAGGCAGTAATCTGAATTATCAAAGCCCCCATAACTGGCTTCTAACCTGCATACAAAGTTCAGAAGTTCCCTTTCGGTGGTTTGCTTATTCACCCTAACAGCCTTTTTAAATGTAACAAAATAAAGCCCAAAATAAAATAAAGGTAAAAACTGCTGTAATCACCTCCAGGAATTTAATGTAAACTTTGGGACAGGCAGGTTCTTCACTGCTTGGAAGAAAAACCACTTTGATTTAAAAAAAAAAAAAAATGTTCCTTAAGCCACAACTTGCTTTTCCTCTTCAGCTCTGACATTTTAGTCAATCTCAGAAACACCACATACCGTCCGAAATAACATAGAAGACAAGGTCCCGTGTTGCGTTTTACACTAACTCCTCACAACACACACACAGAAAGCCTGCTGAGATTTCACTTTCGTGTTACTATAAAACTGCCTATTTGGGTCACAGTGGTTTTATAAAGCATCACAGTTTTGTTTTCTTCTCTTCATTCTGAAAGTCCTAGAAATACTCTACGAAGGGCACGTGAGCCACCCAGGCGTCAGTGACCCAGGATCACGTCCCTGGAGTCCCAGGATTGAGATCCGCCTCGGGCTTTTTGCTCCTCCTCCTTCTGCCCCTCCTCCTGCTGACACTCTCTCAAATAAATAAATAAAATTGAAAGAAAGAAATAAAGAGAGGGAGAGAGAGGAAGAGAGGAAGGAAGGAAGGAAGGAAGGAAGGGAGGGAGGAAGGATGGGGCGCCTGGGTGGCTCAGTGGGTTAAGCCGCTGCCTTCGGCTCAGGTCATGATCTCAGGGTCCTGGGATCAAGTCCCGCATCAGGCTCTCTGCTCAGCAGGGAGCCTGCTTCCCTCTCTCTCTCTCTGTCTGCCTCTCCATCTACTTGTGATTTCTCTCTGTCAAATAAATAAATAAAATCTTAAAAAAAAAAAAAAAAAGAGAGAGGAAGGAAGGAAGGAAGAAAGAGAAAGAAAGAAAATGAAATGCTACCTTGAAGAGTGCGAATCAGCCTCTAAGGGCCCCATGCCCCAGTCCTCCTGCCCTGTGTGTCCCCTGAATGGCCTGGCTGGCAGACTTGTAGGACTAACAGGGTTCTGTGAAAACAACGGTGGGCAGCCTCCGCGCTGTGGGAGAAGACACTGAAGCTTCTGATTCGCTGTCTCTCGGATCACTTGCTCTGGGGAAGGCAGCTGCTACGCCAGGGGAACGCAGAAGCTGCCTTTGGATGAGACCCACGTGCCTGGCAATGGAAGCCTCCTGCCAACAGCCACGCACGTGAGCTCCCAGCCCCGCTCCAGCCCTGGAGAGGCCTCCACTGCTGCCCTGCGCAGCAGCCGGACGCCAGACCGGAGTCAGAACCACCCAGGCTCCTGGTCCATAGGCAACTAGGAAGTAACAAACGTTTATTGCTTTAAGTTGCTAAGTTTTAGCGTCACTGGTTATGTGGAAGTAAGAAATATACCAAGTGTTTATCTCATGTAGGTATATAAATAAATATTCAGAATTTAGGATAAGTGATGTTTTAGAGTATCAGTGCTTAAAATGCCAAATTGTAACAGCGTCAGCTCCATATTTCACATTTGATCAAAAGGAACAAATACCAAAAGACAATTATGAGAATCGGTTTTATGTTGATTCTTCAAATCAATCATTATTCCTTGTTCTTCTTGATCCTCACAGCTCAACTTTTAGCATTCATATAATTAACACAACTGTAAATGGATTTAATTCCTCAAGCTCATGGCTTGCCGCTTGAATATTTACATCATCTCATAAAACGGGTATTTTATCTTGTCATAGCCCAAGAACATATCAAGTAGGAAACATTTTATCTTTTAATTCAGGCATGACCTATTTGAAAAATGAAACAAATTGCATGAAGTAATTAGAGGAAAATATAGCCATTGTTGAATCTTCACTTCCAAAGGCGATACCCAAATGATTATACTTGTATTGTCGAATGCTCAAAATCTGTAAAATATCCTAAAAGGGTATTGATATTCAGATAAATCATAAATAATGCATATTTTTTCATTTTTGTAAAAAGATACAGTAGAACGATATTTTTTAAAAAATGGAACAAAAGTGGTCACTATTTATAGGGAAAGGAATAGGAAGGGCAGGGCGAAAGACGTGACAGCAGGGTCTCTCTGGATAGGTCTTATCAGAGCTTCAACTTTGGAATGAAGTTACTTCTTCACATGTGCAGTAGACTGAATTTATGAAATTGCTTACAAGTTGAAAATAAATGGAAATAAAGGAACCCCCAAGTATAAAACCACACAGAAAAAAAAAAAATTCAGGTGAGTGTAGGAAGACAGCATTTTGGTTACACATCCAGAGTGGGTTTGTTTTCAGAACAAATGGAATGCCACATCTTTACCCATGCATCTGCTGATGGACATCTGGGTTCTTTCCATAGTTTGGCTATTGCGGACATTGCTGCTGTAAACGTTTGGGTGCACGTGCCCCTTTAGATCACTACATTTGTATCTTGAGGGTAAATACCCAGTAGCGTGATTGTTGGGTCATAGGGTAGCTCTACTTTCAACTTTCTGAGGAACCTCCATACTGTTTTCCAGAGTGGTTGCACCAGCTTGCGTTCCCACTGACAGTGCAGGAGATGTGTGTGTGTGTGTGTGTGTGTGTACATATATATGTGTGTGTATACATATATATACATGTATATGTGTATATACACACATATATATGTATACACACACACACACACACACACACACACACTGGAAAACTATGCAGCCACCAAAAACACACAAAATTCTGCCATTTGCAACGACGTGGATGGAACCAGAGTATCTTGCTGAGCGAAATAAGTCAATCAGAGAAAGACAATTATCATATGATCTCTCTGATATGAGGAATTTGAGAGGCAGGGCGGGGAGTTATGGGGGGCAGGGAGGGGAAAAAATGAAACAAGATGGTACCAGGAAGGAGACAAACCATAAGAGACTCAATCTCAGGAAACAAACCTAGGGTTGCTGGAGGGGAGGTGGGGGAGGGAGAGGGTGGTGGGGTGATGGACAGCGGGGAGGGTCTGTGCTATGGTGAGTGCTGTGAATTGTGTAAGACTGATGATTCACAGACCTGTACCCCTGAAGCAAATTGTATGTTAATTAAGAAAATAATTAATTAAAAAATATGGAATGAAGAAAAAAGGAATCTTTAACTTTATTCAGCAGTCTTATTAATAGGAGTAATAGTGGTATTGTTGCTTCTAGTAATAATCATTATTAAAAGGGCATTACTTTTTCATATAGTTCTTGTAGAATAAAGCAAATAAGTAATTATGTTAATGCTGTTAACAATCAAGACTTCTAATGTAAAAGAAAAGATGCAGAAATAAACTCAAAGAAATAACAGTAATGTTAAATCTTAGCTGGAAATAACGGTATAGATTTATAATTTGCTTTCACTGTAAAGGCCTAGAAGCAAGGACATCCCCAGTAGCAATGAGTACCTCTAGCACCAGACTGTGATTCCCAAAAGCCATTCATTCCCCATAAGAAGGAACCAGTGTTCCTTGAAGGAATGACTAACTGCAGGTCTGTGGTCAGGAAATACAGAAGATAAATCAGAACGTTTCGTACCAGAAAGTGAGAGAGCTATTAAAGATGAATGAGGTTGAGATAAATCCCAGAAGACCGCACAAAGACCCATCAGTGAAGCTGGGACCATTCGGATATTTAAAAGAATTGGGGGGAGGGGAGAGAGAAAGAAAGAGAAAGGGAGGAAGGGGGGAGGGGGGAGCGAGAGAGTTTTGGTTTCTAAAACCAAAACTCAACAGTCCCCACAGGAGATTAACCACGGCATGAACTCCAACTCTTTAGACTAACGTTTGGCAAGTAAAGAGAAAGAATCAAGGATTTATCCTGTCTCTTATACGAGCTATGTTTCAGGGTAACCGAAATCCCCTAGTTGATGAAGAAAAACTTGTCTTTATTGAGGGATTTCAGCTAGTAAATGTGAAAGGAATGACTTAATTAGAATAAATCTACCATTTCACAACTCCTAATGAAATGACCGGTCCAGCGTTCGTGACGTCATGACAGCTAGAAACGTGCCTGCTGACGGCAGTTAGAAATACAGAGCAGCAAAATATCCTCGTCCAACAAGAGCTGAACTTGAATCTAATCCTATCTTTAGAACTAGAAGTCTTTAGTGCTAAATGCCTGTGACAGGGATAAAACAGCTATTGAAATGATGCTACAAGGGAGGAAGCAGAGAAATCTAGAAAGAGAGGCATTCTCACTGGACGAATGACCCGGTTTCTTCGAGGAGTGGACGGCGTGGCCAAAAGAAGGACGGAGGGTGAGAGCTCTAGGCTCAGAGGTACTTAGTCTGGTTTGGATCCTGATTCAAACGGAGCCACTGCCCCCAGATATGTCTGAGACCAGGGGAGGCAACTGGATAGGGGCTGGGAAGGAAACAGCAGGAAAATGTTCAGACACCTCATGTGTGGTAAAACGGCATTGTGATTACACAAGAAAATCACCCTATTTTTCGAGCCGCATGTTCAAGTACGTGGCTGTCACGTGACCCTGGGCTTGGATTTTCTTGGCCAGGACTTGGGCAGGAAAACAGAAAAGGATTCAATCCAGCAAGTGTGGCAGCCTTTTGAGAACGGTTAGATCTATCAGGTGGTGGGTACGTGAAAGTTTGTGAGCTTCTTCAGTTATGTTCGAAAATGTTCACAATAAAAAACTTCTTAGAACTACTGGTCATGCGCGTTTTACCTAGAATGATTTAGGTTCATCACTTCTCGGCTTTTTGGTTCAGATCAAGCGCAGAATGATTTCGGTTCATAAAACACAAAAAAGCCAGGGCACGTGTGCACTCCTCCATCAACAGCATAATTAACATTTCTGAAGGTAAATGTGCTTTGGTTATTTCCCTTAATACATCTTTGCTTTTCCATCTCCTTTTCACATTTCCCCATCTCCAAATTTCACTCACCCTGTAGGGCTCTATTCAAATTCTCCTCTCCCCCAAGGCTTTTCTAACTCTTCCTAGCTGGAAGTAATCACCTTGAACTTCTATCTAATTTTGGATGTGCCTCTTATGGCCTTTAACAGTTTCTCCCTTCCACTGTGATTATTTCTATGTTCTTGAGAGGAGAGCCAACATCTGATTCCAATGTGCCACTTACATACGCGTTATCTCCTTCAACACAGTGGTACCATGTATATCATGAACATTAATATTTGTTGAATATAGATCAATTTTTAAAGAACGGAAAACCCATGAAGGTGTTCTCGAGGGCACTGTCAGGGTTCTTTTCAAAAACTACATTTTCTGAAGTCAGAACTTTTAAAAGATTTTGTGATTTCAGAAAGGCTTCTGCTTCTCTCCAGCAAATAGGAGGGTACCTTCAGAAAGGAAGAACAGAGCCAAATGCAACTAACATTCAACACAGTGAGACTTTACTTTTAATAACTCCTCGATGAGGAGGATGCTTAATTACTTAGAAGAACATGCTTTCACATGAAAATATGCTAAATTTGCAAGTTAACTATAAAAGATAAGAAACTCATTCATTCACTCATTCACTCATTCATTCATTTTCGGATTAAAGAACATCTCAGTTAGCTGAAAACATCGAAAGCAATAAGATGATATTCAGTGAACCTGAAAAATGAACAAGATTGTGACTGAGATTTGTATCTCACTGGAGTGTTATAAAACTCAGTTATTACTGCAGTCATGCTCGGAAAATCCAACACCGCGACTTTAGAAGATATTAAAATCTGATAATAGCTGCTGTGTCTTCACCAAAAATCACCATGTTTCCCATGAACTTTTATCTTCCTCTGTAAACAGCATGGGAAATATCTATAGATATACTAAAATAAGTGAATATACATCATGCATAATGTATATATACACACGAAAAATACAGGTGCATATACATACATACCTGTACATATTCTAACTTGCAACAGTTACAAGCATATGTATTTTTTCATTCACATACATAGCTCGCAAGCTCGATTACGTCCTACACTATGGTGCTTATTCCTGACAGTTACAGTACATACTGTATGTATCACCTGGGCTTGTGTGTATGTAAAGGATACTATGTAGCCTACTCTGGACCACTCAGGATCCTTCTTCTCTTCGATTTTTGATTTTAGATCTTTAGTACTAAAGATGATCTTCCAAAATGAGAATGAAGGGGATTTCAACAACTTTTTTGGAAAAGAACATGTCCAGTTGTTAAACTGTGAAACAGGAAATGAGATAAAAAGATGTCTTCCCACACTCCAAACAAATAAATGACTTATACTGATCACTGATAAAACAGTTAGTGGGCAATCATTTCTGGCTGTATTAATATTTAAAGGATTTTTATGAATAAAAAGATCCATTAAAAAAAAAAAAAAAAGCTCCAAGGGAGTTTAAGCAGTAAGTAAATAAAGCAAAATAAAATAAAATGAAATGATGTTTCTAAAATTTTCTCTGCGGCAGAAAAGGTCTTGTGGAATTACTCCACTGACTTTAGAGTTGCATTCAAAGTGAGTATCATTCTATATGTATATATTTGTAAAGATTTTATTTATTTATTTGACAGAGAGAGAGCACAAGCAATGGGAGTGGCAGGTAGAGGGAGAGAGAGAAGAGGCTCCCCACAGAGCAAGGAGCCCGATGTGAGGCTCGATCCCAGGATCCTGGCATCATGACCTGAGCTGAAGGCAGAGGCTTAACCAACTAAGACACCCAGGCACCCCAGTGAAGATCATTCTAACAGAAGGAGAGAAAAAGAATTAAGGAAGAAATGAGAAGGTCATGCAGATCATACATACTTCGAAGCCTGAATATAGACTTTTTTGAGTTTTAGTTTTAGTTTTTAGTTTTAAAGACTACTTCAGAGTTTGGTCTTCTGGTCTTCTCAAAGTTCTACCTACCATCCTGTCACATCAAGAATGGCCTGGAAGGATGAGAGGAAGGTTACAAAACTTGGCCTGACAGATATGTCAAGAAAGGACTAGACATCAGGCTAGGCATGGACACAAGAATCACTCATTAGCTGCTGCCCCACAGTCTCTTCGAACTTCAGAACGGTGAGGTTTAACCAATCCTTCTTACATACAGTCATTTCATTCTCATTTCTGATGAGAATGGACTTTTGGCTGATAAATATAAATATATAAATATATAAATATAATTTCTTAAAAATTAATAATTTCTTAAAAATATCTTAATAATTTAATTTAATAATAATAATTTAATAATAATTTCTTAAAAATCTCTTAAGTGTTCATATTTTGGGACCATATGAGGATGCTATTTGTTATAGCAAAATCTGGGACAACTGAAATGTCCAAGAATTGAAAACTGAAAAGATAAATGAGTTATGATACTACAGTAAAATAAGATACCACGTCATGTGGACCCGGGGAAAAGTCTAGGATGCTTTGTTGAAGGGGGGCCAGTTGTAAAACCATACTTGTAAGATGATCCTGTCTTGTGTTTTTCCCCAGCAAACAGCCAGCAGTAAGTATTATGGAAAGGATGGGTTTAGGGGAGGGTTCTTGTCCTAAGCTACACATTTCTAGACAGTTTATCTTAAAAAAACAAAACAAAACAAAACAAAGCAAAAAAACTAACCATGTATTATCTTTATAATTGGAAAAAAAAATAAAAACCCACACAATAAGACACAAAACCAAGTACTTCCATAGTTCGCGCTTGTTCAAAATATCTTTTGAAAAGCCCTTTTGCTTTTTTATACCTGGTTTTACCCAAAGGATGCAAAAGTCTATATGTAACATCTTTGTGAAAAGTATTTTTCTCTAAAACAAATGTCCAGTCAGCTTATTAAAAGGAAGAAACACATAACGAACATATATTAAAGACCTATTATATCCTGATCAGGGTTTTACGAGTTTTGCTTCCCAGACAGTCTTATTTACTCCTTGTTTATTAAAACTCTAACTATATATGGCACACAGAGCCAAAGATGGACAGACAGTGTACCCTGGAAGAAAAGCTGCTCTAATAATTTCACTTTCAAATTGATGTGTATCTTTTTCTGTCTATATAGAGTGGTACATCTGTTATTATAAAGATAATACAAGTCTTGAAAAGATCCACATTTCCTTTTTACATCGACTACAGAGGGACCAACTTCATATTATTTAAAACACATTTGGAAATTTTAGTCACTCCACCTGTAAGACTTTCCAATGCCTTTAAGCAACTTATTTTCAGCATCTTCTTATTATTCAAATTACCTCTAAAATTAAGTAAAATACCAAGAGCAATGGGTAGGAAGGAAAAGCAATCTTTGACAAAAGACTTCCACACCAAATGCAGTTTTGGTCTTTTTTAAAAAATCTTACTATAGGCTAAGAGAAAGTAAGCTTCCTCATCAACTATACTCAAATGAAAGAGTAAAATAAAAGAGCAAGCTTCCCGCAGGCTCCTTTGGCCCTCTTATTTTAAGGGTTTTTTTGTTTTTGTTTTTTTACTTGATAAAAACACAGTTGCTCCTAGTGTGAAGTCAATTCTGTAGAAGTTGCTCAGTTAAATTCTATTCGGATACTACGTCGAATCTAGGAAAGCTTGCTCAGAGTAAAAATCAGCTCCATGGTTGAAAAGCTAAAAGACTGTCTCAATCCTTGAATGTATCTCCACAAATCTTTATTTTTAGTCTGCCATGTCTTCTACTCCTTGGTTGTTGAGATAAGAAGGTGAATGGGGCACACACGCCAATTTCCAAGAAGCTGCTGGACCGGGGGAGAAGACAGTCTGGACAGATACACAAAGCATCCCGAGCGCTCCCACACGGATGAGAACAGTGCATTCTGGGCACTTGGAAGAGGGATGACCGGCTGGGGGTAGGGATGGGGAGGCAGGGTGTGACTGCCTCTTCCAAGAACAGACGACAAGTTTAAAAGATGAGTATGAACATGCCTCCAAAGAAGAGGCAGGGAGGCGGAAGGCACTGCAAGCAGGTGGCACAGCCTGAGAAAAGAAATTAAGATGAAAACTCTCCTGCTCTGTGTGGGGAACCGCAAGCCCGTTGGTTGTGCTAAACTACAAAGCAAGCGACCGGCGCTGTCCCGGGTTCTAGCTGGACGGCTCTGGAGCGCGAAGCATGTAGAACAGCTGAGCACACCAGGAGTGGAGAAGGGGGTAAGGAACTGAGAAATGTTAGCAGACAGGCAGACACTGGGGACTGGCTGGCTGCTGGGTGGGGGAGGCTTTGAGGCAGGGAGAGAGGTGTCACTCCTCCTTGAGCTGCAGGCTTCTGGGAGTGTGGCTGGGAATGCTGGAGCTTTCTGCGCTGTGGGGACGGCACCCAGATCTCAGAGGAGGAGGAGGAGGAGGAGATCTGTGCTGGCTACTGGAGCAATGAAAAAACTCCAAAAGCAATCACCTAATCTCTCTGGGAAGCAAAATATCTCTGTGCATCTCATGGCTTTTGGGTTTCCTAGCTAACAGTGTCTCTGCTTTCCTCTCCTTTCTCTGGTCCTGTGGGTCCCTAGCGTCTGGCCAAGGAAAAGAGCCTCACTTGTAGGTCTGCCCAGAAGTTCTTAATATGCTGAGAGCTCAAATGAAGCCTGAGAAGACTTCTTTGGTCAGTCTCTCTTTCCCAAAGTTTTGTTCAAAATAGCCCTTGAGCGATGGATACCCTTAGATTAATTTTAAAGATGCCCAGACTGGTATTAGGGCAAATAAAATCTCCTGAGTCCACAAGTCAGACAGCCTTTTGCCTTCTTCCAAGTGACCCTGGAAAATGGAAGCTCTGGGCTCTTCATTGACAGATTCAAAGACAGAAGAAGGACTAGGCTGGGAGACTAGTGACCTGGCATTCAATTTTGGAAACGCTTTGTTTTCGGAGCCTCAGTGCACCCAGTGGGAAGTCGGCAGCAGCGACTGGGCAGGCTGGTCTGCGTCCTGGGGCAGAAATCCGAGCTGGAAAACAATGTGACGTGGGCCACGGGCAGGAAGGAGAGGCATGTCCACGAGAAAAACAGAAGGGATGAGAGAGAAGTGAAGAAGCAAGAGACACAGGGGACTAGAAGGCGTCAGAAAGAGCGGGCGTGGGGGGACAGCAGGGTCTCCCACAGTGCAGAGCACGCTCCGGGGAAGCGTCAAGGCAGATGCCAGGATGCAGGGGGTTTAGAAATGAAGCATCTGGAAGCCCCCGGCAGGAAGTCCATCTGGAGACATCCGAACAAGAAGAGGAAGTCGTGTTTTCGGGCATCTAGCGGGGAGAGGGAACTGGGGAGCCGGTTTCAATACGGGGAGTCGGGCCCACACAGGGCCACAGCCTTCAACCCGTGGGTTAGGACTTCGGCAACCGCGTTGTTACAAAAAAGCTGCAAGATTCCGAGTCACAGGAGTCCTGCAGGGATGTTGTTGTCCGTCTTCCCAACCTCAGAGGCAGGAGGGGGCGGAGAAGAAGAAACACCACACTGTGCTTCTAGAGCCTTTACGTCCACGCTTTAATATCACAGCCCATAAAACGACAGGAAATAACAGAAGGCAAATAATTTAAACTGTCCTGGCTGTTGTCAGCAATGGTGGGAGTGCCTCTGTGTTTCCATCGGCAGGGGCGCATTCTTTCCAAACCCCAGAAGTGTGAGCCGTTTGAACCGCAGGGGAAATTATAGTCCGATACTATCCAAAAGGTTAGCATGATATAGCTAAATTATCTCTGCCTGTCACAGGTTAAAGAACATTTAAATTCTGGAAGTTCACATCAGCTTTTTCTAGATAACAAATCTTAAGTACCTTCCTATATTCACTCAATTAGTGATCTTGGGCCTTGATAACACTGCAGAGAGAAACTTTCCAACTATCATTCAAATCATATCTAAAAAGGTGGTCATAAATATTTTAAAACCTAAGTGAACTAATAAGACCTAGACCCATTAAGGATAAGATCTTTTACAACAAATTAAATAAAACAATTTATTGAAGTCTGGACTCAAGATAAGCTAGATTTACTAGCTGACCTTTTATTCATTTAAAGAACAAAATTAGCTCTAATTGCATTAGAATGGAATCCAGTAAATTTCCCCAAGTCTTCTAATGTGGCATCCGTGTAAGAACGGCTGTAATTGTTTACAAGTAAGATGGAAATGCTTTGATTATAATCTTTCCACTTGTTTTACTGTGTAGTAAAAGCATTTCCCCAAACCTACAGCCAGTTTTCCGGACAGCCTGCTATTTTTTCCCTTACACATACTGCATGTTTGGTGTTAATGAACAAACTACAACATGCCAGGGGAGGAAATTAAGCTTGGAGATTTCATCATAAGTTTAGGTCAGTAACAATGACAGAGTCAGAGACGGAGGCCAAGAACTCGTTGTCTGCGAAAGGCAGAAAAGGGCCAAAGGCCTGGACAGGAAAAATTTTAACTACCTGCTTCCCCTCGGGATCACAGCTGAGACATATGGGTTTGGGTCTGTTGAATTTATAAGTACAATAAGGCAGCAAGAATAAAGTGCACAGCCCACAGCTTGTGTCCCAGCTGCTGGGGAACTTCATCGGTAATGATGCTACCACTTGTCCCTAGCATTACAAGGCAGTCATTTGCCGTACACTTTAGAATATAGTGATGCTAGGGATTTTCTGGGGTGGGGTGGGACTTGTTCCTGTTACTTGGTTTCTAATATAGGCAAAATACCTATGAAATGTTTTAGTCTCACTGGCAAGCCATCCAGGGCAAAACAAAACTATCAGCATCCTTCCGTCTTTTCTTCCTTTTAATCAAAAGCAGACAGTTTTATTGTAAGGGAGACAAATGAAAAATAGGACAGCAAAGGGCCTTCTAAGTCTGATAGCACGGTGCTCTGAAATGTTCCTGAGCTTTACTTCTAAAGGATCATTTTTTATTTTTTTACAAGATTTATTTATTTATTTTTGTAAGTGAACAGAGAAAGAGAGAGGGGGGGGGTGTGCAAGCACCTGTACATGAACATGAGGAGGGGGGAGGGGCAGAGGGAGAAGGAGACGCCCCACTGAGCAGAGAGAACCCTGGGAACCCTGGGATCATGAGGAGCAAAGGCAGATGCTTAACCACTGAGCCACCCAGCTGCCTAAAGGATCATTTTTTGAAACTAATAAGCTTTGCTTGGCCTCCTCAGCATGCTTTTATAAAAATATGAACGATGGCTGCCTTTTCTTAAATAAAACGTTATCTGTCATTTCTGCCTGCCCCTTGCCCCTTATCTAATCAGAGTCCTCTTTCCTTCTGGAACTACCACTGCTGCTCCTGACAGGCTGTCTTCGTGGCCGCAGGTGCTGGAGCCAGGCATGCGGAGCCCTGGGCAGCATCCCAGCCGCGGCTGCCTTGGACCATGTCTGCCACCAAACAGGGGCAAGACGGAGCAAAAGACAGTGAGCAGAGTCCTAACGATACGTCTTGAACCCTGGATACCGCCTCACCTAAAGTCAAAGAAGCCTCTCTTACTTTGTCCTTCCAGCTGGTTTGATTTGGGCTTCCGTTACTTGAGACTAGAAGCCCTGATTAACACAAAAGCAAACCCGAGCGTTCCACCTAGAGAGGAGAAGTTTCGTTAGCCTTCCTCGGGAGTGTGCTCCGACGCTCTACCCTTGGATCGGAGGCTGCTGCAAGAAAAATACAAAACTGTCTTTGTGTCTGTTGTTAAAAGCTGCTACGGGTTGTCAGCTGGTTCCATATGGAAATAAAGTTTTAAATTTGGTGCCTTGAAAAACTTGGTCTCTCCTCAGAAGCTCGGAGGTACCTTCCTTTTCGGAACTGTATTCCACTGTTCGCCCTTCCTGCTAGGAAGCCAGAATCCCATCTGATGTGCAATCATTCGCTTCTTCTTCCTTTTCTTGGTATTAGTTTCCTATTCCTTTTTTCTAATAACTTTATTATTCTCTCTTTAAGCTACCGTAAATTTGTTTAGACTGGAAAAAAAATTATATATCAATAAACAACGTTCCACATAAAGAGGGAAAATGCAGAAAGCAGGATAAAAATCAGTTGTTATTATTTCTCTAAAGAACTTATCAATAAAAACCACAACACACATTTCACCCTGTTAAATGTCTTTCAGCTAAACCTGGTTACATTTTAAAATGTAAAATGCTTATTTTCTTTAAAAATATTTTCAACAATTATTCTTATAATTGCTCACGATTATTCTCTACTTCTAGCTGTACTGTCAAAAAGCATTATTCGGGAAAGTTTGGATCATAAAAAGATAACAAGTATCTATAAATATTTACTTTTTAAAGATTAAATTCTTTATGATATTTTTCAAGATTAATAAGAAATCTGAGCTCCCGTTTTCATAATACATATGATTTAGAAATTCATTAAAAAGTCCCTCCCAGAAATAGCGAAGTCCCATAAACTGCAACAAAAAACAGAATTACTTACGCAAAAAGGAAAGCATCCACCTCTGCTAAGAGAGGTCTGATTAATGAAAGTTCCAGAATCATAAGGAATCTGATAATACGCAGGGCTGTGCTGACAGTGGAACCCAAAACGCTGGCAGAAAGAAAACTGTAATTGCCAGCAGGAAAGTGGTCACTGTAAAATATTTCAGGATATAATTTGCCTATTTTGGGAAAGGGTTACATCTATAAAAAGGGAAGCTATTGTCATCTCTCTTGTCAAAAGAAAATTTAGAATTATCATTGATAATAACATTGTTCTCTGAAAGGCTTCATAAATGATTTTGTGTCACTTGATCAAATATATTATTAGAGTAATTGGAAAAATGACCAACGATTACTGGATGTTTCGCAAGGAAAGCTCAAGTCATGATCCTTTCTCTGGGGAGCTCACTGTGTAAGGTCACCAGCATCCTGAGGGCAGAGGGACCAGGGCACAATTTCTCCACCACAGGAACCCCCCATATGGACCAGCCGCAGTAAAACAGCTAACAGACTAGTAGGGGACTGACAAGGAAAGAGGTCTGCTCAAGGGGAAAGGCAGGGCTCTGGACGGAGAAAAAGACAGACACCTCCTTCTCAGGGCTGGCCGAGGGCAGCAAGAAAGAGGCAACTCAGAAATGCGGCGGGGGGAGTCTCTAACCCCCTATCTGCTGCTATTGTTCACCCTAATCTTTACACAGATTTCATTTTTTTCTGAATACATTGCCAATATTTACAATTATCTTTCCTTTTAATGAGAAGTTCCTTTAACAGAATTTTGAACTTAAAAAATAGAGCCACACACATTTTGAGCCTAGAAGAGCTGCAGGCCCCGTTCTGCCCTGTCTTTCCTGCCAGTCTTGTCAAACAGGCCCTGTCCCCAAGATACTCCCATCATGAGAGTTTGCTCAATTTTCTTCATAGAAATGGAGAGATAAGTGAATGCTGTAAGCTAGCTCATGCTTCCTAATTGGCTCAACTAACTCAGCCAATGGTAAAGACCGGGACGTCAAATACGATGGCCACGCTGTGTTGCCCCTTGCCCATCTTGAGCCGGTGGACACTCTACTCACCTGCTCTTTGCCCCCAGGTGCAAGCGTGACCTCACGATCCCCATCAGCACAGGCCCACAGCTGTTCCTGGACAAGCCCAGACCCTCTTGACAGGTGGGCCAGGCTGAGTCTTTGCAATTTACTTAAATGCTTAAATGCTCTTCCCACTCGTACTGCTCAAGAACTTTATAGATGTGGGGATTACAACTTCAGGGTCACTGTTCTAGTTTCATCTTCATTACTGACTAAGGGCAACTCTGGAGCCCCGTTCCTGGGGGACATGTTAAAGGAATCGGAGGTCCTTGCTAAGGCATCTTGAACTCTGATGCTTCTGTGGTGGTGGCACCAGACTCCCCCACAGCCCCTCTGGAACACGGATTCCAGGCATGTTAAAGGAAGGCAAAAACAAGGTGCGTCTGTCCTGCTACGAGGAACAACATCAGAGAACAGAGGAAACAGTCTAACCTCAAAGTACTTTCCCAGATCAAGGGCAGAAGACCTTCTTTATTTCGGAAAATTCAGAAACTAAGTATTGTCTTAAAGATCTTCCAATGAGAGGGTATAATTTGAACCCTGTAAAGCTGTTTCCTTTTCCCCGTAATTTCAAAAAACTATCCTCTGCTTGTTCTTCAGCAATAAACAAACCCGGACTATTCAGACTCCCCTTTCTGAATCCCACTCTGCTCGTTAATGTCACTTCAAAAGACTGCTGTAGCCCCAAGTGTGTACGAACTAAGTAAAGGCACATTTCTAAGAATCTACCTACCCTTTTCCATTATTACTGCCATGGCATAGGCCGTTTATCCTTATGCTACAAGAACAAAAGATCACTTTTAATTTCATATAATTTACGTGTGTCATAAAATATTATTTTAATTTTTTCCAACCATTTCTAGCTTTGCGAGCCATCCAAAAACTGGCAGTGGGATAGATTTGGGCTCATGGGCCATAGTGTGCTGATCCTTGATTTAGATTTAAAAAAAAAAGCTCTTTACTGATTAAGAAATATTTTACATAAAATCCTATTACTATGTGACTTGGGCCTCTTTTTCTCTCTCATTTTAATTTAAAATGTAATCTATTTCACTTTATTTATTCCCTTGTTCATTATAAGAATTTCCTTGTGTCTGACTTCGGCCAAGTAATTAATGATTCATGTAACATGGGGCTATTTACCTAAATGTTTGAAAGTTCACATATTATATAATGTTATACTTTCATGGGCAATGTGTCTACAATGTCTGAGAATTATAATTTCCCTAATACTGGACAGTCTACCCTAGGATAACAGGATCCATTCCTCATGCTTCCCAGTATCTTAGGTATATGAGTGATTTGTTGAGAGGAGAAAAAGTTAAGAGGAATATTATTATCAAAGTCTTTTCACGGACCTTATTCCTCTAAAGGAAATGAGCAAGCCAAATCTTTTGTGTAAGTAAAGATTAAGTAATGGTCAGTTACTGAGAAAACAGCTATAAATGTGATAAGAGAAAAGCACTTGTTGAATGAAAAATAAGAGTATCTTCCCTTTAGAGGCATGAGCCCAAGTACAGAATTTCCAAAAAGACAGTATCAATAGCTACTCTGGTTGGGTCTCCCTGCTAATCAGCCTTCTACCGTCAAGCAAGAAGGACATCAGTCACATTCTTGTAGCTAAAACAGAAGGCATGGGGTAAGAGAGTATCTGGTTTAAGAGCTGTATCTACAGTGTTTTTGTTACACTGTCTAAGCTTGTGAGTAACACTACCACTCGCTGTCTAGGTTTCTACTGACAGAACCAAAAAGAGTAATGTGGAAATCATGTGGATGATTTAGGCGAGAAAAGGATGAACTATCTGGATTTTTTTCTTCTTCCTTCAATCTTCAGAAGAACAGACATTTTCCAGGAAGACCATGTTCGCCTCTACAACATCACTCATCATCATGATATTGGACCCTTTCATTGCATTACATCTGGAACTCACAAAAGCAAGAGCATAAAATACAAACTTTTAAGACGGAATGAACCACTGAGAACACGGAGCATATTTCCTGTTGCCTACTCTCCCCACTACGTAAGTGCACGGCTCCTACTTTCATGATGATGGCTAAAAACGGAATGAAATTTCAAACCCATTTTCTACACAATATTTGGTTGTTTGCAATGTAAACAAATCCATTTTCAGGCTTACTGGTGAAAAATAAGGTTGTAAACTAGTACTTTTAGCTTGCGGAATTCATTTCCATGATAAACAGTATGGTTTTTACAACAAGAAGAATGAATGATTTTTAACATAACTTATGAAAAGAAATTAAGGTTTATTATCACCTTATTAAAATCACGTAAGAGTACTTATTGGAGGCCTTAATTCATATCCCAAAAATGAGTAAAAGAAACAAAGCCAACTAATCTACTTTGAAGAAGGTGCGCGGATAGGACGATTCTGTGAAAATGAAGACGAACGGTGAGCGTAGGGTTTCTATTTTCAGTCCCCTCTTCAACAAACAAGCAAACAAATGAGCTGATAATTCAGCCTTCCACGGTTATTATTACATACTGTTTCACCCAGCCTTGGGCGATATCTTTGTTTTCAGGTACAGAATAAAACCATGAGCATCTGCGTTCTTTGTCACGGGAGGCAGAGAACACACACTTGGGAAGGACAAATACCACACCCACTGGGCAGAATATGCCAGTTACTCCACTCAACGTATAGTTTCTTCCTTTTCAGACAACCAGGACCTTAGGGATTACGCAGACACAAGGTCATGTCTTTCAAAAAGAGAAAAAGAACAAGAAATAAGGGATCCTCTATGTCAAATAAGGCAGTAAGCATTTCCTCTGAGGAAGGAACCGATACAATTTGAAAATGAAGAATTCTCAAAGTAAAGCTTGACCCTCCGTGTTCATACCTGGAAAAGGTTAGAGTCCTAAACCCATTAGGAAAGAGCAGAGAAGGTTAAGCTCCACGTATCTCGCTCTAATTGAAAACGGGTCTACTTACATCTTGTCTTGGCCGGCACCAACTCTGAGAGTCAGTCGGGGGATGACCGGACTTGGGGCCGGGACAACGGGCTCCACTTTGATCTGTTGAAGTCATTACATCAGAGTTAAATGCATTTTCAACAAAATTCCTCCCACCTCTTCTCCTCCTTCCTCATCTCCACAAACCTGATAAGCCAGTTTAAGCCTCAAAATGTGGCGAAAATGCTAGCAGCAAGGACAATCAGGGTTATTTTTGATTCTGTTTCTCAACAGCTGCAGGCTCTCCGGCTTCAGGAGAAATTCTACAAACTTGAATTACTTCATGTAGGTGATGGCAATTATGGCTGTATTTTCTTAGTTTTGGTTAAGTTCTTGGATTTTACTGTTAGAAGTTCTACACAAAAACTCATCTAGTCTGGTGAACATTTGGGGAACATTTAAGTAATGGCCAGACTTCACGTAAACAGAAAAAAGTGCAATGACATCTGCACCTATAAGATAAAATGTACGTATATGGGACCTGAAAAACACGAAACTTGTCCTGAGTTTGCATTGTCATACAAGAAAAATGGTAATACCAAGTGTAACGGCAGCATGACACTGCTGGTTTTGGGGCTAGTAGTCAGTAGACCTGAAATTCTGTAGAAGAAAAAATAGAGATTTTTTTCAGGATTTGTAGTGAAGGCGAGAGCTGCTGAACAGGCTGACGATCTTCACAAATATTTGAGCCAATGGTCAGAGAGGGACCACACGATCCTGGATGATTCTGAAGGGGCTCCTCACACGTGCTGGTGTGAAGACCCTCCAGTACGATGTTCTGAATGAACAAAGTGAAAAAAAGCTCCGCAGGTCACGTCGTCACCCGCATCGGAGTCCTCCCACACGTGTCTGACTGGTATATCTGGCGGGACAGTTTTTTTGTTGAATGGAATGGTACAGGCACGGGGAGATGTTCAGCGTCTCTGGCCTTGGGATCCTGCCTCCTGCTAGGCCCTGTGATGACCAGTGGCAAACCACTGACTCACCTATTTCAAGCCCAAGAATTAAATCCTAACAGGGTGGTGTGGTAGTTCTAAAGGGGAATGACTCCGTAACTTAATGCTCCATGTACTATCTCTTCTAGTTCCTGTATTGCACGTCAATCACATTTACTATTTTTCTTATGTTCTTAACTATCCCCCTGGAGTTTTTTTTGTTTTTGTTTTTTAAATCCATCGTCACATCAAGACTTGTGGTTTCAACCATTCTCATGAACAACGCCTGGCACCATGGAGGCATCGAGTACTTACTGAGTTAACAACTCAAGCAGAGCACCCTCAACTCCCTGCCTCGTGGTTATTTCCCCATCTGTCCGGAGCAATCTGAAATCATCCTTAAGGGCACTGAGGAATTCCAAAGGAAATTTTCAAGATTGCATAAACATGTACCAACAGCAATCCCGGTTCTGCCCCTGCCTTCAAGGCTGTTTATCTGGATTATCCGCTGGGCTCGGGAAGGGCAGAGACCACGTCCGGCTTGTTTACTTCTGCTTCGCAGCGCCCAGCGCAGGCTGACCTGTCCTAAGTGCGCAAGACACAGTGAAAGAAGGTGTCTGAAGCCGTGACTGCAAACCCTTACTTCTTTCCAGACCTATCTCCTGTGATTTCCTTTCCTCTTTTGCCCCTCAGACTCCACAGGAAAACCCACTGAGGTGGCCAGGCAGGAGAGCTTCTGCAGCCCCTCCACACCACGGGCTTCTCCACACGGGCCACCAGACCAGAGGCCGTGTCCTCTGGTCTCTTGAAGAAACTTCCTCCTCACGTAGGCATCTTCAACTTTGTAGTTCCACAATTTTCCGCTAGCTTTTAAATGTGCTCGATGATCTTAGAAAACCCGTCTGCCCTTCAGCCTCTCGCTGACAACCTCTTCTGTTTTTCAGTCTCACATCTTTGTCTCCTTCCTCAGGTAATCATTCGCCAAATCACTCCAGCTCCTTTCTCTCCCAAGCAGGCCACTAACACCACTCTCCCCAGACTCTGGTTGTTTCCTGAGGTCTTGGTCTAGTTTTCCACTGGGGACCTTATCACACTCCTTCTTCCTCCTCTACCAGGTCGTCTCCCTTTGCCTGTCCTAATTTGGCCCCTGCTCCTTGTCCCTCAACACGTTCTTCCATGAGCTCATCCATGTTCATGGTTTCCATGGAAGGTTTTTACGATATGTCACTGTCTTCAAAATCTCCGTCTCTAGACTAGCACTGATTGAAGATAAGACCAAAATAGAATATTGCCTACTGAACATTTTGAACTCAATATCCTGTGTTTCATCTCACCACATCTAAACTTTAACTTATCAACTTCCCCACAAAAACCTGCTCCTCTAAACGGTCTCATTTTGGCGCAGGTCTCCTCCATCTGCCCAGTTCTCTGGACAGTATGTCTGGTGGTTCCTCTTAAGGCCCTAGAGGACCAAGGGCCATTGGGGCAGGATCAGGGCAAGATCCATGCACAACTAGCTAGGGTTTGCACCCTCTTCCCCCCGTTCCTCTTTTAACAGAAAGCTCCAGATCTAAATGAATCTGAAAACCAACAGTTTGGTCTATTTTGTAAACTATTAAGATTTCTCTATTTTTCTCACCTTTCTGTATTATCTGCGGAAAAACAGACAAATACATCCAAAACAAACAAACATTTTAAACACTTACTTCTTGTGCCAGGCTCTCTGGTCGCTATTTCTCAGATGTTCTCATGTAGGTGTTTTAACAAGTATGTGGAATAGGCATTAGGGTTTCTGTTTTACAGGCAACCTGATCATAGAGGAAGCAATCATTTTTCCTTTTCCTTTTTCTGTTCTAAGGTCACAGCAACAGCAAAACTAGGACTGGATTCAGCTGTTTTGTTTCAGAGAACGGAAAACTACACAAAGTTCCTCTATCTTTTTAATTCTAAAAAACTTCGGGGTTATATGGTCCTAAATGATGAGTAATAGTCCACATTCCTTCAGTCTGCATTTAACCTTTTTTAAAGCTTTATTTAAAAATAAAGCTGCTTTACCTGGAGAAAGATCTCTCCTATTATTATGCTTCTCATCGTCATTTGGTTCATGTCTATCACCACACCACACAGGAATTGCAGCTCATGCCTGCATAGCACAAAGTGTGTTCCATATACAGGATGCACTTTGCTCTTTGAACTCTGGAAGTTGGGTGTGGGAGGTATTATCATTCCCAAATATTGGGGACCAGAAGGATTAAGTGGCTTGCCAAAAGTGAAAAGTTAGTAACTGATAGACCTGTAGGTCCCGACACTATACCCACCCTCCCTCCCACCATGCTGCTGAGTCTTTTGTTCTGGTAATGCTGGGGTCTTACATAGGGGTTCCTTCCTCACTTTCTCTGTAAATGTCTCTTAAGGTAAATGACATATACTAGTGAGATGGGTAGGGTTGGTGGTGGTTGTTTTTTAGAGAGGCAGAGAGAGGGGAGCAGGGGAGGTGAGGGCAGAGGGAGAGAGAGAGAGAATGTTAAGTAGGCTCCATGCAGCACTGAGCCTGACGTGGGGCTCGATCTCACGGCCTTGAGACCAGGAGCTGAGACAAAACCAAGACTTGGATTCTTAACCGACTGAAGACTTACGTGCCCCTAGCATTGGTTGTAAAACACTTTTTCTCCACGTAAGGCTGACTAGCTGGACATCATGGTTGACTTCGGCCTCACCTCCATTCAACTAACCTGGCTGGGGTTCAGTTGAGTACCTCATTTTGAGTACCTCGTCAGGATAAAAGAATCAAGGCATGGTTTATTTATGTCCTACTTTTAAAAAAAGTTATGTATGTATGTATATATGATATGTTTAAAAAAAATAAGCAAACAAAATAGAGATACATTTTGTAAGTCCAATTAAAAATGGTATATATGTGCCCTGAAGACAAAGATATTTCATGAACTTGTGGAATTAACGAATGATTCAGAACCCGTTACCTCAGCTCCAAATTTTACCTTAGGGTACAATTAGGGTGACCATATTATCCAGAGACACCTTTGAGAGTGAAAGTGGGAGCTGTTATTTACATCACAAAAGTGTGCACACGGGGACTGTCCTAGGCCAACCAGGACATACAGCAACCCTCCCTACAAATACTTAAAACGTCAGTTTCATTCTTAAAGAAGCTGAATAGGACTTAACCTAAGGATAATATTCAAGCAAGTACAAAAAAAGGTTAACGAGGATGCTAATAATACAGACACAGAAAACACCATCTCTAAATTAAAATTTCCGACCAGACTTCCATTTGCATTAACTTCATCCAAATGCCTACCAAAATAAAAACAAAGACATGTCCTGCATTCACAAAGCGACTGCTCATGTGTCCTTCCCAGAAACCAATAAACTAAATAAATGACTATTATTTGAATTACTTAACCCATACGACTAAGGCCATCTTTTAATGGCAGGAAGCCAAACTCTGGGGACAACATGAGCTTCTAAGGGTTAAAATAAAAGCATTGCACTTGAGAGGGAGCTGAGAATTGGGGCGCACAGAGCATTTACAGTGGATTACTAAGCTTCCCAATCCACCAAAGAGCAAAGTCCAGTAATAGAAGACTCCTTTGTAGCTAACTAAAAATACATTGTCAGTGGATTTGTCCAGTTTTATGTATAAGCAATACTGCTTTCACCTGAACTAATACTAGTAGTCATATAAGCCCCTTATTGCCATGTGCTGCATTTTTTTTGCTAATCTTCAAGGATTTAGCTTCTTTGCCACATACCTCAGGGCACCAACTGATAAAGCTCTAACTCTCCATTTTTCCAGGACACCAGCCGTGCGGCCTTGCAAAAAATGAAAATCGCTCAAGAGATTTAAAGGGGAAATTTATTTTTAAAATCCTGACTTGAAGCAAAGAGGTGGATTTTTAAAAAGCTTATCTATAAAGAATCAGTTTAAATTTAAATTCTATCTTGGAACTCTCTCATGCATGCCAGCTTTAAAGTTTATCTTCTGACAGGGACTTTCTGCAAAGGTAATGGGCAGCTTTGTCAATATAATCTGGCCAAGTTTTTATTTTCTATTTTTTTAACGTTAAACTTCTTTCATTTAAAAAAAAAAAAAATGTGTGGCTGATAGGGTGGCAGCAAGTTCAGCGAATGCCAGTTCAGATTCCCATCTATGCTAACAGGTCAGCAAAATATTCCCGAAATAGGGCTGCTGAAGAGCTAATAATTTTAATAAGCTAACATTCTGGATGCGGAATCATGATAACCAGTGAGCACCTTTTGTCTTTCTTAGCAATTAAGGTCTTTACATTAATTCTATTTAGAAACATGGTCTAAATACTGATAAGCTGTTTAAGACATTAAAAAGATAGTCCGGGGCGCCTGGGTGGTTCAGTGGGTTAGGTCTCTGCCTTCAGCTCGGGTCGTGCTCTCAGGGTCCTGGGATCGAGCCCCGCGTTGTGCTCTCTACTCGGCGGGGAGCCCGCTTCTCCCTCTCTCTCTGCCTGCATCTCTGCCTGCCTGTGATCTCTGTCTGTCAAATAATTGAAAAAAATCTTAAAAAAAAAAAAAAGAAGAAGAAGAAGTTCTACGGTGTGGTCAAGGATGACAAGTGGAATCCAGCAAGGGCAACTAGAACAGAACGCAGTCTTTCACAAAGTTCATCTTCACGGAGAGTTGCAGATGGCCTCTGGCAAATGTCTCTGAATTTAAACACACTCCTATAAACGTTACTGGTTTCCTCTTGGAACAGACAGTAATAAGAAACAGGAAGAGAGTATCTCTCCCTTTCTACTGGGCTATTGTATTGACTGAAAACCCTTCATTTCACTAGTCAATTATGAGAGCTGATGAGAAAAGACTGGGAATGAGAGTACTTGACTCCAAGCAGAGGGAAAAACAATGACAACGTTTTGTTAAAGGCACAAACCGTAAAAATATATGTTTATAAAAAATATATGTTTATAAAAAATAAAAAATTAAAAAAAAAAAAAAAAAAAAGGCACAAACCGGTACAACTATCCGTCATTCTCTAAAAAGCAAACTGTTTAAATTCAATAAAAGATTATCTGAGGGCAAATGCTAAGGGATTTGGGGATAGATTAAAGAAATGTGAAACATTTTAATTGTTCTGATAACTGGTCATTAAAGCACAGAGGACCGCGATTGCCCACTCTTTGAAATACGGCGGCTGAAGAGGAGCTCTCTAAGGTCTCCTCAGGGACTACAATTTTCTAAAGTCATGATGTTCACCTTACTCTGGAGTGTCAAACCACGTTTATCCCCTCATCAGCTCTGTCTGAGGTGACTGGCTGAGAAGGCCATTTTGGGTGACAGAGAACACAGGCTTCCCTCAGACGGAGCTGGGGCCACGTCCCAGCTCCACCACCCAGCAGCTACAGCAAGCTACTCGAACTTTCTGTGCAGTTTTTCAACTCAAAACAGCAGCCAACAGCACCAAACCTTATTAGGTGTCAGGAGGATTAATTAATTGAATTCTGGCCCGGTCTGGTGCCCGTATGCACTAAGTAGCAGCTGCTAGAATCATTTGCTGTCTGGGTTAGTTCCTCCAACAGTGGACGTTAGCTCAAAATAACATTCATCGATCAAGAGGATAAAAATTAGGGGAATCCTTTATAGAATTTGTGACCTTTCCATTACAAGCAAATCTCAATTATCTGTGGGTTGACCATTCATATAATTGTTTATAAGCAAATTCTGGAGAGTCATCTTAAATGACACCAACTGGTCTTTTTCTTGGAGAAGATATTAAACTATAGTTTTTAAGCAGAGTTGGCCATCCTTTATGATGATGCTGTCTCTTTCCGGTACTGAATGGGAAGGAGACAGAAGGAAGGGAGCAGTGGGTCAGAGAGGTCCGAAGAAGCTGGGGAATAACTCGTTAAGTGGCAGAGCTAGTATTTAGTTCCAAGTCAGTCTGACTGCCAAAGCCCACAGTCTTCCTGGGCCAGCACTATTTATCCACAGTTGTGACATCATCATTTTGGGGATGACACTCTACCATGCCTTCCCAGATCATACTCAAGAGCATAAAAACCTATCTCCAAATCTAACGATTCAATTCCACTAACAAATAGTGAAGATATTTTCTTATTCAATTTTCTCACAGCAATCCTCCTTCCAAAAAAAAAAACACTTAAAATACCGAGAGGCAATGTGAATTAAAGTAGTCCTGTAACATTCCTCTCAACTTCAAAAACCCTCCGCTGATAAATTAGGTCACGTGGTACATACACCGACCGACACAAGCACAAATGGGAAAGTGTAACTGATCTGAAAGGCACAGCTAGGTTTCTCGCCACTGAAGCTATCACGTCATGTTTGCGCCTGTTCAGCATAATTGCTCTTAATGTGTTGTCCATAAAAAGTTAGTTTGCTTCTATTTAAAAGACCAGACTCCTAACCTTGACTAGTGCATTACTCACCAGTGGATCATTACCTCCACTAGAAAAAATATTTTTCCTCCCGATGATGCAGCCACTAAGCCAGGTGCCTGGCATACATTATTTTAATTAATCCTTTTTTATTTAATGTAGGCAAGTGTAGTGGCTAAGAAACATCAGTCATGGCATCTGAGAGCCTGGGTGGAAATCGCGGCTCCTGCTCAATCACTTCCAAGGTGTGTGATTGCGGACAACCTTATTCATTTTTCCAAGCCTCAGTTTCTCATCTTAAAATAAAAGCAATTACAGTATTTACCTTATAGAGGTGTGGTGAGAAATTAAACTTAATGTAGTGTTTACATGGTGTTGAGCATATCATAATTACTCAATAAATATTAACTATTAGTGTTTCCTGCTTTTCAATGAGTGTTACCACATCCCTACTTTAAAGATGGAGTGCCTAAGGAATAAAGAAACTAAAAAAAAAAAAAAATGCCCTGGATCTTAACTCAGATTCGCTGGATTTCCGAGCCCAAGGCTCCTTGAACCTACCATGCAGATCCCCATCTAACTAATCTAACCATCTAAACTAATCTTTATTGGTTCTTGTATTGATAAATGTGGGTGTTGCTGGTAACAACTTCATAGGCAGCTTAAATAAATATGGGCAATTTTTTTTTTCTTTCATTAAAATACTGCCCATGCTTGCTGATCTCGGTCAATGTCTCTGAGAGTTGCTCATGTGAGCTTATCAGGATGAGAAGGAAGAAGGACACGGTGGCCCTCATTTTTGTGACAAAAGACATTTTCTCGGGGTAGCTAAGATGTGCCTTATGTTGATCTGCAGATATGTGAGGGAATTCTAAAGCCCCATGTAACCCAATTTCAGGTACACTTTCATTTACTCGTATGGCTTGATGCTTGGGGAGGAACAAGTGGAGTTGAAAGAGGCCAAGTCAAGGTTTACGTTAGTATCTCAATTTCGATACCTTGTCAGTGGCATCTGCATGGGCTGAACTGGCCTTCATCCTCTCCTCTCTTCATAAAGAGCTAAACTTTAAAAGAATGCCAAGGAAGGGGAAATACTTTTCCGACATTGATGAGCACAGATGACACACCCAGTCATATGTAAGTTGGCTAGTCTGGTCCAACGAAGCAGCAAACTCTAGGTTTCTATGTTTTATGGGCAGATTCAAAGCAACTTAAACACTTGCCTCCATCCAGCACGCTCCAGCATTTACTGGGCATTTACTCATGTGCCAAATACAGCACTGAGCGCCTCTCAGATGCGATCCCATTTATTACTCACAAAACTTGCCCAGTGTCATACAGCTAAAAAAAGTCAGGATGTGAACTCAGGTTTAACTCTAGAGACAAGACTGCTTATTCTTTTTGAAGACATTATAAGATACCCAGCTTTTATAAATTTTTATCTTTTGTCCTTCATCTGAGCCATCAGACATGGTTCAAGGACTTTGTTTTCTTCTGTTGGGTGTGATCTGGCAACTCATAACTGAGCCTTCCCCTCTGCCCGAGGTAGTCTGAGGGAATTCCCTTTCCCAAAGTCAGGTAGAAGCTGGGGGAAGGGGAGGACTGCTGTTACAAATCTAATCTGATGGGCTTTACTCAAATTCATAATGGCCGCTGAAACAACTCCCTTGACTTTCCGAAGTTAGGATGCTGTTGAAGGCAACAATACCCTGTTTGAGTTACTGCGGACTGAGGGCTCAGCTAGCTGCCAAGGTGCTGGGTCCGCGATGGGCAAGTGCTAACTGCTGCTGGGCAAGATCTCCAGCAGTCAACATTTCGAAACCGTGAGGAGTATCTCCATGTCAGTGACCTGGCTTCTCCTGGCTGTGTGACCTTGATCTTGGACAAGTCATCCTCTCAGACTCACTTCCTCAACCACAAATGCCGGTAACAATACCTGTTGGACGTCAGGCACAGGTGTGTTGGGAGGAGAAAATAAGGAGCGTGCTAGTGCCAGGTGCACAAAAACACAAGAGAATGGTAAGATGATTTTAAAAATGGAAACAACAGTTGGGAGTTCCGTGTCTTGTTAACTTGCTGATGTTTAGTTATTAATATCAGGATTTCCATTCTACTTCTTTATATTGTAGAATAGCCAAGGGGGACAGAAAAAGCATAAAGTCAGGCAGAAAAATGTGAGAGTTACCATTATGGCTTGTCAGCTAAACTAATTTTTCTAGGTAAGTTTGAAATTCGAAATATTGCAGATGTACTGGTAACAGTACAGTAACAGTGTGTCAAATACATCCTATTTACTATGTGGGAAAAAAAATGACTGTGTGTTATTTTCCAGCCACCCTCCAAGAGATTGCTTCTAGGGGCCAGGGAAAGGATCTCAGAACCTGTGTGTATGACACCATGAATACTTGGGTACTTTTTCAGAAAGTTTAAAAGAAATGTTCAAACCAACCAGTCGACCACTATAATCCAAGGAACCATGAGCTGAAGAGCAAAGCCATAAAAGCACAGGTCACAATCTGGGCTCCAAGGCTTGAGGTCCCCGTTTCTACAAAACTGCGGGATATAGATCAGCTTCCTCGGCTGTACTCTGGGAGAGCCTGACTTACTAACATTGTAAAATATTTGGAATTATTTTCTGCCCGCCAGCCAGGCTGCCCGATCAGCCTAGATACTCGGAAACATGTCCTAATCTTATTAAAGCAGAAAATAGAAGGATAAGAGACACTACAGAAAGGAGTAGACAGTCCTAACCTTAAACACTTAACAGACACGGCTCACCAAAAAGAGACACGAATCTTCCAGGAGGGACGCCACAGGCCTAGCCGTCCTCTGAAAACAGTGCCACAGTTCTGCATGCCCTGAGTAAGATGGATGCTTTTTGGGGGTATCTAATAATTTGGGCACAAACCACTGTGTGGCACCCTTGATAATTACACAACTATTATTTACAGTTGAAGGTGACCAATGTTTTCAACTGCCAGGGACTACTGAGTCTCTCTGCTCACTAGAGGGTTAAGCTCCGCTATTAGATTCCTCTTGGGCTATGAATCTGCAACATTTTTTAGTACCAGGAGGGGTGTGTGTGTGTGTGTGTGGGGGGGGGTGCTTGGTTACAAATGCGTGGGTCTCAGAATTAAAATGAAACCTCATCACCACATTACAAGGATCTTCCCGTCTGACCTCCGGGCAGTACATGCCCGGAACACAGACAGGCCCCCGGGCTCCGTCTGCCTGCGTTTTGCAGCCCCACGGGGTCCGGACGGGCCGGGGCTTACTTTTTCATGCCTGTGCTTGTCCTTCTCCCGCTCCCTCTTCTCGCGCTCCCTCTTCTCTCTCTCCCTCTCTCTGTCTTTCTTCTCCTTCTCCTTCTCTTTCTCCTTCTTCTTCTTCTTCTCTTTTTTGTCCTTTTTTCGTTCTCTCTCCTTGGGCTTCTCTTTGTCTTCGAACAGTTTTTCCGGGAGCACCGACGACAGAGGAGGCAGCGCACTGGGGACCCTGGCGGCCGCCGCAGGGCTGAACAAGGGTAGCGGCGCATCCTTCGGGGGCAGCACCAGGGGCCCGGGGGCCACTCTGGGCCTCTCGTCCCGCCCCTTCTCTTTAACCTTCTCGCGGTCTCTCTTATCTTTATCCCTTCGGCCCCGGTCTCTGTCTTTCTTCTTGTCTTTATGCTTCTCTCTCTCCTTCCTCACGATGCCGTCTTTCAATCGCACTTTTGGATCAACGTCCTCGAATTCTTTTATTTTCAACTTGTAGGGATCTGGCTCTTCGTCTTTAAGCAACTCCTTCCAGGGGTACTTGGTCTCCTTGCCGCCCTCCTTGTCCTTCCCCTTGTCCTTCTCTTTATTCTTCTCTTTGCTTCTGTCTCTCTCCCGCTCCTTATCTCGCTGCTTCTCTTTCTTCTTCATTTTGGTTTTCAGTTCCTTTTTCAACTTCTTCTTGACTTCCACGGAGGAAGGCAGCTTGGTTTTCTCCTCGTACACCTTGTGCAGCGGTTCGGGGGTAGGAGGAGAGATGGAAGGAGAAGAGATGTAGGGAAAGGCAGGAGGCATGGCGGGAGGGGCTCCCAGTTTTGCTTTCCGCACAACCTCGTCAATGGACGCGTCCATGGTCCACGAATTGTCAGAACTTGAAGTTCCGCCTGAAAGAGGCAGAGGAGTGGATCCTGACTTCGTGAAATTGTTGGAGGAGGTGGAAGCTTTTGGAGTCGTACATTCGGAACCTGAAATCCTCTTAGGGCTGGTAAAAATGTCTCCTTCGGATTCTGATCCAGAAGAAAATTCGAAAGGGTCTGGCTCCCGTTCGGCGCAAGCCCGTGCGATCACGGCGTTGATAGAGTCGTCGATCGTTCTATCCGTCACGACCGCCTTCTTCGGCTGGTTCTCGTTGTTGAGTTTCCCAGGATCTGGCGGGGTCTGTATCTGTTTTACCTGAATGGTGTCTTTACTCAGTTTTTCACTTATCATAGCTGAAGGAGTCCTGTTCGGTGTTTCCGGTCTGACAGGTACTTGGGGAGTATGAGTCATCACCTTGGGACTCTTGGGGCTTTTGGGGCTCTTGGAGCGACCAGGAGACTTCTTCTCTTTGGATATAGTTTTTGGTGACCGAATAGGACTTCCGACCATGGCTGGTGACTGCGTCGTTTTCGGTGATTTAGTTTTCTGTCCCGGAGAACTAGTTTTAGTCTTTGTTTTCGGTGTAAATGACTTTGTTTCTAATGGTTTTGTGATTGGCATTTGTGATTTTGCGACCGGTGCCAACATCGGTGGCTCCGGCGACGGAGGGGCTAGGTCTGCACTGTCCTGGGCGTGGACCGGAGAGAGCATCGGCGGAATCTTCTGGGTATTTATCGAGCTGAGGGGCTCTCGCGCTTCCAACACTACTACGTCCAGAGTGTCCCCCTTAGTGCTTAACAGCCGTGGTCGCTTGATGGCGGGCATTTCCTCAGCTTCGGGACTATCCAGCGGTCTCTTACCCAAGAAATTCTCATCATTAATAATTTCCTCCTCCTCCAGTTCATCATCCCCTTCCAAGGGAACCTGCATGGCTTCTGCGGACGTGCCGCCGTCAGTGGGCACCTGTTCCTCTTCTTCTTCTGGTAAAGGAAGAGGAAAGAGCTGTTAGTGTGATACACAGAAAGTCCTAACAATAACAGCAATGGCTTCACACGTGATTTCTAGGAAAGACAGGAATTTACTGACAGTGTTTAGAGGGGAAGGAAAGTGGCGGATCCTCAAGGATCGTCCAAACTCGCACACCACTGTTCCCTGAAGAGTGGCGATCAGGGACAGCAGATGTGGTTTGGCCCTATTTTCAGGATCTGGAGTCTGCTAAGTATTTCCCATTTGTCTCGTGCTTCCATAATTATGTTCCTAACCTGACTCAGTACTGCTTTTCTCTTCCTTCTTCCTCTGTGTACAGGTGTGCATACGTGCGCACGCCCCCCCCCATACCTCTAAAGATCATGAGATGGGTTCTTATAGGACGACAACCTCAGAAATGACAAGAAAGGATACATTTTTGAGGACTCATAAGAAATGTTAATTCCTGGAGTTTAGCAAATGCAAGCCTCCAACCTGGATATAATTCATATACCACTTACACCTTCTGTTCTGCTTGCTCGACATCAGCCACTTTGAGGCACAGTGTGGTGTGACGGCAAACACATAGGCTTTGGCATTACAGAGATGATGCTTCTGCTGGCAACCTGGCACTTCAGCAACAGGCCTTCAGCACTCTCTTAACCCCTGGAGCCTGTTCCCGGACCTTTCGAAAGGGGCTAATATTACTGGGCCCGCCTACTTGACTGAGTTGCTTTAAGATCACATTATTTCAGGGCGCCTGGGTGGCTCAGTGGGTTAAAGCCTCTGCCTTCGGCTCGGGTCATGATCCCAGGGTCCTGGGATTGAGCCCCGCATCAGGTTCTCTGCTCTGCAGGGAGCCTGCTTCCTCCTCTCTCTCTGCCTGTCTCTCTGCCTGCTTGTGATCTCTGTCAAATAAGTAAAATCTTTAAAAAAAAAAAATCACATTATTTCTTTCTCCACATATTAACGAAGCATGCTACAGGTTAGTACGAAGACATAATTATGCGTACAGCACAGAGAAAGCCATTGGCACCATAAGACAGATAAAGAACTACAGCAGTTCAAAGCAGAAACCGATTACCACAGTATCAAAGATCTCAGGAAGGTTTCACTAATTAGGTAGCATTTTGGGTATTTGGAGACTAGGAATGGTGAAGTACAGGATGAAGGAGCAGATGGCGAAGACAGGGAGGTGCGACACAGGAGGCCAGGGAACAATTCGTCCGGCCAGCGGGCTGCGAGACAGTACGAAGTGAGCTTACTAAGGCTGCATCCAGATCCTAGAAGCTTTGAATTCCAGAAAGACAGAATGATCTTTATTCTACTGGTAGTTTGGACCTGGAGAAGATTTTTAGACAAGGAAGAAAAGTCGCAGGGTATATGTCAGCAAATCCTTCTGGCAGGAACATACAGGATGGATGGAAGGTAATGTAATAACGGAGAGGTAACAAATTAGGGGCCACTGAAATGACGTAGGTAATTGACAGTAGGGTCTGAACTCGAAGAGCGGTAACACAAGGAAGAAGCAGTAGGGATACATGAGATTTTGAAGAGAGAACGAGTGGACTCTAATACATGATGAGCTCTAAGAGTGGGGAAAGGAGTGGAGCACCATCTCAAGGCTCTGCGCCGTGGCGAGGGAGTGTTGCAGTCATTAAGAGACGTAAAGTAAAGAAGGAAGATTATTCATTAGCTCGAGCCCTAGACCTGGAGGGGGGCAGACAGTGAGTGATGACCAGCACAGGACAAATGTGAGACCTAAGGACTGTTAGTTAGCATGACTCGAGAATAACACTCTCAACCGTCCGGGCACCCAAGTGGAAACCTCATTCCAGACTCCTTCTTTCTTTTGTTTCTCCACCTCCGCATTGTCTCCACCTCCACTGCCTGTCCTGTGCCGTGCCCCCCCCATCGCCACTCCTGCTTGCCCGCAACTGCCCTCTGTACTTCTAACCAGTCTCTCGGCCTCCAGCTGCCACTTCCACATTGCCGTACGCTGATCTTCTGAAACCACAAATCCGAGCGTGTGATTCCCCATCTCAAGGACCTTTCACAGGTCCCTACAGGACTACTTTGCCAAAGGAATTCCTCGGAGCCCAAGGGTTCGGTGGAACCCCTTTGGAGGCACCGCACTGTGCAGGCTGGGTCTCCTATTCTCTATCAAGTGGAATGCTTACCCCCAGGGGTTATCTATTTTAACTGCTGAACTCCTGTTAGAGTAATCCCTCTGCCCTCTTTTTGTTGTGAGCCTAAAACAGGTTGAAAGCCTAAAATGTAAAATTAACCCAATGTTCCCAGCACCACCTACAGGGCCTGCCATCACCTGATTCCATTCATAATTCACCTCCCCTCTCCCTGAGCCCACTGCCCTTCCAGCCACGCGGGCTGGTGTGCAGTTCCCCTAGGACACACTTCTGCGCCTCTGCACATGCAGCTCCCTCCGCCTGGAAGGCTCTGCCCCCCGACACTTGGGTAACTGTCTCTTCTTAGCCTCCAATCATGGTTCCATCTTCTGTGACACTTTCCATAACAACTAGAAATGGGCACCTTCCCGCTTTGGGCTCTACCATACTCTGGTTATATGAACAACAAGCAAGTCCAGAATATCTACTATCTGGCCTTTTACAGAAATGTCTTCAGATTCCTGTCCTAGATCTACTCTATTCAGAAAAACTGAACAGCCCCTTCCAACCCTGTCTTCATCAGAATGGCAAGACAGACCGCGACTCTGCTCAACCGCTAATAGGCAAACATTTGAAAAAATGGGAAGGAAGAGAGCTTTAGGATAGTCTCCAAGCAAACAAATAAAAAACTTTACAGCACTTATTACTGTTTTATTTCTAAATTCTAAAGAACCTCCTCCTACATGACAGGTGCCTAACCCTAACGACCAAAGCAGAAAGAGGAACCTTTAGTGTTCCAGCATGTCTTGTTCTCCTACCTCCGGAGGAGACCTGGGCTAGATCGGCTCTGGGATGGGGTGTCCTCCCGAGAAGGCCTTGGGTGAATCCCCTGGGAGGGCAGAGGGATTACTCTAGCAGAAGCAATCCCTAGAAAAGGAGCTCCCGGGACCCACAGGAAGATAGCTATACCTCCTCCCGATGAAAGGCCCGTGCTTTGCTTTTCTGAGCTAGAACAACTAATAAGAGTTCAATAGTCAAACTACCAAATAATAATACTGGTCCATAATAGAGACACATTATAAAGTCAACCCTGCAATCCTTTTTGAGAACATAACAAATAAAAAACACAAAAACAACTCTCCTTGCCATAATCTCTGAAACCCTACATAACAGCTAAGTCCTGAATTAACACTCAGGTCAAGCGGGTTTCACCTCCTCCATGTGGCCGAAGAACTCTATCCCGCACCGAAAGCAGGGCAGAGATGCTGGGGACACCGTGTGAGAACAGGTATTTTAGTAAGCAAAGCTCCTTGCTGCTAAAGGCGCGGTAAGGAATTACTAACAAAACTGGTATTTTCTATTCTGCTTGTGTTAAAATTTGGCTAACGTTAATGGTGATAAGACTTTTGATTTGATTATCCTTTGTGTAAGAACTGATTCAAAACTGTGATAGCTTTATAACTAATCGTTAGTGCTGCCAGTCATCACAGAAAACCATAAATTATGATATAACTCTTACACTTCTAGGAAAAAAAAAAAGATACTGACAGTAAGAAAAGTGACATATTAAGAACCACACTTATACCTTTATTTTCCAAAAATATGTCATGTCTTTGGGGAAGGCTCAAGTCCACTACTGAACAACACTGTTCATCATATAAATTCACTGAAGTTTATACATCTATATATACACACACACATATATATTAGTGAATTTATATATATAATTGATATATATGTGCTATAATTCAATCTATAATTATAAATTATGTAAGTACTATAGTCCAATTTAAGGAAAACCCACCATATTAAAAAGTAACTTTTCATTCTGCCAGAGTTTTGCATATGTGCTATGCTTCCTCATTTGTCAAAAAAAAGGAAATGCTGGGAGATCATGTGAATGACTCAGCGCGAATTTATCACCATGGTCAGAAATACAATTTAAAAGAGTCCCTGAACTGGCAGCCCATTCCGTATCTTACCCTAAGACACGGAAAAAGGAAGACGGCCTTGCAGGTGTCTTCTCGTTTCAGCAATCACCGATTCCAGGTCAACATGTGATTGCAAAACTATGTTTTAACTTTTTAATCAGAAACAATTTCAAAGTTATAGAAAAGTTCCAAGAACACGACAAAGAGCTCCCGAACACCCTTCACCCAGTTTCACCAAACTAATGTTTTCCTTCAGCGTGTGACTGCAGAGCCATGGGCAAGTCCCTCCTACTCACAGATCAGAAAGAAGGCGGGCCCGTGCTTAGATCCATCTTTTTAAAGCTCCGGCGGATGTTGATGCAGGTAGGGGGGTCCCTACAAACTCCACTCCGAGTTTCCTTCATTAATGACACGAATAAATAATCCACACTCGCTACATTTCCCAGGGGAGTAATGAGAAAAACATGGTTCTTTGCCAAACTTCTCGAACAAAAGATAAAACAAGGCAGTAAGGCCTGAACACAGAGAAAGAGTTTTTAAATAGGCTAATTCCAAGCTACCATAAGTACTGAGAACAAGACATCCTTTTAAGTAGAACTACAAATGCCTTTAAAGAAACACACTATATAATCTAAAAAGCTCCTAGACATTAGGGGGAAAAAAGGAAATTGTTTTCATACGGCACTGAAAGCTTTTCATCTCATTAACTACACAGATGCAGGCAACTTTAAAATGTAGTGGCATGATTTCAACATAGGCAGAAACTACACCTGCATTTCTAAACTTTAAATACAGGGACAATAAACAGCTATCCGTATGTATTTCACCAAAAATTCAATGTATTTAAATATGATTTTTTGTGGGTTTTTTTTTTTTTTTAAGAAATACACATGCAGAGATTTCTAGCAATTATGGCCCAAAGTTAACCTATTTCCTTACTAGTTTACACATCCTTCTGTTTTTATCATAGGTTCCTCTTTTATTAACAAATATGAAAGGATTTGTTTAAAATGCATATTTTTTTCAAAAAATACCTTTCCGTCTATTTGGATGCTACAGTCACAAGTTCCTTGAAGGGACTCACTCTTTTTCTTTTCTTTTCTTAAAGATTTTATTTATTCTTCTGAGAAAGAGATAGAGAGAGAGGGACAGAGAGAATGAACAGAGGGAGAGGTAGAGGGAGAAGCAGGCTCCTCACTGAGCCAGGAGCCCAACATGTGGCTCGATCCCAGGACCCTGGGATCATGACCTGAGCCGAAGGCAGAAGTTTAAACATCTCAACCACCCAGGTGCCCCATAGGAACTCACTCCTGCTACTGTTCATTCATTCGCTTGCCCTACTGGGTGTCTTCTGAGTGTCCCTGTGGTAAGCACTCTGTCCATCCTGCATGAGGTCAACGGGACGTGATTTCCCATTCTTACGAATCAACCACATTTTGTGGCCGTCAGCTCAAGTGCTGCGGCAGGGATTGGTATAAGGTACACATCCGGGGAGATGAGGACTGGGCGGGGGAGGGGGTCCAGACTGAAAGCACGTGTGGCATCTGTTACCAGAGCCATGAGTCCACCTCGCACACCCGCTACCTCTCCCACGTCTAAGTTCTCTCATCTGCAAAACCTCAGTATTGACATCTGACCGCCTCCTTGGAAGAGTTGAGGAACTTTTTATTGGGGCCACCTCCACACAGAGTCAACTGTACATGTGGGATGACCTAAAGGGCAGGACAGTTACTTCTGCCCCTAAATTATTTCACAGACTACACGCAACAGCCCTTGGCATTCTGACCACTTCGTTTATGTCTTGGATAAAGCCAGCAGCCAGCTGCTGCCAAAATAAGGCTGTAAAGCTAACAAATGAATGACTCTTCCCTACTTTTTGAGGTAAGGAACCCGAGAAAATGGAACAGAACTGAAGTAACCTGCCGGAACACTGGGGACAAAGAGGGCTTAGAGCACAGGGTACTGGGGGGGCCGGTTGGGGGGAGGCTCAGTCGGATAAGACGCTGCTGGGAGCAGGGGTGTGGGGCAGCTGAAATGGTGAGGGATCCTGGGCGCCTGTAAAGACAGGAAGAGTAGCTATACAAAAACAATCCAGAGCAATGGTTTTTTTTTTTAAGTTCCAAATGAGGCTAAAAATTTTTAAAAAATCCATGTACATCCCCTCATAAAATATTTTTCAAATTGTGCTGTCTATAATGCAACAGAAATTAGACCCTTACAACACAACTCAGTGTGTGTAAGTGGGTAGGTAATTTTTAAATAAACCTATTTACTTAAAAAAAAATGAAATTACTAGCAAAGACAAGACAATTAGGCAGTGACAATTCATAGGGTACAACCAATCAATAACACCATAAATTAATAGCAGAGTGAAGATGATGTGTTATAAATACTTATACACACACTGACCTGTAAAAAAGCACTATTTCCCTAACATTCTGCACAATAAAAAACTAAAATGCTATATAAGCAAGCCAACCTGAAATGACACCGAGTATTATAAATGGCCTAATCTATATGTTAATGCTGTTGTATCACATAACTGCAGCAAGACTAAGATAACAATATGACTTTGGGGTTTCTATGGCTACATCCTGGGCTAACGGGCCTGAAGGGGCTGGCTGCTGACACCGCACGAGCATTCGGAGTGCTTCTTTTTGGTTATTTATGATATGATTTATGATAACGACAACATCTCCTATTTTCTCTCCTCCTCAGGTACAATAAATTGCTATCGTTAATCACCCTTCTTGGTTCAACTATGATTACAATAGCATAATAGGGCCTAGCTATGGTAATATTGTGGATTTAAAAAAAAAAAAAAAAAAAGAAAGAAATACAAGATCTCTTCAGACAACGTCACTATCTCTAATATTTTAATCAACTTCCTTTAAGTCTTTCGGAATACATCCTATTACAACTAAGATTCCCTACCAAGGATGCAGGTCCTTCGTGCAAATCAAGCACCGCACATTTGCAAATCACTGGCTCCCTGCTTTTCTCAAACTCACTCCATTAGTAAGACCATGTACACTATATTATAACAGTGACACAGTTTCTTTTCCAAGACAGACAATGGCAGGTTTTTTCTTTCTTATATTAATGAAACTAATCTTACTGCTATTTTTTATTTTCTCCCTGGGCCCAAACAAATTAGGCAAATTAGCCACTCGTCTATTGGAAGGCCATGGGTAGAGAAAGAATAAAAACTTTGCAATCGCTCAAACACGTGTGACCTGCCTGTGCCAATGGCTGGCTATGCAGTCGCTTCACCTCTCTAAACTTCAATTTCCTTTTATGCCAATTAGGGTTAACAGAAAGTACTACCTCTTTGGCTTTTGAGTGACAATAAGACAAAGTATGTAAAGAATCCAGCCAAGTGCTTAATAAATGGGTTAGAGTATAAAAACAGAAGAGAAATTCTTCACCTCTCCACATGGATGCCTTTTCCGTGGGCTCCTCATCAAGAAGGGAGCCTGCTTGCTGGGGCCAGTGGGTCACAGTTGGCGATGAGACATAAGCCGAGGTCTGAAAACCACTCGTACACTGGCGCTGGCCCTCCTGCTGCTCATGGGAAACCTGCAAGGACCCCCACGTGACTGAGCCGAGGTTAGCTCGCTAGAGGAGAAGGGCATGCCTTAGAAGCCCAGGCCAATCATTAAGACACACGAGTGAGGCCATCAATGACCAGGTGATTGCAAATGTACAACTAAGGTCAGCCCTGCACAGCTGAGCCAACCCCACAGGCCCACCCACAGACTTGTGAGCCAATGAACAGTTGCTATCATTTTTAGCCGCTCAACTTTGGGGTGGTTTGCTACAGAGCAACATGTTAATCATGTAGTCACATACACACGTACAAGGGACTTGTGTCACCTGCGGTGGTTCCGCTCGACGAAGGGGCTGTGTGCACTAAATCAGCAGCAACAGAACCACTGCTCCCAGGGAAAATATGAGGCTAGGTTCCTGTGAGGCTCCCGTCACTATTTTTTATCTGCAGATCAATACGCAGCCTTGTTTTATGTCATTAAATACCTATTGTTGATTCTCTAACACTGAAGTTTTTTAAAGCCAGCAGCACTGTAATTCACAACTGAATGAAGCTGATCGGACACAGGTATTTTTCCCATAAGGCATGGCCTGGCCTTCTGACACTCGGGAACACCACCCAGCACTTTAGCTTATGTGCCTAGGGACGTTTTAAACAGCATAATCGCCCCCCCCAAAAAAAGAAAAAAAACAAAACAAAGACAAAAAACATGGTACAAATGGACTATGGAAATGACACTTGTTTAGAGTATGAGACCTAAAGCAACAAGGCAGAGTATCCCCTTGTTTGGACTCCTCTAGAAACATACACAGTGGGCAACTCAAATTCTTTGCCACACTTTGTCTCGTCGGTGAGCGCCTGTGAAAGCGTCAGGCACACCGGAACCTGGGGCTACGTATACATTTTAGTGGGCAGGCAACACTGCAAATACGGAATCCTTGTGTAATGAGGATCAACTGTATGTAATTATATGGCTATAAATTCATCAGCATGAAATACTTTTATGGACTATGGGTTTACAATAAAAGATTCTATTTGAAAGGAATTCAAGTCCTCAGAAGGCATTTAATGAAGAGATTAAATATGCCTTAAGAACCGTAACACTGTGACCATATCTGGCATTTTTTCCAAACCTAAACCGGGACGTATTTAGGTGTAAAGCTGTCGGAGCACTAGCTACGCGAACTTCCTGCTCATGTCACACCACCATTCTCTGACTCTCTGGAACCCACCAAGCTCCTTCCCTTCTCGGCATCTTTATAGCCACATATTCTGTCGCTCTCTGCTAGGAATATGCTCCCCTTCGTTGTTTCCAGGTTCGTCTCTCTTTCTCACCCTTTAAATCTTAACGCTTACGCGCTGCCTTCTCCAAGGAATATTCTTTGGCTGTTCCCTATCTCCAAAACAAAGAGTCTTAACCCATAACTGATTCTTGGCAGTTTTTATCTGTTTCCTCAACTAAGCCCCACCCAGACAGGAACCACATTTGCCTGTAGCTGCTGAGCAATCATCCCAGGCTGACAAATTTTTTTTCCAGCAGTATTACTGGCGGAAAAGATAATACAACTATTCACCAGATTTTACTGATTCTACGTTCTTAATATGGTAAAAAGGTGTCTATCTCTGAAGTTGGGATATGTTTTATAAGCAAAGCATCTTATTTCTGTCAGACAAGTAATAACAGTGATGTTGTTCATTGCCCGGTTGTGGGTGAACCTATCCTTCTTGGTAAAATAACTAGACATTGAAGCTCCTAGATGTTTTAGACAATAACCACTTAAAAATGTGAGGAAGGGGCACCTGGGTGGCTCAGTGGGTTAAAGCCTCTGCCTTCAGCTCAGGTCATGATCTCAGGGTCCTGGGATGGAGCCCTGCATCGGGCTCTCTGCTCAGCAGGGAGCCTGCTTCCCTCTCTCTCTCTCTGCCTGCCTCTCTGCCTACTTGTGATCTCTTCCTGTCTAATAAATAAATAAAATCTTTCAAAAAAATGTAAAAAAAAAATGTGAGGAAGATGTATTTGTTCTATGCAGTTAAAAAGTAAGAAAGAACTGTTTCTTAGTCTAATTGGCAGTTGTGGGGTTTTTTTCTTAGTGGTTTAGAAAAGAATGGTGCTGCTTACCATGGGTGATATCTTAGGGTCAATGAAATGTGACTGCTGCTCCAAATTATAATTAAATGCTTACTATATTCCTTGTCCAAAACTCAGAGAAACTGTTTTAAACTACTAAAGCCACAGCAAACTGGATAAACCCACAACCCAAGGGCCTAAGAAGGGGGGACTTCCGATCAGTGACTCAGCCAACACCTCAGAGAGGTGGTGATTCGGGTGTTGCCCTACGTTCTTCGTTTCCTTTCCCTTCCTGTCCTTACTTACATAAGACACCTCTCCACCAGTTAGGTCTTCCATACAATCCTTCTTATTAGACTGACCTTTTTATTAGAACCAGCCCTTTTCTGTTCTTGTGTTGATGAGCACAAGAGTCTTCCACTGTATGCACACACAAATACTGTTGACCCTACTTGCTTCACAGTCAGTAAAAACCATGTGAAATCTTGTTGAAAACTGTCCCAATGGCCACGGATTGTCAATGGCAGTCTCTTTGCTACGACTCTCTCCACTCCCCGGGCCCTGAGCAGGAGCCATCCGCAAGGAGGAGCCACTCCTGTGCCCACTTTTACCCTTCTTCCCCCAACTACACCGGTACGATACCAGAGATTTCCAGAAAATCCTGAAAAAGGCAGGCTCAGGAAAATTACACAATGGCTGTTAAAAAGCAAGATTAGCAAGAAGACCAAATTCAGGATGACTCCAGTTTGAAATCATTAAGAGAAACATCAGTTCAGTATCAAATGATAAATTTGATGGGGAAAGAAAATAGTATTGAAGCTTCTGGATTTTATTGTCTCATTCCATTAAGCCCAGAGATCCTCCTATTTAGGAGACAGCTTACAAAATCGCTGCTGGTCTCTCAAATTTGGTGATTCAAAACTAGCAAAAAATACCCCAAGAAACCATCAATTACTACAAGCCACAAAAACAAGGGCATCACAATGGCATAAAAATTACTAGAAAAATGCTATGAAATTACAATCAACTCTTTCCTGGCAGAGATGAAAGGTAGGGGAGGGGAGCCAAGAGATTAATCAACTTGTGAGTAATAGAAAGTTACCATATACCTCAACTACAGGCTAAAAATTCTTAAAAATGAGAATTGAAGGTACTGTATTTAACCATAAACTACTTGGAACTTCATGTAAACTTTCTTTGATGAAAGTATTCATCAAAGTATTGATGAAACTTTCTTTGATGGAAGTCACAATGTTTCAGTGACGAATGTCTCGATACAGCACCTGTATGACTTTGCAAATAAATAGTTCTGACCACCAAAAGCTAAGATGATTGTTCTTATTCCCCATTAAGGCCACAGGATGGGAGAAGTTGGAGGACTCTCCAGTTCCAAATGCAGAATGGCATCGTCTTCCTGCTCAAAGTCTTCCAATGGCTTTGAGTCAGAAAGGGATTAAAATCCCAATGATTATTATGGTTTATAACGTCCTGTCAGGACCTTGCCCCGCCCTGACCCTCTGCTCCTCCTCTCCAACCACACTGTCCTCTCTGGCACTCCTCAAACTCGCAGCACTGCTTCCCAGGACTCTCCCGATGGCCAGGAATAGTCTTCCTCCAGGTCTTCTCATGGATGCTTCTCTCATTTTATCCAGTCCCCAGGGTCATGTCCTCCAAGGTCTTCTCTGATCACCCACCCTCTGTGACCTACTTGCCCCCCTCCCACTTCACATTATGTTATTCATTTGCTCAGCTAATTTTGTCTCACACTCAAAGGTCAGCCTTCTGAGGGCAGGGCCTTTATCTTCCAGATTGTACTCCCAGTGTCAAAAACAGCAACTGACCCAGAGAAGGCCCTTAACACTTGTCGAGCAAAGCTCACAGCGAGCGACATGCAGTATTTGCAAAAAGGTGGCTGAAGCTGGGAGTGTAAGAAAGGTCACCTGAGGAAGCATCCAGTGTGTGAACAGCCAGTAAGCTGGAAGAAAACCAGAAGCAAAAATATAAGCAAGTACAAGAAAGGGTTTCAACACGGAGTATTCAATTGTGCCAAAGATCAAAAAGCACCCAGCAGAGCACATCCCCCCAAAGTTATTATGCCCTATGATAAGTGCTATGAAATAAACAAACAGGATAAAGTCATAGAAGATAGCAACTATGGAGGCGGTAGTGAGACAGAGGGCCATCTTCTTGGTAGGATGAAAAAACTCTCTTATTATCGACTAGACACAAATCTGAATAATTAGAAGAGCTACGCAGAGACACGCCAGAGGAAAAGTATTCTCGGCACAAGGAACAGCACGAAGAGCCGTATGTATAACGAGGCTGTACGTTTGAGGCACTGAAAGGCAACCAGTGTGGCCAGTGTAATAGGGGAGCACGAGGGAATGCGATGGACTGGACAGGTAGATGGGGTTTCGTGGGCCATGGTGAGGAGCTGGCTTTCTAAGTTTGATCTGCCTTTTTTTTTTTTTTTAAATTAGGGGCAGTGGGAGAAGGAGAGAGAGAGAGAGAGAGAATCCCAAGCTGACTCCACACGGAGCACAGCGCCTGATGTGGGGCTCCATCTCACGCTCCTGAGATCAGGACCTAAGCTGAAGAGTCAGACGCTCGACTGCCTGAGCCACCCGAGACCCCTGATCTGTTTTAGAAAAATCACTCCAACTGCTGAGAAAAGAGTACGAAGTAGGTCACTGGTGACCTGGGCGAACAGCTTCAGTCTGGTGGTGGAGGCAAACGCCAGAGTCCACCTGAAGATCACACACTAAAGCAGTCTTACGCCTTTGCTCCCCCCACAAACACCTGCGACAATCTGGACAACAGGCAACACGGACGCAAGGAAAGAAAGCCAAGGTCTCTCTTCTCGTGGACTTCACCTGCTGGTAGGGCACGCTGGCCACAAACAGACAAACGAAATCCATAGTGATGAAGTGCTAAGAAGACAATAAAACAGAACAGATCGTGGTTTTTTTTGGAGGAGGGGCTACTTCAGAAAGAATGGTCACAGAGGAAGGGACATTTTAGTTAAGACCAGATTCGCGAGAAGACTGTGGCCATGAGATGTGTTTTTGCATGCGCGTTTTTGGGAAGGAAAGAGAGCAGCAAGGCAAGGCCCTGCTGTGGGAACAGACTGGCATGTTCAGCGCCTGGTTTCCAGGCGCTGCGGCTGGAGGGGAAGCCCGTGGGGGAGGCCAGCACGCGGGAGGCGGGGCCCGCCTTGTCTTCAGTGCCCAGGGGGCTGGAGTGTCTGAACACGACGGGAAACCACTGGCCAGCTGTAAGCGCGGAAGCTTGATGAAAAGAAAGGAAAAGATGGAGAAAGGCAGGTAAAGAAAGCTAAGGAAAGGGTTACAAATGTTCACTGTGCAGCAGATCAACAAGTTCCACTATCAGATAAGACATACAAAAGAACCAGAAAATAACACATTCTACTAATGGTGGGAGGCGGGCAGGAATGGTGGTAGGAAGCTCATAATGACCGAGCCGATAGAAAACAACCATACTCAATAGGAAATCAATTATTACATGAAATAACATACATACAAAAACAACAAACCCCACCAGGCGCGCACGATCAGCACAGCTATCCAACTGTTACACGATAAAACAAATAGACCTGTGCACTTAAGAAAGGCTGTATATCTTGCTACCACAAAAATGAAAATAAAGTAAAAAACTACGACCACATTTAAGTTGTTGGAGGCTCCATCTTCTTGTTGCAGACATTCTAGGTACAGATTAATATATATTATTAACCAAACCTTTACTCTGACGAAAGGCCGTCCTGGCGCTCTAAATGACCTTGACAAAATTCTAGAAACAAGATCTCAAGACCTGGGGCTCTACAGCTATTTTAGAATTAGCTCGGAATAATTGTCCCACAATATGAGTTTCTTGATTAATTGCTTGAGATAAGACCGCCTTTTCCTTGCTGGCCTCCAGTGGCTCCCTCTAGTTCCCGTAATCACTATTGTCTCATTCTTCTAAACCCTGGAAGGCTAAGGGAAAAATCAGAGATGCACCAATTCCATTACTTGAGGATTAGCTAAGAGATAACCCTTTGTATTCCATTACTGACCATTATTTGAGTAATTATTCAATAACTATCGTACGTTTGAAAGATGCACTAATTGTTTTTTGAGGCTCACTCCTGCTCTGTATCAGACAAGTTAACGAATGTTATGTTCTTTAACACGGCAAGTCTACATTTGGGTCACATGAGAAAAATGACTAGTAACTTCTACTGCATTTCATTTTTCTTTGACTTCTTTTCCTACATAAAAAATAGAAGCTGAAACAAGAATAATGAGTCTGTTGAAGGTCTTACTGACTAACTAGGAAATTAGGACTCTATTTTTGACCAGATTTATGTCTTGCAAGAGTCAAATTTTTGCATAATTTAGACAGAAAATTGGCAGGGGATGGCTGTTCCATCTAATTTCAGCAAAATTAGTATTCAGCCACCTGAATTTTTGGCAGTAGTCCAGTATGTTTATCCAAAGCAATAAGTAGATAGAAAATAAAAGCAAATTGGCAATTGTGCCTAAATAAGTTACTTTCTCTTTCTCCCTCCCTCACATGCATGCACATGTGCACAAACACATACACATTTTAAAAATGAACAAATAATTTTAAAGGTATATTTCATGAATAGACTTATGGTTTTGTATTCTTCTCTTAATACCAATTGCAGTTAGAACAAGAAAACCCATCCCATTCTCAAAGTATGAAGAACTTCTGTCTACAAAGTTCGAACATGGTCTACAAAGGTGTGATGTTGTTTTTAATTACTTATCCTCCAAAGAAAACAAGTCAGATAATCACCTCTTGACTATCTCTGCTAATCAATGAAAATGATAGGACAGTAGATTCTAAGTTCATTAGTAATTGCTGTGGAATTTCAGAAGGTTGAAACCCCCATAACTAATTCTTGCTTGCCTCTAGTTCCTTCTAGAACTTCAGTTGACACAGAAGAACAAAAGCTAAGAGGCACACATGCATTTAATGTTTTCTGGGCACCTACTATCCGTAAGCCTACAACTCAAAGAAAACTGAAAAGCATCCTACAAGGCCATATTAACTTTGTGTCTGGCACTGTCCAAATTTGGTGGCTCCCAGACACCCCTGGCAGCTAGAATGAAACTGGCAGTGAAAGGGAAGAATGGTATGTGGCTTGTAAGCCATGTGGACAAAGTCTGCAAAAGAGAGGCTTCCATTCAGTAAGCATTTTCATACACCTGCCATGTGCTTAGTACCATATGCTAAGAAAGAATGCCTGGGTGGCTTAATTGGTTAAGCATCTGCCTGTGGCTCAGGTCACGATCCCGGGGTTCCTAGGATGGATGGAGTACAGCACCAGGATCCCTGCTCAGTGGGGAGCCTGCTTCTCCCTCTGCCTCTCTCCCTGTTTGTGCTCACTTGTGCTCTCTTTCTCTCTCTCTGATAAATAAGTAAAATTAAAAAAAAAAAAATCCTCCAGTAAAAGACCCTCAAAATGCACATCCACATGGAATCTGCAAACAAGTATCATTTAAAATGAGGTAGTTCGCAATAATGAAAAGTAAATAGAGTGCTAAGGCATCTCAGAAATAAATAGTAGGAACAGCACCATCCAACAGAAATACAATGCAAGCCACATAATAGAAATTAAAAATGGTTCAGCTGCCACATTAAAATATCAAAAAGAACAGGTAAAACCAACTTTATTTTAACTCGATAAATCAAAAATATTATTTTGATATGTAATCAATATGAAAAAAATTATCAATGAGCTAGTTTAGCTTCTTTTCATGCTAAGCTTTCAATATGAGGCGTATTTTATACTTATAGCACATATCGACTCAGATGCTAAATTTTCATTGGAAATACTGGATCTGTATGTAGATTACATAAAATTTACAGTTGAAAAAGTGGATGCACATACCTGAATTATTCCAAACATACCTAGAAATTTTTTAATAGTGAATAAATTATCAGTTTTTAAATTTAAGTAAAACTGAATAAATATTAAATATAAAATAAAATACAATAAAAACTAAATAAAAGTAAAACATTAATCCTCGGTCAGGTGAGCCACATTTCCAGTGCTCTATGGAGCTCTGTGGCTAGCAGCCACCATGCTGGATTTGCAGGTCTAGAATTCCACCAGGACAAATTGGGTGGGAGACTAGAAGGTTTTAAGGTAGGAATCAAGAGGTAATAGAGAAGCAGACAGAAAAAGACTGAATATGTGGTTGACTGTGTGCAAGTAAAAGAAAACCAGAGAGGCAGTGTTAGAAATAGCTTTACTTTGTAAAGAAGAAGAAAAAGTGCCAAAAAGGGACAAACACTTATTAATGGCCTACAGTAGACTCCGTACTAACGAGGGGATGTTGGGGTCAGAGTTACGTAGAAATCTGGTGCTCTAGAACCGTTATCTGTAGTTCCCCTAGATAGATTTTAAATCCCCTACTCATGTATCTATTTGTCAAATCGGCTCCTTTGCTTCATTCCTCTGTCCAGTTGCTAGAACACAATGGAAGGCAGTGGTTAAGTATGTGCGCTTAGGAGTTGGATGGCTTGACCTCATATCCTGTCTTCATTGCTTGTTACCTGTGTGAACCTGGGGAGGTCTCGAAGCCTTGTCTTAAAATGGGATGATCTGCATTAATATCTATGCCATAGGATTTGTGTAAGGATATAGTTAGTTAATGTCACCAAAGCGCTTGGCGTGGCACCCATTAATACATACTAAGTAGCCAATAAAAGGTAGTTGTTAAAATTAGTCCAACAGGGGCGCCTGGGTGGCTCAGTGGGTTAGGCTGCTGCCTTCGGCTCGGGTCATGATCTCAGGGTCCTGGGATCGAGTCCCGCATCAGGCTCTCTGCTCGGCGGGGAGCCTGCTTCCTCCTCTCTCTTTGCCTGCCTCTCTGCCTACTTGTGATCTCTCTCTGTCAAATAAATAAATAAAATCTTAAAAAAAAAAATTAGTCCAACAGTTCGGATCTTTACCATCTCTTGCCTGGATGACTAAAATGAAATACTAGTTGGTCTTTTGGTTTCTGAATTCTTGCTACTTCCACTCGACATCTCTTGACATCAGAATTATCTTTTGAAATCAAGGACTTTAATCATGTCTATTCTTCAGCTCACATTTCAATGTCCTCCTTGCTACAGGAGACTTTTGAAAAAAAGAAGACACTTAGCACACATCTTAAGAATTCAGAAAAACCCTGACTCAACCCTCTCCTTGGAGAATGACTACTTTCAACTTCTTTCCATAGGGCACAAAAATGAACAAGAGCCCTAGAATCAGCCTGACCCCAGATTAGAAGTGGGATTCCAACGAGGATCTGCTCTCAGACTTCAGGCAAACCCTTAACCTCTCTGAGTTGCACGTTCTTCTCTAACATATACTTTGTAGGGTTGTTGCGAAAACCCAACACAGTAGCTAACAAACGGAGGAGGATCAGCTTCCTTCTTTTCCTTCCCCAGAAATAATCCCCTGAGCTGTGAGTAAGAGACATTTGTTTCTACCACGTTTCTCTTAGCCCGAGAGTCAGAAAACCTGACGTACTCACCCTGAAGCCCTGGTATACAGGACAGCGTCCAAGACATGAGAGGCACAAGGTTTAACAAATCTTTGCTGAATTAAAATGAATCACGCTTTTCCTGGATGTGCAACATCTAATCATGTTTATTCCAGATGAACATGAAACTTACATGGTCTTGGCTGAGACTTCCCACTAGAAGGCCGACTGGGGACGGAGTGGGAGTGCACTGGTCAGAAATACGCCCTGCAGGTGGGAGATACCAATTTGCGAGCAGTACATTGGCTGTTAAAAACTCATTCACTCCTGGATAAACAAAATGTGGCCTGTTCATACAATGGAAGATTATTTGGCAACAGAAAGGGATGAGGTTCAGATACATCCTACAGCATGGACGAACCTTGAAAACACTATGCTTAGTGAGAGAAGCCAGTCACAAAAGATCAAATATTACGTGATTCCATTTATATGTAATGTATGTACAGGCAAATCTTATACGGAAAGAAAAGAGATTAGCACCTGCCTGGGAGGGGCAGGAGTTGGGGGAGATGCGGAATGACTGGTAACGGGTATGGCATTTATTTGAGGGGAGGATGAAAATGTTCTAAAGTTGGCTGTGGTGATGGTTGCACGACTGAAAATACGAAAAACCAGTGAGCTGTGTATACTTCATAGGGGTGAGCTCTACGGTATGTGCGTTATATCTCAAGGAAGCTGTTCTATTAGAACAATCATTCACTCAACGACCATGTGGATGTCTGCTGGGTGGCTGGCATTCCCCTTGGCACTGGAGGTACTGTAGTAATGGAAACAGAGCTCGTCACTTCACAGGGATAGAAAACAAAAATCCCAAACATATATGCTACGGATAAAGGGACAGAGGGCTACGGGTGCGCTACTATCAAATGGGGAAGGACTGACGGCACGTTTTTACCTGTTCGTGTGTTGTGCCCTTGTGTGTGCGTGCTTTAATCATTAGATGGCAATGCAGAATGGGGATCTAGAGATCCCAAGACAGACATCCTCCGTAATGGATCCTTCAGTCCAAAGCCCAACACAGCGAACTAATTAAAGTGCACTTTCTCTTCCTGTCATTTTATGACTAATTTCGATGATAAATACTTTAAAAATGTTTTAAAAATGTTCAAAAAATTATTCCCATATGGCCTTAATATTCTTAATACTGCTTTGGCTAAACAATAGAGTAAAAAATTCAGCCAGAGAGAGAGAGAAAGAGAGAGAAGGCAGGCAACTCGCCCACCGAACGGCTTGACTATCTTCTACCCTGAATTTGCTATTTTCTCCTTTCACCTGGTCTGCTTTACACAGCAAGCCCACAAGCAAAGGAAATGTCTTTTCTGTGAAATGCCTTAAGTATTTCCAGGCATATTCAATCCACGTCAAGAAGTCAGTGAGATCTTATTTGCTGAGTAAGCGATAGCTTCGCTATGGTTAATTTGAGCACTTTAGAAGGGACATGAAGTGGCACTTCTGTATGTGACAATGTAATACTCACACTGAATGATTGTCAGTCTGGTATGCTTTTCAAGCCTCTCCCCTCTCAGACTTTCTAGCTCTCCTTTTTTGGAGGGAAGACATTTGAATTCTCACCACCTTTTCTTTACCTTCATTATCATACCTTTTATGCTTGCTTCTGTCTAGACGTCAGCATTTTATTTTGCTGTTTCTTATATCCATAAAGTCTTCCAGGTTCTCTCCGCTACAGAAAGTCCCTAGATTATGGAAGGAAGACTTCTGTCACCACACGGGACCCTGAGAGGAGTTCTGCCTCTGGCACTGGCTGACCAGGCTGCTCCAGATGAAGCCCAAGCAGAGAACAGCTAGAAAATTCTGTGAACGCTCTCACTCCCCTCCCCCCCTTCACTCTTCTTTCTCTCTGAAGGCCTCAGAGAGCCACCAAGGAAACTGCATCTGTAGGACCAGGATCCAGAAGAATCCAAGAGGACGGGGCTGACACGAGCCTGCTTTGATCCCGAGGTGACGACGAGAGGGTGCTGACAGGTTGTGTGCAGCTCTCAGGAGAACAGAAAGGAATGACAGGACTGACTTCCATCTGATTTTAGCAGGATCACAAGCACTGCTGTGTTGAGAACAGACTTTTGGGGTGCAAACCTGGTCACAGAGAGAAGCTGTGAGGTGACGGCAGCAGCCTAGGAGAGAGGTGACAGGGCTTGAACCCAGGCAGTGGAGACCGTGATTGGTGGTCAAATTCCTGTTGAGACTAGAAGATCTGAACAGTCAACCCTTACGTCTGAAAGAAGTTTGTTTTTCTGTTTTTTTGTTTTTTGTGGGGGTATGTGCATGATGTTTTTAAACATTTTTAGTTGGCTGCCAAGATTTAAGAATCCAGAAACATCCCCCTTCCTCCCAAACCTTCCTAAATTTCCTGCCTTTACTAAAATGCCAGAAGATCTAGAATTCTACACCCACGTTCCACAGATTCTCGGGAATCTGTGTTTACGAGCCCCCCTGGAAAGCCTGAAATGGACCTCCCCCAGGGATCTTCTCAGTTGGCAATGACTTAGAACTTGAATAGATCCTCTAATGTTTTCTCTGGAACCTCGTTTAACTAAGAAAGGCCAAATGTATGGCTTTAAACAGGACCATCAACAAGAATGCTTTATAGTATTATTACTTCCATGAAGCAGTATCATATAAATATGAAGATATATTTTTAAAATGTTTCTGGCTGGAAGAAAAAAGTATCACAGTTTTTAGCTGGAAAGAACCCTGACCTACTAGAGTCAAGTCCTATAACAATACCAATGGAATCTAATTAAAACAGATAGGCTAGAAATATATTTGATAAAATATTTACCTTAAGTATCTTTTCAGGTAAGTAATATTTATACAGTATGCTCATTCTATATGGAAAGACCTCCTGAGAGCTATAAAAGACAATTTATGTATTATCACGGACGGCTGCCACATTGACTCTCCTCTTTCCCAGACCTCTTCTAACTGAAAGACCAAGAGGTCTTTCAAGAGACCTCTTCTAATTCAGAATTACAAGTTATAAGAACATAACTAATAGAACATTACAGAACTTAGTAAAAATGTGAACCTGTCACCTTCTGAAATGTAACCGGAGTCACAGGACACAGCCCTACTTGTGAAGAAACTGACCTCAAAAAAATATTCCTGACTCCTTGAGCTGTAGTCAATTTGACTCTTTGGGGGGAAATGACAAGAAGTAACTGAGATGGGCCTATTAAAAACAAACAACATTCGAAAGTAAAATCTTATTTAAGAAAGTAGGAACGTGGGGCACCTGGATGGCTCTGGATTAAGCCTCTGCCTTCGGCTCAGGTCATGATCTCAGGGTCCTGGTATCAAGCCCCACTTTGGGCTCTCTGCTCAGTGGGGAGCCTGCTTCCCACCAGTCTCTCTCTGCCTGCCTGTCTGCCTACTTGTGATCTCTCTCTGTCAAAAAATACATAAAATCTTAAAAAAAAAGACAGTAGGAATGTAATACCAGATCCCATAGATACTTCTCTCCTTCTCCTTCACTGGTTACAAACAGGTTCGGTGCTTCCCTACAATGACATCCAAGACTAAAAACTCAGCTCTTACAACTTTTCTACTTTTGCTCAACACTGCTACCAAATTCAAGTTAAAGGTTTTTTACCTATTTGTGATTTCTTAAGAACTTACTGCTTTTCAGATCTAACATAAACAGCCAGTAGGAAAGGTACTTCTTAGCCCCAAGAAATTCAGCATAGCAGGAAAGATACACACAAAGAATCAGAAAACAGCCAGGCAAGGGGACAGTCAGATCAGAAAAGAGAGGTTCTTGGTCCTTTGTCAAATTGCTCGGAAGAATACATTTTCACTTGAGCATTCCCCTTGACCACTCATCCACTCTTGAACTGTTACCTATCCGACTGACAGACCATCCACTGGCAATGCTTTCCCACAGTGCCTTGGGGCTTTCTCATTTCTCCTTACAAAGAATCCCCATCCTGCCCAACCTCTACTCGTAAGGACTGCTGCCTGCTCCTTCTTGAAATTCTCTTTTGTTACGTTCACTTAAACTTTAGTTCAACAAGTATTCATTGCATACTGGGTCAATGCCCAGAGGGAAGGAAAGTTTTGGACATAGAAAGGCTCTCAATCTGTCAGTGAGCTCTCTCTAGCCGGCAGAACATGATAAATCTGCTGGATTAACTGTCCTGAAAGACAGCTCTCCACACGGAAATCTATCAGTGATTCCCATTTGCCTACTAAACTGAAGATGACCCTTTTAGCCTTCAGCCAGATTTCTGTGGCTCTCTAGAATATGGTTTGACCTTGACTTTCACTCTTTCTCCCCCTAACTTTTCTTCTTTCCCGCAGCTCTGAGCTACTTAGGTCAAGTCAGAGCTTTCCAGTTTTGTGCTTCTGGTTATATTGTTTCCATCCGAAAGCTTTCCTCCCCAAACCTGCTTATCAAAATCTCATCTATTTTACAAGAACTGTCTCAAATAATAACTTCCTTCAGGAAACCCTACTTCCAATCTGATTTGAGCTCTTCACTTCCCAAATCCCCATAGCAGTTTCTTTCTGAGAATACTTGTGCTTACTATGTTTTATATAGTTATTTACCTGTGTCACTCAGGGTCTGAAAACTCAGTTTGTCAAAGATACAAACTGTGCCTTAAATCATCTTTGTTTCTTGAATCTTTTCATGCCAGTCTATAACTACTATAAGATACTTATGTGCGTGACATCATGCTAAAAGACATAGTGAGGGCTCAAATACTTATATTTCATTGAATTAGCCCAAATCATCTGGTGATTTCCTGATAATAGCTGTGTGAGAAGTAAATGTTTTTGGACCATGCATGTCTAAGATGTTTCTGTTTTATTCCTATCATCTGCTTGCCTTGCTGCATATAGAAGCTGAGACTGAAATGATTTCACTCTCAATTTCAATGGCATGTACCATTGTCAGTTGAAAGGTAGTGTTCCTTCAGCCAGACACCACGATGAATTGCAATCCTTTGTATGTGATTTTAGGCATGTATGATTGTCTTTTAATCTCTCATGGCCTCTGATTTCATAATAATGTCCCTTGGTATGCATTTTTTATTCATTGTTATGGGTACCACTTAGACCCTTTTAATATGGAGATTCATATCCTTAATTCTGGGAAATTTTCTTGTATTATTTCTTTGATAATTTCATTTCTTTGGTTTTCATATTGTTCTCCCTTCCTGGAATTCCTCTCAGTGGGGTCTAGGACCTTCCAATGGGTTCTATAGTTGCCTCACTTTTGTCTCCTCTATTGTTCCTCTCTCAATTTAACTGTTTAGATTTCCTTGACTTTATCTTAAAACCCCTCTGTACAAGTTTTATTCTGATTACCATACTTTGTTTCCAACAACATGCTCCTGTTCTGTGATTGTTTATACCTTTTTGACGGTTTCTGCTTTTATCTCTCTGAAGGGGTGTGTGTGTGCGCACGCGAGCACAGGCATGTGGAGTTCTCCCCTGTTTATTGTCTCTCTTTTGATGGTTTTGTTTTCTCCTTTTCATGCTGTTCATTGTTCCTCCTGAGAGGAGTGATACTGAGATGTCTGATAGTTACTGGCTGTCTTTCTGCTGACTGAAGAGTCAGCTTAGGAGTCAACAGAAAGAGTTAAAGAGTCAATAGAAAGCTTGCTGGAAGCTGTGTGTGGCATGGCTGGGACTCTGCTGACTGGTGGGCTTCACTGGAAGACAAGGTAGCACTAACAGTAATGGCATCATCAGTAGGTATTTTCTCTGGGACTACTCAGTGTCTCCAGGGAAGACCCCTCTGATTTCGTGTGATGTAGAAAAGCAGACTTTCATCTCACCTGCACTTCAGTACTGAGTATTAGCCTGGTGCTCTGCTGCGTTCACTCACTTACTGTGGCCCATTAACAAACACAAGCAAATGAACTCCTTGTCTTATGCAGAATGATGGGGAAGTGGTCAGTCACCCAGTAGTGAATGAGTACCTAAGGTCACTGCACCTTATAGACTTTGAAATAACTCTTGTCTTCAGCTGCTGACCCCTCCTGATAGAAGGATGAATAGAAGAAGCACAAAAGATTTTCAGGACCTGAAACTATTCTGTATGGTACTATGGTGATGAATACATATTACCCATCTGTCAAAACCTATAGAATGTATAACAAACACCAAGAGCGAACCCTAATGTCAACCAAAGACTTTGGCTGATAATGGCATGTTAGTGTAGATTCCATGATTGTAACAAACGTGCCACTCTGTTGGGGGATGCCTTCAGTACGGGGGGCTATGTGGGACACGGGGGGAGTGAGCATATCATAGTCTTGGTACTTTCGGCTCAATTTTGCTGTAAAGTTAAAACTGTTCTAAGAAATCAAGCCTATTTTTTTTTTTTTAAAGGTAGAGTTCAAGTCTTTTGCTTCTGTGAAACTTTTCACAGAATTTTCTTAATCTCAATTCTAAAAGAACCAGCTGACATACGATCCTTAAGCACATATTACTTTGACCTGTTACTGAAATTCTCCCATGTTTTATCTCAACTAAAAGCTCCCAGAGATGACATTTTATAACTTTTGATAGACCCCACAATGCTTAGTAAATTACTTCTAAAAAATTATGCAAGGCTTCTTTATTCAAGAAAATATTGTGGGTTTTTTGTTTTTTTAAGATTTTGTCCATTTATTTGACAGACAGAGATCACAAGCAGGCAGAGGCAGGCAGAGAGAGAGAAGAGGAAGCAGGCTCCCTGCTGAGCAGAGCGCCCGATGTGGGGCTCGATCCCAGGACCCCAGGATCATGATCCTAGCTGAAGGCAGAGGGTACTGCCTAGGCACCGAGCTACCCAGGCACCCCTATTCAAGAAAATATTGTTACCCAGAGTTTCATTTTCCATGTATCCAAAGAAATGAGTGCATAACTTATATTTTGTTTACTAGAATCCATCTTACTTAATTCACTGTCCATTATTTGGCTTTACAACTTTAAAACCATGGTTAGAATCACATCACCTCTCTATTTTAATAATAATACTTATTATATTATATATAATATGTTAATATATTAATATAATAGCTATATTATTATAGTAATTATATAGTAATAATTATAATATATTGTGTATATTAACATATAATATAATATATAAATTATATAATATGTAATGTATTATATGATTTATTATATAATTATATTTTAATATATAATTTAATTATTTTACTATAAAAAAGCCAGCTCACTGGTGCTAGATGTCACTGTGTCTCCCGGATGATTCCCACGGTCTCTGAACGGGTCATGGTGCCTCCATCCTTGTGCCCTTACCAGCCAGAGTGGGAGTCCAGATCATTTCCCTCCTCTGGTCCAGAGCATCCCCAGACTTCCGACCTCACAACACTACCCCAAGCCCTTGTCACCATCCATACACACCCTCCCACTCACTGAGTTCTGGCCACAACTGTCTCCCATCACCCTCCCACCCCTCTGTTCCCTGAATACACTAAAGTTTTTCAGCCACAGGGTCTCTGAATCTGCTGTTCCCTCTGTTTGCAATGTCCCCGCTATGTGACCACATGGCCTGTTCCCTTACTTCTTTCCAGTCTTATGGGATTACTACTTTTTAGAGAGACCTCCCCTTTAATAACCCATCTAAAGCAGGAAGCCCCACCACTCTCTGTCTCTCGGCCTATCTTTATTTTTCTTCTTAGTATTTATCATTTGACACTAATATTTATTGTTTAATGTATATTGTACTCCCTAGAACACATGCTTCACAACAGCAGACTTTAGTTCTGGTCACTGCTGTGTTTCCAGCTTCTAGGACAGTGCCTGCCTCATAGTAAAGGAGCAATGACTATTTTTGAAATGAATGAATGGACCACTTAAACTGCTAGGATTTGGTGTTTAAGTTATAACTTCTCAAAAAAATCATAGTCCTTTTCAATATTAACAAAGTGGAAGGAGATAAAGATGTTTATATAAGGAAAGAATAACTACTGTATTCCTTGAAAGTAGGATGTCAATTACAAGACACACTTACGTTATGTACCATTTAAAAAAACAAAACAAAACCCTGGCAATTAAATAATGAGGCTGCATTTTCATCACTTAGAAATTTTATGTTACATTGACTGAACAAGCTGCTCTAGATATATTTAGATGGACTTCAATATATCACTCATCCATATGTTAAAAACAGAATGAAATAAGTTTAAGGTGGTTCTAAAACATCTTTACGTTCAGTGTCTGATTGTTCTGAATTACTTTTCAATGCTGAGTTGTCAAAATCTATGCTTTAAGTAATGGTCACAGTTGCCAAACTGTGGAAAGAACCATGATGCCCTTTAATGGAGGAATGGATAAGAAAGATGTGGTCCATATATACAATGGAATATTATGTCTCCATCAGAAAGGATGAATACCCAACTTTTGTGTCAACATGGACGGGATTGGAGGAGATTATGCTGAGTGAAATCAGTCAAGCAGAGAGAGTCAGTTACCATATGGTTTCACTTACTTGTGGAGCACAAGGAATAACACGGAAACCTTAGGAGAAGGAAAGGAAAAGTGAACTGGGGGAGCACAGAGGGGGAGATGAACCATGAGAGACAGCGGACTCTGAGAAACAAACTGAATGTTTTAGAGGGGCATGGAGTGGAGGGATAGGGGAGCCTGGTGGTGGGTGTTTTGGAGGGCACATATTGCATGGAGCACTGGCTGTGGTGCATAAACAATGAATCTTGGAACACTGAAAAATAAAATTTAAAAAAAATCCATGCTTTATCACACAAGATCAAGCTCTAGGCCATTAAGAGTGTGAGAAATATGGCATTCTGTGTTCAATGAGCATCTCTGGGATTTCCTCACGAGCCAGGACACCGTTCTGTAAGTGCTGGTGTACATGTGTAGGCAGTGACAGCCGCATCAGCAGAGCTGCTGGCTCACGGTGACCATAAAACGCATCTGGATTCTAGAGATGCTAAAATACGAAAAGATGTGTGTCTTAGAATCCAGAAAACATGCTTTTCCCCCCCTAAATGTAATAGCAAAGAAAGAGGATTATTTCCATCGTTGTGCTGTTTGTTTTGTATACTCACTCCACATTGATCTTTTTCTTTCCCTTCCCCCCAACCCCCTGAGGATTATTGCAGAAAGACTCATCTCTAGAGATCTCTAAAAGGTAGCCCTGGTGTCCGTGTGTGTGTGTGTGTGTGTGTGTGTGTGTGTGTGCGCACGCGCGCACGCATGCGTGTGTGCAGGTGCTTGTGTGAGAATGCCGAGGAAGTTTTGACTATCGCTTTATCATTGTCAGTAGGGTCCTACTTTCCTTTCTACTTGGATTTACGGAGGAGGAGGAGGTGGACGGGAGAGGACAAGACAGGGAGGAGAGGGAGCCCAGCACAGAAATTCCCCTTAGAGATGCTATCACCACTGGAAAAGTCATTTTCGGTAATGGAGCTGCTCTCCGCTGGCCTGAGCCAGGTTTCATCTGAGCCTGCATCAGAGCCTGCAGCGCAGCCTGTGGCTCTGCACTGGGGATTTCCATTCCTTACCTGGGTTCCACAGAGCGGCCGCATTGAGAACATTATAATGTGGGCATGACGAGATAAACTTTCCATTGTGTAACTCTGATCTGGAATTTGTTTCATGTAGCCGCCTGTCTGTTGAGTGAGCTGACATTTTAAAAAAGCAAAATGTCACAGTGTTTTTGCTCTTAGAGCAAATTTCTGTATATGTTTCAAGTAACTGCATTTTAGTAATATGAAATTCGCAAGAAAGATGACGGAAATCTTGAACACAATGGAACACCTACTCATTTCAGAGTAACTATCAATTTTTTTGGTTTACTTTGTAGGACTTTTTAAAAAATATTTCTTTTTTAAAAAAATTTTTGTTTATTTGAGAGAGAGAGCATGAGCAGGAGGAGGAGCAGAGGGAGAGGGAGAAGCTGACTCCCTGCTGAGCAGGGACCGCCCCCCAACCCCACTGATATGGGGCTCGGCTCCAGGACCCCAAGATCATAACCTGAGCTGATGGCAGTTGCTTAACTGACTGAGCCACCAGGCACCCAACTTTCTTTTTAGCAGCCAAGACTGTCAAACTGAAACTATAAGGATATAAGCAGAATTGGGTTTCAAGTACTGCTCATCTAATATTAAATATAACATAAATCACTATCGGTTAAACATTTGTGTTTTGGGCTAAGAAAGAAGCTAACACAACTGGTGTTTACATTTGGGATTACTTTAAGTTGGAGAACGTAAAGATGTTTTAGTTTTACGGGTGATTCTGACTGTACATTTAAATTCTGGTTCACAGATAATCAACGCAGCCATCCAGCAGTCACCCTCCCCACCCCAGCCTCCGCCCAGCCCTTCTGGACATTCACTGCAGAAAACACGAACCAGCTACTTCCAGGGTCTGTGCTCTCTGACGGAGTACTGACGAGCGGAGACGCCATTCTCAGTACTGGACTGAACGCAAACATGGTCACTGAGCTTCCGTGTTTTCGAAAAGAGGGGGAAAGAGAGAGAATTATCAGCCCAGGTGAAAACTGGTATCCCCTTCGTGCACAGCTCTATCCCTCACGCTATTTCAAACAGGAGCAGCTGACTGATACAGGACATCCTTCCTTTCTAAGAATGTAACAAAGTGGGGGAAGGCAAGAGATAGAGTCGAAGGAAATGAGATCAATAAGAAAAGCAGGTTAAGAACTGGGTTAACGTCGCAGTTAACTGTGTGTTCATCTTGTTTTACTTTTTAAAAAATGGGCTATATTCCCAATATTGAATATGGCCCTAGCTAATTTTCTGATACTCATTTTCCCTAAAAAGTAACTAAAACACAAATCCATATGGGATTTTTAAATTTCTGCATCCTCACATAGGGTAATAAAATAATATACTTTCTTCTTAATAAGATTCTATTTATTTATTTGCGAGAGAGAGAATGTGTGTGTATGTGTGAGCAGGAGGAGAGGCAGGTGGAGAGGGAGAAGCAGACTCCCCACTGGGCAGGAAGCCTGATGCAGGGTTTGATCCCAAGGCAGACACTTAACCGACTGAGCCACCCAGGTGCCCTTACAATAATATTCTTGACTAACGATAACAAATGAAACACACAGTCTGGCAGAGCACCATTTTGATAGCGCCCCGTACTCTTCAAACACCCAATGCACTGCTGTGATTTTCGCCTGCTCATACTGTATGATTAACAATCCCCTGAATGATAAATCATGTGTTTGTCTTAGAGACAATACAATAATACTCGAGAAGGTAGGAACTATCATCATCATTTCTGTCTGTCCAATACCTGGCACAGTAACTGCCTACAAAGAAATGAGTACCTACGACTTAACTGCACGACTGTCCAGAATTAATTTACACAATCACACCACAGTACATAAAATGTTATCACAATCTAAGATTTGAAAATATGGGCTCTTTATCTTCCATTTGAAATCTTCAGGTTACAATTACATTTTAGAACCCTCAGGAATATCTGTGTTCTGTTTATTCACAAAATCATATTGTATCAGAAATATGAAATAACTGAAGGCCTGTCCCTGTGGTCTACCAGAATTTAACTTATGGGTTTCAGTTCCCTGGGACCCAAGCCTGTACTTAACCATAATTTCGAGTATCCATGGCAGATCTACCCCACGGTGAAAAAGTAAGGGAGCTAGTCTTAAACCATCTTCAGGAACAACAGACACAGAGATGTAGCATAGTGACTGAGAACACTTTCTTGAGGTTCAAGGTCCAACTTTTCTACTGATCAGCAGGAGCACATGAACAGGTAACCTGACTTCTCCACACCATCATTCATTATCAGTAAAATGGGGATAATAATGATTTGCTTCTCATAGTGCCCAAGAGTTGGTTTTAACTGAGACAACACATGGTACGTATTAAACACTCACTGTATTTAACTGTTATATGGGTTATTTGATGGATTAATCAAGCATAATATTAACTAAAGCAAAAACTAAATGAAAATCAAAACAACTAGAAAAAATCAGGCAATGCTATTAATTAAATTAGCTGCACTTACTAGCATTGGATGGAAACAGACTTAGTTGGTAATGTTTTTGCTATGCTGACAGTGTATCCCACAGATCTGGTAGATCCAATTTTGGAAAGGGAGAACGGTGGGACTTCTAAAGATCAAGATCCTTTTCTCCTGGAGATATGTTAGCATATTACATGTGCTACAAAAATCGAGCCCCTATATTTTCCTACGCTAATCTTCTGGCAGTAAGAAAAAACTGAACACCAGCATTAAGTACATTTATAGTACTGCTGACTACAAATATTAACTATTCAAAATGACTTTTCCAGATGGACTCCATTTTCTTAGGGAACACGTGACCTTAATAACCTACTCATGGATGATCAAGAATCAGTTACAGGATTCGAGTAAACATATACTCGCTCATGTTCTTCTCCTTCCTTACCCACCCACCTCCTACCTGAAAATCTATCTTGCCTATGTAACTGTTAGCCCTTAAGGGCCTCTCTAAAGCCGAGTCCTTCACATTTACACCGAAACTTCTAATTTGGGTTTATTCACTCTGACTTATTTTTTCCTTTTCTTAGCGCTTCTGGATGTGTCTTATTGTGGTTTGCATCTTAATACTGTAGAACACGGCAGATCAAAGCCCAGAGTTAAGTAAACATAAACATAAAAACATACAGTTTTCTTACTTATTGGTAACGTATTGTTTGAATAACAGAAACTTATTATTCTTAAAAAGTAGAAAACACAGACATGTTTGTGAAATGTCAACAAACGAAAGGACGAACAAAACCAACAAAAACCAAACCTGATCTCTACCCCCCGAGGAACTACTTTCCAGGGCTCATCTTCATTCACACAGTCCTCAACTGGAAGGGACTGAATTGATAACAACAACAGAGATTTTGGAAAACTGTTATCATAAACAGAGGGAAAAATTTACTCCTCTCCATTAATACAAGTGAAAAGATTCTTGCATTTCTAATTATAGTTAGTAAGACTTGTCTCTCTATAAAACATTTATAAAGTAAATCCTCAGAGTGGAAGAAAAAGCAGAAAGAAAACAATCAGGAAGGCAAAAAATCTCCCCTAAAACATAACTACGCATTGCAGAACAAATACAGTCACTACATTAAATTCAAGTTTATGCAAAGAGTAAATATTTTCAACGTGCCATTTCGTACAGTAAAAATACAGACCACTAAAACATAGTTCTGCTTTAGAGATGAAAATTTTATCATAAATACATGCCTACAACCACACAGTGTAACCTATTTTTTAATATGCCTACTTCTCTATGGGTCAGGCATAGAAAAATCTTGATATTCCAGAATACAGTTCTCTGAATCTAAAAACAAGAGCTACTAAAATAGTAACTACCTGCCAAAACGACCGCCTGCATTCCTTGGATAAAAGGATGGGAGCCGGTCGCAGGCCACTGCCTGGATCACAGCAGTTAGTACTCATAATGACATACTCAAGCCAGCAGATGAAGTATGTCTGGACGCCAGGTAAGAAATGAACAGAATATGATATAATTTGAAAATATCCAAAAATATATTAAAATGGCATTTTTGACATAAAAGGTAATGTTTCATGGAAAATCTATTTATGTACTCCTCCAATTACCTCAAGATGCAGGATAAATGTATTTCTATTGTGTTATAATTCTTTTGATGAGCTCATTCAACAATTACTTGAGTGCTTCCTATGTGAGGCACTTTTCCAGCGCGTTTCACGCAGTAAAGCGGACAAAATGGCCCATGTTGGGCTCCTCAGTCAGCAGGAAGTCTACTTGAGACCCCCCCCCCCCACACACACTTTCCCTTTCCCTCTCTCTGCTCCTCCCCTCAACTAAAAAACAAAACCAAACAAAATAAAATGCTAGTAGTAAAAAAAAAAAAAAAAAAAAATCTTCATCAACAATTCAAATTCCAAAGAGAAAAGGCCAAAAATACTGTTCAGGGTTAGAGGAAGACACACCTTCTCTGTGAATGCAAGGCAGGCCACATTTTACAGATACACACACCACTATTTCCAAAATTCCCTGGTTACTCATCATGATGAAAGAAAAGGAAACGAGGCGTTTTCGTTAGCAAAACACTGTTGTAATTGTTATTTCATTAGCATAAGTTTCTTATCTTTTTACAAAACTGGTTAGGTGGCATATATTATATGACCAACTACATATATGAACATTCATTTGGTACCACAATTTGACCAAAAAGGGACGGCGTTATACAGACTTTTATAAAGAGGAATCTAAAGCGATTGAACATTCATTATCTGCTGTTAAAATTCAGAACAGCCATTTTGTAAATTAGTTCCTGGTCAACTCATGAGAGATTCTGATTCCATATTATTTAAAACCGGTACTGAGGGACTGAGATACTGGTGGACAGCGGAAAAAGGAACCTGGTCAGTTGTGTGGCTTGGGGTTGGTGGGGAGAGTATGGGGTGTGTGGAGCCCAAAGAGAGGTGGAGTGGAGAAACTGTCCTCTCCACCTCCATGCATGGGTTTTATTCATTTTTTTTTTTTAAGATTACTTATTTATTTATTTGTCAGAGAGATAGAGAGTACAGGCAGGCAGAGGCAGACGGAGAAGCAGGATCCTTGTGGAGCAAAGAGCCCGATGCGGGACTCGATCCCAGGACGCTGGGATCATGACCTGAGCAGAAGGCAGCAGCTTAACCCACTGAGCCACCCAAGCATCCCAGGCATGGGTTCTAGAGCTAACAATTCCATAAAACTGAAAGACCACTAGCAAGGACTGCTTTAAGGACTTTCCCCACCAACGTGCTGAAGATGTCCAGAAGAAGATATGGAAAAACGGAAATGCGAGCGGAGAACGGAGAGGAGAATGTGGATGACTAAAGTTGCCTGGCCAGCAGGTATCAGCAGAGACAGCGTCTGGTTTGTGAGCCTCTCCTTGGTACCTGTACCTTCAATAATACCATGTAAAGTTAATGTTCACCTTGTAATTTTGAAAGGTTAAGTATATACCATTAACTCTGAAAATAGAGCCCAATAAATACAGTCAATTGGTCTTTGATAAGAGAGCAAAAGCAGTACAACAGAGCAGAGCCAGTTTTTTCAACAGATGGTGCTGGAAGGACTGGACATCCACAGGCAGTTAGTGGATTAGACACAGACTCACACGATCACAAAAATTAACTCAAATGCGCATGGACCTATCTGTAAGACATGAAACTATAACCACTCAGAAGGTCACACGGTTTCGAGAAAACCTGTATGACCCTGGGCACAGTGATGACTTTTCAGATACAACACCGAAGGCGTGACACACGACAGAGATCACTGATATGCTAGACTTCATTAAAACCTTTGAATCTTCAGTTTGAACAAGTGCCCCTTTACAGTACTTACTAAGGACCTAGGCATTTCATCTCTATCCTTTGATAAGCCACATTGTCATCATTTGTTAAAAAATAAGACAACAGGTCCGAAATGGAGTTGCTTGTGCTTAAACCCCATGTCACCAAGCTGAGACTTAATGACAGTACACCTCTCCCAGAAATGGAGTCTTCACCCAGTCAATCAAGGATCTCCGATCAGCACCACCTAGGTCATCTGCTTGATAGACCCCTGCTCCCCCTTAAGGGAAGTTAACCTTGCAATAGCCAACAAGTTTTTTTGCCTAGTATAATTTCTTTGCTCCCACTCCCTTCTGGCTATAATAGTCTTTCATTCTGTGCAGTTCCGTGAGCTCCTTTCTACTTGCTAGATAAGATGCTGCCCAATTCGAATCAATTTTTGAATGAACTCTTAAAAATTTTAATAGGCCTCAGTTCATCTTTCAACACATGTCATAACGTTCATGTCTTTTTCTGCATCTATCTCCCTCTCTGTAATATTTTCAATGGTAGGCCATTTTTACCTGTGGATCCTCAACTTCTAACTTTCTGCCATCGATAACACTGAACCCAAACAGGACATTATCGTTAATTCTATGAGAATGTTAATATTAAAATGCTGCAATAAGCTGACAAAGTAAAATTAATGCACCCGTGATTAAAAAGAAGTAAAGTTTTAAAAATACCACTTATCAGTCTTTTACTTCACAAAGAATTACAATTTTTATTTTAGGTATAATGAGCTCAAATTCAGAAACTAAAAAGGAAGAAGGCAGAGAATTAGTGAAGTAAATTTAACAGAGGATACATTTTAAAGACTGTGTTGGCTTTAATTTTCAAATGACCAGGGTAATTATACAAAATTTCAAAGATATAAGTTACATGTGATGCTGAACCTACTTCATAAATAGAAATAACTCATATATAATAAGCGGCAATGACTGCTCACACACTAAAAACTAATATCATAAAGTCTTTAAAAACTTTTTTTTTAAAGATTTTTATTTATTTATTTGATAGAAAGAGAGAGATCACAAGTAGGCAGCGAGGCAGGCAGAGAGAGAGGAGTGAAGCAGGCTCCCCGCTGAGCAGAGAACCTGATGTGGGGCTCGATCCCAGGACTGTGGGATCATGACCTGAGCCGAAGGCAGAGGCTTTAACCCACTGAGCCACCTAGGTGCCCCAGAACTGTTTTATGTTTTTTTTTTTTAATTGGCAAAATATAAGCACTCTGAAATTCTGTTTGTCATTTAATGTACCCAGGAACACTTTTCCTAATTAGGATGATGGAAGAGTAATCTTCAGCCCAGAACAATCATCAAAATTCTCAGTCAAGTAAGACAGCCCTTACTGAACATCCACAGGATATACAATGCTACAGTAGCCAACCCACTTTTTCCTTGCTTCAATAAAAGAAATAAACCTTGAAATATTACAAGATAAATAACCCATTGAGGTCATAAATAAAGAAGGATGAAACCATAAAATTATTTAGATCACACACAGAATGGCTATAAATTAAATCACTGTTTCTCCTTCAGATTACTAATACTGATCACTGATTTGGTTGGCTTATTTAAGATATTATTTCCATAGAACAAGCACTGTTTTAAAGGATTTTTTTTTTTTTAAGATTTTATTTATTTATCAGAGAGAGAGTGGGAGAGAGTGAGCACAGGCAGACAGAATGGCAGGCAGAGGCAGAGGGAGAAGCAGGCTCCCCGCTGAGCAAGGAGCCCGATGTGGGACTCTATCCCAGGACGCTGGGATCATGACCTGAGCCGAAGGCAGCTGCTTAACCAACTGAGCCACACAGGCGTCTACAAGCACTGTTTTAAATCAAAGGGATATCTATATTTGTCATTTCTGCTTTCTTTATATCAAAGATTTTCAATATTTATAAACAATAAAAACCTTTTTAAAGTAACAGTTTACACATAACTTCAGAAGGCATTATTTAACAGTTTTAACAGCTTCCTTTGTAAACACAGGATATTCTTCAATTAATCAAGGTATGGAATAATATTAAGTTTGGATTTTCAAGGAAACTTTGTGTTCGTTATCACAATTATTCAAAACAACATAATATGAATCAAGTCAGGCAAAAAACATTCCATATTTACAAAAGAAGCTGAAGTCTCCATATTCCAAGGTCATCATGACAAAATACATTCAGATGCATTTACTTGCTATTTTACAAAGAAGCCAAGATGAGCAAGATGGAAAGTCTATGCTGAGGTGACAAGCCAGCACTGTGCCTGGCCGGCAACGGAGGGTGTCACACACCCAAGCCAGAAACACACACCCTTGTTCACTTTTATGGGAGCAAACAAGTAAGGAACACAACTCTTCAAAAGGTCAATAAAGGACTACAATTCTAGTCAATTGCCCATTTACAGAGTTTAAAACTAATCAAAAATAACAAGAGCTTTATCCCAAGGTTCACAGGAAACATGTTGGGTTGTCAGTAGTAGTTAATATTTCGGTGATCTTCTGAGGGTTAAAATTTGGTGCCCTACGCATTTGAACAAATGAATTTTGAAAAAAAAAATTACAGTTTGAACATTATGACTCTAGGGTATCTCTAGCTCTCAAAAGCATGAAACAGTAGTAAGATAAGGGATCAGGAAACGAAATTGACATGATTATCCAAAAAGCAGAATCTTCAGCAACCTCTAATTTCTGAATAGCTTATCTTTTAAATGCGATTTGGACACACTTGTGTCCTATGATAGAATGAAACTAATATGACAACTAGAGAACCCGAGATTTTCCTCTAAATTTTAAAAGCGATCGCCCTTCTCTGCCACACACAGGCGCGAGCACAGATAGTGATGGGGTGAGGATGTTATGGGTGTTTTTCTTTTCTACTTTGCAATTTTTCTATAATGTTCTACATATTTTAAAAGAAAAAAAAAGAACAGATTTTTAAAGAACACTTGATCTTGCTTATACGGCTACCACCAAGATAGTGAACTCTTAACTTCGACCAAGAGAAATGAGTTTAGTGTTGAAAAAGGCTCAAGAGAAAACGGCAGACATACCCCATCAAGATGTGAAAATGACCTACATGCTTGACTCCTGTGTTTGTTATTGTTGGGTAGGCAGGCCACTGGACTTACCAAGGAAGGCACACCAGGGAATTTCAAACTCCTAAATGATAAATGAAGCACCGATACCAAGTCAAACCAGCTACATTAACAGGACAAAAAGCTCAGACTACTCAGATGTACTTCAAAGTTGAAACATGCTAGCACAGAACTGTAGCTTTTTTCAGTGTTATCGTACTAATATATTTTCCCATTAGGTTAGCACAAAATAAAACAAACTCAGTGTATTCTACTAAAAAATCAGCTTTGGCTTTCTGTTTCTACCTCGACTCTCAAATACCCTGGGGCACTGAATAAAGAACAGTAAATAATAAACACCGTCTAAGAATGATATATTCAAACTTATTCATGTTGACAGTCAAGACGCTGAATGCTTTCTTTTTAATGGCATGAGGGTACTCAACATTTTTTTAAATGAAATTACCGTTTAGATATTGTCAACTGCATAGTTCAACTGTCTTCGTCTTCCTGTTTCTATCAACATTTATAAAATTCAAGTATGAAACATACTTTATACCTTGGGATGTCCCTTTATTTTCAAAATGAAAATAAGCAGTTTCATTATTACTTTATATCAAATGTTAGTTCTATACAAATTTCTTATTCAAGATATCTTACCTTGGTTTTCATATAAAAAGCCAATCATGTGTGCAAAAATTCAATTCTTTCCCCATTTATTCAGATAACTGCAGACTATCAACTACAGCAGTGTTTGTATAGGAATCCAAAAAAACTGGGGAAGGGAGTCCATATTTTGATTGCATTTAAAGCGAGAAGGTACTCTTTTAAAAAATTATCATCAAGCATCAACTATTGTGTTTAATTCAGGACGAACACCAAAGCAACGAGAAACTAATGTGACAGCTAGGTGTGTGTGTGGGGGGGTGCTTTTTTTTGCTATACAGCAGACACAGAATGCTAACTTCAAAAATAAAGTCAGAAAAAATAATTAAGATCCTTTTAAGCATTTTAAACATAAAGATGTGGCAAAACTAGAATGATAAGAATAAGCATGAGTTTTTATGCAAGTAATATTACAGATTACAGATAATCACCCCCCCAAAGTACATAGAAATCCATTTTCTGACCCATGCATATAAAACCTCTAACAAAAAGGTTAATAAAAAGCCAAACTATACATCATTATTTAAGATGTGACACAAAGCAATTTTCAATTATATCTGATACCCTGCTCTTATGACTCTTCAGTTTTGTTCACACGCCATGAATCAAGGATACAGAATATCAGCTTTCACGGTGAACCCTTTCGCTACTGGAGATGTCTGTCATAATCATAATAGGATTTAAACACAGTTGCTCATTTTAACGACTTCTGTTTACTCACACAGAGAGGAAAACTTTTACTAAAGATGGTATGAGGAAGTTAACTGTTTGGTGGGCAGACCAGAAATCTTGCACTGAAGGTTTATACACATTCAGAGAAACTAGTGTTACTAAGTGGTTCAAATGTGTAGGCTGGGAGATACAAGTTCTCTAATAAACCTATTATTTACGACAGGCCAATGCGCTGTTCCAATTATGCACTGTAATCTGCTCTTGTTTTCTCTAAAGTGATATATGAACTTGAGGTGATCTCTAAATGTTCCAAGGAAGAAGATCATTATTCTGTAAGACTGCTTGAAGATCGAGTAACTTCTATATGCTCTAGGATGTACAACTGGCATTAGGTAGTCAAAACACACACTGAAACACTAATACCTAAGTGATAAACTCTGAGAGAGGGACTACTAGCCATCTGTTTTAGAAACCAGTGACTTAAGTGAGGACAGAGGACAACCACGGTTCTGAGCCAACAATCAAGTCTCAACCTCCAGGCAGTCATCTCAGTTATGTCATTCTTTTCTCTACAGAGTACTGTCCACAAAACATTATGATCCATATTATAAATCAGCACATTGTGATCTATCATGTCTTCGGGACATTACAGGACCTGAGGCATTTGTTTGATATTTGGAGTTTGAGTTAATTATCATCCATGTTCTACAGAAGGGGGAAAGAGAGGTTTGGCAACATTAAGGGATAGGATTTAAGACAGTGAAAATATCCCAGTGGAAAAACCCTCCATGTTTAAAAGTCACAAACTGGTCCTCACCTGATTCTAGAAAAAGTAATTAGGATATCCACTAAATTAGGACCCAAATACAAGCAAGTAGAAAACTTTTTAATAATTAACATTGGTTCAATGATAATTCGTTTATTTAATGAACAGAAAAAAATCAAGTAGAAGGATTACTCAATTATAGTCTTAAGAAGTCTGACAGGATTCCAGGGACAAATACATCTTTTAAAAATTCCCTTGATTTTGGATACTGAGAGTCAATTTATTAACTAAAGAGGTCACCATTTTTAAGGAGAAAAAATTAAACAAATGTGAACGTATGTATTTCAACCTGAGTCTGACAAAAATTTGTGACTTATTAGAGATGGGAAATTGTACCTTATATAGTTCAAGATACTTATTAACTAGCATGAGAGCCTTAATAAATGTTTCTTGAGTTAAGAGAAGCCTGACTTTTGGGTAGTTTTGGCATTTCAGCTTTTGATCATAAGACATGTTGGAACTAAAAACTAAGAGTCACTTTTTTTTTTTTTAAGATTTTATTTATTTGACAGAGAGACAGTGAGCGAGGGAACACAAGCAGGGGGAGTGGGAGAGGGAGAGAAGCAGGCTTCCCGCTGAGCAGGAAGCCAGATGCCCAGTTCCATTCCAGAACCCTGGAATCATGACCTGAGCCAAAGGCAGACGCCCAATGACTGAGCCACCCAGGCGCCCCTAGAAATCACTTTAAAAAAATATACAGTTAAAAAAAGCCTTACTGTCTTTTTCTTCTAAAATATCCAACTAACAACAGTATTAGCTATCGAGCTAAAAGTTCAATATTTTGCAACGTAAATTCGCAATAAAAAAAAAAAAAATGGAACCTTTACCTGAAATACTCTTTGTAGCAACGGTTTTCAAGTTTTGAAGGCAACCTACAGTCTAAAGTATATATATGTTTTTATATTTACATATAGACATACCACATACATGTAATAAATACAAAAGTATCATGAGACCATGTCCATGGTTAACTGTGACTGATGTAGTCTATTTAATTTTTTTTTTTATGTTGATTTCCAACCACTAAACTGACTTAACAACCATTAATGGGTCATGACCTGAAGTTTGGAAAACAGCACTCAGTACCTCTTAGGAGAGGGGTGTCAAACAGAGCTGAAACAGTCTTTAGTTCAGTTTTAAACACAGTATTTTGGAGAAGTCACGGGATACTGAGAGGTAAGAATATTTAATGGCAGTAGGGCAATAAGCTCAAGCTGAGGACTCCGAATAATACACATCAAATTTTTCAGCGTCCATATAATGTGGAAAGAGTAGAAAAACAACCAAAAACAAAACCCAAAAAACCCTACTCTTACTTCCTACTTCAAAGTAAAGATAATTATGTCTTTTACTAATTAGATTTCCAAGAGAAATAGTACGCATTGTTAGCAAGGCCAAGGAAGAATTAAGAAATATATAATGTTTAAGACAGATTGTGACCTAAAAAAGAGCTCCTGAGAATTACCCAGGGATTCCAATTTCCCTCAAACAGAACACCACTAATATCCTCCAGACTGACTAGCCCAACCGCTCCCCGGCTCAAGAGAATGTTTACATTACATCTGGGTTCAAATGCAAGGTCAGTCAGCTTTAAGATTTGGGAGACTCAGGATAGCTTTTTAGCTAAGGTATAAATCACTGTTAACAAAATTATTAACTTTCTAAGTTGGCAAAAACGATTTCATCCTATTTCAGTGCTACCAAATCTCCTTAAAACATTTGGTAAAAAGACAAGCTTTATTTCAAAAATGTTTTACCTGCAAATCAAAAAGCTTTTTAGGTTTAGTCACATTATGTTAAAGAAGGACAATTAACTCAGGTTCTTATCTCCATTCTGACTTCAAAAATGCCAGTTTCTATCGAGTAAACAAGATAAGGCATTTATATTGTACAAACGCAGGCCTGTTCTTTAGAAATTGTTTCTGTGAATAATACAGAATAGACACCAGGAGATTATTTTCTATTTCATTATATGCTACGCAAAAAATCAATATGACTTTATTTGGCATAAGATGGCTAGAAATACATTTTTATCATTTATATCTCACGACAAAATGGGCAGCATGAAAAGCTCAACATTATAAACAAAGATTGGGATCACACAATTCCCACCCAGCATTCATCTAGTTGAGGAGGAAACCCAACAAATAAACCGCACACGCGCGTGTGTCTATTTTTGAGGATAACAGCAACAAATGAATGATCATAGAATACGAGCAAGGACTAGAAATGTATAGAATATTTTTCTAAGTACATACATGGGGGAAAATGTCATTAAGCAGCTACTATAACCCCAGTCCCTACTGGGGATCTATACACACATTATCTCTAAATCTTCAAAAACTGCAAGACTGGACTTTCTATTTAACAAGTGAAAACACGGAGGCTGGGATAGGCCACGTGACTTGCTCACACGTAGAGTTGATCTAAGTCACACCAGGACAGCACACTCTGCAAGATGGAAGCAAGGGCTGCCGAGGTGCTGCCGCTCCCATGGGCTCCACACTGTCCACCTCACTGCCAGACAGTGCAGAAGAGACCAAACCAGAAGGGGCCTGGAGAAAAGCAGATCATCACCGCCCTCTGAGAGAATGTCCAGACGGATATCATATACTTGACATTGCCTATGACCCCAGGCACCTGTCATCCCAGAGGCTACACCACCCAGGTTCCTCAGCCATCCCCCCCGGATGCAGACTCCGGTAGGGTCTTCCAGGCCCTAGTGCGACTCACTCCGCCATCTCACCCAGACTCTGAGCGTCTGAAACTCACAATCCATCCCCTAGCAGCATCTCCTGTGTGTGCAGGGTCTTCTCCAAATGCTTCCTTTGCCTTCTGTTAGATCTCTTAGGATACTACTTCTTTCATAGCCCCCTCAACTGGAGGCATGGTTTTCACCCAAATGCCACATACCAAAGTGTCCCAAGGTGAGGGATGTCCTTCTTTGCTCCTTGTTTTGCTTCTAGACTATCCCCTTCCCCAGTTCCTCTGGAGCACAGGCCACTAGGTAATCCCACTTGCTACTCTTGCTTGTAGCAGTCGTCGTCAGTACGGGCTTACTATGCTCTCCTCTACTCTAGGGAACTCAGGCCATACAATGTAATGGCTTCAAAGGCCAAATGCCAAGTTTTGAACTCCCACTTCCCCTCCTACTGGTGGGCATACTGCCCTCCCTCCCGTGCTTGTTTCCTCATCTGTAACGGGAGGAAAAATCACAGAATCTAGCCTGACTACATACTCAGTGTCCAAGCCTCCTCTCATGTTCTCGGGCCCCTCTTTCCCCAGGCTAGACACCATAGGCCAACCCTGAGTCAGTCTTACAGTCTCTTAAGTGTCTTGCTCCTCTTTTTTCCCGTCATCACACTCCACGGGCCCAATCCCAACGCCAGTTAAACCCCACTCTTCACTTATTCTAGGCTTCTACCCAACCAGCTAACTCTGGCTGGACTCTCTGAACACAGAAACATGTGTTTTAGATCGGCCCCCAGCATTGCCTGGAAACCCTCTCTCTTATCTTTCTTTCTTTCTTCCCTTTCCTCTTTCCCTCCCTCCTTCCCTCCCGCCCTTCCTCCTTCCTCCCTTCTTTCCTTGAGCGAGAGAAAGAGAGAGAGAAAGGGGAAAGAGGGGCAGAAGGAGAGAGAGAACACCCACGCAGGTTCCACATCCAGCACAGAGCCCAACATGGGGTTCCATGATCCATCTGTGATCATGGCCTGGGCTGAAATTGAGAGCTGGATGCTTAACTGACTGAGCCACTCACGTGCCTCTCTCTCCCATCTTTTTCTTCCTTTCTTTCTTTTTAAAAAGATTTTTATTTATTTATCTAACAGACAGCGATGACACGTAGGCAGAGAGGCAGGCAGAGAGAGAGGGAGGGAAGCAAGCTCTCCACTGAGCAGGGAGCACAATGCGGGGCTCCATCCCAGGACCCTGGGATCATGACCTGAGCTGAAGGCAGAGGCTTAACCCACTGAGACACCCAGGCGCGCCCCCCATCTTCCTTGAAGACTGTTTTATACCTTCTCCTCTCTATTCCAACTTTCAACACCCCCTTCTCCTTCCTCCATTTCCAATCTGTATATGCCTCTTACTTCACTCATTTTAGCAGGAGAAGCAACCAGAACGACCTCTTGTTCCCAGATCTGTCAATTTACTGAAGACTTTCCTCCTTCACTAATGTTCTGTCTTAACCATCACCTGGCTCCTCCAAGCAGGACTTTCCCATTAGTGCGCTGCCTGGCTATGCTATCTCTAATCCTAAGAGAAAAACGAAAAAATCAAAAAGCTTCCTTTGACCCAACTACTTTCCCATGTGTCTGCTCTTTATTATGTCTAATTAAATGCTTTGAAATCGCTTCTCCTTGTCTCTGCTTCCTCACTTCCTGTTCTCTCTCCAGCCATCTCCAATCAGACTTGTATCCCCAACCCTTCACCACAATAGCTCTCATCAAGGTCTTGTCAACAGGCCATTTTCAGTCTTTACCTTCTATAACTTCTCAAAAGTGTTTCCTTCTTAGTTGCCTTTCTCCTTGCTGGCTTCCAAGTTGGCCCCTTTCCTCATACCCCATCTCTGATCCAGAAGCAAATCCACCTGTCAGCCCTTCTGCTGGCACTTCTGAGCATGAACAGATTTTTCCACATGCCTGGTAACAGCCTCCCAATGTGACCGCTACCTTCTAGTCTCCAAACAGCATCCAAAGCTGATCTTGGATCTTGTTAAAACGTGGATGAGATCATACCACTCTCTTGATCCCAGGACCCTGAGATCATGACCTAAGCCGAAAGCCAATGCCTAATTGACTGAGCCACCCAGGCACCCCCAGTCCTTATACTCTTAAAATTAATTGACCTCTTATATTTGTCACATCTTACATCTAAGATCTACATATGAAGTGGATGGGTTGAAGCTGAGCGACGGGTATGTGAAGCTAATTACACTATTCTACTCTTTAAGATGATTGAAGTTTTCCATAAAAAAAAAAAAAAAAAACTTTCTAAGAAATCTGGATAATCCATACTTTAGTTTCTACATCATTACGCAACTTAAAAACTTGGTCAAAATAGGAATGCCTGTATTAATTACCTGAAGAAGATTCAGACAAATGCATATTGCAGTAATGCATTTATAAAGGAAAATATCTAGCTGGCTGAAAGTGAAGTTTCTACTTTGTATAGTACCTTAACAGTTACTATTGGGTCACATCCAAAGTAAACGCTTCAGGTTAAGTGAAAGAACTATATTGAAACAATTTATAAACCATTCACTCATTTTTTTAAAAAAAAGATTTTATCTATTTGACAAAGAGAGACAGAGAGTGGGGAGCGGGAGAGGGAAAAGCAGGCTCTCCGCCGAACAGGGAGCCTGATGCAGGGCTCGGTCCCAGGATCCCAGAATCATGACCTGAGCTGAAGGCAGACATTTAACCGACTAAGCCACTCAGGCGCCCCTCATTCATTCATTCTGACACAACAGATGGGACAGACTGACAGACGATGAAGACTCTTAAGGAGACTGGGGCTTTAAGAGCTCCATGGAATCAAAAACTCAGGATGGCACAGTTCTTCAGCAGCCGAAAAAGTCTTCATCCTATGGGCACCTGGGTGGCTCAGTGGGTTAAGCCCGGGCCTTCGGCTCAGGTCATGATCCCAGGGTCCTGGGATAGAGTCCTGTATCGGGCTCCCTGCTCAACAGGGAGCCTGCTTCCCCTTCTTTCTCTGCCTGCCTCTCTGCCTACTTGTGATCTCTCTCTGTCAAATACATAAATAAAATCTTTATTAAAAAAAAAAAAGTCCTCATCTTAAATTCTAACAAGGATTCATGCACCTGTAGGAAAATGAGAGCAAAGGTAAGAGCAACAGGTTTTTCAGGAAAGCGCTACAGAGCAGGAAAAGCATGTGATGGCACACAGGTACAACAGGTGTGTCTTCTAAGTATGTGTTTCCTGCACACAAAGAAAGGCGTAACGGGTCAGTGACTTAATAATAAGGTTTTCACTCTACCTTCAGTACTAGAACAAAGTAACACAATTAAAGAAGCTACTACTTCAGATGTCCGTATTTATCTCATATTTGAGTTCTCCAGTACAAAAGTTTAGGCAGCATTTACGGTCCCCTCTGTCTCGTGCGAAACGAAGGAAAGCAAAGAAGCTTCAGGCATTTACAACAGATGCTAACAATTTACAGTGCAAGTCCAAATTCGGAAACAGTAAAATGCAAACATTTTATGAAATCAGATGTCCCATCACTTTTTAAAAAAATATATATTCTCTGAAAGCCCACCCCATGCCATATGGCGTGCAAGGTTCTGAGTATACAGCGGGGACCAAAAGTAGTTCCTGGTCTTCTCAGGTCTAGAGTCTGGTGTCATAAGTAAGATAGTAGTAAATAGACGTAGATGCTTAATTAGAGCTTACGACAAATGCTGTGGAAAAAAAAAAGCATGACTGAAATTAATGGGATGGGGCAAACTCTGGCTAAGGACCCCTCAGAGGGAGCAGAAACTTCCCCCATCCCCATGCCTACCTTAACAGAAATCATAGATGTCATACTATTTCACCAGCAGAAACGTCTGTACTATCTTTAAAAGACTTTTAAAGAATATGTATAACCACACTGCCACCATCACGCTAAGCAAAATTAATAAGAAATTTAATGCACAGTTCATATTCAAGTTTCCTCAAAAGCTGCAAAAAAACCTTTCCTAGTTGGTTTCTTGGAGTCGGCATCTAAAATAGGACCACACGTGGCAGTCAGCTGTCACATAAGTTTCTTTTGAGCAGTAACAGCTCCCTGCCCTCTCCTTTCTCATGCCGTTAATTTGCTGGGTCACTTGTTTAGCAGAATATCACATCCCCGATGTAGCTGTCTGCATCCTCGTGGTAGCATTCCACTTGCTCCTCTATCTCGATGCTTCCTAGAAGCTTGGAACTGGACCTAAAGTCTTGATTACACTCAAGTTTAATTTATTTGGCAAGAACAGTTCCGAGGTGACGCAGTGTACTTCTCACCATGCCACACCAGCTGTCCCTCTTCCAGCACTGACATCATTCACCAGTGGGACAGTCTGAAGAAGAGGGTTGAAGAATGTCGCCCGCACCGGGGACAAGTGTTTCCTGTGGCAGGAGGCACTACTGTCTGGGAGATTAAGGCCAGCAATGAGGCTGGAGAAGATGTGTTTAGACACAGGGCGGGGGTTCCTCATCAGAAAGGATTTGAAATACTAATACTATGGCCTAACTGGCTCAGCTACCTTTCAGAAGTGGGGAGCATACTTCTGATTTCTCTATTTCCATTATTTATTAGATAAGGAGGTAGAGACAGGATACCAGGAATTGCTTGGAGCAAAAAGGGACAAGGAGGTGAAGTAGCTGCCGTGTGACATTCTCATGTTATTCCAACGTTCAAAAAGAAACCCGTCATTTGCTCTGATTTCACTGCTACCTAAAAAGCTGATGGGGGAAAACAACTAGCAGAGGGCACCCCAAAACCTAATGCAGAAAGAAAACGAAAAGGCCCATGGATATGGCTTACTCCCCCTAAGAGTACTCCCACAGCCTGAGGGACCGGAGCTGGCAGATGCCCCCTCCGGCAAGAACTGGTGGGACGCACGTGGACTTGGGGGACGGTAGTAACTGATCTCTGTGTACGCACACAGCCGTCTGCTAACGCGTCGGACGGGTGGACGGGCCAATTCCCAAAGATTTCTCAAAGATCCTACCTTCAGAACCACTATGTATTTCCAGAAATGAAGAAAACAGTAGCATTCGTAGGTGGAAGGGTTAGGTCACTGAGACTTAATTTCGCAGCTAAAACCAAGATCAGCTGAAGTTACTGAGATTATAAAACCAGACACATAGCTGGTCCCAGAACAAAAGGATCCTAAACCGCGCCCTTTCACTACACCACGTTATTTCTTACTCAGAAAAATTACCATTTAAATTTTTTTTTCTCCTAATTCACTTGGTTTAGTTATCAGAGAGAGTGCCAAGTTCACATTTTATTGTATCTACTGACTATTTATTTTTCCATTTCAATTCCTCAAAGATGTGTCTCCTGAACGATGAGATAATCAACACAATATGTTTTCTATTAATATAAAAAAATCTGTCCCCAAACTTAGATATAAAGCATAACTAAATCAGTAATTAGGATTTCAGAATTCTAGATGACAGAATTTTTAAGGTGAATGTGACTCCTTGTTGCAGCATGGGTCCCAACCCCAGTGACCTCAGGGACCAGAAACATGGGAGTCAAGAAGTAGAAGCAGGCAGGAGAAATAGGGCCGGAAGGCCAGCCAGCTGGATATGTTACAGAAAGGAGCCCGGGCCCCGGAGCAAACTAGAGAGAGTAAGTCTCAGCTCTAGATAATTGTGTTTGTTACTGGAATGGAAGCTGAATGTTCCCAAATCTTTTGGTTTTTTTAAGGAGAGATCTAAAAACGAGCTGCTTGGTATATAAAATTTATCCTATTTAAAAATGTTGGCAATGAAAGAAAAAATTTTAAAACACACTGTGTGAGTCAAACTAAACATATTTGTGGGATGAATGAAAATTATACCCCATGCCCTAACTCATTTGCAACTTCTGGTAAATGTCCTGCTGTTGCCAGCCCCTGAAATCTACAAAATCAAGCTGAACAATATAGTGTAGTAGTTTCACAGAATAATACTGTGCTAGGCCTGTACTATCATACTAAGTACAACAAAGGCATTTTTAAAAATACATTATTTTATTTTGCATCTACTTCTCTGCCAATTGGCAAAGAACTTAGAATCGATATCTTCGGTGAAATTCAAGAAAACATCATTTTTATTTACAAATAATTTCAGAAACCTAAGTATTTTCTTTAAAAAAATCTAAATTTACTTCCTTAAATGAGAGAAATTACCATTCCAGATTAGGCGAGATTTCACTTACCAACTCAAGATAATCAAAATGACTCATGGATTTGAATATTCAAGCCTTTCCTTACATTTGCTTGTTGTAATTTCTATTTTCTGTAGAAATGTGTTTTGATCATATCAACAATTAACATACATTTTCCATCAAAACACTTTCTTAGAAAGATCTACACAGTAAGACTAAACTTTCACATCTGTCTTTTTATAATTCATGGAATCAAAGTCAAAATACCATATCAAACCCCCTAAACATATCAAAGGCACCAAGACTGTGTAAAATGATAAAAAAAAAAAAAATCAAAGATACGTAAACCTAAAGTCAACCAGCTATCCTATCAAGATCAGGAGCTCTACATAAGTAAAATATCATTTTGGGTCAGACACTATTTGCCCCAGTTTTGTTCTCATTCAACAACTTAAGGATGTATGTGTACTTCTGGTTTGAACTTACTGATATACTTTTTAGAGATTTTAACCTGGTTCACGACTCTGCATACAAATAAATATTTAAATTCAGTTCAGAATTCACCAAATTATTTCTAGCTTTTGGTTAGTAGTTGAGTTAATGTCCCTGAAGAATTAATTTTAGTATAATATAGTTAAACTTGTTTAAAGTTTAGAAGATACAGAATTAATTTCTAAAGCCCTGATATTTAGTTTTTACACTACAGTACTTTGTGTTAACTATTTGCTATACACGATACTACATTATTTTTATTACACACTTGTTAAACTTGTTTAAAGTTTAGAAGATACAGAATTAATTTCTAAAGCCCTGATATTTAGTTTTTACACTACAGTACTTTGTGTTAACTATTTGCTATACACGATACTACATTATTTTTATTACACACTTCCCAAATAAAGCAGGAAAAACCTGGCATTTACAAATTGTAAGTGCTCACTATAAGGAGGAGATTAAAGGAGTCTTAAGAGCTCAAGGAAATAATTACTACCATGAAGTGGAAGGCATAGGTCTTAGTGTCACATAAACCCAGGTTCAAATCTTGGCTCTGCCCATTCTTGGTTCTTCTGCAAATTTTACTTTGCAGTGGTAACTCTCTTCATTGTTATGAGAATTAAATGGGGCCCATAAAAGAATCTGGCATACTCGGCCGACTAATAGTGTTTAATGGTCCAATACACTGGACAATGTTAGTTAGTTTGCTTTTGCCCTGGATTTACGACCATCAACCACAAACAATATTTCTAAAATCTAATTCATCATCCCTCCTGTAGAACGGCTCATCCTCCTGTCTTACTTCCTGTAACCTGAAGCACTCACGAAATTAAGCTGTCAGCTGGGGTGGCGGGTTATCCAATGATACTGGTGGAGGGAAGACCATGGAAGCTTCTGTTAGAACCAGGGCCTTTCATTTCACAGAAGGGCTACTTGGGGCGGGGCGTAGGTAAACGGTGGTGGGGTCAAGTCCTGAGAGTAGCGAGCAGTTCTAGCCATGGGGAGTCTCTAAGGCCGTCCCCAATTCTGGAGTGGGCTCAGTGGTTCTCAAACCCTGGCATGTTAAGAATCAACCAGAGAGCTTTTAAAAAGACAGATCCTGGGTGTCCAGGAGAGTGGTCTAGCAAGGGGCTCGGGAACTTGTTTACATGGAAAGCTCCAGGCGATGCCAATGCCGCTTGCTAGTCAGCGGGTCGCACTGGCGTAGACCACCAAACCCATTCAACAGGCCTCCAAGGAGGAAGGAAGTGCCCCAGTTCGCACTGGGAAGTAACCATCCTACTCAGGTTATTTTTCTTTCAAAGCAAGTCTCTTGACCCAGGAGTGGTCAACTGTGGTTACACTCAGCCTCCAGAAGGGGCAGGAATAGCAGTGCCTGCGAGCTGGTGAGAAATAAAAATTCTCGGGCCCATCCCGGAGCCACACTACCTCAGAAACTCCAGGGTTAGGGCCCCGACGTCTGTGCTTTACTAAGCCCCCTGAGTGATTCTGCAGCAAGTGAAAGTTTGGGAATGGCTGCTCTAGTCAATTCCCCATAACCACTTCCACCAGAGCAGAGCTAAATTAATCTCCCCTACATGGCGGGTTTCCACGTGCGCACCGGTGGAAGAAAGGGTTCTGCGGCTTAAAAAATGTTTGATGCTGGCTTCTGTCTCATGTGCTTTTGTGCCTCTGGCAGCGTGGACGAACCTAGATGCTTTAGCGAGAAAGGGCCCTGTTGCCTTCCGGCCGCAGCTCTCAGTGATGCAGATGTGCAAGGAGAAGGTGGCAGGAAGGTGGGGACAGAGATGGTGATGACCTGGCTAGGGACAGGCGACATTTACAAGATGTCGGCAGTGTTCTGAGACCTTGGCGTTTTGTAGCCCGTCGTGTCCTCACAGCCATCCCAGGCACGAACCACTGTCAGAATTTAAAGTAACCGACATTTAAACACGGGGAGATTTCAATGAATGATCTGAATTTCCAGTTTCTATTTTTAAAACTGAAAAACCTGGCAGCATAGGCTGTGCACTTTAGACAGAAATACCACTCTTCGGTGGAAGGTTCCTACCCCCACCTTCAGGCCTCTTAATCATTTTCATTCATTTCATTCTGGAAGGCACTGGAGTTTGGGGCCCCTGCTTTCGGGGGCGGGGGCGGGGGAAAGCACCTGTTTACTTACACACAGAAGGGACAGAGAAGAGAGGAGCAGCAGGATGGAAGCAGGTTGGAAATGCGGAAGGGAATTCGCATTTTGGTGGGGAATTCACTCTCTGGGGGGGCGGGCACAGGGCAGATCCTAAGACTAGTCTGTGCAGCGTTATTCATTCCCCCGCCTCAATACCTCTTCAACGGATCCCCTTCTTTCTGTTCCTCCTGCGGTGATGTGACGTCTGCACTGACTTGTGCTGATAATCACAGAACTGACTTTATTAGCTCGAGTCCTGAGCCCTTCCCGGCTTTGGTCCCAGCTCTCCACTGCTCTAAGTGCTCCGAAAGACGTATCTGATCATATCTGATCTGATCACGCTGCCCTCTGGCCAAAATCCTTTCACAGCTGCACACTGTTATAACATGGGCTTTCAAACAAAGAGAACCTTCTCCCTCAGGAGAACACTCACCTGGGATGTACATATATTAAAAAGATGCACACGGGACTGCTCAGGTTGTCCCTTGCAATCTGCTTCTTGCCTCCACCCTGGGCCCCTGTGGCTGTCCAGCGAGGGACTTCATTCACAGCCTTCCTTGAAGTGACGGACGGCCACATGACTAAGTAGGGCTCGAGGGGGGAGGCACGGCAGTGTGTTAGTGCTAACGAATCTCCAAGTGACAGCTAAGCCTCTTTGGATTCAGGGACACCCAGCTGGCAGTCACTCTTAGGGACAGCTGGGCACGACGGGCCCCTGCAGTACTCTGGGGAAGACAGCTCTCCTGCAGGCCCACGCCAGCCGGAGTGCTCGCTGCGGACTCTGACCTTGTCTTGTTTAAGCCGCTGTTTTATTCGGCCTTTTAATTACTGCAGCTTAACCTTACCCTTAATTAATACAATTTGGTTTATTATTTTTTTTTCATGTAGCCTTTTAAACCTTTTAGAAAGCAAGCCAGTGATAAACTAAAGGCTCCAAGCTCTGAGAAAATTCGGTGCTTCCTAAAACAACAAAAAATGTAAACAACCACCTACGAGGTTACCACACTAGCAAAAATAATGAACAAAGTGCACATTCTGGACAAAGGAAGGGAGTTAGTAGGGAGAAGACAGGCACAGGAACTTTCCTTCCTAAGTGCTAGGGGTCAGGCTGGCAGTAATCTATTTTTTACTTTTTTTAAAAAGCAGAGCAGAGCAGGCTACCACAACACGTAGCAAGGATAGGGAACAGAAAACTAGCCTTCCCTTTATGAAGAGAGTCAGAGAGAAGGCTGACAGGCAGTCTCCAACAGCAGCTCTCTAAAACAACAGGCAGTACCAAGTGACTGACTGTAGATTTGTTTCCTGAACAGAAAACAACGTGACGGAGTGGACAGGACGGTGGGTTAGCACTCGAAAGCTCGATTACAAATCACCTCACTTGGGGAAAGTCATTTAACTTTCCATTTTTTTGGTCTGTGGTTCAGCTATGTCAGTATTTCCCACATTTCTGGCATTTCTGTATTACCTTTGTAATTTTTTTTTTTTTTTTTTTTTTTTGCAGTACTGGCATAATGTCTGAATTATAATTCCTTTATTTCTCTTAACATTCACCTAATTTTAAACTCAGACACCCACCTTACCCTTGTGTTAACTGTATTTTTCTAATATACATTAAAATAAAAAAACTGAAATGCTCATCTGTTTGCCACCCAAAATCATCCCACTTGCCAGTATCGCCCATTTTGGAAACTGGTAGATTGAAACGATCTCGCTAAGCATGATCATTCTAGGACATCTCCTGAAGGGCTGTTGGTTCCCTGGTGCTCTGAAGGTCAAAGACAACAGCGCAACAACTGGAGGGGTGAGTGTGCCTGGGCTTTGAACTCGGAGAGATGCTGTGTTCTGCATGTGCCTGAACCTGGGCCTGATTCTACAGAAAGTGCTGGAAGTTATTCACGTGACTCAAGCCTACAGGGAGCTATGTCAGCCGGCCGCAAGAACACTGTTTGCCCAGCATTAGTCTCCTAGCTCAGTCCAAAATGCACGGGAGAAAGGAAAGACTCATGGAAAAGCTGTTCACACACGGAATCTTAGATAAGAAACATACTGTTAGGTTCGGGGGTCCAGGGGCTACACAGGACCGAGAGACTACGATGTCTCTGTTCACCCTACACTGGGTCCATAGAGCACATTAACAGGAAATCTTCAAGCTTTCAAAAAATAGCCACCTTTCTAAATCTTTCTATATTTTACCTCCTCCCACCCCCCAAATTTGAAGTTTAGCTCTGAAAGAAGAGAACTTCAGTGTATAATCTTAGTCAGCAAACTGACTCCTTCTCTGGTCAAACGTTAAGGGTCTTCCTTCAAGAAAGACTCGTGTAGCTGTAGTTACAACCAGTTTCTGAAAACTTGGTCGGAAGAGATGTTTCTATGATACAATCCCGTTCTGTTTAAATATGGGCTTTATCACCTACCTTATTTGTTCTACTTCTTGACTCAGATGATGTTCCGTTGACGAAGCGGAATGTTACCATTCAGTACTGAAATTCAAGACAGGACACTATGAAGCAGTCACTTCAGTAGGAAACCCTGAGCCAAAGGTTAGGGGAGAAAGGGAAGGGACAAGAGAAGAGAACTCCCCTACTATTGTAAAGCACTCAAGCCACAAAAGAAGTGTTTTCAGAGTACCAAGTCCTACCCTCGGAGAACCTCAACCACCGCCACTAAGTCACGTTCAGGCCGGTCCAGTGTCACTAGAACTCTCGCCTTTGGCCTGGTTGGTAGTTGCCAAAAAGCTTTTGGAATGTAACCCTCTGCGTCAAATCAGTGCCTTTACCACCTCTTTTTAGAAACGTAAGTATATAAGGTAGAATTTTGGCCTAACTTTAAGTTCCTAATGGAATGATACTGCCTTATAATATTTTTGGCTGTAACACAGACATCTCTAGCTACCCTAAACTCTTGCTAACCACACTCAAAATGTAAATAAATCTAGATCGCCGGCACTACTTACATTGTCATGGTATATGAAAATAAACTGACTGGGTCCAAAAGAGAAAGAACACTTAACCAATCGTTCATTTGAATTAAAATTAAGAAAAATGCAAAAATCCAAAAGTCAAAAATCTTTGGCTCCTCAAAAGCTCACGCTTCTCTTGACTCTCCTGTTGCTGTCAGGGGCTGTGCTCACTCGGCCCACTGTTGCCTCTCCTGTCCATCACTTCATCTGTCAGCTTCTATCCCAAGCTCCTCGGGACTCTCGGACTCCAGTGCTTATAGGGGAAGTTCTGGGGTCGGTTTCGTAAATAGGCCCTTGGCTTGCATTCTTCCAATACAGACCCACTGCATTTGTGTATTAAAGATCAAGAGTACTCTTCACACCCACAAAGAAAGATGCGCTCATCTTTCGTGGAACACACAGTCTTTCTTTTTTTTTTTCCTTCACTTTAAAAGACATAGACACAAGAAATATTTCTCTTCTTCTCCTAAATCTACCAAAGAAACAAAACAAAACAAAACCAAGGAAAGCAAAAGCAAAAGGAAAGTGCAAGGGAAGTGAAATGAGAAATGGCAAGTCCCAGAGGAGTTACGGGGTGGGGCGGGGGGGCTGAGCGCCCCAAAGTGTGGAAAGCCTGGTTCTAGTCAGCGTCTGCCAGTTAAGGCCAGTCTAGTGTCACTAGATCTTCCAGCCTTCCCAGAGAAGCCAGAAAAATCCCGAGTTCTAAATGCTGGCAATGATTTCCAATTTCCCAAAAGGATCATGAAGGCCCAGCCTAAAAGCTAACCCGAACCCGACCCAGTCCACTGCCCGAGCCTCCGCTCAGGCCTTCTCTCTTCTTCAGCTTCCCCACCACTACGATGTTGCACCATCAGTTCAACTGTCTGTTCCTTTGCTCACCGCTTCACTTTTTCGTTACTGACTCTCCAGCTCGTTCAAATATGCAACAAATACAGGATGCGTACTTAACTGTGTGTCAGGCACTATGCTAAGGAGCGAATACTCATTCAGGAACGAGGCAGCCATGGTCTTTTCATGTGGCATTTACGTGCATTCTAATAGGGGCAACAGACGTTAGAGAAAAAACCGTTATCAGAGACGATTTAATTTCATTTGTGTGAGGACTGCAAAGTGTTAACTAAGACGCAGCCTACTCTTCCCTGGTTGGGGAAGGCTCCTTACCGTGGATCTCTATCATTCCACTCCAACTGGTCTCCATGGAGATCTACCCACTCTCTCCGAAGAACAGGTGCAAACATCCCTACTCAAGAATGAACAGTCCCTCGTTGTCTACTGGATTCAGAACAAATACAGCCTGAAATTTAAGGCCTCCTAAAGGTGGTTTCCATGTCATTTTTAGCCATTTCTATAACTTCCCTCTTTGTGGCTTTCAGCCGAGTGGCCTTTGCTCAAACTCAAACACACCATGAAACTCCTCTGATCCACAAAGTCAGATCTGATCTGACCTCTGATCTGAATCTGATCTGAACTTAAAACGTTCTGTGATGCTTATTGTAGTTATCTCACATTACAGATCTCTGAAGAAAGATCTCATGACATAAATCAGTGACTACAGATCAATCTCTGAAAACTCAGATTATAAGCTCCTCAAGGGTAAGATCTGTGTCCTACTCACCTTAATACATACGAATCTATCTAGTCCAATAATAACTACCTCTTAAATAAACACATGCTACATAAAAATAAAATTTCGCCTTTCTGAAAAAAGATAATTAAATTCAAAGAGAAGATCGATATTCTCATCTTTACTATATTAGGAGTCCTCTCAAAATTGTACTTTTACAATTAATTCTTTCTTAAATTATTTTTTTTTTAAAGATTTTATTTATGCATTTGAGAGAGACAGAGAGAGAAACAGAACAGGAGCAGGGGGAGAGGCAGAGGGAGAAGCAGACTCCCTGCTGAGCCAGGAGCCGGACACACAGTGGGGCCCGATCCCAGGATCTGGAGATCAACACCTGAGATGAAGACAGACGCATAACCATCTCAGCCACCAAGGCGTCCCAACAATTAATTCTAATGTCATATATATTATACAGTACTGCACTCTGGATCATCTAAGTAATTTCAAATACCAACTAATCATAACACCTCCCTGCTTCCTAGATAAGAAATTACTCCCCAAGATAAAGGCATATTAAACCACACATTTATAATACAGTTGAACACTTCCGACCTTATTACAAAACATAAATTTTGCTGCCTACCATTTCCCCACTAAAAGGAACAGGGGCCTCATGAGAAATGGCTGCTTCCAAGGCTGAGACAAGGAAACGACCGTGCAGGGAGCCAGGAAATGTGGTGCCAGAAAGGGAGACAGTATTGCAAAGCGGAGGGGGGCACGTCAGAGGACAACTTCCAAGGGAGCTCATTGGCTCGCTCCTGGGAAATCAGAATAGCAAGATATGTAATACTTTCATGACATGAAGAGAAGATTACAAATTGAATACAGAAAGAACCCTGGGTCCAGTCTAATAGCTCACAAAGGAGAGGGGAGGGGCATAGAAACAGGAATTTCCACGGAGAAGAAATGAGAGCAATGGAAATCAACATTTTACAGCCAACATTATAATAATTGATTTAAGCAGGAATCATCAGCTCATGCTGAATGAATGCTGAGGAATACAGTGTTTACACAGGCTCGGCTCACCTCCCAGTATACCGCACATCAATTACAAAGGGAGAAAGGTGGGGCGCCTGGGTGCCTCAGTGGGTTGGAGCCTCTGCCTTCGGCTCTGGTCATGATCCCGGGCTCATGAATGGAGCCCCGCATCGGGTTCTCTGCTCGGCAGGGAGCCTGCTTCCCCCGCTCTCTCTGCCTGCCTCTCTGCCTACTTGTGATCTCTCTCTGTCAAATAAATAAATAAAATATTTAAAAACAAAAAAACAAAGGGAGAAAAGTACTTTTGCAATGAAAAAAAAAAAAAAAAAACCCTGGTAGACACCACCTTAACTTAATACTTAATGATTGTTACCCAAAACCCAAACTGGATGAGTTGACATTATGTGCCTCCTGATGTAAGGCACTGGAAAGAAACCAACATCACCTATGAAAGATACCTGCCACACATTTTCACCTGAATTTAATCATGAGGGAACAATCACACATGCCCATATTGGGCTGGGGTCTTCAATAATATCACTGTAATAAAAGATTCAGGGAAAAAAACTAAGTGATTGTTAGAGACTAGAAAGACAGAACTTACCTGCAGTGTATGATATTTGACTAGGTCTTGAACTGAGTAGTTAAAAAAAGAGAGTTGTGAATAACCCCACTGGGGAAAGTGGGGGAAACTAAATATTGGCCAAGAATACTGTGTCAATGTTACGTTTCCTAAGAGTGTTACACAGAAGAAGTGTCCTTTTTTGGGGAAAAATATGCTGAAATAGATAGGGGTGAAGTGTCACCACATCTGTAATCACTCTCAAGTGGTTCAGAAAATAAAATTTGGGGTGTGTGTGTGTTCAAAGAGAAAAAAAGCCAATGTAGCAAATTGTTAAAATATCAATAATGCCTTTCAAATATAATACACCTTCCAAAATACAAAAGATATCTATCAGGGGCGCCTGGGTGGCTCAGTGGGTTAAGCCGCTGCCTTCAGCTCAGGTCATGATCTCAGGGTCCTGGGATCGAGTCCCGCATCGGGCTCCCTGCTCAGCAGGAAGCCTGCTTCCTCCTCTCTCTCTCTGCCTGCCTGTCTGCCTACATGTGATTTCTCTCTGTCAAATAAATAAATAAAATCTTAAAAAAAAAAAAAGATATCTATCAGTGAAAATGTCAAAAAGAAGAACACTGCAAGCACTTATTTTCTGGGTGAGGGGGAGGTTTTTAAAAAGATTGATTATTTCAGGGAGAGAGAGAGAATTCGTGGTCGTGTACGTGGGATAGGGGTAGAGGCAAAGGGAGAGAGAGAGAGAGAGAAAGAGAATCCTCAAGCCAATTCGCTGCTGAGCAAGGAGCCAGACCCCAGGACCCTGACACCATGACCTGAGCCAAAATCAAGAGCTGGCCACTTAACCAACTGAACCACCCGGGAACCCCCAACCCCCCCCCCCCCCCCCGCTTTTTCTTTTTAAACTATCACAGGCCTTAGTTGATCAGGTAGATGACTTTGTCCTACTAACAAATTTTGAAATGTTTTAATAAAAATTAAGTACTAATTTAAGAATTTTTATTTCCTACTAGAGATTAACTGCTAAGCACAAACCCACAGAATAAACGCTCAGTGCAAACCTCACAGTGAGTCTAAAATACAATGAGCCACTGAATTCAAAGACCGTAAGCAAGAAGCTGCCGATCGAATGGAAGTGACCACCTAAAGAGTGACAAACATGGCTTTCCACTCAAGCCCAGATTCAAAGGAAAGTAGTTTTCAATGGTTGGTTGGTCAAAAACAACATTAAATAGCAAGCACTAAAAAGTTAATTGAATGTTTGCCAGAAAGAGTATGACTTGTTTTTATATTGGGTAATTAATTTCTTTGTTTTTATAAGAATTTTAAAGAGTGACCAACATGCTCTCTGTGGGTAATTAACTTCACTCAAGAAAGACTTCTTACTTTTGTGGAATGGACTATGCTTAGGTTTGGAAACACTCCAGGAATGTTTTTGTTTGTTTTAAAATCTTACTTCTGTTAAGATTTTTTAAATCTTAAGAATATACATTATGGTGTTACAGTATTGAAACTCCATGACAAATAGCTTTAATAATATCTATGTGCCTAAATAAAGCCCAATAAAAGAAAATAGGTTTATAATATGAGGCATTCTTAAGTAAATTATAATCAAATACAATAGATCTTAGTAACTTTAAATGTGTAACCTAAACAATGGCTTTGGGATCATGAGTCTGGGTTTATTAAAAAAAAAAAAAAAAGTGAACATCTGGAAAGTTGCCTTAACCATGCTGAAAGAAATTATAAATATTTATATATACTACGAGTTTAGGAAGCATGACTTTAAAAAATAATTTGAAAATTATTTTATAAATTTTTAAATGGCATCCTAGATGTGAACATTTTGTGATGAATTTGTTGATTAAAACAATTTTTAGGGGCAGTGGGTTAAAGCCTCTGCCTTCAGCTCAGGCCATAGTCTCAGGGTCCTGGGATCGAGCCCCACATTGGGCTCTCTGCTCAGCAGGGAACCTGCTTCCTCTTCTCTCTCTCTGCCTGCTTCTCTGACTACCTGTAATCTCTATCAAATAAATAAACAAAATTAAAAAAAAAATTTTTTATAAGCTGTTACTAACTTAGGATAAAATTCACACACTTCCATTCAGTCATAATTTTCTTAATATGAATCCTAAAGAGAAAACCATTTTATGAAACAGTATAACTTAAAAATAAACAATATCCTATCATTTACAGATGTACCTTCCTTATGCAATCTCCCTGGAAGTTGGGGAAATTGTTACTTAAGTGTATCTCATGGGTGATGCTTTTTGTAAAATAAGTTTTTATGTTGTAGTAAATTCACAAAATCTATACCATTTCATAGCCCTCTACTTTCTACTTTCTGATACTGGATTTCACAGTCCACATGATGGGGTACATGACTTTTCAATGATGCCACTTCAAAACATTTGTGCTTGCTTTTTGTTGTTTTGTTTTGTTTTTCAGAATCACAAAATAGGGTGGCTTAGTCAGTTAAGTGTCTGCCTTCAGCTCAGGTCATGATCCCAAGGTCCTGGGCTAGAGCCCTGCATTAGGCTCCCTGCTCAGTGGGGAATCTGCTTCTCCCTTTCTCTCTGCCCCTCCTCTCCACTTGTGCTCTCTCTCTCTTTCAAATAAATAAATAAAATCTTTTTTAAAAAATCACAAAATTGGGGCGCCTGGGTGGCTCAGTGGGTTAAGCCGCTGCCTTCGGCTCAGGTCATGATCTCAGCGTCCTGGGATCAAGCCCGGCATCGGGCTCTCTGCTCCACAGGGAGCCTGCTTCTCTTTCTCTCTCTCTCTGCCTGCCTCTCTACTTGTGATCTCTGTCTGTCAAATAAATAAATAAAATCTTTAAAAAAAAAATCACAAAATAGTAGTTGGCTGGCCAGCTCACTGCTCAGCCGCCCACCTGGCCACAGCAGTTATATATAAAAGCAAAAACGAATGACTGGGACCTCATCATGAGAAAAAGCCTCTCCATGGCAAAGGAAACAATCAACAAAACTAAAAGGCAAACGTCTGGAATGGGAGAAAACATCTGCAAATGACATATCTGACAAAGGGTTAGCATCCAAAATATATAAAGGACTTTATCAAACAACCACCAAAAACCGATCCAGTTAAGAAATGGGTAGAAGACATGAACAGACATTTTCCAAAGGAGACAAGCAGATGGCCAACAGACACATCAAAAGATGCTCATCATCACTCATCATCAGGAAATGCAAATCAAAACCACAATGAGATACTACCTTATACTTGTCAGAATGGCTAAAATTAACAACATAGGAAACAACAGATGTTGGCGAGGATGTGGAGAAAGGGGAACCCTCGTGCACAGCTGGTGGGAATGCAAGCTGGTGCAGCCACTCACTCTGGAGAACAGTGTGGCTGTTCCTCGGAAAAGACTACTTGCACACTTAATCAAGTCTTGACTTTTTTTTTTTAAAGAATAGAAGACTTATTTTGGAAAGAAGATATAATATGTAAAAAAAAAAAAAATGGAAAGCAGTTGTTAAATGGTATTAAATGCCTTAAGGTAAAGGCAAAAGTGATGTTATAATCAGTCATGCTAAGTCACACTAGTCAGTATATTTTACTGGTGTAAGCTTCACACCATCACAGAAATATCTACTCCTTGCCAAGATATTCTAACAGACAAGTAATGGGGAGGCAAATAACAAAGTCCTGATCTCCTAGTAGATACACGTAGATGCTAGTTAATACAGCAATGAAGAAAAGGAGGGAAGAGGCAGTCTTAGTTAGAGATGAAAAGATACTTTTTTTAAAAAGCACCATAATTCCGCAATCTGGAAAAAAAAATGACTGTTAATACGAGAGTTTTCATTTTCTTTTAATGTTTTTCTACATTTCCCCCTCTATTTTCCCTATATAATTGAAATCATACTGAACAGTTTACACCCCACTTTCACTTCACATTATAAAGAACATATCCCCTAATCCATTTTCAAAAACATTATTTCATGACCACTCATAAGTTTATCTTATAAACATATTATTTGTTCAGTAACATTGCTATTGGTGAACATTTAGGTTCTCCCTTCCTTTCCTTAATGTCTTCCTGTGCTCTTCTTTAACACCAGCAGGATTGACAGGTCCTGAAGACCCAGACTACGTCTTTCCTGCCCGGTGCCCTCCTAAGTAACACACCCAGAACTCAGAGTAGATATTCAAAAGTTAGTTGACTTAAAAAGGAATCATGCTGTCATTCGGTCCTCTAGGTCACAAAACAGCATTTTATACTGAACCCAAGATTAAATTATCGTCATTAAACAAAGAAGGGAGAATTTCTGGATCAACATGCCAGAATGTAAGGGATTTATCTCTGCTCCCATCCAAGTCTCCTGCCAAAAAGAAATAAAGCTTAATAAAGGAACCTAAAACTGTGTTAAGTCCACAACAATAAAGAAAACAGGAGAGGAGAACCTAGTGGACGGTGATGTCAATGTTTTGAGAAGATGGAAAAGGGGTGAATGAGCCACCGGTATATCTAATTCTGAAGGGAAAGGAAAAGCTAATATTTAAAGAATATTGCTAAGAGAAATGTAAATGAGTAACCAACTGCTGCCCAGGATAGATTGTGATGAAGTTCAGGAGTCAGAGGAGCTGGGTCCCTGGGAAGGGGGGCACAGGGCTAACAAAAGGGGGACCGGCTGAACCCACCAGAACTCAGCCATGGGACCAACACTGCAGCCAGGCAACTCTTCCTTCACTCTGGCACAAGACACAAGGTCTTTCATCAGAGAAGAGGATCAAGAGAGCCCAAGTGCCCAGTAGCACAAAGAAAAAGAAAAAAAAGAGACCCATGAAAAGGCAAATCAAAGAGAAATTTTAACATATGCTTATAATGAGAAGACTCTAAATTTGCTAGAGAAAAAAATGCTAGTATAATTGAGATTCAGAATGGCACAGGAAGTCTCAACTATGTTTCTAAATGCTAAGATAATGGAGTAATTCCTTGAAAAATTCTATAGGAAAATGAACATCAATTTTGAATTTTTTATTCAGCCACATGATCTGTGGCAGGCAGAACTCTAAACATGATTCCTGCTCGTGTATAATCTGCCCCCCTCGGAGTGTGGGGGTACCTGTGAGTATGATGAGCTATCTCTCCCATGGTTATGTAAAAATGAGATTAGCCCACTGGACCTAATTTAATCATACAACTCCTTTAAAAAAGGAGAGAGGGGGAAAAAAATTAGGGATTCAAAGCAAGAAAATAATGTGATGGGCCCTCACTGGCTTGAGGACAAAGGCAACATGTAGTAAGACATGTGGGCAGTCTCCGTGCAGCCAGTGGCTAGGGGACAAGGACCTTAGTCCTATAGCTGCAAGGAACTGAAACGTGCCAGGGAAGAGTCTTCTCAAGAAGAGAGCCGATCTAAAATCCAATGCCTCTTTGCCTGCCCCCTGGTACTACAATCTCCTCCTTGGGACCAGTCGCACCGGTAGTATTACCAGAAAGAGAAAGGTTTCACCCAGAACTAGCTTGGCTCTTCATCCCTATCTCGCCCATTCACCAAAATACAATGTTAAAAGATCTGAGAAAAATAATAGAGAGGAGTGTTATTACTTTCTTAGGAAACTGGAAGGTTGAAACAGACTTGCTTTGTACCTGGCTTTACGTTACAACAGAAGAGAACAGAGTTCCAATATTCTATTCCAGGCCTAGGTAACCTAAGGCACAGGTCCCATTAGCAGCAACAGATGTAACCTACTTTGAACGGTCATCAGCAACCCCATGCCTTTTCTCTTCTTGCTCTGATGCTCCTGCTTCAAAACCCCCTGCCACCCAAGTACAGTCTCTGTTCCTTTACTAGTATAGTTACTGGCCCAATTTAATATTCCCACCTTCACGTGCTGAGGCTGGCATTTACGAAACACACTATGGATTCCTACCCACAGTCTGAAGGTTACCAGAGCAATGAGGGCTTCCTATGCAGCAAATGAAGAAGTTGGGTCAAAACATCATCATATTTAGATAAAGTCTTAGCCTATACCCGTAGCCTGTCAACAAAATTCTCTAAGAGAAATGTATATTAGAGCAGTTCCATATTAAAGATAGATAACCCTTAAAAAACACAGAGGTTAAAGGCACCACCACACAGTCAAAAATCTGTGTCTAATTCCTGATTCCTCACGAACTTAACTACTAATAAATGCCTACTGATGACCAGAAGCCTTATGGATAACATAAACCATCTACTAGCCTCTATTTTGTATGTTACATGTATTACATACTATATTTTTATAATAAATTAACCTAGAGAAAAGAAGATGTCATTAAGAAAATCATAGGAAAGGGGCGCCTGGGTGGCTCAGTGGGTTAAAGCCTCTGCCTTCGGCTCAGGTCATGATCCCAGGACCCTGGGATTGAGCCCCGCATCGGGCTTTCTGCTCAGCAGGGAGCCTGCTTCTTCCTCTCTCTGTCTGCCTCTCTGCCTACTTGTGATCTCTGTCTGTCAGATAAATAAATAAAAATCTTTAAAAAAAATTTAAAAAAAATCATAGGAAAGACAAGATATTTATAGTACTGTACTGTCTTCACCCAAGAAAATCAGCATGTAAGTAGATCTGTGCAGTTCATACCTGTATTGTTCAAGGACCAACAGTATTTGATTTTATATATTCAACAAACATATATAACATTTTCAAAGATGATTTTGGGGTGCCTGGGTGGCTCAGTGGGTTAAGCTGCTGCCTTCGGCTCAGGTCATGATCTCAGGGTCCTGGGATCGAGTCCCGCATCGGGCTCTCTGCTCAGCAGGGAGCCTGCTTCCCTCTCTCTCTCTGCCTGCCTCTCTGTCTACTTGTGATCTTTCTCTGTCAAATAAATAAATAAAATCTTTTAAAAATAAATAAATAAAATAAAATAAAACACTGACTGAGGGGCGCCCGGGTGTCTCAGTTGGTTAAGCGTCTGACTTTTGGTTTTGGCTCAGGTCATGATCTCAGAGTCACGGGATAGAGCCCCGCACTGGGATCCGAGCTCAGTGGGGAGTCTGCTTGGGATTCTCTCTCTCGCTCTGTGTTCCCCCTCACCTCCCACATGCCACCCACGCTCTAACTTTCTCTCTCTCTCAATAAATAAATCTTTTTTAAAAAATACGACACTAAGTGCTAGCAGATCACTATTCCACTTCTAAGAGTTCAGTGTCTGGTCAGCACCAGGGAATGAGCAGGCTCACGTACGCTACACGCTGCACTTGCCAGGATGAACGAGACCTCGTCTCTACTTTGGAGACCTACGTTTGAAACCAGGCAGCACTGAGATAACGCTAGGCAACAATTTTTGGTTGTTTCTGTTTCTCTACATGATCATTTTCTACTCTATGTGCTTATTTTCTTATTTGCTCTATGCCCAAATGTGTTTTTTGAGGACTAAACATTCCTTGCTGACAGTAGGAACAGTAATTATGTCATTGAAGAACGTGTACTAATGGGGGAAGGTAAAGTTTTTTTAAAAATGTGTGACATTCCAAAGTCAAATACAGAGAGTAACTATAACCCTAGATTATACTCCATAGCTTTCATTAGAATGAGGCAATTGTCAAATGAGAGTTTACTTTAAGATGACATAAAAACAGGGATGCCTGGGAGGCCTAGTGGTCAAGTGTCTGCCTTTGGCTCAGGTCATGATCCCAGGGTTCTGGGATCGAGCCCTACAGGGTGCTCCTTGCTCACCGGGGAGCCTGTTTTTCTCCCTCGGTCTGTTGCTCCCCCTGCCTGTGTTTTCTCTCGCTCTCTCTCTGATAAAGGAATAAATAAGTAAATAAATAAATAGATAGATAAATAAAATCTTTTAAAAAAGACAACAAAAATTAAAAAAAGGAAGGATAACTTTAGGCTTAATTTTAAAAATGTGCAACTCCCTTGCTGATCCAGGGCAGAAGATTTCAGTTGGAGAGAAGAAACGTGTTTTGAGTTTTGTGCCTACTCTGCTGGTTAAGAATAGAGCAAGAGAGTAAGAGAGTAACAGAGACGGACCCCATCTCTTTCTGTTTTTCTCAAGAGGTCCTTTGAGAAGGATGATTAGATGGATACGCATACTAAAATATAAAAAGAAATGGTACTTAAGTTATGAGGGTGAATTTGTATAAGAAAGTGCCTGACAAGGATGGAGAACATCTGCGGGAAGGGCGATGCGGGCAGAGCAGAGGTGAGAAGCTGCTGCGGGACGCACGGGAGGAAAGATAACCTCAGAAAACGCGCATCCGAGAGGCGAGGACCACGCTACGGGCACAGGGAGCATTGACAAGTGGCAACAGTCACAGCAGAAGATGGCCAGGACAGATCTGGCTCCAGGAACGAAAAACTGACAAATATAACCAACAACAGGAAGGCAGGCAAGCAACGAAGGCCCAGAGCCACCCGAGACAGGGGCACGGGGGAAAGGCTCCGAGACAGGCACGTCTGGGGAGGGGCGACAGTCTCCGACTCGGTGCTGCTCTAGACTGGCCACCCCACGGGACAGACCTGCAGGGCCGACCCACCGCCCAGCTCCTCCCTGCTTCCGACCTGTGTCTTTTCAGTGATAATCTTACCAAATTTAAAATCACAGATCAAACGTTTCCCGTTAGGCCTATACCAATCCATTTTCAAATGACAAAGCTGCCTCTCAGAAATTAGGCCCTCACATCCTTCTCTTAAAAGACAGCAAGTTCAAGAAACAATCAGGCAATTTTCCCAATGTACATCTTGAACACCCCACAACTGTACTGCATCTTATTATTTTAGTACTGGACGGTAGCTGGCACACACTGGTACATTAGCTTCAGGCGTGTGGCCCAGGGTTTCAACAAGTGTACATTACACAGTGCTCACTCCTGACAGTGTGTGTGGTTACTATCTCTCACCATACGTTATTATTATATTACTGAGTGTTTTCCCTCTGCTGCACTTTTCATCTGTGACTTATTTTTATTTGTTATTTTATTTTTATTTTGTATCTGTGACTTACTTATTTTATAACTGGGATCAGACTGCATTTTAATGCTCATTTACAAATTTTAATAAACCATATTGAAATAACGAAAAGGTATTTCCAATTCAGACTCCTTGAGATTTCAAAGTAAAGATGAACAGACAGTCTGACCAACTGATGAGCCGACAGATATGTATATGATGGGATTTTGTAAAAAACAATGTGTTTCAAAGACCAACCTAAATTTGACAGAACTGATAGAGATAACAAATATTTTCATTTTAATAATCTGACAATAAATTCTAGTTTACCAGGGTAAGATTTAACATTTTAAAATATTTAAAGAAATTGTAAAATACCATGTGTTGCTTTTAAAAAACAATCTTTTTGTTGTTGTTGTTATCACAGAAGAAAAAACAGAGCATCGCATTTTTGTCTGGGTTTTTCATGGTGATGTTTGCAAAAATGTTGTAATCAAGTAGAACAAAGAAAAGAAAATTATGGAGTTTTCTCATGCAATTTGTATTTGAAAAAGGAATGAAGAGACCCCAAGCTAAGAGCTCAGGAACCCACGCACACTGTGTCCATGTGTCAGTCCCTGACAGAGAATACACACTTAATCTGCTGATTGTTATGTTGAATTCAGTTCAATTATTTCTTAATCAAGCCCTCCCGAAAAGTAAAGTACACAGAAAACCCGAAACTCTCCAGAGAAAGGGGGCAAAAACGCATTTACAATGTATATATGAATTTTGTAATATATAAAGTCGTATATACAGTAATTTATGAATGAATTAAATAAAATGAATGAACATCTGGGTTTTGAAATTAAATTTTTAAAAGAGGACAATCTCTTATTTGTTAATATGAAAAGTGGTTATAAGTTAACTATCAGCAGAAGTCACTCACTGTTACAATTTATATGCATATTGTAATACCATATAACACAATTGTGCTTGAGTTAACAAGCAAAGTAGATATTCCATTTATACTGGCAATGTTCCACAAACAACAAAGCTAAGTCCAGTAGATACAACATTTTCAAAATGCATGTAAACTATTTAGATGAATTCTTTCTGCTGAAAATCCCAGGGGGGAGAAGAGAAAATGATGTGTTTTACCCTAAGAGCTCAAGGCTCTCTTGGGAGGTAATTCAATTGAAATTTTACATTCAGTCGAGCCAGGCAGTGATAAACAGATGCTTAAATTAGCTGCCTTATGCCATAATCAAATATCTTAAGAAAAAAAAAGTTTCTAACAAAAACATAGGGAAGAGGGTAAAGAGAAAAAAGAGGAGAATTAAAATACTTTTTAAAAGCTTACTGATATTTTTAGAAAAAACTGTTTTTCTAACTTCTTCTGTAAGTAGCATACCACAGGACTCAAACGGGCCTTTCAATACAGTGTTGGTTGGTTTGTACCATATGGCTAGTTAGCATGCAAATAGTCACTTAAAATTAACTGAATTCTTACATGAAGTTTCTTGAAATTGATATCATTTGCAGGATTTTTTTTTAATGGTTGCATGTATAAAGTTTAACTTTTATCTGCATCTTTTACCATAAGCATCTTCAGGTCTTTCTTGAAAGTAGTGATGCAACTAATAAATTCATAAAAGATGAAGGGTTAAGACGGATTTACAATTTACTCCTATATATCAAAATGGATAAAATTGTGATAGCAGCTAAAAACAATTAAAACCATCAGCCAAACAAAGGCAGGTAACTGTAATCAAAAACCTGTAGCCTTCATTTAACTGATTCACTGGATTAACTAACATGTTCCATCCTTTCTCGAACTCTAGCTCCTGACATTCCCAGTCTGCGCAAAGCACGCAGCCGGTGAAGACCCACTAGTTGAGTGATGTGCTTATTAAAAGACAGTCGTGGGGCGCCTGGGTGGCTCAGTGGGTTAAAGCCTCTGCCTTCAGCTCGGTTAATGATCCCAGGGTCCTGGGATCGAGCCCCGCATCAGGCTCTCTGCTCAGCAGGGAGCCCGCTTCCTCCCCTCTCTCTGCCTGCTTCTCTGCCTACTTGTGATATCTGTCAAATAAATAAATAAAATCTTTAAAGAAAAAAAAAAAAAAAAAGACAGTCATGCGCGGGCGCCTGGATGGCTCAGTCAGTTAAGCGTCTGACTCCCTGATTTTTGCTCAGGTCATGATCTCAGAGTTGTGAGATCCAGCCCAGTGCTGGGCTCCCCACTCTGAGGAGTTTACTTGCAATTCTCTCTCTCCATCTGCCCATCCCCACCCAACTCTCTCTCTCTCATCAATCAATCAATCAATCTTTTTAAAAAATCAGTTGTGCTGTTCTCAAACTCGTTTTTTGCCAGTTGTATTGGTTACTGTTGCTGGGTTACTTAATTAAATATTAACCAAGGAAATATGAGTGCAAAAAGAGACTTGTTTCTAATGAAAACTAAATTAAACACTTCAGAAAGACTCAATATAGACTAATCACTGGGGGGAAATGTCTGTTGATTTAAGTGTGGGCGAGGATTTAAAAAATAAACAAGGATTAGAAGTCAAAATCTAGAAGGATTCTGCACTGACTACTTTGCAAGTTTTTTAAAGTTCTAATTCCACAGAAACAGGAGATCCTAGGTGACATGCTAGAGCGTGGTTTATGCAAGAAAAGCGATGTTACATTCCAATCAGAGAAGCAACACTCGGACAGCCCTGACCCCGCTTAAGAAGACAGGTGAATGTACATTTCTATATCTTAACTGGAAATAAAGCATTTAAGGTTTTCACATATGACTTTTAAAAAACAATTCCCTGCTTTAACTTCTTTTCTGTGTTTAACTGCCCAAGTGTGAAAGGGTAAGAGTTCTCTCCTGTGTCGGGACCTGAACCACAAAGACAGGGGGTCCCTCACTGGCAGGAGAGAGAATTCGGTATGATAAGACACCACGAGGGAAACAGGACTAGGACTAAGAGCATCGAGCGAGGCTTGGACAGCCAGGAGAGGTTAAAGGGAACCCATCTTGAGTTAATGTGAAAAGGGAAACAGGTTCAGCAGGCAGATAAGAGGAAGGGGGCTGTGAGCAGAGGACACGGGGGCCGGCAGGTGAGAGACCGCGGTGCATGCGGATGGCAGTGGTGTGGGCCTTTGAGGAAGGGCAGAAGGGAACTGACCGGAAGTCAGGCTGCTCCTACCTTCCAGGGCTGAGAGTTTGATGTTTATTGGGAAAGCAAGACAATGTGAAGGATTAAGGAGACTGTTAAGCAGAATCCATTTCAGGAATCCTGTTCTGGAGCAGTCTGGGAGATAGAGGCGGGAGGAGACTCTAAATTGGAAGCTAACTGTAAAATCAGATATCCCAATCAGAACGGGGCCCGCCGGACCAGAAAAGAACATCATTTCAGTACTTAGGAGGTAGCGATGATAAGAAATCGAGAGAGCTGATGAGAGCAGTGTGGCAGGGAAGCAGCTGAGAAGACCCGCGGGCCCTGAGCACCGGAAACGAGACACACGATGCAGGGTGGGGACCAAGATGTGGACACGGGGAGACCCAGACCAGTGGAAGAAATAGCTGACCGGGTATTAGAGATACTGAATGGGACGGGGGGCTTGTCCAATAAGTCACTGCACGCGTGGGTCTGGACCTCACAACAGAGGCGAGTGTGGGAGGAAGAGGGACATGTTAGCAGTATCTGCCAACAGTGAAAACCACGGTCCCGGGAGCCGGGCTGAGCGTGCATCCTGGCTCTGCCACTTCCTAGCTCTGCGACTGCGGGTACATTACTCAACCTCTTTGTGCCTTTGCTTTGTCATCTTAAAAAAAGGGGGGCGGTTAATAATGGTACTTCCTTCCCAGGTCGTTGTGATGATAGAATGAGTGTCTATGAAGTGTTTACAAGAGAGCTTGGCAGGTAGTAAGTGCTACTGGGTATTAGGTTTTGTTGTTTCTGTTGTTATTATGACCAAAGCTATTTGTATGGCTGAGATCAGCCTCCAAATATGGAGAGCTGGAAGAGGCCACCGCAGAAGCCCCCAAACACTACCACTTAAGAGGGAGAAAAAGCAAAAAAGCAGCAAAGGAGAAGCGGGAGAGGGCAGGGTATGCCAGAGAAGCCAAAAAAGCCTACAGGCTGGGAGAAGTCCGCAATCCTAAGCAATTCAGAGATATGAAGTAAAATTCTGTAAAGGTCAACTGGATTCAGGAATTAAGAAGCCAATGGAGATTTGAGGGGCGCCTGAGTGGCTCGCTGGTTAAGCAACTGCCTTCGGCTCCGGTCATGATCCTGGAGTCCCGGGATCGAGTCCCGCGTCAGGCTCCCTGCTCAGCGGGGAGTCTGCTTCTCCCTCTGACCCTCTCCCCTCTCATGCTCTCTCTCTCTCTGAAATAAATAAATAAAATCTTAAAAAAAAAAAAGTCACTGGAGATTTGAATAAAAGCAGCAGCAATAGTTTGGTCTCCGAATTTTTACAATTATATGCTCCAAATACTGAAAAGTAGATTTGTACATCAATTATTGTATCTACAGTTATAAATAGCATCCTTACACTACTAACACTGACTAATGTCTCAAGGCACCACATATGCCTGATGACTTTTTCACAACCAATGACGTAAGAGATCAAACTCAGTTCACATCATTTAAGAACTTCCAATTTGGGAGGACAGTTTCTTGCTAGATCTGGTTAGATGGTGACTTTTGAAGTGCAATGTAGCTAACGACAGGGAGTGCCAGGAGTGGACAAGTAAGCACTGACACTTTCTCAGTGTTCAATCTTGCATTAAGTGAGCACAGCGGATGCAATCAAAGCCTTTTAAGTGAGTGTCTTTTTAAAATTTAATTTAATTTGTTTATTGGAGAGAGAGTGGGAGTAGGGGGAGGGGCAAAGGGAGAAGGAGAAGCAGACTCCCCTCTGAATAGGGAGCCCAACACCAGGCTTAATCCTAGAACTCGGAGATCACAACCTGAGCCAAAGTCAGTTTAAATGACTGAGCCACCCGGTGAGTGTTCCAAGGTGAGTGTCTTCTTAAGATACTTTTCCATTCAATGAGAGCAGCTAAAACCAGATAATATCTGCCTGAACCAAATGAAATCATCATTTTTGTAGGTTAAAAAATGGTCAGATATTGGCAATTTCATCTGATTCAACCTACACAATCCTCAAATGCACCTTACTGGGCACACGTAGACTGTTACACATCGCTAGGGACTGAAAACAAATGGACGAATGACTCACAACAGCCCTGCAACACTGAACAACTAAACTAGAGTACTGACGTTTAAAGGTATGAAATATAAATAAGTAAAATGTAAAAAATAAATTTAGATAAAAATAAATGGAAGTTAAACATGAGTCCCAGTGAGGGACCCGGTGCACAGCACTCTGGAACCACTGAGGCAAGGAAGTAAAGAAAATGCATTTGAGCACTCTGGGGAAGCCTGGCCGTAAGAGAAAGAAGGGGTGTTGATCTTGGCTTTGACAAAGATGGAGTTAAAGGGCGCTAAACGGTTTTCTTAGGATGGGAGTAATCTGCAATAATGTGTGGGCTGCGCAAAAAGCCAAGGGAGACCATGTAATGGCAGGGGAGGAGGCCCAGAGCAAGGCCCCTAAACTTGAAGATGAGTCCTGTCACCATGACCGTGGGGGCATTTTAGAATATAGACTCAGGGGCCCAGAAATCGCCTTAAAAAAAAAAAAAAGCCCTGAAGTCATTCTGATATGGCTACCATGGCTTGAAGCTGAGCTCAGGATTAAAATGTTTCATTTTTTCAACTCTAATTTACACTGGCTTTCTGTTTCAAATGGCCAATTAAAATTACAAAGGCTCTGAATAACCTAACAGTACAATCAGGTATCTTCCTCTGTAAACCTTAACTTCTCCTTTATCACCCCCAGTTTTAGCTTGGATGGAAAAGCCTTTCTTGAGGTTTGTTCTCAGACTTCAGATGATTCAGCATCAAAACACTCCTGGGGTTCTTATCTGTTTCAGTCCCCGGCCGGCAATTCATCTTGCCTAAACAGTTCACGGTTATCACTGGCAAAGTCTTGGGTTGTATTTTCATCTCCTCTGCTCTCTGGTCTCCTGCTTCCTTTCCCTCTGAGCAGCAGAAGGGGGGAAAGAAAAAGAAGAGAAAGGAGAAAAAGAGCGAAGAGCTACTACGGACGGAGTTTTTTTCATGGTGAGGACAAAGCCCGGCTTGATTCGGTGCAATCCATGAGATCACGAAAAGTTCTCTCCACACTTGAAAATGTTTCGCAAGCAAAATTCTAAGCCCCGTTCATAGCTCCACTATTTTACATAACATGGCAAGTCCCCGAGTAACTTCATTTTCCTTAGCAACCCCTTTAACGACGGCATCAGTCCCCAAATTGCTTTAGATTCCCTTTCCTGTTATAACCAGTTTGTATCCCTTATATAAGAGAGAACATTCAAACAAAATGTAAAGATAATCTTAAAGAAGATATTTAAAGTAGGTGTAATATAAGATTACTCCAATCTATATTATTTTTATTAATGTTATGAATATAAATTTCACTTCCTAAACAAGACTCACAGAAGTTCCTTGAAAGCAAGAGATTGGGTTGTGAGTGTGAAAGTGAAATGAGTGAGATGGGGAAACGGGAAAGGGACTGACGTTTACCGGATATCTGCGATGTGCTTGGATGTGTATATGTTACTTCCGGATATCTGCGATGTGCTTGGATGTGTATATGTTACTTCCGGATATCTGCGATGTGCTTGGATGTGTATATGTTATTTCCGGATATCTGCGATGTGCTTGGATGTGTATATGTTACTTCCGGATATCTGCGATGTGCTTGGATGTCTATATGTTATTTCCAGATATCTGCGATGTGCTTGGATGTATATATGTTATTTCATTTAATTTTTACAACAACCCTGTGAGATATTATTACCCCCTTTTGCTGATAAGGAAACGCCAGTTCACAGGGGTTAAGAGAGTCATATAGCAAGTAAGTGGGAAAGCCAATTTTAAGCCAGATCTATGAATGCAAAGCCCATACTGTTCCTTGATTATAACATATTGTGAGTAAAGACAGGAACAAGTGTAGTGGGCGCCTGGGTGGCTCAGTGGGTTAAAGCTTCTGCATTCGGCTCAGGTCATGATCTCAGGGTTCTGGGATTGAGTCTGCTTTGGGCTCTCTGCTCAGTGGGGAGCCCACTTCCTCCTCTCTCTCTCTACCTGCCTCTCTGCCTACTTGTGATCTCTGTCTGTCAAATAAATAAATAAAATCTTTAAAAAAAAAAAGAAAGAAAGAAACAAGTGTAGTCACATATTAAGGATAAGAAAAAGATTTAAGGAGACTATGGAAGGATGGTACTACAAGGAAAGAAGAACGAGAAAGAAAACAAAGAGCAGACTTCAGACACAGAAGAGGGACAGGAGGGGACCCAGGTGAGGCCCGTCCTTTAGAAGGAGACAAACAGCTGGTAAAGGCGGGGCGGCCAGCTGTGTCACATGAGGCTGACTCGTCTGAAAGTATCCACACAGGGAAAATCTGGCCTAACCAGTGTTCTCCAACTTGGAAACCCTAATAAATGGTAATCCAAAATAATAATCTGGAGGCAAGCAGCCATGAGAAAGTTCAGCTCCAAGATCCCCCATTTAGAGAAAAGATAGGCATGTGCTAATGAAAGAGAAGACACGCATGTCTGTCCTCGTTCGGGAGGAACGGCTGATTATTTGAGGGACAGCAGATACCATGTGGGAAGTACTGAGATCAAAGGCGCACAAAGAAATCTCTGAATTAGAAGCGCTTATTATCAAATAGAGGCACAACAGAGAAAATGAATCCAAAAGACACATGATGGGTAGAGGGGAACCTATCTCTCGAGGTGGGCGGGAACAAGTGGAGAGGTGAGGGACAGCAGCAATACAGTGACACTGGCCAGAGTACACGTCCAGTGTTTGCAACCATGTTCATATGTGACAGAGGGAAAAATACGAAGCCTAAAAAGGAGTGTGAATAGAAACAGATAACCTACCCATACTGCAGATGCGTATCGGAACCATACTGGAGGGAAGGAAACTAACCCACGTTCACTGTTTTGTGCATGTGGGGAAATTTATAATAGCATAAAATTGCCAATTAAAGCATTTATAAACGGGCCATTCATAGGCATGAATTGCATTCACCATGTTGTGCAGGTATCACCGCGGTCTATTTCCAAGCTGCTTTCAGCATCACAAGCGGAAACTCTGTGGCCAGGAAGCAGTAATGCCCCATTCTGCTAGCCCTTCCAAGTAACTTTTGAGTACACAATTTTGACTACATACCTTCAAGCTAAAGATGAAAACAAAACAAAACAAAGAGCAGTGAAAAAAAAACTGAAGTCTATCTAGTTAGAGGGTTTGTTTTTAACATTGCCAAGGATTAGCAATTCTGAAGCCGCTTTCTGTGTATTCTAGAATAAAGCAAATAAAAGAATAAACTCTGTGCTTTGAAATAGATTTGGAGCTATCAGTAGGAACTCATGCTTTTACTCCATATGCAGAAATAATTGTGGAAAATACCTAATGATGTGTGTGTATACACGTAAATGTATTTCCTAGCTCTGTCTGCTAAGAGCATCTCTTTAGAAAAGCAAGGCCAGTGTAGTAGCAACAATCTTCTAGCAATGATCTTGGATTCTAAACTCTGTTCTTCAAGAAACAGAAGCCTGTGCTCTGGAGAAGGGCTGATTCTGGGACGAGAGCTGAGAAGTACAGAAAGAAATCCTCCTGTGGAGCCAGAAAGTAATGAATTGCTCAAATTATAAAAATAGGGTAAGAGGGGCGCCTGGGTGGCTCAGTGGGTTAAAGCCTCTGCCTTCAGCTCAGGTCATGATTCCAGGGTCCTGGAATCGAGCCCCACATCTGGCTCTCCGCTCAGCGGTGAGCCTGCTTCCTCCTCTCTCACTCTGCCTGCCTCTCTGCCTACTTGTGATTTCTCTCTGTCAAATAAATAAATAAAATCTTAAAAAAAAAAAAAAGGTAAAGAGCACAGGAGACGACAGCTTGAGGGGCTTCCATGGCCGTATCAGGGGCAATTTGTACACCAAAATAAGTAATGGCATTAATGGAGTATAATAAAATAAAATAAAAATCCACACATGAACTTCGGCATAAATATACAAATAAGTAAGTGCAAGAGAATGGAAAATCTTCCTGAAGGTAGAGCATGAACTAATAAATGTAGAAGGATGGATGGAATTAGACATTCACCCTCAGCAACTAGGACAATAAGAACTCATCCAAGTAAAAATCATCGGTGGATGTTAAAATTTGGTAAAATTTGATGATAAACAGAATATTTACGTCATCTCCAACCATCCCACCACAGAGGTATCCATATCAAAGAGGAAACTAGTAACTTGACAGTGGAGAAAGCTGGCAGACGCCACCTTCACCAAGTATAATAACAAGACGTCGACATCACAGGACTCTTCACGTGATGCTTGGGAAGAACGTTGAGACCACTGCTGTGGGACTTGCTCTGTGATGAAAATATAAAACCTGAATCTCATGAGTAAATATCAGACAAACCCATGTCAAGGGACACCCTACAAAGTAACTAACTGGTTCTCTTCAAAAATGTCAAGGTCACAAAAGGCACAGACAGCCTGAAGAACAGTTCTAGATGAAGGAACTAGAGAGACATGACAACTGAGCACAACGTGTGATTCCAGACTGGATCCCGGACCAGACACGTTCTTGTTTCCTTCTGCTATGCAGGCTATTGCTGGGACAACCAATGCAACTGGAATACAGTCTATAGGTTACTTACTTAACATTATTTCAATGTTAATTTCTTGATTTTGATAACTCTACTTCAGTTACATGAGAAACTTCTTGTTTTTAGAAATACACACACATACTTAAGGCCAAGGGGCATTTTGTCCTGAACTCACTTTCAAACAATTCAGCAAAGCAAAGCAAAATAAAATATGTATGTATACTAAAATAGAATGATGAGCAAATGAGATGAGATATTAATATATGGGGAATCCAAATGATGAATATATGGGAAATCTTTGCGCTATTCTTACAGCCCTTTCTCTAAGTCTAAAATTATTATTATTTTAAAAGATTTTATTTATTTATTTGACAGGCAGAGATTACAAGTAGGCAGAGAGGCAAGCAGAGAGAGAGAGAGAGAGAGAGGAAGAAGCAGGCTCCCCGCTGAGCAGAGAGCCCGATGCAGGGCTCGGTCCCAGGACCCTGGGATCATGACCTGAGCCAAAAGCAGAGGCTTTAACCCACTGAGCCACCCAGGCGCCCCTAAGTCTAAAATTATTTTAAAGTAAAAGGTAAAACAAAGCCATCCAGTGGATTAAACCAGCTGTTGTTTAAGATTTTTGCAAGAACCTCAATGGGCAATGCCTGAGCACCACCTGCGCCCCTCTCGTTGCTCCGACTGCCTTCTGATATGAACGACTGCATTTTAGACAGCAGTAGTTGTAGGAGAATTCCTCATATGGAGTCCAAATCTATCCCTCTGCATTTCTCATCCATCAAATCTGTGTGGTTAGAATGTTACTTCCCTAAATCTCTTCCAAGGTTTTCTATCATTCTTTAGGTTTAATGGTAACACGTTCCGTTTTCTTTTCTTTTCTTTTCTTTTAAAGATTTTATTTATTTATTTGACAGAGAGAGATCACAAGCAGGTAGAGAGGCAGGCAGAGAGAGAGAGAAGGAAGCAGGCTCCCGGCTGAGCAGAGAGGGAGAGGGAGAAGTAGGCTCCCCCCTGAGCAGGGAGCCCCTGATGCTGGGCTCCGTCCCAGGACCCTGCGATCATGACCTGAGCCGAAGGCAGCAGCTTAACCCACTGAGCCACCCAGGCACCCCAACATGTTCCTTTTTCAAAGGCCAAACTTCTCACTCTCATTTCTTGCTTCAGAAGATTCCTTTCCTCATGCCTTTCATAGTATGACCTCTGCTAGAAAATGAAGTAGGGATGGGCTGATGGCCTCTGAGATTGCGAACCACGGGGCAGAGTTTATAAGAGGCAAGGACTGTGGAGTATCCACAGGGCCAACACTAATGCGTGGTATATTAGGAACGCAGGTATGGACCGAAGAAACCTTCAAATCTAACTGCTAAATAAATGAGACCAATGATTCTCTGATATTCTCCAATGAGCAGGTCTCTGCACTACACCACAGATTATATACAACCTTCCAAAATCTAAATAAGAAAACACCTTTAGGGGTGCCTGGGTGGCACAGTTGGTTGAACATCCAACTCTTGGTTTCTGCTCAGGTCATGATCTCAGGATCCTGGGACGGAGCCCAGCATCAGGGGCTCCCTGCTCAGTGGGGAGCCTACTTCTCCCTCTCCCTCTGCTGCTCCCTCTGCTTGTGCTCTCCTGCTCATGCTTGCTCGCTCTCAAATAAATGAATAAAAATCTTTAAAAAGAAAACACCTTTGAATTCCTAATTGTTGCCCTGTAAGTCAGTAAAACAGATAACGCATCACCTTAGGAAGTAACTGTGATCAAACTTGTGGATAAATCAAAATGGCCTGATTTACAGTCCTAAACCCACTGCAGGTGCCCAGTCGGTATCTGTTCAACCGAACCTACTCATTCTTTACGTCACTCATTCCGTGACACACCCGTGAACTGACAGGACAGACTGTCTGGAAGCCAATCCACAGCTAACAGGAACTGTCTCTACTGCAGGGATCTGCCGAAGAATCACAACGTGCAGCTCCATAATCTTTTTTTCTTCGGAAGAGTCAATGCAGGCAGAGAAGGTAAGTAATATCCGAAGTGCACAGTGAATTAGGTTGCAAGTTGGAACCAAATCTCAAGCCTAAGGCTCTCCTGTCAAAGCTCCTTCTGCAGCCTGACCCGAAAATGCTGCTTCTAGAGGACCAGTTTCATTACATTTAAATCTACAACTCACTCTATCCCATTCAGAGAGAGGGGCTCTCTACAAACTGTGTCTTGCTCCCTCTGTGAAACATACATATATTCAACATGAAAACAAATTATTCCTAAAGGTCATATGCTATTACAAAATTTTGTACCAAATCTGCTGTCCATGTTGTGTGTGTGAGAGACAAAAGTCTTTTATCTCCTTCCTAATTGAATCAGATAACCCTGTTTTATAACATATGGTCCTTTTAAAGGGAATTCTGGAATTTTGATAGAGCACCGACATGGAGGTATTAATTAAAGGCAGCTCTTGAAGGTTAGGACCCAGGATAGCTGAAGACTCTGAAGATACACGGAAGTATTGCAACACATGGTGGGAAAATAGTATATTAAAGAAACGAACTTTTCGAGGGAATCTTTTTGTGATGTGAATTTCTCCCTGATTTTTCTCTTTGTCCCTCTGAACACTGATTTTTTTTTTGTATTTGCAGAAAATCAGATACACCAATATTAATAGGTTATATAATTTAAGTAGTATATGCTCTATAGTACTCATCATCAAAAATGATATTGCTAAATGACAAGCAGCTCAGGAAATATAGCTAAGCGGTGAGTAGTAAGTCAATTCTGGTAACCCTGGTGGTCAGAGTAGAAACCATTCAGAAAATGTACACAGGTGAGAGACTTAAAGCATGGAAAGATATAACTTGTTCTACAGATTCTAGCTTACCCTAGGAATAAGAACGCATTTATAAGAAACTGGGAATAGGAATGCATTTATAAGAAATAAAGGCAGTGAGATGAGCTATCATACAATCAATATTAGAACATTCTGCTACAGCTTCTGGTACGCCACTGTCGACTCTGAAACTCTCCTCAGCACGGCTTTGCGGTGTGGGGGTGCCGGTCAAGATCACTGTATATTTCTGATTTCCAACACCCGCCAATTTCCTCCAGACCTACGCCTAACTTAATGTATTACATTTCATGACAGAGGATCGCATTCATCAGAAACTACTTTTTGCTTTCAAAGGCACAAAACTGTTTCAAGTGAATGCATTCTCTTGAATGAAGGTTTCCTTCTCCCCAAAAGCCTAAGGAATGAAGTTTAATATTCAAGTGTGTATTTTTCTTGACATGCATCGTTACTTTTAATGATACAGGTTGACAGGACTAAGATTGAGAAGCAAAACCACGATCAAAACAATATTTTAAAAGCTCTGAAGGCAAGTCACTGTGGTCCAAGAGAGGGACAAAGTATAACAGGTAGAGGAAAGGAGCTAATATCCTAAAAACAGCTCCCGTTATTTTGAAGGCTATCTAAATAATCTCACTAAAAAAGAATCTGTGGTACATTTTGTATTTCTTTTAGCAGTCCATTTTGGGGCTTACCAATATAAAATTTCTAAATGTCATCTAACATACTGTGCTGTTTTGCAAATAAAAAGTTCCTTGTTACTCAAACAATCTTATAAAATAGTCATTTGGAAACTTTAAAAAAAAGGTCTGTTGTTCATTTTAATCTTGGGACAAAACAAGAGAGAGCATCACTGTTTTGTTTAAGATATGCTGAAAGTAATTCTGACTCAAAACCATACAAAATAAAATAATCAAGTATGTAGCAGCCTGTTACCTGCTGTGATGCAAAGCTGCCTTTCATTTAGAGTATGCAATTCCAAAAGTCCTTCACAGACAAGTTTGCAATTAGTTATCTATCACAGTTTAATATTTAAAATTGGTGATGAAAATTTTATACCAAGGGTACAGCCTCTTAAAATAAAAAGTGTGAACAAGAGAAAACAAGAGTTCCTTGTTGGTCTACTATTTGGAAACAGTACTTACAAAAACCCTAAAGATGGGCATGTTAAACATTTCATAAGATTATAAATTCATAAACTTTCAGCATCAGGGGGATCTCTATGTCTAAAACCAGTAAACCGAATTTATTACCGTGTATATGGAGGGGGATTTACCATGAAGCTAATAGCCTTTGGGTTCTCTACATGAACCCTTTCTAAGGTTGTAGATCTGATTTTTGTTGTTGTTGTTTTATTTATTTGAGAGACAGATAGACAGAGCATGAGTAAGGGAGGAGCAGGCAGAGGGAGAGGGAGAAGCAAACTCCCCGCTGAGCAGGGAGCCCGATGTGGTACTTGATCCGAGGACTCTGAGATCATTAACTGTGGTGAAAGGCAGTTGCCCAACTGACTGAGCCACCCAGGTACCCTGTATATCTGATTTTTTAGAATGTTTTATTAAGATATAATATGCATACACAAAGTACAAATATCATGTAAGAATATAGCTTGATGAATTTTCATAACCAAAAACACTCAGATCAAGAGAAGACCCTCAGCAGCACCCAACTGCCCCTCTCCACCCCCCTTCCCTGGGGTAGCTACTCCCACTCCCTCTGGTCACCACTACAGGGTCCTCGAGGAACATAAACGGTACTGCGTGCGTCTGGCTTCTTTTTTTTTTTTTTTTTTTTAAAGATTTTATTTATTTATTTGACAGAGAGAAATCACAAGTAGATGGAGAGGCAGGCAGAGAGAGAGAGGGAAGCAGGCTCTCCGCCGAGCAGAGAGCCCGATGCGGGACTCGATCCCAGGACTCCGAGATCATGACCCGAGCCAAGGGCAGCGGCTTAACCCACTGAGCCACCCAGGCGCCCCGCGTCTGGCTTCTTATACTCAATTTGTGTTTGAGAGATTTTTCTGCACTGTGTGCAAAGGGACATTACTTTTCATTGCTGTATAATATTCCACAAGCTATTTCTCCATGCTACAGCTGCTAGGCCTTTGAATCTGCTTTTGTATTTATCATTTTATACTACTTTCTTCACAAAGGCTCCCAAAATTGCATGAGGCTTTGGCCTCACAAAACCAGGATCTGCTCCTGAATACATCTATATCACAAAATACCTTGTATTCTTTTTGAAAGTCATGTTTTAGAATGACTAAAAGCATGGGAAGGAAGGTCAAGATGCACATTATCTTTGACCTACCATTTGCCATGCCACTGGCACACAGCATGTACTCGTAAATGTCTACTGAATAAATGCCACATTGGAAAGTACAATAAAAGTCATTCAAAGGAAACCATGACAGGTAAGGTGACAGACACACATGGTTTTTAAAAAGTGGAGTACAAACCAAGAAACCTTACTCTATCTCTACCCCTGTCACTAAGTAACCTTTAAGCCCTGGTCAAGGCACTTGTCACTCTGGCCTCAGTTGCCTTATCTTTCAGATAGCAGGGCTGTAACTGATAGGTCTCTTCGGCTCTGCCATTCTTAGATTCTCTCACCCTAAGAAAATAGTGATAAAGGAAGAACATTTCCATTTTTGTTTTCTTGAAAGAATATTTGAAAATTCTAATAATACATCATGCCATAGTCTCATACATATTCTAAAAATTTAGGAATTAAATAAACAGGTAGTTTTTACAATAATTTTTTTCTATGCGTCATAAAGAACTGAGCAAGAAATTCCAACTTTTTTTTTTTTTTTTTAACTTCGGTTGACAATTCTGGGCTAAGAAGTTGTCTAGCTATTTTCCTCAATGCTTTTATAATCCTGAGAAATTAATTATGTGAAATACATTCAAATGTAAAAGAAAGAAAACCTTCCTAGTACCCACAATCTCATTCCCACTACCTCAAACCCTACTGATGATTCCCAAAGTTACAAATTCAAATATCTTTTAAAACACTGACAAAAGCAGTATTAATTACCCTGAAAGACTCTTGGAGACTAACAATTTTCTCAATTATTCTCTAAGATTCTCAACTAAATTTGTGGTTACAGAAAGGGAGTAACAGCTAATAAGTTATAAAGTAAAAGTATTTTTAAAAATCCAAAAAGTACAGTAATAGTAAAAAATAAACATCAGATGTAGAATCTCCACTAAAAAAAAAAGAGTGAGCAGATAGGAAAGTGAGCAGCTTGGGTAAAGGAAGTTCGAAGACAGATTTGAAAATCAGAATGACAGTTTTATTTAGATTTGCTAAAGATAAAGGAAGCAAATCAAAGTACAAGTGATAGGTTTGGCACTGTCCTATTTCCAGTACAAGAAAAAAGTCCGGAGGAAGAATCAGGCACTTTCCAACGTTTAAGTAGTCTGTTTAGGGAGGTGAAAAAACAGTTTAATTAGGTGGCAGAGAATTCAAAGCCTAGTTGGAGATTTCAGTAAAACAACAGATTTTTTACTATACACCAAAGATAAAGAAAATAACCACATAAGTCTTATGACTTTTAAGACAATACATTTATATTTTCAAATAAGCTAATTAAGAACAAATACACAGAATGGGACATAACAATTAATTAATGAATTCCCACAATTCTGCGCATAGCTCTCCTATTACACGAATCTGTAGGGCAGCCATATTCACTTTCTTCTCCTGTGCAGACAATACAATCATTTCTAGTAATAGCATTCTGGTAGCTATTTGAGTAAATAAGTTGTCCTTTCAAATTTAATTCTTACAAAACCAACAGGAAAACCGTTTGTACTTTAAAATACCTGCACATGACCCATTTCATTCAAAAGAAAGTACTTACACAACAGTTCCTAATTAAATGTTGAAGCCACAAGGTCCACAGTCAGAAGTGGAGGCCCTACATGCTGTTTTTAGGTAACCATCTTTTTAAACTAAAAACAAAAACAAAAGGCCCACTGTATGTTATTTTAGAAAATTAACCCTAAACAATAGTCTCATCTTTCTTTTATTAGACTTTCCTATTTTGCAACTATTAGGAACAAAGGAAAAACATAGAAATCCTGCAAACGTTCATTTATATACACACGTAATATTTTTCTTTTGGTCATTAGGTGTCTCCCTTTATTATACAGAAAAGACAAACATAAGTGAGAGGGGAAAACAAACTTTTCTTTAGAAATATAAATTTTAATGTTTAAGAGTAACAGGAGATTGTTATCACTTGCAGTTTGTTTCTGTCGGTAAAATCAGTCCTATGTGGAGAAGATTTTAAAAATCTGCCTGCTTTTGAAACCCAGTTTGTTCTCAGGTGCCCTCCTGATTAAAGCAGAATGAAAATGTTCTCTGCAAAGAAAAGTAAAAACTTGCCACTTTTTGTAATGTACTTTTCTGTCAGTAGATAAGGATTTCTCCTTTTTCTCTTTTGTTCTGAGTAATGAGACACCAGACATTTGTGGGGTAAATTCCCTAAACTAGATGTATTTTAAAAGGGCCATTGTTCTATTTTTAAGGCTCTAATTTTCTGAAAATTGCATTAAGGACCACCACACAGAGATAACTTTCCAAGAGAGAGTCAACTTCTATTTCAAACTCCTTTGCCCTGGCAGCCAGCAGCACCCTTCCTGCAGGCGCACTCCAGACCAGCGCCTGTGTCCGGCGGAGTTTTCCACGCTTGCTGCACACCTGCGCACCTCCAGATTTCCCCTTGTTATAGGGCACAGCCCATCTACTCCAGCAAAAAAATAAACCGGCCCCATGTTAAGGAGACATCGTCATCCTTCAGCCAGAAAGAGAAACTGCTAAGTGGGTGAAAATGTAGACCCATATTATGATTAACAAACGGTAGGCTCAAAGACAATCCTTATAAGAACTTTCAAAGAAAACAGTTACAATTTCCAGAAACGGTGCCAGATGTTTATATTACCTTCAATTAAAATGGTTAAATAAATAAACAATGTATGAAGTATGGAGAGAGGGGGCAAAAAAATTAGAAGGGTCAGTTATGATAGCACGGACTGTTTTATTTACTATCATATAAATAATGACTGATAAGTAACACCTAAAAGCAACCTGAAGACTGGCTTCAGTCTCCTCATTTCAATTAGCAGCTAAGATAAGCAAGCTTCATTTAGAACAAGGAAAACCTACAAACCGGTATCTTCTAAATGAGCGTCAAAGGAAAAAGAGCGAACTGGGGGAAATGAACAAAGCATGAACAGAAGCAGGCACAGCATAATTCCAAACAATAAACCCATCAAGTTGAGAAAGGCTTTCTTTTTTAATGGCAATACTGAAGAAGGAAAAGAACTAAAGTTCAATACATAATTTCTTTAGTGTATGTGTCCTGAATAGTTAGTTGATAAGGTAAGTAAGTAATCCGGGAACAACTTTCCCATGTAATTTGCGCCTACAGAGAGAATTAATTCAATCACTGTATCTCCTAAGATTGTGGTCATGTTTACCACAAAAAAAACTGACTTGAAAAAAAATGAGGACAAAACATATTCTTTTTATCATCTATATTTTTGAATACATTCATGAATATAAGCCACTGAAGTATTCCTTCAAGAAAGAAAAAAAAAATCAATGAAAAACCCTTTTTGTCTTTAAACACACAGAGCATGTTTATATATTTAGGTTAGAAGAGAAAGTCTAAAATAATGAAATACTCACCATCATCTCTCAATAAGAGTACGAGGTCTTTTTCCAACCACTGCCCCCAATCAAGGAAGCAGAAATCTGATTTACACAGGAAAGCCCATGGGTAAGATATATACAACTTATTAAAAATGATTATCTAAACAAGCAAACTCAAGTTACGCTTGTAATTTATAAGCACCTTATAATATTTATTCTTTTGCATTTCTTTTCTTTAAAAATATTAGCCTCTGAAACCATCAGTACAGGTTTAAATCTAGAGTAATTAAGGATTTCTAAAAATGTTACTTTAATCCATTCCTAAGTTTCTTTTCTTTAAAAGCCCTATAAAATTAATTATACTCCTGAGCTCCATATAAATAAATAAAAATAACATAAGAGGTATATTTTATGACAAGCTCACAGCTTTAAAAATTCATTAAGAGCTCGGCAATAATATTTTCAAAGCATTTTACTATTACCTATTGATTCTAATGCACTTGACTTATCTGCAGAGATAAAACTTATCTTGACCTTGCTGAATACAAATGGCCTAGACTAAAACCTGGGATGGCCTCTCTGGGGAAAACACAGCGATAATCATTACCAAGATGATAGAGGGAACTGTAAGTACTCAATACAAATGTTTCAGCAAAATGAAAACTTGTTTTATTCCCACTTTGGTAATCGGAAATGAGGAAACAATGGTTTTGGATCTATGGATAAACAGCATTAAGTTTTTCTCTCACTGACCTAACACATTAGTTTCCTAACAAGAAACTAGTACAGTTTCTAGAATATTCTTCTTCTGTTATTTGGCTACTACTTCAAAACACCTGGCCCCATCTATCTCACTAGGCACTGGAAAGCACTGGTGGGACTACTAATATAAGGGAGGGACAAAACCAGAATGTCTTACTCTGGAGACATCCATAACATTACAACATGAGAAAAAAAGTGACAGAGAGCTTTTTAAAGGTGTGCCTAATTTTCAGCTCATGCTGTACTCCAACTCAACTAAAATATTCTAAAATTGCACCAACAGTGACAAACGCATAAAGGATGTTTCCAAGTTGTTGTTGTTGTTTTAATTACACGGTGGCTTCTTTCAACAGTCTTACTCCTCGCTCAGATTCTACCCTCGACATTTTTATTGTCAGAGTAAATAAGTCAACATGAAATTATCTATTCTTTTTTTTCAAAGTCTGTGATATACAAGATAAGCCAAAGCAAGCCCTTCCTTACATTTGAAAATAAAGGCCTATTTTGAGACGAACACAATTTCAACAGTTGATTAGACCCTTAACTAGAGCATTTCACAAAGTTAAAAAAAAAAAAAAACTTCTTGCAGAAAATTATAGTTAATTCCCTAGTTTCACATGGCTTTCTATTAACTAATGATTAAAAAATACTCTTAACTCTCAAGTTCTTTTCTTTTACAAATACTAAAGCAAAGAAATAAATTAATCTCAAATATATTAAATTATTATTTAAATTTTTTAAAGTTCCTGAAAATTATACAGCTAATGATCTGTACTTTGATTTGAAATAAGATTTGTTTGGCTTTAAACTACTAAAGTGGAGTCTGGGACTTACAGATGTATTACAACTTTATGAATCATACCTCTGACAACTTAAAACTTCAGGCTTGATTTCTCCTCTAACCTCTTTGCCCCCAAACATTTCCCAAGGTAGCCAGGAAGTAAATACATATTTACTGTCATTTTATATGACATTTATGTTCCTTTAAGAAAGAGAGGTATAACTTTAATTGTGCTTTAATATTCATTATTTTAGTAATTAAATATCTGTGTATCAATATTGTATGATTTTAAAGAAGCATGAAAAGGAAATTATACAGAGAATTTGCTAAGTAGATCAAATTTTTTTTTTAAAGCAGTACACTAATGCTGGTACATTTTTAAAAACGCTGCAAGAATTCGTTGTCCTCCATTATTATTCAAGGCACCTGAACACAAGATATTTCTATGGCACATTAACTCTGCTATTTCTCAAGATAGAACCAGGAATTTTAAACGTCCCCTATCAAATAATTTGCTCAGAGCACCTAAATGAAACATACTGTAATTTTATATATTTCATCTACAATATTGCTTAGTGCTGATAAACCACAATACAACTTTCTATATTTTAACGGGCGACAGTTTTTGGCACTGGCTATAGAAGAGAACAGACTAAAAAAAAAATAAATAAAAATAACACCATCCACAAACTCTGCCACAAAGAATAAGGCTCCATTGCTAATTATACAGGGAACTGATTTTAATTACACAGAGAACATTGCTTTTAAAAACACTTTCCAAACTGCAAAGGCAGTTGGGGGAGTTAGTGAAGCCATAAAACGCGTCTATCACGTTACAACAGTGCCCTCTACTGATAAGTGTAGAACTTTGCAGGGGAAAAAAATGACATTTTACTTAGAAACTAAATCCAGGAAGAACAAACTTTAATTAAGAAAATCGTGCTGCCCTCCTTTAATATAAAAAATGAAATCCAACTTGTGTCACTTTAAACCTAAATCAATATTTAACTTTATATTTGAAAAGCTTCTTGATGAAATTTAAAGTTTTGAAAATTAAATTCTAGAAATACGGCTTTCAACTATACACCAACTGGCTAAAAGACAAACTGTTTTTTTAAATGATGAATACAATTTAGAAATGTTTGGATAATTCATCAATACTACTTCTTAATTGTAAATTTGCATATTTAGTAAAAGAAACTAGAATTTCATTCATTCAATGAAATTCATTCGTTAAATGGATTTTTATCTACTTCTCTGCCCATCACGCACATAATGTCATAATAACAATACATATTTCAAACCAATCTAGATTCAGAGAATACTGATTGATTGATTGATTGATTGATTTCTCCTCACCAGCAAGTACTTCTTTAAGTCTATAAAGCATTCCTGTAAGACCCTAAGTCTCAGCAACAAATGACAATCTATCCTTAGCATATGGACCTCAGTAACAAAGTAACCATTGTTACTATACAGTTCCTTTGTTTCAAGTAAAAACTCTACCATATACGAAAGTCTGATTAACGAGAAATAACAGAAGACTTAAAATTACATGTATTTTAAAACCTTTGAATCCTACGTATTGTGAGATAGGAAACTTTTGAAAAGTGAACAAATGAAGTTTGAAAACGAGTACATTCAGTTGACCTCAACGTACTCTGATGTTTTAATCTCTAGCCAAAAGAAACTATTCCTTTTCCCTAGAACGGAAGAAAATTACCGACTGTCTTTCCTTGTAATTAGATTATTTCTGTCGCAGAGCCATACAATCTAAGTTTCAGAAATTGTACTTTAAAAAGTAGGACAAGAATTTCATGAGTATACAGGAAACCAATTTGTTTTACAGAACCGGGAACCTCTGAGCTTCAAGAGTGGTGATGCCCAGAATACAGTCCCTCAGCAACTTAAATAGGTGGGGAGCGAGGGGTAGGAGGAATGGACCAAGGAGTAAGGTCCCTTCTTCCACCAAAGGTATCAAGAACAAAGCAGCCGTAAGCAGAAGACTGTCGGCTGGAGTGTAAAGTCTTGCTTGGACAGACTGTTGAGATGTTTAAGGAACAGATGTAGAGAAAAAGAGAAGGAAGGAGAAATGCGTCCAGTTCTGCTGCTAGGTCAAGGCTGGCACTCCCAAGTGAGAAGAGCTTTGTTAATGGTCAGCTTAACTTAGCTTCCACAAAATCGGCTGAGTCGACTTCAACAAAGTCTGCTGAGTCGACTTCAACAAAGTGGGCTTCAACAAAGACCCCCTTTTCTCACCACAGCTAATTCTCAATTTTATAAGAGACCACCAAAAATATCTTCAATTAGGAAAGAAACTATATTTGAACTGGCCACCAGGAGAGAAGAAACAAAAATAAATAGGACAAAGCCAGAAAATTATAATAGAAATAACAGAAAGGATAGATCCTGATGAATCTTAAGGTTTTTGTTTTTTTTTTAAGGACATACTTCCTTAAGAAGTGGAAGTGTTCCAGAGTGTGAGAACGACTCATAACAATTTCAGAACTGAAGGAGAAATTATGCATCACAAGAAGGAAAGGGTCCAATTGATCATTCTTGGGATCAGAATTGTATTATTTCCTAATTTTATTAGTTTTATTATTCTTTATTTCCTAATAATCTAACACATAGAAGGAAAGAAGACAAATCTTTAGACCATGTTATTTTTTTCCTGATATCTCTATTACTATTTGTATATTACAGACTATCTTTCATTACTCTTCATGCTCTTATAAGAAAAAGAGGCAATTTACAATGGAAAAGAAGACTAACAGTTCACAAATGGTAATCAAAGGCATGTAAGATATAACCATTCTTTGCCAGTCTGGGAAGGATAAAAACGAACACCCACTGGAGATACAAATGTTGGGAACCAGGTGGTCTCATGCTGCTGGGATGACCTTCCTGAAGGGCAATTTGGAACATGTATCCTTAAAAGTTCCTTAAAAATAGGGGACATGTGGGTGGTTCTGTCAGTTAAGCATCTACCTTCAGCTCAGGTCATGATCTCAGGGTCCTGGGATAGAGTCCTGAAGTCAAAGTCTGGCTCCCTTCTCTGCGGGGGAGCCGACTTCTCCCACTCCCTCTGCCCCTCCCCCTGCTAGTGCGCATGTTCTCTCTCTCAAATAAATAAATAAAATCTTTAAAAAAATTATTTATAATAAAATAATAATAAATTTTTTAAAAATCTTTAAAAAACAATAAATAATAATAATTTCTTTTAAGGAAATCATTAGAAAGGACAAAGAGATACGTGACCAGGGACGTTCATGAACGCACTGTTAAACTGGTGAAAATTCTAAATGACCTAATTGTTTCAAGAAGGAACGAGGTAAAGGAATTATGGCACACCTACATAATGCAATTCCAAGCTGCCTAGGCCACGGTAACAGACATGGAAAGATTTTCATAATAAAATAAGAGAGGGGAGGGAATCCAAATCTGAACATATGCGAATGGTGTGATCTCATTTTGGAGAAAAGAAACCAAGAAGAACTACAGATACATACACATACACAGGAGAAAAAAATAGGAAGGATATACCCCATTATGTAATGGCGTTATTAAAGGATGTCTTTCTTTGATCCTACATGTACTTCTAAAGTTTTCAAAATTAGTATCTTTCTTATGTGATAGTCTTTATTTTTAAAAAAGAAGTAGGACATAAGCATGTAGTGTAAAACCTTCAAAATAACAGACAAAATAGGATTGTTCCATCTGAACAATTGTTCTCTCTAAACTCTGAATTCCAATGACCTGAGATCTGATCTTGGAAGGGCCTTTTTAGTAGATGCTATGCAGTTATGATTAAAAGCATGAATCTAGGGGCACCTGGGTGGCTCAGTGGGTTAAAGCCTCTGCCTTTGGCTTGAGTCGTGGTCCTGGGGTCTTGGGATCAAGCCCCACATTGGGCTCTCTGCTCAGCGGGGAGCCTGCTTCCCTCCCTCTCTCTGCCTGCCTCTCTGCCTACTTGTGATCTCTGTCTGTCAAATAAATAAAATAAAATCTCTTTAAAAATTTTTTAAAAAGCATGAATCTAGAGTCAGATCATCTTGAATTGAAACCCTACCTTTGCATTTGCAAGCTGTGTGAACTTTAGAAAATTTCTTAAGGTTCTCTACATGGTTTTTCATCTGAAAAATGGGGGTACTAATACTTGCTTTATGGAATATGAATAAAACAGTTAACAAAATTATAATAATTATTATATTAATTACATCACCATTGTTCACCCAGCACTCACGAGGTGCCAAAAGGCAGGGCACTGAGACTTTGCCCAGTTTATAACTTCATCTCCTCTTCTCCCCTGTGACGAGGGTAACTATTATGTATATGTCTCATATAAGGAAACGAGACTTGGAACATTTAAGTTACACATCCAATAAAACATGGCTACTAAGGAGCTGCTCCAGAATTTGAACCCAAGACCCTGCACGTATAGAGGCTGAGGTTTTAACCATTCTGCTATACTTCTTCTACCCCTTAATGGTCACCATAGTTGTGCCACCATTGTTCTTGTCACTACTTCGGGTGATGATTTTCTATCATTCTTACTCCAGAACATTTTACTTGTCCATATAATAAAAGTCTAACTCTTCTTTTTGGTTCACAAATACACCAATTTTTCTTCCTTTTTTCTTTTTTTTTTTTTAAGATTTTTTTTTTATTTATGTGAGATAAAGCAAGAGAGAGAGAGAGAGAGAGAGCGCAGAGGGAGAGGGAGCGAGGGAAGCAGACTCCGAGAGCCGATGCAACACGTGGGGCTTGATCCCAGGACCCTGAGATCTGGGACCAAAGGCAGACGCTAACTGACTGAGCCCCCTGAGAGCCCCCCCAATCTTCCTTCCTATTAAAAGCTTTGCAAGACGATATTCCTCGTCACCCTTCCACTTCTAGTAGTCATCCTGCCTGCTCCATATCCAAACGCCACACAGAATGAGTATGGGCCTTCCTTCCTCGAATTCTGTACATACTCCCGCACACGAAACATCTAGTCACAGTGAAACACAAACATTTTGGCTAATTCCGAGCCAGGCTAGGATTTTTCAGTGAGTGCGGAGGTATTTGTTTTTGCGCACCAACTTAAACACTGGATTTCCTGAAGCCTCAATGTCAGCATAATAATTCTGGAAGAAGGAAGTGACCAAGTGCCAATTCTTTAAAACATAAAATACCTTTTAAATGTATACTTGAAATCACGTCTTTAAAAACTGCTTTCCTCCGTTTGGAATGTAAACTGTATATTGATCTAAAATTTAATTTATCTTTTGAATTTGGAGTTACTGTTTCAGGTAGATTAGATTTTGGAGTGCGCCATAAAAACAGCTGAATAACCCTCTTATTGGTCCTCATCCAAGCACCCACCTGATGCATTTAACACCGCAGGGTTTTCTTGAGACTCGCTTCTAACCAGGCTTTCTAGATTCTCCTTCGACTCATCTGTCAACTGCAGGCTTTCCAGCCTTTTCTAAGCTCGTTTTCTTTTTAATAACTTAAACTCTTCAATGCTTTCCCGCTGTGGTTAGAAGAAAATCCTCATTCTCCTCCCTGGTTATCAGATAAGAACTGACCCCTGCTTCATCTTACACCACTCTCCTCCTCAGAAGGTTCTAGACAGACCGGCCTTATTTCTGTTTCTTGAAAACGTCATGTTTAATCTTACCTTAGAGCTCTGGCACCAGCTCGCACGCTCTCTTCCCTGATCATGACCTGCTTTGTGGTCACTGTCCTGGCTGCCTACACACACACACACCCCATCACACCATTTCCTCTTTTCTTATTTGGTGACTATTACCATCACGGCTCACTAGAACGCAGGCGCCCTGAGGCAGAGTTCTGCGGCTTTTGTTCACTGCGACATCCAACAGGGAGGGCACGTATACATCTGTTAACAGAACTAAATTTAACGTTTCAAATTGGCTAATCATAAAAATAACATATGCACAAAGAAGGAACTTCGAAATTACAGGAACACATTTTTAAATTATTTTATACTCCAAAAAAACCTGCTATTAATATTTTGACACATTCATCACTAAGGTGACTCAAAAGTCCTTAACTACGAATGGGAGAATCTACAGAATTTAGTGTTAAGTATGATAAAAGAGCAAGGTGCTCAACAGTGTACAATGAAGCTCAGTGTGTGTAGGAACGGGGGGAGGGGGGTAAAACGCAGTCGTGGCTGCTTTTATCTGCATGACTCAGTGGCAGGGAACCCTAGAAGTAAGCGCCCACGGGGAGCGGGAGGAGGAAATGAAACAGAGTGGGAAAGCCGTGGGAGCGGGAGCAACCTTCACAGGGTTGTTGTGATTTTCCAACTAAGAGAAAGTACTGGCTTATTCAAGACAGATAACTAACCTTCTATTCCGTGCTCTCCAGCCTGTGAGAAGCCCTACATCTAGAAGAGCCCAATGGCCACTTTACCCGCACCTGCCACCGGTCCGCTAGACACGGCGAAGGCTGCCGTGCCAGTAGCCCCATCACCAGCACCGACCTCAGAGGAGGCCCCCACCCAGCTCCCCGGCCACACCGCCTGCCTCCCCACCTCCCCACCTTCTCCACCCTCTCTGTCCTCCTGACTCCAGACCTACTGACTGCTCTCTGCTCAACACACTCGTCTCAGAGCCACCAAATCCGCCCTAGTCCTGCTGGAATCCTCCCATTACAACCGGCAAAATCACATCAAAGACAACAGCTCCACACATACGTGGTCACCTGATTTTCAACCAAGGAGTCAAAGGCAAGTTAGTAAAGAACACATTGCTTTTCAACAAAAGTCGCAAGAAACAAGTAGATATCCATATGTTCCAAAGTGAAACCCAGCATCCTCTTAGACCATACACAGAGATTGACTGAAGGCGGATCACACCTCAAATGGAAGACCTACAACTATGAAACTTCTAGAAGGAACCATATGAGAAAAATCTGTGCGATCTTGAGTTAGCAAAGATTTCATGGGACACAAAAAGTACAAATTAGAAACGAAAAAGGATAAAATACTTAACAAAACGTAAAACAGTGCTCCAAAATGTAGAAAGTCTAACACTGTTAATAAAATGTAAAGACAAAACATAGGCTGGGAGAAAATATTTGTAAAACATATGTATGATAAAGGACTGGTGACCAGAAAATATAAAGAATTTTGACAGTTCAATAAAACAAAACAAAACAAAACCCACCAAGCCATATGATCTGGACATTCTATTCCTAGATATTTACCCCCAAGAGAGATGAAAACACATGCCTACACATACGCCCACTCGGGTTTCATACCAGCTCTATCACAATCACCAGAAATTACTTAAACAGTGTCCATGAGCTGGGGGAGGGATAACCAAATTGGGGCACAGTCATAATGTAGATACAACTCAGCAATGAAAAGTAAGGACCGCCAGCACATACGATATGGATAAATCTTAAAAGCATTTATGCTAAGAAGAAAAAGACTCGGAAGGTTACATACTGAATTACTCCTTTTATGACGTTCTAGAAAACGCAAAATCACAGGGACGGAAGAGATCAGTGGTTGGTGGGGAGGAAGGGTCCAGAGAGGAGGGAAAGTGACGACAAAGGGACACAGGAGACTCACCGGGGTGATTCACACTTTCAAAAAGTACCTTGAAAATCATCAAAATACTGATGAAAGCTCTGGGAAAATAACGGTAGCAGTAGCAGTGTAATATATGGATATTTCAAAGGCTCCACATGAAGACAGAACAATGAGACAGCAAAATCCAAACCCCACTGATCACCTTTCTAACAAACTAAGAGATAAGTTCAAAGGATAAGTTCAAAAGACAAGCAAGTAGATGTGCACGACCAACCAAGAGGCCAAAGGTCCAGCTGCTTTCAGGGCCTCATGGGAAAGACAAGGAAAGCAACAGATCCTCCGACCTGACCTGACAAAGGAAGGACCCACAGCAGCCAACAGACATGCACCAGAAGTGCAGGCGCCGCTTTGAGAACCACGTCTAACACTGTAGGGATCCCGGACACTCCAAACCAGAGGAGTTCTGAGCCCTGCGGTCAAGTCTGAAGGGGCTGGGAATTCCAGCCTCTGTGAACTCTCAGAACAGATCTGCCAGGGCACCCTTTTAGGAAGGGGCCCCACAGTGGAGAGCAGCCGAAGCGTGGGACTCCAACTTGAGCAGAGCACGGACCGCAGAGACAGAAGGAAGATGAAGTTATATAAAGTGAGCAAGGGGCATGTTGCCAGCTGATCTCAGAAGTCAAACTGCCAGATTTTTTTTTTATAACCCTGCGTACGTGTAAACACCAAAAGAAGGAGCTCTGGAAAGTTAGAACGGCTGTCTGAACCCAGCCTTCTAAGTGTTCAGGAAAACTAATCTCAAGGAAAATGAGCATCAGAAAAGTATCGAGGTCAAATCCCAAACCAAGTTACCACATGAGAAAAGAAGATTAACATCCTATCATAAACGGAAGCAAAACTGAAAAACATTGAAAAAAAAAAAAAAAGATTGAAAAAAACAAACAGTTCAACACTGAAACATACGATTTCAAAACAAGCTAAGAAGACATTAAAATTTATATAAGCTATAAAAATAACAGGATGAGAAAAACTCAGAAATGAGGTGATAAAAGCAAAGTAATTAGACATTTTTTAAAAAGCATTTCAGAAACAAAGACTAAACTAGAAAACACCAAAGTCAAATAAATACCTGAAGGGAAAAGAGGGAAAAGAAGGAAATTCAGAAAATTGAGATTAGAAGATTAGAAAGAATTAAAAAGGAAAGAATATTGTGGAAAAGCCAAAATAGCCCTCACGTACAGCTAACAGAAATCCTGAAAAAGAAAACCAATGTAAAGGAACAGAACAAACACTAAGGTGATACTTGCAGAAAGTTCTCCTCAAGAAGATTTTTAACTTCATATTGAAAAAGGACACAATGTACCTGAGGATATCAATCCAGAGCAACGAATGCCAAGATATTCTGGTAAAATCGATCGACATTTTAGAAAGAGAAAAAACAATTTCTTTGGGCATTGAAGCAAAAAGAACAAATGATTCATACAGACAAGGAAAGATCCAAAAATGACAGGCTAAGCCAAAGGCAGCCCGACAACCAGCAATGGCTGCAAAATGCCGTTTCCCAGAAGAACTGGTGACTGGGGCTCAGTTTCCTGTAATGGCAGAACAATACAGGTCAGACTACACCTTCCCCAGGTAACAATTAGGAACGCGGGACAAAATATTAAAAGCAATAGTCAAAAACCATCCGAGAGCAACTGAAAGCAGAATCTGAAGGGGTGTGACCACTTGGAACTAGGGAGAGGCCCTGCGGCGCTTCCTCGTGCTACAGCTCTCCGCTGAAGGCAAGGCCCCAGTCTGGGCTTTGAGAGAAGACCGGAACTCAGAAGCCTACTGTTTTACTGCACAGCGTTTGGAGTTACAATAACTAGAAAGCAAGGGAAGAATCCGACAAAGGAAAGAGCCACAGAGGGGAAGCCCCCATTCCTGCTTATAAATTCTGCCCAAATCTCTGGCCTCTAAACTACACACGTGCAGGGTAGACTCCAAGCAGATCAGATAATGATCAAAACCAAAACAAAATACAAAACAACAAACTAAACAGTTACCCGAAGAGTGGAAAATTTATGTCCACGTGAGAACCTGCACACGGATATTTATGGCAGGTTCATTTATAACTGCCAAAATGTGCAAGCCAAGAGGCTCTCCAGTAGGTGAATGGTAAATAAAGTGTGGTGTATCCAGAGATGGACTATTACTTGGTCCTAAAATGAGATGAACTATCAAGCTATGAAAACACGTGGAAGAATCCCAAATGAATATCACTAGTGTAAGAAGCCAATCTGAAAAGCCCAAATACTATATGAGTCTAGCTCTGTGACATTCTGGAGAAGGCAAAACTATGAAGACACCAGAAAGATCCCTGGTTGCCAGGAGTTAGTGCAAAGGTGGGGAGGAGCAGGTGGAACACGGATGATTTTTAGGGTGGTGAAAACCGCATGGCACTGACATGGTATCATGTACAATATGTATACACTTGTCAAAACCCACAGGATGTACAACTCGAAGAATGAACCCTAATGTGTAAACTGCGGATGTTGCATAATAACGACGTGTCAGCACAGGCACATTGATTATAACAAGCGTATCACTCTGGTTTGGGTCATTGATAGAGATAGGAGGGGGTATGTGAGAACTCTCTGTATTTTCTGATCAATTTTGATATGAACATAAAACTGTTCTAAAAAAAGTCTATTTGCTTAATGCCATGTAAAATAGCATCAAAAATGTGAAACAGATAAGGTTACAAAAGGCATATATGAGATGCACAGTGAAAACTAATAAACATTGCTCAGAATAATTAAAAAGACCTAAATATATGTAGATAGTCCATGTTCACTACGTGGAAGGCTCAACAGTGTTAAGATGTCATCCTTTCCAAACTGGCCTATAAATTCAGTGCTATCTCAATACAAATTACAACAGTCTTTCCTATAGAAATTGATAGACTGATTCTAAATTTTATATGGAAATGCAAAGGACCTGCTGACAAGAACTTACATAAAGGGTCTGAAATGCTATTGTACTTGCAAGCTAAGAAGTCAGTCTGCCGTAGTTTCATGGATTCTGGTAGAAGACACTACACTTCCGACTCAGACAGATAAGGAATAGTTTATTACTCACAGTCATTCCATTCCTGGGTATTTCTCCAAGAGAAGTGAAAGTGTAAATGCTCAAAGCAATTTTATTTGAAATAGTCCAAGAGAGGAAACAAGCCAAATGTCTATGACTAAGTGAATGGGTAAACGAACTGTGATACACCCACATAATAAAACGCTGTTCAGCAATAAAAATAAACAAAATATGGGTACTTGTGACAGCATGAATGGATCTCAAAATAATCATGCTATATGTAAAAAGCCAGACAGAAAAATAGAATATACTATGATTTCCTTTATATAAAGTTCTAGAAAATGCAAGATAATCGATAGCAACAGAAAGCAGATCGGTGGTTGCCTTGAAGGGGACTTAGGTAGGAAGAAGGGACGGATTACAAAGGGCTCGTGTAAACTTTTGAGGGTGACTGATGTGTTCATTATTTTAACTGTGACAATGATTTTACAAGTATATACATATATCAAAACTCAACAAATTGTATATTTTAGACATGTGGAGCTTACCATACATCAACTATACCTCAATTGAGCTGGAAAGAAATTTAAGACAATAGTATAGAAAAAAAATATCGAACACTACTCAGATTACAGGAGCCACCCAACATACAAGAGGCACAGTTTGGAGTTTGGTGGAACCAAATTAGCTTCCCACCAAAACAAAAAATCAACACTCTTCAGAGGAATATAAGAGAATCCACAGTCTCTATAAACTATCATTCACGATAACGAGAACATAATAAAAATCATTAGCCGTATGAAGAAAAAGGAAAATCTGATCCATCCTCAAAGAAAAGGCAATCAACTGAGACCAACCCTAAGAACCAGTAACAGCCCGACACATCAGATAGCTAAGAATCTATCAAGGACCAAGTCAAAAGGCATAGGAGCAAATACTAAGAGGCTTCTGCTAGCAAAAGACTCGGCAATTGGGCTCCAGAAAGGATAAGAACTGAAATGGATTAAAATCCATTATATATGCTTTTGTCAAGGAGTCACTTGGAAATGGAGTATATAAAATAAGCATTTATCCTGCCTTTTGTTTTATATGAACTATCCTACTGGGTAACCACCTAGTTAGTGGTTAGTGTTTGTAAGTGTCTCCTTACAAACTCATTTCAATGTGTGCTCAAAAGTTAATGTACACGTTACTTTTGGAGGGACTGGAATTAGAAAAGGGCAAAATAACCCAATAGATCATTCCAACTTCTCGGTTCTGAACCTCTAAGACTGCTTTCAAAATAGGTACACAGAACCTTTCCAGTTTGAAAACATCAGCATCAACAATGCCTTCTCTGGGATATGGAAATTTGAGTGCTGGATCAGAACAAAACCTTCCCGAAGACAAAAACACGTGCCCCTGGCTGAAGGAGTCCATCACTGACCTAAAGAGCTACACAGCTTTCATGTTTGCTAACCATAAATGATTCCAAAAGAGTTCTAATGTACAGTGTACCAAAAACAGTTCACAAAGCAACATAAGATTTAAGCCAGAGCTTAATAAATTCCTATAGATGAATAACATAAATAATGTTCACAGAACTATAGAAACTAAAGTTGATTGGGATTGCTGATTAAATCTAATCGATTATTTAAATTCCTTGAGTTTGTTACTTATCTCCTGGCGGCTTCCTGTATACCCCCTCCCAGAAAATCACGCGTTGTCGATGGCACCATTACTTTTTACCAGCCTACGTCAGAGGTGCCTAAACTATCTCAGTTCCCACAGACCTTAGTGAGTCTCAGTGATTTTTTTCATGGTCTACCAAGGCCAAAAGAAGTATCTCACAGTTCCATTTATTCAGTAATTAGACCCAAACTAACTTAGCACTTTTGTCCTAACAACCTGATAACTATTTAAAATTAAATAACATATAATTTTTTTTATACCTGTATGTTTTGGGTGTCAAATAACCCAGTTACTTACTCATAGGAGATGTGCACCTGTCCACAGTGCAGGACTTCTCTACTCCCGCAGCCAGGTGGGACATGAGCATCCTATTCTGCTGTACTCAAAGTTCTTTCACACACAGTTCCTATTTTTAATCTCAGCAACCACTAAAAATCTAGTTTTGTAATATATATATATATATATATATATATATATATTTAGTGTGATCTGATGTTAACACTATATATTTATTATATTTAGTGTGATCTAAATATATTGAGTGTAATCTAATGTTAAGACTATAAACTACCTTGAGCTAGTATTTCCAAGTGTCTGGAAAATGTTAAGTACCAGTGTCCTCTGCTGGAAATTTAAAATATCCCAAGTCACCCATGTCAGCTCACTGTGTCACCTCAGAATGCTTCAGCATGGTCTGACAATAGTAGAACTGTGTATTTGCTCATACTAGTTAGTCATACAAATTGAGTTTTTAAAGGTAATAAATTCACTTATTAAAAAAGCACTATTTTATTGCACTATGGATCATATCTCTAAAACACCAATCAATTCTATAAAAATCAATTTTTTAAACAATAAACCTCAAACAACTAAGAATTCATTTCTTGAATAAAAGTTCAAAGGATGAATTTCAACTGAAATAACAGCCATTAATAACCACATCTGGAGTAAAATGAATTGGGAGACACAAAACAAGGATGCTAGGGCAGTATACACAATCATCAGCATGAAATAAATTCTCCAGGAAACAGCCACTTGCTCCACATTTAATGAGAGCCCACTAGGGGTTAGTACAGGGAACGAAACACTTAATAAAATGGACCTCCTCATGGATTCTGGTCTAGTAGAGGAAGACAGAGAAATGAAATTAATAAATTACAGTAAAGTACAGCCATTAATGCACCACCAAGGAAAAAATGGACTTAACACAATTGGCAGATGAATCCTTTCTATTTCCCTACCTCATTCTCAAATGAAAGATGGTCTGAAATTCTTTTCTTTATCAAAGGTAAAGATATTGAGGGTAGAACTGTAGGAGATAAGGTGGGGCCAGTAAACAGTAGGGAACTGTATTCTGGACATGACTTCAGGAGTTGGAGAAGTTGGGCTACGGGTCCCCATCATCGCCCTAGCCCAGTCTGAAATGGGCTAAAGAACAAGACCATGTCAGGTGCCTTCGTGACCAAGCCCACCTGGAACCCAGAATACACATGGCAGGACCTGAAGATCGAACATGTGTGTATAGAAGAGGGGTTACAGAGGCGTCTGGGTGGCTCAGTGGGTTAAAGCCTCTACCTTCAGCTCAGGTTATGATCCCAGGGTCCTGGGATTGAGCCCCTCATCGGGCTCTCTGCTCAGCAGGGAGACTGCTTCCCCCTCTCTATGCGCCTGCCCCTCTGCCTACTTGTGATCTCTGTCAAATAAATAAATAAAATCTTAAAAAAAAAAAAAATAAGAGGAGGGGTTACAATCCTCAAAGTGTTCTAGAAAAGTCTCGGTGAGAAGATGGCATGAATAAAGACCTTTAGAAGGCGAGGAAGCAAACAGTAGGGCAGGACACATACACACACACACACACACACACATTCGCACTCCCACAAACACACATACTGTAGACAGCAAAGCCTCTGATGTCATCCTCACTGCCAAGTCTCTACCTTTAACCAGAAGAGGGACAACATTAATTTTGAGAATCCCTATGCATCCCAATTGTCACTCGTACTTGTGTGATACAAGACTACTGAAGAAACAGCAGACTTGTACAGGGACAGTCCTGCAGAGTCATCTCTACAACTCGGCTGTGCCATGTAAGAAATGCAGGACCTCCGACAATCAGGTCACTTGTCTAGGCCGCAGTTCTTTGTCAAAAATGAGGATGACAATAGCGAATTCCCAGCGTGGCTGTGAGGATTAAACAGACGATGTCTGCGAAGCAATAAGCAGACCAGAACACATGGTGGGTGCTCAAAATAAGCTGGTTCGTTCCTAAATGTCCAAACAGAAACTCCACTTTAAGCTCCACTCAAAGCAGACAGCGAGTGCCGCAAACAGTGTCAGCTGCTGTCTGCCCGCAACTTGTGGCCAGCGAGCCTCTACAATTAAGCCCTAGCTGCAGGCACATTGAGTCCAAGTTTGACTACAGCAAACCGTAAGAGATTACCCGCATTTTGTGCTTACGTTGGCATTCGGCAGCATCCTGTTTCTCGAAACAAGTGGGCTGGAGGGGCTTGGCCACTTGGGGTCAGACAGCACTGTCCATAAAAGGCACACCGAAGGGAAAGGCGAGCACTGTTTGTTTCTCTATAAAATCATCGTTTCGGGAGGTGGAGGAATCGACCGTTCGGTTTTTCCTCCTTTCCCACCAGGGGATACCCTGCACCTCGCTGCACTGTCAAGGGAGCCGGTAAATAGCAGAGCCATGGGAATAAATAATTCTGTAAGAACTTTCTGTTCCAAAGTAGAGTAGTGCCCTGGATGAACTAAACAAACAAATGAACAAAAATGAGAAAAAACTGTAATACCAAGGACCCAGCAATGATGCCACTCACATGAAAACCAGCAATGGTTCGAAACATCTACTGGGCGCTTGACTAGATTCCAGGCACTGTCCTCAGTGTGTTACGCGTATTAACCTCACAACAACCCTAAAGTGAGTTCTAGTTAACAAAAGATGTATCAAACAAACAGATGTATTAAAACAAACAAAGAGACAGGACTCAGTTATAAGCTAAGACTTCAACACGACAGAGCTGGAAATCTGGGGATCAGGCTGAGGCTCTGACTCAGGCTTGGTGCTCCGGTTTGCAGACACACGTGAATACAAGAGCCAGAGGCATCCCAGCTAATCAGTAATGACCAGAACCCATGAGAAACTAGTTAAGGAGTTTTTTATTCTCCAAAAATAAATCAGCTCTGTCAATGATAATAACTACAGCATAGTTGACCTAAGTTATGATGTCATACAGGGGGTTCTAAAGCACCAAGTGCCAAAAAGAGAAACGAAATATGTAATTTAGTGCCAGAATCCAAGTCCAAATTATACAAAATTACTGGAAATTGCCTATAATATCATTCATTTCTTTGACGATTCATAAATCAGTGGCTTTAGAATGAAAATGAAGATTTTACTATTCTACCACTACAATTCTTTGGGGAAGATCTTTTTTTAACAACCAGACCAGTCACTATTTTGAAAGAGCATGTTTTACTATGGGATATAAGAGAGAGTAGTAGTGTGATTTCACATCTCCATTTACACTAAAACAGAGTTCAAAAGGTAATGGGCTACGGAAGCCATTCAAACCTATTTGTAAGCCGTTAACCCTACATATCCTCTAATTCTACTCTTCCCTACTCCTGCCTCCCCCAAATAACTCAACTGACAAATGGCTAAAGTTTCGGAGAAACCCCTGAGGTCGGCAAGAAAAAAAAAAAAATTTTTTTTTCTAGAAATGCTGCAAAGAACCCTGGAGTGTGGTAGAGCTGAAAAGCAGAGTTCTCCCCTAATGAATTTAGACAGCTAATAGTTTCATAACTTCTCTAATTTTCTCCTACCTTTTTCTTTCTCAAGCTTAACAAAACATCACTTAAGATACTGAGGTAAATAATCATGTAAAAAAGCTAAGGGAGAGCCAAGAGCTATTCTTGGATGATATTTATACCCGTGTGAAAGAAAAAAGTCATTATTTCCCTCAAATCAAAATACAATCACCCTTTCATGAAATAACTCACAAATAGGATGAAGAATTCAAGCAACATAAAATCAAAATGCCTTTTAAAACTTGAGAACAGGTCTGAGTAGAGTCCTGTGACAGTTCACCAAATAATACACTATCCAGTGTCTACTTTAATGTCCCGAAGACTTTCCGGCACCAAGTCTGACTCTCAGGGAGTACCTATTGCTATTCCGTAGGCACCCAGCCAATTTCTCCTCCAATTCCAAAGAACTTTCTCCTAGACATATAGTCTGAGAGAGAGAGAGAGAAAAAAAAAAAACAGTTCTTACTTACTAATGGGATAAAACGATGGCCCCGTGATAGGAAAGACACGGTTTCAGAAAAGGATTTGTATGGCTTGCTGATGAGCCTGCATTTTCAGTCAATTAATCTTTGTTTTGTCCTTCTTCTTCTTCCTTACTTTCACATTCCTTTATTTTAGGCGTCAGCATGGCCATCCAAATAACAGCACCTTAGAAACTAAATTAAATGCTTACTTGTATTGATTCAAATGAAAAGAGGAGATCTGATTTCATCCAGAAGTAAATTCAAAAGAAATTTTAGAACATTCACCAGAAAATTTATAGTCTTCAAGTTACTCTTTTATGATGGAATATAATATCATTATCATAATATTCTAAACACAAGGCACCACCTATCTTCCCTCTAGTGAGCTGAAGGCTCGAGCTAGTTCTCTTGGGTTTTATGACCTTATTTGTGTGTGTAGATAGTCCTCAAAAAACTAACCTGAAACTTAGATCACTGCTTGTTTTACAGAAGGATTCCTCACTTTACAGAGAATTTGGGGCAAGCACCTTTTAAATAGGGAGCATTTTGTCTTTATTTTAAATTCTATTTTTAAAAATTTGAGTCACATCAACTTCCAGATACACACCCACTGCAAAAAGGCAGACCTGCCTAGTGTGTGCTGGGGTAGGGATAAGATTTAGAGCCAAAGGGTGTCTGTCTCAGTGGTTCAGTCAGTTATGCAACTGCCTTCAGCTCAGGTCATGATCTCAGGGTCCTCAGATCGAGTCCTGCATCGGGCTCCCTGCTCGGCCAGCAGTCTGCTTCTCACTCTGCCCCTCTCCTCCTGCTTGTATGCCCTCTCTCTCTCAAAATTAAATAAATAAAATCTTAAAAAAAGATTTAAATATTATGTGCTTACAATTAATTAAATTACATGAAAAGAAAAAGAAATGCTTAGATTCATCCCTCCTGATTATGCCTGTCTTCTGGTTATTTACAACTACTATACCCATATGAGGAGACTGTAGGATAACGTGAGCCGCCAGTTCGCTTCCAAGGCTGCATTCAGTGAAACTGACCAACGGGGCAGAGGGTTTTACACCTTGGAAATGGGTTAATGCTACAAAACACAGAAAGATTTACTGTTTTGTTGATTATCTAGGCTTAAGAAAGTGACTGAGAAAATGCTGAAAATGCAGATTCAATTTAAAAGTGTGTTGTGCCTGTAGCTATTCATTGTAAATAGCACACACACACACACAAAACAAACAATATTCTGCCAGAATTCAAAAACCAGCATCTAACTCCGCAAAGAAATCCCTCATCCTATCAACACACATACTGGTTTCATTTTTGTCTTCCTCATTTACATAAGAGAATACCTGTCTGTCAGCCGCAAAATCCAGCAAGAGCATGCTCTGAAAAATCAGTTGCCTACATGGAATCTACAATAGGAAGGAGTATTTAGTATTATTCATAAATCAGGTACCACACATTTTTATGTTGGTTAAATTTATCACAAACTTGGGAATGCATTTACTTTCTTCTTGGCGGGGGCAGAGGGGAGCAGCTGTGAGACATCAGAACGACAGTGAATGGGTCCCTCTTTAAACTGGCTTTTTAGTCCTTCGGATACTCTCTTCCCAGTCTCCGATGGCTTTCTTGCTATCTGGTATGACAAGATGTTCTAGAACACTTTGTAGATATCCTGCCCAGACTTGGAAACAGCCGTTTTTCTGAGGAGCCCTGGTTCCTTTTAGGGAGAAATAAATTCAAGACAACGATCTGGCTCTGATGGTGCTCCTTGCTGCTGGGTTGGTCCACTGTTTCTGGGCCTTCCTGAGACTGGCTATTCGGACAGTGGCTCTCCTGGATGCGTCCTATAATAGTTAACAAAACTTTTCCCTTTTAAAATCTGTTTTGTTCTCCTTTCTATACCTGTACTTTCTAGTTCTATATTGAGTTTTTTGTTTTATTTCTGCTACCATGACTTTTAATTCCTGAAGTCTCTTTTGGCCTTGGAATGAATGCGTTTTCTGTTGCTTCTGCTGCTTCTGCTCCTTCTCCTTCTCCATTTCCTTTTCAAAAACAGTGTCCTGTTCTTGCTTCACGGTTACAGTATTTCCTTTTAAGTCTCTGAGGATATTAGTAAAGAAGTATTATCAAGTTTTTGTTTTGTTTTTTCCCCCCTTGCATAATTCTGCTTCCTCCAGGTTGCTTTTTTGTTTGTTTTGTTTTCTTTCACATGAGCAGCTTTTTCAATTGTCTGATAATCCCGATTATCTGCTCATGTTTCAGAGTGGAATTAAAAGCCAGCTGGGAGCTCTGAGTGAGTCAGTGGGGCTGGGAGCTTCTGAAGCGGGGACTTCACTTTAGAGGGATCTGACAAGGCTACTTAGTTGGAAAATGTCTGCTGCCACTATCTTTAGGTATTTCATCCTGGTCTGGACAAATGGGCATAGCTGTTTTCCAATTAAGTTTTATTTATTCAATCAGGCTGCTGGCCAGAAAGAGTCTGTTGACTTCTGGCTTAAACTATAGTAAAAGAAGGAAAGTCAGGTGAGAACTTCACATGATTGTCAACTATGCAAACAACCTCTTAACGAATTTAATTATTAGCATACTGGACAAATATTCCCTCCTTTTTTTGTACAATGTACATTTAGCATTTCATTTCTCCTTGTCATGCTCTATTTTTTCTCTCACAGTACCCTCCCCAATAAATACTATGCAGAATGCTATACAGTTTACTTATACTGTTATGTTTATTCCTGTCTTCTCCATCCCGTGAAGTGTAAACTCCATACGGGCAAGGAATTTTGTCTACTCTGCTCACTTAAGTATTAAGTATTCTGTGTTCATAATAGAGCTTGGCAACCACAACCAGAGATCGAAAAGTATGTGCTGAATAAGTTTAATAAAGGACTATGTACTGCAAAGCCAGTATTTTAAATACTATCAATTTTTTACTTTAAATTTATGTATGGTATGAATTTTGCCTCCCACATAGGACTTCCCCAAATTGATGGCACGAGTTGTCCTATCCATCCCAAAATAAAATGAATGCTCTCATTCATGAGACCAACTCAATGAACAGAGCGGTAACTGTCAAGTGAGCTTCTTAATTAAAACACAGCAAAGATGTAACCTAGAGGTATAGCATTGAAAACAGAAAATAACACCGAGTTTCATTGCTGTTGTTAGCTGAGAGGTTTGAACAGAGGATTCATTAAGAGATGGGAATCCAGATGTCAGGCAAATCCTGTCATCTGTCACTCAATGGCTCTCAATCATTTCTAATAAATACCCACTTTTCTTTTTTTAAATCAAAAGCTTTCAAGAACCCCAACAATACAGATGTAATTATATTGTATGTTAATTAGTTAATTAACTAATTAGTTGACTAGTTAATTAACTAAGTTATACTAAATGAATTTGCATGTTAGAAACCAAATCACTGTTACACATTTAGTTATGCACATATATGTACATATACATTTATATGTATTTTTTATTTAGCCTACACATGATGCTTTATGCAATATAAATTCACATATCCCTTGAAATAACCCTAAGTCTTCCCAGAAGTCTGAGATCTACAGGATGAAACCAGTGGTATAGTGTCTAAGGTCTTCCTTACCAATCTTTCAACGTTATAAATAAATGGGAATATCACTTATAGAAATAGAACATATATTTATTTATTTGAGAGAGAGTGTGCCCCCTCCACACGCACATGTTGAGTGGGGGGGAGGGGCAGAGGATGAGGGGGAGAGAGAATCCCACGCCGACTCCCAGCCGAGCCTGGAGCCCATGGCGGGGGCATCCATCCATCATGGCCTGAGCCGAAATCAAAAGTGCGTCACTCAGACTGAGCCACCCAGGCACCCCGAGAAATAGAACTTAAGTATAAAAATTATTCAGTAATTAAAAACAAACAAGCCACTGGATCTTTTAGAGTCAAACTGCCTGGATTCAAATCCCGGATCCCCCAGTTACTAGCGTGTGATCTGACGTCATCTATCATCGCTACACCTTAGTCTGCTTCTCCGCAGAAAGAGGACAGTAATGACCCGTAAGGCACTGGCTTACTACAAGGCGTACATGAGTCCGTGCGGGCGATGCTGGAGAGGAGTGTGCAGCACCACGCTCTTGTGACCAGCAAGTCAGGCCAGCCACCTGTCACAGGTGTCTGCTACGTTGCACCCAATCCAGAATTGGTCTCTTGTCCCTCACCCCACGTGTTATTTCTTTTTGCGATTAAAGTCTGGAAAGACGAAGGGGAAAAAACAAAGTCTCCAAACAGCCCCACTGTGAAGCATTTGTTGAAATACTCAACGTTTGTGAAACCATAAACATACATTTGCTGACAGGCTGTCCTGCCACAGGACATTAGATATCACCTTGGCAGGCCCGACGACTGCCCAGTACTCGCAAGAGGACATGCGACAGGTACCACACACACACGTGAAGGCACAGCATTTAGGCCACGCACTGTATTTTCCCAAAGCACCTCTGTCCCCCCGCGAAGGACAGGACTAGCCTCTCCTTCCCCACAAAGTCAGCCCTGATACAAGTGAGCGCGCTAACAAGCTCATGTGGAGCTCAACTTCCAGAAAGCCTTTCAGCGCAAACCTAAGTGTCTCCCTGTTTCATATTTAACTTGCAACAGGATATCCAGCAGCTCTCGGGGGACGGGCCCAGGTCTGTCAGCTGGTGACGAGAGGCCTGCTGAGGCGGGCTCCACACGCAGGTAACACTCAGCCGCAGACCAAGTCTCCGACCTACATCCCGGGCTCCTTTAAAGTTAATCTGAACACACTGTACGTGAGAGGAAATGAAAAGTGAGTTTTTCTCCTTTACCATGGCACTGGGACTTCCGGAGTGTTTCATTCCGCTGCTGATTGGTCCAGAACTACTATTTCCTTCTCACTATTCCCAATTGTGTCTGTCAGACATAATTAGGGTTGCACGCGAAAAAGAAGTGTTAAAATGTAATGGTACCATTAAATCTGACAAGTATTTTTTTTACTTTAACCCCCAGTCCATCAGGAAAAACAGCTATTACCATTTGACATCTGGGTCCAATGGAGCCTTTATATTTTTAAGCCATCTTACACATCGTTTACATAAGTAAGAGTAAAAGGAGAGCGAAAACTAGTTTATCAGAAATTGTAGTAAGACTATAAACACAGCACGCCCTTTGTATCATGTACATTTTGGTGTGGAAGAGCATGAAAAATGAAAAAAATATTGTCACACATCCTTTTAGCAGAACGAAATGGTTTTGGCTCTTGTTACAAAAATACTGCATCACGAAGCACTTCCTGATGAATGACTAACTGGGTAAGAAAACCTTATTCCTTGTTTGTCCTGAGAAACACTATGCAGTTGTCAATTTTAGGTTGAAAATGCACGTAGCACATGGTCATCTGAAGACCCAGAGTCCGAGATTTCTTTCATATAATCAACTACTTTCTTTTCTCCTCCTCTTCCTCCTCTTCCTCTCCTCTTCTTCATCAACATCATCATCAACATCGTCGATTGTCTCCTAACTGTAAAACCTGCCAGTTTTTCTCTTTTCCACTGTAAGTGGAAAATGAACAATTTCACATTTTCAACTATATTCAATGAAATTGAAAAGTAGACCAAAACATGGTATTTTCAAGCCCCTCTTATACATTCTTGAGGTAGAATAGAATACTCTGGTCCCACAATTAGAAAAACAAAGAATGACAATTTACTTCACTATTGGATCATCCTTATCTAGGTGACTCCATCATTCTTTTTTTTTTTTAAGTATAGTTGGGAATAATTGATGAGCAGTGATGAGTCATTAAAGTAATTCTTATGATGATACATAAGCAAAATATCTCAGGATATAGGAAAATATAATCTGTAAGATTGTATAATGTAACTTAAATTTGCAAAAGAGCTCAATGGACCCATATGGTAATAGCAGGATAGAATGAGCTTTATTTCATTTTTTTTTTAAAAAGTAATTTTCTCTTTGTTCTTTTTTAAACCTTTAAGAGGGAATAAATATCATGAAATGTCAATACTTTCAAAGGGTAGGAACTGCTCAAGGAAAACACAACAAAAATGTTATGTTAAAAAAACAAAACACAAACAATGCTGAATAAAAAGAGTAAAAGAGAACTGTACTAGTTATTTCAACTAACCAAATAGTCTCTTCAGAATTAAAAAAAAGGGACGGGCACACTGAAAAATCAGGAAAACTGATACGTTAAGTCAGGAAAAGTGCCTTCGTTTTTTAAAGTAAGTATCCTCTAATGGGACTTTAAAGATAACGTTTAAAAATCAAAACATGGAAGGAAAGTAGATACTAATGGATAATAATTTCACATTTTTAAAAAGAAAATCAAGTTTCAGAAAGAATAACATTAAGGCTTTTGCTAAATGATAAAAGGAATTTTCTCTGGATACAAGTTTCCTAAGGTAAATAAATATGAAATCTATTCATTTATAACTGCTCTCACAAAGTTGCACAGAAATAACAAAGTTGTTATTTTTCTTTCTAAAAGAAGCTAGTGATGGTTTAAGTTGTATGGTTTTTCTTATGACTTTGAAAATGTTTTTTTATCATTTAACTGGAGAGTCATTAACACTAACAGAAAAGGAAAGACTGCCACCTACTGAACTGCCGTCACTTTCACATTAAAAAAAAGAAATCAATATTCTTATTTTTGCTGCAGCATTTGAAGTCTCCAGCAAGAATAAAAGGGATAATTAAATATTACTGTGTATATTTAACCATTACATTTTTACTACTAATGCTTGATAAAAATGAATTATAAGTTTAAATCAGTCTGATGACACGAATGAGAAATAATTAGTGAGTGTTAACTGTGCCCATGGCAGGGTATTAGCACAGAGCAGGAACAATTAACCAACACAGTCACAGAACATCACCACACTCACAACAAAAAAAGAGAAGGAAATTACTGCTTCTTTCCTTTGGTAAAATTAGATGGAAATAACTATTTGAATTATCTCAAATGAAATTCTCAAATATGTCCATGGTTTAGAAGAAGTCGATTCAAAGTTCCTAAAAGTAGATCAGTAAAACTCAAGTCTATCATTAAAAAAAACAATGGAAGAGACCTACAGAAATTTAAGAGGGGACTGTAGACTTCTGGCCGATACAATCTGCACAGCCACCTGTGTCATTTTATTTCTCTCGAAGCTAATCAATCATATAAAATTTGGAGTTATGCTACGGTCTTCAGGGTCAAAGGACCCACGCCAGCTGGAACAATATCCCACTTCACAGGCATGCAGGAAAGTCCCCCCAAGAGGTACGAGCTGAGCCTACTCTACGCCACGGCACTCCACACACCACGTCAGGGTTTCCATATTAGAAAGAACTAGGGCTGACGACATCACAAATGTGTACACTGACTGACCTGTACATGGTCTTTTTTCTGGATCTCATGGCATGACAACCATTATACTTGGTGCTGAGACCTTCAGGAACAGACTGTAAATGTGGCAGGTTCTAAGAAGACCGTATTAAAGATCCACCATAGCAGATAACATCTTTCTCATTCATTTACAACTATCCGATGGAGGCTACTATTCCCATTTCATAAACGTGGCAACCAGGACAGAAGAAAAAGTGAGCAGGCACACTCTATTTGGGAGGAAGTGAAACAATGGCTTTAAATTGTCATACTTCAATGAAATAAAGTTAGAAATTCTTGGCACTCAAAGTCCTAACCTCGTAAACTAAAACTTAATGTTTGATCTTTAAATTAAAAAAACAACAACAACAACAACAAAAAAAAAACACTAATGTCAGCTGTTTTCCAGCAATTTCTGTTCTAAGAATTCAATGAATGTTAATTCAGTGTCCTACAATGACAAACAGGGTCGTGGTTAAATATGCTCACTGCACCTGAGGTCAGTGGAAGGAGAGCCTTTGTACCCCCAATATGGTGCCTGACACAGTGTAAACTGTGTGAGTAGACCAGCAACAGCAACAATAAGAGGAACAACGAGTAAACCTGGGCTTCCTTAAAGCAAGTGTATCCACGGCCCTTAACAAGCAACAAAGTCCGCACTGAGTCTCAGGTTCAAGACGGATTATGTAGCCTTGAACTCCACCTGATACCTTTTTCAAAAATAAATACATGGTTATGGTAGACCATTGCCTGAGAGATATGAGATCCAGTCTAAGTTTCAACTCCGGATCAGGCCCGTCTGTTTACGATCTGGATATTCAGATCACCCACACAGTCTCCCAAACCCTGGCTCTTCTGTCTGATTCTCTACAACCTATCACCGATTCCCAGCCACGCAGTAGCTCTCAAATCCGGCCCTTTCTCAGCCCCTCCTCTTCATCACAGTCAGGACGCAGGCCCCACAGCTCTGCCCTGGATGACTACAGGCAGCTCTAGCAACATTCTCCCCACAGCCCCTCCCTCTTGAGTTTATCCTTCTCATTGTCACCAGAATTCACTAATCTAAGCAGCTTGTCCCAGCTTCTTAGAAATATCCACTGATTCCCTCACTCCTTATAGAATACTGGGTAGATATCCCATGTTATAAATAAAAATCATATGTAAATATTAGCCTGATCTCTCTTTCTCCATATAGATCGGATTCTAGGAAGGCCCTTTCTTCTCCGTTCAGCTCTGTATCTCCAGAAATACGCAGCATGGCTGGCATACAGCAGGCTCTCCACAACTATGTGAACGAATGACGAAGTGATTTTGATTCCTCTGTGGCACCACTGGCACAAGAGCAGCTGATAGGCACTATAAGTGAAGCAAACCACTTCATATTGCTTTATCAGGAAAAAAGAAAGCTCTATGTAGCTAAGGCAGGTAATTAGTTAAAGAAAATACAATTACTGCCCTGAAAAGACTCAAATTCAGGAAAGCAAGACAGAATAAATCCTAACTTACAACAAAAGCATTAGACTATCAGCCATGTAACATCTATTGCCCCACGACTGATTGACCTCCTGCTCCTAAAACACACGCACACGCACTCGTGCACACGCATGAGTGTGGGAAATATTCCGAAAAATGTAACTGGACAAGAGAGATGTTTAATTTCCGGAGATTTTGAAATTTGTGGGCAAAAATAACAAAATCTTTTTTTGTTGTTGTTGTGGTACTGGATGCCTGCAAGGGAAAAATAGTAAGTAAAATATCAAAATACTTAATTTTTCTAAGACACTTGAAATGATTACTTTGTGGGTTTAGAAACATAAAAACTATCTTTCTGTAATATTGGAAATGTGTTCTTCTTTTTATAAATCCAGAGAGAATAAAGGAAAAAAATTGAGTAGGAAAGAGAATTCTGACCAAGTCCACTATAAGTTATGATCTCTTATATCTGAGCATGATGGTACATTTATCCTCTGTCTTGAAATGCATACATCTCTACCTTAGGGCTAATTTTGTTGGTTTGAATGCAAAGCCAGAGAGACCCAATTTTTAAAAAACCTGTACTCCTTATGCTCTAGATAAAAACTATTTCAAAGGATGACAATAAGTAGGAAGAAAAGTAACATGAGTAAGAGAATCAAATAAGATGTTATCAAAACATGACTTTTCCCCAGTAACCAGTATTCAAGAGGTCAGTGTGAAAGAAAAGAAAAAAACTTGAAGAGTCACAAGATAAACCTTTCTCTTTTCTTATACCTCTATTCTGAGAATAATACCAGGTGATAAAGGGTACACAGGACAGTAGGCTAAGACTGAGACATCTAGGACTTGACCTCTCTGCCCCTCAACAACTGTGGGACTTCGGGCAGGTTACTTTTTGAGACAGTTTCCACAACATTCTGAAGAAATTTCCCTAAGGACAGCATCCTTGATCCATGTCTTGAGTTTACTTCTCAGGCAGCCTGAAAGGACTTTAGTTTTGTGCAATAAGAGGTGGAACGTAGAATAAATGTAGGATTGAAAGAGGGAGCAAGACCAGTGTAAGTTCCTGAGAAAAAGAAAACCAATAAATAGCTGGCCAACAGGATAGAGAGTCTGAGAGGCGTGACAGGAGACGCAGTCTGGGGAGTCTTCTATACAGCTGGTTCTTGAAACCATGAAAGTAGATTCGATCACCCACTGAAACTATATACAGTGAGAAAAGCAACAGGTCCAGAATCAAATTTTAGAAGCAGCCACAGTTTAGAGGCAGAAAAGTCATGAAAATGAGCCCATGAAAGGCACAGAGAATTAATTAAGGAGTATTTTGTCTCTGAAGAAAAAGAAGTGCCCAACAGTGAGACATTCAGCAAAAAGGTTCAATGAAGGGAATCCTGGGAAGAAAAGTGGCAGGTGTGGCAAAGTACTTCTGGGATCTTCCCAAACTGCCACATAAAAATATAGTAACATAATGAGGGGACAGAGTTCACGCAGTGACAGCAAAATACGAGGGGTGAGGGCCGACCACCAAGGGCCAAAAAACCTAATTATGGCCTGTCTGTGTGGGGCACATGGCCAGAAGCCACGGGGAGACTAGCCAGAGACAGCAGAACCGCAGAAAGCCAAGAGGTGCTCCCTGAAAGCCTCGAGGACCAACGTGTGAAGAGTGGCCCAGAAGCTGCATGGGTGTGACTTCTTCCAGGATGAGGACAGAAAGGGGTTGGTGGGCACAGAAGCCATGGCAAGGGCTACGGAGGCTCAGGAGTCCAGTCCTGAGCTTTCACGTCTGACCCGCCACTGCTCTGCCCAGGACAGAGCCCACTGAGAAGAGACTTGTTAGGACCACATCACGACCAAGCAGAAGGGGAAACTGGCATCACAGAGAGAGAAGATCCAAATACAAGTGGAGCAAGAAAACAGAAAATCTCAGAGAGCAAGCTGCCTGTCCTGCGCATCACACTGAACAGGAGAGGGAGCACTGCGAGCTTCCTTCTAGATGTTCTGAAGCTACACTCATACACACACAGCTTCCCTAAGAAAACGGAGACTAAACACCAGCACAACATGTCTACAGACAACAAAAGTACATGAGAAAAACATACTCAAAAAGACAGATGAAAACACTACTGGACTCTTCTGAAATGGTCTAAAAGGCATGAAAGAACACAAATCAACATTAGAAAAACTCAGGTATGAGGTGACAGACCTCAAGAAAGTAGCTATATGAGCTGACGGTGTGCATATAGTGCGATCACAGACAATCGGGATGAGTAACAGGAGAGCAAAAGGAAAAAGAAAATTTAGCCTGTTCCAGTAATCATGAAGGACAACAGTATCAGTGTTACCACTGAATGCGTCATCTCAGATGCAGCGGAAGTGTGGTTATGGGATGATCTAATTATATCCTCCTGTTCATGCCTGGGAACCAGAATTCTTAGTTATGGACAAAGTATCTACTGACAGAACAGTAAAAAACCCCACAGGCCTGAGTCTGAATTGGAAATGTCCATACGGACTCATGAGGCACCCCGCCCCTGGTCTATCCATTCACACACATGTGCGCATATACTTTTGAGTACAAATATTTACTTCCTAGAAATGGTTCTAACAAGTACCCCGAGTGCCCAGATCATGGACATGAAATGCCATTTCCCTGGAAGCCAGGACTCCTTGGAAAAGGATTCCAAGTGTGGGACAAGAACACACAAGATAAGCCTACGACATTTTGATACACCAGGCCGCAAGGATGCCATCAAAGACTACTAGCGCCATGTGAAAAGGATTCAGAAGGCAGACTGAAAAGGCTGCCACTCGCCAAAGAGGGGACAATGGGAATTGCAATAAGGGTAAATATTGTAAGGAAAGAAACCTATCAAATATGCTTAAACCTACGAGTTCATAATGATATTTAATAAATAATTATCACCTATGGATAAAAAACCAATTCATTACCTTGAAAACTGAGGGTACAAAATGAAAGAGCACTTTACCGTCGGAAAATTATTCTAATGAAAGAATGAAATAAAAACCTTGCAACTCCAAGGGATTAATGCATCTATGCAGTGTAAGTGTCAACACCGCTAACGTCAAAAAAGTGAAAACTAGACATGCGTATCCGCCTCCTGACGAAGGAACACGACAGTACGTGTATCTTGCCGAAGGTACTAAACCAGAGCCTGATCCAGCCTGAGATTCTCGCTGCCAATGTGCAGAAACACACTGGACCGCACTATGAGCACACCATCCGCAAAATCCACTGCGGGCAATCGTTCCAGTCAAATGACCCAGATTCCCCAACAAATAAATGGTAAGAAAAAGGCAGGGATTGGGCTGGGAGGTGGGGGCCTGCATAGGAAAAGAGACTTAGAAGACATGTCATTATGTAAGTGGGGGTGGCTTACGCTAAAGGGGCTGGGGCTACACAGTTGACTGATAGAACTGAAGGCAAGAAGTAACCCCTATGAGCTTCAGATGGGGTTACTTCAGAGGGAACGGACAAGGGGCTGTGAGTGCAGCTGGGCACATGGGTTTGGGAGGAGCTTCTGTGAACTAGGATGTGATTTAAGAGGTATCTGCCTTATAATAATTCACAAAGCTACATCTCCCCCAAGAGAGCGGTTAGGATAAAAATTTCATTTAGGTCAGACAATTAGGTAGGAATTGGTGGTCACAGTGAGTGCCGTTCCAAGAAAGGGATGTGGGTAGAAGTCAGAGTGCACAGCTTGAGAAATAAATGGCAGACTTCGGAGTGGACCCCAAGTCTTGACTCAGAAGTCACAGTGTCTCACGTGAAAAGATCTCGAAGGATTCATACCTGTTGAACGAGGTTACTCGTGGGAATTGGGAGAGTACGGAAAGTGAGGAGGACCTTTCATTTTATGCTTCATATACCTGGACAATGTTTTATTTTTCAACGCTTCTGTTACTTTTGTTATTTTAAACTTGTAAATGTTTATTTTTCAGAAGGGCTCGATTATGAAAGTAGGAAGCCCAGGGAGGAGAAGAGACAAATCAAAAGAGCTCCAAAGAACTTCCGCGGAGGAGTTTAACTTACGAAGATAGTCCACCTGTAGCAGGGGGCGTCTAACTCCCAACTCCATACGGGCTGTTCGTGGTGACTTTCTTCCAAAGAGGACAGCCCGGGGAGGAGGGAGAGAGTAACTTCAAAGGGAGACACCACCTGAACCAGGCGGTCCCGGTCAACCTCGGCAGTGGTAAACCGCACCAACAGCCCACACCCCTGACATGACGTGAGCTTTCCCTCTGTGGCCTTGCTCCCCAAAACTAGTAAGCCCCGTCTGATCAAATTTCAGAAGAGGGGCATTCTTTAACTAAAACTGTCAAGGTCATCGAAAACCAGGAGAGTCTGAGGAGTCACAGCCCACAAGAGCCAAGAAGACACGATAATAAAACCATTGGCATCCTGGCTGGGATCCTGGAACCTGAAAAGGACATCAGGTGAACACTAAAGATCATGGATTTTAGTTAAAATAACATATCAAGGGGCGCCTGGGTGGCTCAGTCGGTTAAAGCCTCTGCCTTCGGCTCAGGTCATGATCCCAGAGTCCTGGGATCGAGCCCCGCATCGGGCTCTCTGCTCAGCGGGGAGCCTGCTTCCTCCTCTCTCTTTGTCTGCCTCTCTGCCTACTTGTGATCTCTCTCTGTCAAATAAATAAAAAAATCTTAAAAAAAATAATAACATATCAATACTGGTTCATTGGTTATAATGAAGGTAGCATGCTAATGTAAGATTAGTAATAGAGGAAGCTAAGTTTAGCATGTAAGGGAACTCTGTACTTACCTTCTCAAGCTGTCGGTCAAGCTAAAACTATTTTAAAGAAAAAGTCCATTTAGAAATTTAAAAAAAAAAAAAAAACAGAAACCCAAAACATCACAGTATCTTTACCAAGTGCAAGGTTAGGTGGGTACGTTTCTTAGCGTAAGGAAAGCCAAGCAAATGCCTTCTACTTCTCTTGTTCTCACACAGACAGCTTGGGCCAATCAACAGGCCGCCTAGAAGACTCTCCCAGACCAGCGATCCAGTGACCACCCTCAGAACCCAACCATGACTCTGGCATAATACGCTATTTTCAGACATTCTTCAGCACCACAAAACAGGGAGCAAAAAATATGTTACGCGTGTGAATCTGAAAATATGTATGGCAAGCGGAGGAGAGAATGTTCTTGGATAAAACACACCGGGTGCCAGCCATCAGCACTGGAACAGTCTTAGCAAAACGCGCGTTTATAAAACATCGTCAGAGAGGTCTCATGTCTAAACCTACAAGTGGATGCAACAGGCAAACATTCCCTCCGTGTCCTCTCCCAAGTCACCCCGAGCCTCGGGGGGGTCTGAGTGCTCCTCCAGCCCACCTGTCACCTGTGTGTTCCTGCAGCCCGAGCCTAGGACCACCACCGTCCTGGTCTAGTTCTCCTTGAAGACTCACTTCACAAATGTACACTGTTTCACCTGAGAAGGAAATTCCTTACGAGTGAGGACGAACATCACGGTTCCGCGTCCTCTCCGGGAAGCGCCGTCCGCATCTACACGAACGGCCCACTCGCCCTTCTCTTCTGTCCACGTCTACACGAATGGCTCACTCGCCGCTCTCACCCGATGCTCGCGGACGTCCATGCGGCAGGATTACTAAACCTCTTACAGAGGACGCCTATGGAGTTCAGAGAGGCAAAGCAAGCCAGGAAGATGATTAACTCAGGGAGCCACTGAGTCACGCCGGAGTGGCTCCGGGGGCCCAGGCTTCCTCCACGGCTACCTGCTGCTACGCCCTAGGCAGAGCGCTCACAGTGCTGCGAGCAGACAAGGCTCTTCTCGTGCTCTCCTGATACGAACCCAGCTGAACCATCGAGAAGTGCGTAGTCTCGTGACCATACTCCGCTCGTTGTATTTTTATGACCCAAGTCTGGCCCTGTCTGTGACTCTTAAGGAATTAAAAAGCAAATGAAGGAGCCGGGGAACAAGCAGGATGATCACAGGTGTGCACGTCCGCACCGCGCTCCGCACCGCTAACCAGAATACTGGGAACTTTCTAACACGCTGTACCCGTGGGGGAGAAAAAAGATTCCAGATTGTGAATGATTTATTACACTGACTTGGGAGGCTATATTAAAAAATGGTAACCAAAGGACTGCATTTTATAACCTTCTCCCTGACTAGCAGGAAGAGGTCTGATAAGCATCTTACTGTACTATCACTTCTCGCATCCTCGGGACCCTGTGCACACCTTAGGAATCAGCAATCTTTCTGCTCCTGAGGGAATCTGTAACCGTTAGCTGAAGAAAGACGTGTTCAAGGCGGCTTATGTTATTTTCCTTTCAAAATGTTTATAATTTATATTAATGAATTAAATGAAATAAGATTTTTTTGGCCTCAAATAATTCAGAAGAGAGACTCAAAAAATTACTGTAGTAATTTCAGACCGAAGTCAGTGTTAAAATCCCAAAATTGTTTTTCATACTCCGTTATTGGTATCTTACAGTACATACAGATATTGATTCTGGGGCAGTATTTACAAGCGCGAACCATGAATTTCCTTGTGCAGCATTTGGAGGCTATAAAAATAAAACGAGAGGGACTAAGTAGTTAAATGCTGATGACTATCAAAGTCCTCAGCTTAATTTTCAGTAGGGAGCTTGGCAGGGCTTATCACATTATTAAAAATGATTCAATAAACTCTCTAAGTGAATAAATGCAGGTTACGCATGGACCAATGATGAGCTTGTGCATGAGTCATGGGTTAAGATTAATCAAATGTCCATCTGAGTCCAAATTTTTTAAAAGGCCAGAAAAAAAAATTAAGCAGTTTGTTAAACAGGAGGCAGAATAGGAGACAGAAAGATAGGCAAACCACAAAATAGATTTAGAAAGCTCCAAAAGGCCCACAGAAAATGGACTAAAATGTTATAAATGGAGAAGATAGTAGTTTTGGTTCAAAAACATGCCAACTGATCACACACAGAATTCCTGGCTGGTGAAACTTATGGTTAATTCACCGATCTCAGACTCATCATCACCCGTCACCCAGAGACTCGCTGACATGCTGGTTACTTACGTTAGCGCGTCTCCCTCAGTTTCCTCCTCTGTAACACCATAAGGTTCGTCCCAGCACTGAATTACCATTCATGCTTTTTCAGCACAATTACAAATTTTGTACTTCTTGTCCTTGTGAGTGGCCTTTCAGCTACTGTATCATGGGCTAACTTCACACTGCTTTCACGAAGATGTCTCCGATGCTTACTAAATCACATTGAGGAACAAGAGCAAAGCAGGAAATTCTTGGCCTGCTTGATATTCATGATCTGTCTATAAAACGGAATTCTCTGCAATCCAGCTACTAACCAGGCCTCTGCCCAAAAAACCCTCCTTTGATAATGTTGATACTGAAATGCAATGGTTATTATTTTTAAAATAAACAAATATGTGTTTAGAGAAGTTGTAATAAATACAGGTTTCTAAGGTCAAAGACGCTATCACTAGGGAATGAGGGGTTTCAGACCTCCCACGGGGGCTAGAAAGAGCAAGATTTCCTCAAAGGTGATATAGGCTATAGCTAACAACAACAACAAAATCAGTGGTGAGGAGAGAGAATTTTAAGCAGGTACCATGGAAAGTTGGGATGACTGAGATATATCTGTGGATTTGCAAGTCCTGCTGTTACTAGTACAAAAGTAGGCCTGGAAAGAAGAAGCAACGAATTTCCACAGAGAAAACCTCACAAATAGCACTTCACTCAGTTTAAGGACATTTACGGAAGGCGCGCTCTGTGTGAAGCGCTTGGTGATACCAGTGCCTGCTTCAGCCAGTATCCCCAAGACCCCATAGCAGGCAAGTGCTGAGCTGAGAAGCAACATCAGCTTCCCAAGCCATTCAACTCTGAAAACTAGGACACCTTCCTATCTAAATTTCCACACATATACAGCTACCAACAAGCCTGGGTACGGTGCTGCCTCCCTGACCCATCACGGACAGCACCAGCGCTCCACGGGAGGGTCCCCCTGCACCCAAGATCCGCAGGGTCCGAGGAGGGGACGCCAACACACAGTCAGCCCTCCCCACATAGGGCCAGTTCTTCCCCAGTTTTTCAAATGGCAACACCGACACACAGACTGTACAACTATTCCAAGCGCTCCAAGATGCCATTAAATTGGAACCGGAGATTATAAGAAACGAATTACAAGAAATGGGAACCTTGGAGTATTGCTGGCGGAAGTAAAATGGTGCAAACATACATGTAAAAAGGAAACGAACTGCAACTTTTCCACCTTTACAAGGAAAAAATATTATGTGCATGAGAGATGAGAAATTACTATGTATCTCTTTAGAACCTTAGTGAACTTAGATGATCAACATGTAAAATCACGCAGGGAGGAAGGAACTCTGCCTTGATTGACAACTACGCCTGATTAGCTATTATTTTTTCATCAAAAATTACGTATGGCCAAACAATAAATATTTCTACTCCTCGTTAAAAAATGAAGGTAAATCTGCATGACTAGTGCCTAGTGAATATTTATTCACTGTCTGTTTCCAGTATCATCTAACTCATATTTACAATAAGAGGAGAGGAAAACAGCAACCCCAATTTTCCTTTATGATGCAAAGATTTTCTAATCAATTTAATATCTTGTTCCCATATAATACATCTATTATTGAAAATTTAGAAAGGAAAGAGATGCCTGAAAATTCAGAAAGGAAATAGGTGCCTCATCCGACATAACCTTCGCTGTGCCATAGCTCTGCCGGGTGATGCCAGTCCAAGTTTGTTGGCTTAAAGGTTAGATTAGTCTGCAAACAACAGTAAAACATTTTGATTGCATTTCTAGAATTTGTATGTTGGCAAAGCATTTTATATAATTCAGGAAAAGTAAGATTAAAATTGCGTTAAAATCGTTACAAATGTAGGAGTAAAAAACAAAGAAAAAAATCACAAACCTTCTTGTGAAGACACAATGGGTGGCATGTAATCAGGAATGTATTCTTTTCTTTCCTCTGCATCTTTACTTCCAGGTTGAGGAAATTGAAGGACATTGTTCTTACTAACAGGAAATGAAGGAATTTGATGTGGGAAAGTCACAGGTTCAATATTGTGAATATAGTCTTCTAGTTCATGAAGACTGACCCCCATAAGCTGGAAAGCTTCACCAACGTCATCCAAAATTGGGTCTGTCCGGCCATCTGAAACAAAGTCAAGAGCCAAGCAAATTATTTTAAGAAAATTCCATGAATACTTTTTAAAATATTAAGAAGTATGAGGTTCGCAGGTAGCTCAGAATCAAATATGCTACACATACTTAAGACTGAGTTATTGGGAAGAATTTAATAGACTTTGAACAAAACAGCATGCTGTTTAAACATGAGAAAGCCACTTCCTGAAGTCAGGTTGAAAAAGGATCCGACAAGCAGACCGTTCACACAACAGTCGGCTAGGACCGAATAAATATCAGAAGCAGTTTACCAACAAACAGTGACTGACGAAATGTAAATGCCCAGTAAATATTACCACTACTGTTTTTTTAATCAAGCAACTAGAATGCTGTCCATTATATTGTCACCATGGTTCAGGGATGCATCTCTGGAACCTAAAACAGGTGGCACTCTAAGTATTTGTTGAATGAACTCAAGTGCTTCCTCCCCTGCCATCGCAGATTGAACTCTGTCTGGTTTTGGTGACCCACAGTCAGTGCGGTGAAGCAGCAGATGATCGTCCTGACTCATCATCGGAGGGTCAACAGCAGCCTAACACTATGTCACCACGCCTACATCAGTCACCTCGGTTCACCTCACCACGTGGGAATTTTGTCATTTCGCCTCATCACAAGGGCGAGTGTTTGGTACTACTCGTGCTTTTAGGCATCCACTGGGGGGTCTTAGAACGCATTCCCTGTGGACGAGGGGACACTATGCCACTGAATCAATTTTTTAAATCCAAGAAAATTTACAGAAAACACTTAGCTCAGAGAGATAATTTATGAACAGATTTTAAATGTTATTAGAAGACACCATACAAAAATGGATAGAAATAGAAGGATACAAAGTTAAGGTGAAATTCTCTTTACGAAAGTGGTGTTTTTTGTTTTGTTTTTTAACTGAAATTTCCTATGATCACTTCAAATTCAGTATGTCTGAAATTAAATCGTGCTGTAAAATGAAAATAACCCAAAGTTTATAAAAATTAGACACACGCTTGCTCACGCCCACATAAAAAAGTTCTGGAAGGCTATACATCCAACTGTTAATAATTTCAGGGGCTGAAAGCTGCAGAGCAGAGGGAAAGAAGCAGGAGACTCTAACTTGTAACTTCAAACACTTCTGCTGTCTCTCAATTTTGCTACAAGTCGGGGTTACTTCCATGATGTAGAAAATAGCAGGGATAAATAAAATGGACATTCAGTCTTCCTCTTAATGCTGTAGATATGCATTTCGACTCTTCTATTCCTAGGAAAAGCACTGGTATTCTCTTAGTCCAGAATAAATGATCATCTTGAATTCTTCTATATGCTTTCCAATTTCAACACAAGACCCTCTGGTTCTCCCCTCCTCCTGCCCATGTCTGGCCAAAGATTTCAAAACTCTTTCTTTCCCTCTCTTCCTACTATCACTTCCAGTTCAGTTTCCAGGTGTCCTCACTTGAGTCTTCTTGCACTCAACAAGAACACTATTTTCTTAAGATGATCACTTTCATCACATCGTTTCCCTCCTTAGAAGCACAGTGTTTCTGACCATGCTTTCATTTCCTCTAAGTCCCTCCCAAACCTGATTTCACTGTTTCACGTGTCTTGTAACACCGTCCTCATGAACTGGCCACACAGCTCAAGCTGGCCGCCTCACTGGTACTTCATCACAATCGGTCCTACTTGGGTATCGTAGGTGATGCTTTTCTCTGGCCTGGCGTCCATTCCATGTCTATGCAGGCAGGCGTCAAAGCCCAATTCAACCCTCATCTTCCCCACGAAGTCGTCCTGCCCCAGCCCACAGCCATCTCTCCCTTACCATCTTCCTTTTGCAGTTACTGCCTATATCGTGCAATTCTTGTCACAAGTACTAGTCCTAGAGAGTCATTCTGAAATATTTAGAACCCACTTTCAGTGCACACACACGTATTTAATACATGACCCAAAACAGCGAGAAACACCTGCCCAGAATGCTTTCACAAATCATTACTTAGGGAAATGTACTGATGGCAACTTCTGATACTTGCTTCAACTTGAGAGCAATTTTTTCAAGGAGCAAACACCATCCGTTTATTTTGTTCAGTCTGCACCCTTGTCCACAACCTGTGGGCTGATATCTCCAACACAGTGCTCAGTTCTTCCCCCCTTCCAAGATTTTATTTATTTATTTATTTATTTATAGTGTGAGCAGTGGGGAGGGGCAGAGAGACAGAATCTCAAGCAGATGCTGCACCGAGTGCTCTGAGTGTAGAGCCTAACACTGGGCTTGATTTTACGACCCTGAGATCATGACTTTAGCCAAAATCAAGAGTGGGCCGCTTAACCGACTGTGCCACCCAGGGGTCCCAGTGCTCAGTTGTCAGTGGTGCTCAGTGAATGTCAAAAAGTAAAAAAGGATTTAAAGGAGGAGAATAGAAAACTGCACAGTGGTAACCTGAGGTCAAAATTCGAGCTTAAAACTAGAATAGTCCATAACTAATAAGTATACCAGGAACCAGCATTTTCAGTAAGTCACAAAACCATGATCATGAACCTGATAATCACATTGTTACTAAAAGCAAGCAAACGGACTACAGAAATTGGGTAATTAGAAAAGGGGTTAGCATTAACACATGGCAATGATTACTCGACTCTGGAACACCTGGTTACTTGCGGTGCCAGCACATACTCTGGTTCTGTGTATAAGGCAGGAAAGGTAACTATGTATTCAGGGGATATCGTCATTACCTAAAAACACAGAACATCTGTCCTTATTTAGGGAACGTGGTAGCAAAAACACAAGCTGGACTGTGTACAACCGCAACAGTATACTCAGGGACCATGAAGCGGGGGGAGGGAAGGAACAGAAGCAAAAGCCAAGAGAGCAGTGTGCTGGTGGTGTACTTTCAAGATAATAATGAATGAGAGTTACTTTGCAGTGCCGTATATATATCAGAAAGATCAGTGAAATCGAGCATTCCAAAAATACACATTTTGGAACTCAAAAAGTCAAGTGACTAAACAGCTAGTATTGTAGTAGGTTGTCAGTTCATTCATCTACTCAGCAAATATCTCCTGGGTGCCTAGTATATGATGGCACTGTACTAGTGCTAATAGAGTACTGATACAATAAAGTTATCGTCTGGAGAGAAGAAAAGGAAAGGGTGAGAAACAGACACAGATAGTTACAAGACACGGTGTTACGTACAGGAATAGGCACAGAATTCTGAGGACAGATGACATGAGTTTCCCAAATCAAGTGATAAGTGAATCTCAAAATAGAAGTAGTACTACGGGTAGACCAGGGGGTGAAGGATACTCTGGGAAACCCCACACGTATAGGAATGAATAGTTTACAATGTTTTGGAAAAGGCAGGTAGTTTGGAAAAGGCAGAACCGCGGGATGTAAGAAAAAGCTTACGACGAAAACCATGTGCTGTTGAAGAGCTGAACCTTTCAACCTGTAAGCAATGGAGTACACATTAAAATATTTTTTAAGAATGACACGATCAAATGTGTGTTATGGACAGATTATTTTGGCAGCACTGTGCGAGCTGAAATGGAATTGGGGGCCTAAGATGTAAAGTGTATCTGTGGGTCTCAAGTTTCCAATCCAGGAGCCACTTTAATGAAGCAAAATATTTTACGAAACACTTCACTCCGTTCTACAGCTTACCTACCTGAGGAGTGACGACCTGAAATTTCAATGAATGGTAGTTCCCCCTATAAATAGACATACACACACTTAATTCACGTTAGTGCGCTGCTGTGTGGTTTCTATTAAGTATTCCGAATTATTAAATGCCATCAGCTATAGATACTACCGGACACTCCCTGAAAAATCATAAACACTTCAGCCCAGACGACCTGGGGACCCTTGTAAGCTGCCTGTGTTCCCTCCACTACACGTTGATCACCACCGACATAGAACTATCAAGGAGCAAATCGATGAGCAACGGAGATGTAAGTGAAAGCGAGTCTAAGTGAAACTGACAACGCTGGCCTCGGGATAGAGAAAGCAGGGGATACTCTCTGCGAAACGAACAAATCCAGAAAGAAGAGGCAGTGTCCCCGACGGAGCAGAGCTGTCAATGAGTATGTGTTGTTAGGAGCTGAAGAACGGCTAGCCTTGTAAGAAACGGCCGGTAGACGGAGCGCCTGTGACAACTAGTTGTAGTAGTTTGCAGGCAAGGGAGGAAAAGGACCAAAGTAACAGAGGCTGCAAGGCATTCTGGAGCGGGTTCTACACGCAGCGAAAACGAGACGATGAGAAAGAACGATGCCTCTTTCCGACCAGAGAAGAGGTGAGAGGGTGTGGAGCTGCGAGCTGAGACCGGGGTCCCGGCTGGAGGCGGGAAGTTAGTGGGTGAGGAAGAGGCACCAAAGGGATGACTGGAGTTTCCAGGGGCAGTGGAATCCGGGGGGCGTCAGAGGCCGGGAAAATGCCCGATCTCTGGGCAGGGGGAAAGGACGGACAGCTCGGGGACGCGGAGACGGAGAAGGGAAGACCGGAGGTGTCACTCGTGACCGGCCAGAGGCAGCCCTCCCGCACACCCAGCCCGGTACTCACACAGCTCAGAGTACCGATGGCAGCCCCGTCCCAACTGCTGCAGATAGCGCTGCAGCACGTCCGTGAGGAGGTGGCAGGCGCTGAGTTGCACCGAGTCCCAGCCCAGCGCCTGGCAGATCTGCGCCACCGAGACCCTCAACAACGACCTGGAGTAACTCTCGCACATCCCGCTCCGTGGACTCCACCGCAGCCCTTGCTGCCACTCTCTCCACCCCCACCGCCTAACCTTAGCAGAGCCCTCGATTCATCCTCTAGGGCCCCCGCGGCGGGGAAATCGTCCCCCCGACCCCTGGCGACCACCTCAAAGCGCCAGCAGCACGGAGCGCGCCAGCCTGAGAGCCGCCATTTTGGGCTCGCTCCGCCTCCCGCTGGACGGTCGCCGGGGCGAGGCAGCACTAGCCGAATGCCGAGCGCGCCAATGAGGAAGCTCCGCCCTGTTGGAGCAGAGCGATGGCGTCGGTAGCGACTCTCGGGCCTGGGAGGATGCAGGAAACGGCTGGGCTGAGCGCAGGTGGAGGATGCGCCCGAGGAGGCAGGTGCTTGGGGCCTTCCCGGGTGGGCTCGCTTGGAGGGGACGGGAGAGGGGACCGTCAGTGGCTTAGGGGCCAAACTGGGAGTCAGGATATGAAATTGAAATGCGGGTGTTAGAGGGAAGTGGGAACCCGAGAGGCTGTGAGCGCAGGGGCGGGATTTGGAGCGTGGGAACTTCAGTGCCCCCAAATGCGGATCTGATCGGATCTGATCTTGCCTAGGCTGCTGCTTACGGTTGTGTAGGTTAAATCAAGCCCACGCTACTCGGAGGTTAGAAGCAGGCGAGTGAGACACGAGCCTCGGTGCAAAATTTATGGGAGCACCAGAGAACGGGCGATCAATCACATTTTAATTTAGTATTTTTAGGAATCCAAGCCACTTCCTCTAAATACCTCCTCACTCGCCTCCTTTGAATCCCAGCCCTGAGTTCAGTAAAACTCAGTTGCCTACTGAGGGGGCAAACAAGTACCTTAAATCGATGGAGCGGGCTGAGAGAGTGGGGAACTGTTCTCCCAGCCCCGGACAAGTGTGCCAGATCTCTCGAAATTGCCGGAAATCTGGACTTTGTGATAAATCTCTCGAGTTGTAAATATTACCCAGCCTGAAGGCAATTGTAATGGCTGATCTAATGATCTCTTAAGTATGCCCTTTCGTGTGCCCCCTGACCCCACCCCAAGCTTCTGGAGTATTCCTTCCTTCCTTCCCCTCTTCTCTCTCCTTGGTATTTTCCTGTCGGTTTCTCTGTTCTTCTGCTTGGCACAGTGCATTTAGTATCTGAGTTTATGTGCCTTTCTCAATAAATCGTGTTTCTGAGTGGATCTACGTTCTCCCTATAGGGAGTATTCCAGAACTGTGAACATAATAGATACTCAATTTTTAGGAGTCTTAAAACCACAGTACAACTGAAAATGTGGTGCTTCAGCCAAATGACAATTCTGCAGAGATGATGCTTGGTGGCAGGGTGCCTATAATATCTTCTTCAATGACACCTGTATCCCTAAGATTATCAGGGACCTTTGGGAAGCACACTCCACTAGACACTTTTAGTCCTAGCCTTACTTGACCATTTTGTAGCCAGTTGATAGTGTTGAACACTATCTTAATTTTGAAACTATCTTATATCTTGGACTTCACAATAGCTTGTTCTTTTGCTGTACCTTCAATATTTCTGGAGGCTCCTTCTTTTTTTAAAATTTTTTTTATTTTTTATAATCATATAATATATTTTTATCCCCCGGGGCTGGAGGCTCCTTCTAATTTCTATATTAGACCCTTCTTCATTTGCCTGTGTGTGTGTGCGCGCGTGTGCACACGTGTGTGTGTGTGTGTGTGTTCAGCTCCTTAATCCTTTATTTCAGAAAATTTCAAACCTACAGCAAAGTTGAAATAGAAAAGTGTAAGCACAGGCATATACTTCACCTAGATTCACCAATTGTTAATGCTTTGTTACATTTACTGTATACGTATACACACGTACTTTTTTTTTTTTTTTCAGAACAGTTTGAAAGTAAGTTGCAAACTTCATCACACTTAACAGAAAAATACTTAAGCATGAGTCTCCTCAAAGCAAGAACACCCCCCACACACACACACACATAACCATATGTCACAGGTTCAGTTCCCCCAGGAAGTCATGTCTGGGATGGAGATCAGCCTGCAGAAGGTTGAGAGTGCTCCTGTGGCTGCTGAACCTGCCCATGGTCCATCAACATGGGGCAAGAGAATACCAAGAGACACTGAACCAGACCACTTGGATGCTGACCAGGTCTCCTTGCTGCCCACTGTGTAACTGCTGCATGGGTTCCTAACGATCACGGTCAATCACTCCTGCCTGCACAATGACTTCTCTGTGTGCTGACCCCTGGCTGAAGTGCCCAGCTGGCAACGGTAGCTGATATTCCAATGGGACTCCTGTGTGTCCCGTGCCAAAAGCATTCCCCCTTTTGCAAATTAGAACTGTCAACCTGGAGGAACCAGAGTTGCGGAGACAAGGACAGTTTCGCAGGCGGGTCACTGAGAATTATGTTTGTAGGGGCCCAATTATCCAAAGATACATGAAGATACAATGAGGACCACTGGCCCTGCATTCTTTGGGTCCTTAAGGATGCCACTAATTTCTCCCTTCCCCTTCCTCCTCTGAGCCGCAGGACCAATCTCAAAAACTTGTTTCAGGAACCTGTGTGGAAGTTGTGCCAACTTCCCTAAATATCTAATGTAACTACACATCAAGAAATCAGGGAATCGGGGCACCTGGGTGGCTCAGTGGGTTAAACCCTCTGCCTTCGGCTCAGGTCATGATCTCAGGGTCCTAGGATCGAGCCCCACATCAGACTCTCTGCTTGGCGGGGAGCCTGCTTCCACCTTTCTCTCTATCTGCCTGCCTCTCTGCCTACTTGTGATCTTTGCCTGTCAAATAAATAAATAAAACCTTTAAAAAAAAAAGAAAAAAAAAGAAATCAGGGAATCAACCACTGACTGGGTCTATCAACCAGGGACCCAGTACTTCATTTATTACTGGGCTCATCTGCCCTCACTCTAACAGAGGCCCACGATGACTCTGCATCTTCTGGTTTCAGTCTCAACTCTGCCCCTTGTTCAGCAATTCTCAAAATGTACATTTTGAGTATTTCCTTTCTCCAGTGGTGGTTACTTGAGTCAATGGCTGTTGGTTCCTTTGTGGGAGGAGGAGAAAAATCATTCTCTCTCCATTTGGTGTTGACTTCTTCCTCTTAAAGCCTTAAGAGTTTCCGTCTGAAAATTGGCTCAGATCCAGATGCTGGGCAAGGAGTCATGGCTGCTCACTGGGGCAACTGTCCTCAGCCACCTAGTTGTCTATCCATGAATGGTTTGATTTTGTTTGAGGAGCCCACTCATTGGCTACCTGTCTGTTTCACCCACCCTTGTCCTGGGAACCATCTCTAAAACTCATCAGGTGACTTCCTCCCCATGCCTTAACTTCCCTTATCATGAGCTCATGTGCATGGCTTCTGACTGATATGCAGGGAAGCCCAGCCCTTTTTGCCTGTACTGTTGTACCGTCCTATTGTCCCCACTTTGCTTGAATATCTGAACACTGATACCTCATACCAGCTTGTTTCCTTTTTATACCGCCCTAGTTCGCCAGTGGTAAAAAGTGTTACAACCTGCACATTCTGGAACTATCTACCTTATGCCAGGACCTTATGCTCCATCTACCACCAGTGCTGAGGGCCTTGGGACCAGCCAGGTGGTGACCCAGATCCTAAAATCTGCTGCCTCCACCCCTTCCGATACAAATTGATCCAAGCAAGACTGTCTGGGAAGCAGCCTTCTGAGATGGAGCTCAGTCCATAGGAGTGCTCTTGGGATCAGGACCCAGGAATGGAAAGAAGGTAGAGGTGGGAACGGAGACCTCCTCTGCTGAGTTCCGGCAAGGGGGACTGGCTTTATATTCCCACACTGAGCAGGCGTTGGGTGTGGGCTGCCAGGAGGGTGGGGGCTGGGACCTGGGGCAGGGCAATCTCCAGCTGAGGCAATGCCAAAGAGGGTTAAGTGCTAATGGCTGTGTCCTGACACAGTTCTAGAAGCTAGGGGGGAGGGGGAGACACACCCTAAGTTCTGTTGGGGGGGTTTAAGAGGAGCATCACTCTCCACTACACCGTAATACGTTGTTGCACACACAGACTCTAGAGTGATACAGTAGTACATTACCCAGGATCCAGTGGGTATTCAGATCTTCCCATGATCCCCAAATGCCTTTTATAGCTTTATAATTTTTCAATCCAGAATCTAATTAAGATTCACTCACTGCATTTCGTTGACATGTCTAGAGTTTTTTGATAAGATTAGGTCCCCCCCCCCCAGTTGTTTTTTAGGGCTTTCGTTTATTTCTTTTTTGTCTTTTATTATATTTTTGCAAAGTCTAAGTTTTGTTATTGTGTTTTCCTTTTTTTTTTTTTTTTTAAAGGACAGTCATCTTATAGAATGTCTTGCAGTATTTCTCACCTGATTAGGTTCATGCTAAACATTTTTGGCAATAATATTCTTACACAGGTTAACATCAAGGGTCATTTTGTGCCATCGCTAGTGACGAAGTTTGGTCATTTATAAACCTTAGGTATCAACCAGTCTCTCCATTGTGAAGTATCTTTTTTTTTTTTTTTTTAACTTTGAGATTAATATGTAATCTACAAGGTGATACTTTGAGTTGATTTGACCTGCTTCTCCCCAACCTTTCACCACTCTGGTTCTATGAGCTTCCATGTCTGGTCTCTTTCTGAGTCAGTCAGTCATTACTTTGGTGGTTAAGAAGTGGTGATTTTTCTAATCCCAGCATCTCTTTCTACCTTTCTCAGCAGATGTTCTAGAAACTTGTCTCATTTTTTTCTAGTATGCTATTAGTATGGAGTCAGACATTCTTTTTTATTCAGTGGGCTAGAATCTCTTCACATTATTATTCTTTTGCTGCTTCAATTGTACCGTGTTTGGCCAGCAGAAGCCCTTTCAGTCCGGTTGCTGTATGCTTTTAACGCACCTTGGTCATTCACTGGGTGTTTCTGTACTTGGTGGCACCAGATTTTTCCAGGCTCACCTTATGCTTTTTCCTGCCCTAGACTAGGAATTAGCCACCTCTCTAAGGGGCTCCAGTTCTTCCCAGTGAGGAGCACTACTTAGAAACCAAGATACGAGCTCTAGCTGACCTTCATTATTACTGGGGTGTCATTGCTTCAGGGCCTTTTAGTAGAGAAAGCTAGAAAAACGAAGATTCCAAATGTCTTAAGTATACACTGATACCTGATTCAAACCCCTAATTCTATATTCCTTACCTCCTCCCATTTCATATTAAATCTCCCTCCTTCCCAACTTGAGAACCCTGTTTTCTTTTTTTTTTTTTTTTAAGATTTTTTATTTATTTTGTCAGAGAGAGAGAGAGAGAGAGAGAGTGAGCATAGGCAGACAGAGTGGCAGGCAGAGTCAGAGGGAGAAGCAGACTCCCCACGGAGCAAGGAGCCCGATGTGGGACTCGATCCCAGGACACCGGGATCATGACCTGAGCCGAAGGCAGCTGCTTAATCAACTGAGCCACCCAGGCGTCCCGAGAACCCTGTTTTCAATTGTATCAAATATTTGCTTTCTCCTCTAATACCTTTGCCTACTTTTTAAGCATTTGTCGTCTTTTTATATGCTTCACTCTGGTAATTTTCATGGTTATATAAAGATGACTCCCTAAAATAATGATTTATCCTAAAATTTTTTCTAGTTCAGACTAGTGTAACTAACTGCATCTTATCAATGACGAATGTCTATCTGGACGAATGTCTATCAACTCAAATTTAGCGTTTGATGGATGCCCTAAACAAAACTCATCATTCTGTTCTTGGCCGTATAGTTCAGGAGGGCAGCCAGTGTTCATCTCAATTACTGATCAATGTCCAGTAGACAGCATCATATCTAGCAGGCAGTCAGTGCCTGATAAATGTACGCCTTCTACAATTCGTCTTGCAGTCGCTTGTAGGCTTAGAGCACAACTATCTCTACTAATCCTGAATTAATGCACTTTAATGAAACAGTGAATTTTACATGTGTTTTCTCTCAGTGAAGGTGTTTTGGGAGAATGGATTTGAGGTGAGCTCGTGGTGGCAGGGAGACAAGAGCCTTCTCCAAGAGCTGCAGCGGTGGGGACAAGGGGTAGCTGCTGTCTGAGTGTCACATCATCTGCTGACACACTAGGAGGACCCAGTACCGGGGGACTGATCATCTTGAAAGCAGAGCTCTGACTCCCTCTAGGAGCCCTCGTCATTATCTGGACACGGCAGTGCTGGGTACTGGGATTAAAGAACCCGTGCCCAGCGGGTTCCAGCCCAGGCGGAGGGGGCCCCGGTGCACTGGGGGCAACACCTCCTATTCAGCACACCCTGTATCAGATGCTAAGTATTTGGCAAGCATTAGTTCATTTGATTTTCCTAACAACCCGACACACTAACTACTATCTTCATCTTCACTTTACCAATGTTAAGACGATGGAATCAGTCACTTGTTCCAGAAGATTCCAAATGTTGGAGACCCCGCCCGTAAGGGTTGAGCGGGGTCTCCATCCCAGAGGTGCCACAAAAAGTCATAGAACAGATATTTTAAGATCTGCAAGGTCTTAAAAGGTTTACCTATTTACCTGGAAGATTTTCTCCAGCAAAATATGAGCGAGGGGAGTGACACAGGAAATGAGATCAAACCCAGATGAGTGACACACCTGACGTAAGACCACTGATGGAGCAGAAAGTCACACTCGAGACAAATGGAAGGCTGGCGCCATGAGGCCCCACAGCTGTTGTCCCCCGTTCCAAACCTGTGAGTCTGTTATGCTGAGTCTCATGGATTTCTACTCAGCAATGTGCTTACATTCCTGCTTTTCTCCCTGCTGTGTTGTCTACAACATGCAGCTCACCCTCAGAGAAGCATTCTGCTGTCCTTGACACTGGAGGTGGACCAGCGTGTTTAGAAGATTAAAAAAACGCCCCCGGCCTCATTCCTTGCTAACATTCCTGAAGGTGATCTGGTACCTTGAACACACGTACGTGTCCACCTGATGCCTCAGCCTCATTCATCAACCCACCCAGTGACTCTTACAAAGGCTCAGGGAAGCTAGAAAAGGACCCTGGGGGCCGTCCAGCTTCTCCCCCGCAGCCCTCTTATAGGAAGGCAGTACCGTTCCTTACAGGCTTGTGGTTGCTCATTAGTTTTCCTATTACTCACTGTTCAATTCATTTTTGTGGAAGCAGTTGGCAAAATAATAAAGCATTTGAAGACATCTTTCTAAATAGATGAATTTATTTAATGGTTTTTAGAAGAGCACCATACAAATTGAGAATGGGTATATATTTTTATTATTTTTTTATAGTTCCATAGTCTTTGTAATTTATATATTACTTTTATAATTTATATATTGCATTTGTAATTTATAAAAGCAAAAAAACTAGGCGATCCTGGGTGAGTCAGTCATTAAGCATCTGCCTTCAGCTCAGGTCATGATCTCAGGGTCCTGGGATCAAGCCCTGCATTGGGCTCTCTGCTCAGCGGGAAGCCCGTTTCTCCCTCTCCCACTCCCCCTGCTTGTGTTCCCTCTCTCACTCTGTCAAATAAATAAATAAAATAAAAACCTTTAAACAAACTTATTTTCCTATTTTAAACAAAAAGAAAACCCTGACATATTGGCATGGCTAACTTGTGCATAATCAGGCTAGGCATCCAGTCTTAATGGTTATCTAAATGTGAGTATAGAACGAATTATACTGAAAGGTTTCTCAGTGGAAAACTTGGAAAAGATATTTAAATTTTATTTATTTATTGAAGATTTATTTATTTGAGAGTGAGTGAAAGGGAGATCACAGAGAGGGAGAGGAGACTCCCACTGAGCAGGAAGCCCAACTCGGAGCCAGGTCCCAGGACCCTGGGATCATGACCTGAGCCAAAGGCAGATGCTTAGCGAACTGAACCACCCAGGTGCACCTGTGTTTAAACTTAATAGATAAGAAAGAGTAAATGACGCCTACAGCATTGTTACTTCATTTGGTTGGATGTTCTTTTTGAAAGAGCGTAAGAATGAAAGCCTGGGTTAGCCTGTGGCCTGTTGCCTCCTCCTTCCTCCCCACCCCAAATACTCTGGACTTTTGAAGGGTAGTCTGGTACTGTGAAATCAGCAGAGGCTCTTAAATTATCTTCTTACCAAAAAAATTTAGCAGTAGCATGTCAGTATTTTTTGATACTTTTAACATCTCATTGTGAAAACTACTAGTTACTAGTTACTGTTTCTATGTAACAAGAAAAGACAGTGACTTTCTTATGGTAAGTTGTTTATTGTAAGATAATTTACAAACATCTTGCTGTCTTTATTGGTTAAACAATGGACCAACAATTTCTTCTGACAAGGACAGCAGTAAGCTAAAAATAAAATCAGCTGGCTGAATTATTCTTCTTTACCTGTAAAACAAAGTACAGAACAAATAAAAGTCAGTTTTGGAGGGAAAAAGAGCGATGTCAAGAGATAACACCTATTTAAGTGGGGTTTAAAGAACTGACTTTACATACTAAAATGTTACTATAAACTAGCTGTTCTCAAATTTTGGTCTAGGAACCTTTACATGGGGTCTATGAAGATAAAACTACTTTTCTTATATGCCTGTTTTACTCATTCTGAAGAGTATATGGCATTTTCTAGAGGCTACATGATGTATACTATCAGGAGAGAATTAATGCAGAAACAGGAAAATCTAGCTCTTTTCTGTTATATCAGACAAGAAGGGGTCCTGAGACCATCATGATAGTCTGAGAACCACCACTCTTCACTCATCTGTATTTAATAATTCAAAATAATGCTAAATCTCTATCCATAAAGTTAGTATTTGATTAAAAAAAAAAAAAAAGCCCCCTGGCATTGCCCATATGCTACCACAAGCTGGCAGCTACTATAAATGGGCCCAAATCTACATCTCAGAGAATCTGTTTCAGGGTTGCTTAATCAGCGTCAATCATATCTAGTCTGGATTTCTTTTTGGAGGTGTTTGGGGAGAGAGTGTGAAATGCTGCCACTTTACCTCTTGTCTGAGGATGAAACTTGGTTTTCATTAATCCCTGGTTATTATGTTAGGAGAAAAGACAAAACAAGCCAGTCAGGAAGCATTCCATGCTAGTTAATCAGGCATCATTTCCAACTAAAAACATCCATTTCCGTACTCGGTATCTTGAACATACCATGTAAATTCGTTACCAAAATATTCCTTTAAAACAGATTCAATGACTGTTATAAAAAGTTACTAATTTTGGTCTGGTTTAGAACAATAAAACCATGTTGATGCAAGAAGGCAAGACTACGCAAGTATAATTGAAGCCACTACTTCTCCTATGAATAGCACACAGTGTATTACCAAAGAGCCAAATGTGTTTGTATTAAATAGTACAGTTTTAACCTGGATAACTGATTGGTTACAGAGCATGCAATCCATTCATATAAACACGCCAAGCTTGGACTGCACAGCCAACCCTTAAGAACGGATTTAGTCTACTTTTCTAGAAAGCCAAAATTTAATAGTCAATTGCAGATTCTCAGTTTTTATGTCCCAATCTCCCTCTCTTCATTTCCCTTGGTTTTGCTACTCTTTAGCCAGGTTTCCCAAGGTTCGAGACTCCTCAATACTGCAGAGGCTGTATCCTTGCATTTTATTCCCAGCATTCCCTTTTCAAGAGCCAAACCAGATCCTTGGTTCTTTGGAAACCTTCAGAAGGCAGCTCTCTCCCCCAGGCCTCCTCACACTTACCAGGAAAAGAACAGCTTAGCATTAGCAATACGATACACACCAAGGAAGAGAATGAATAATATGCTTACGTAATCCTAGCCTGAGCCCCCGCGTTATAGAGGACAAAACTGAGTCACAGAGAGAGTATCTCAGCCAAGTTTATCACGCTAGTAAGTGGCAGGGCCATTCATCATTGCGCTGTACTCTGACGCTAACACAACATTAGTGACTAGACTGAGAGATGGGTTAGTCTTAACAAAGTCATGCTTGGAAAGCAAAGTAAGTCGAGGACGCCTTGGCTAGCAAAGCTGATGGATCTGACTGACAACTTATACAATGGTCTCCATCAGTTTTATGTCTCTTTGGCATTCTGCCCAGTTTCTATCCTGGACAGAGTATACTTAAGGACCAATTTAAATTTCACCTTAGTGACAAACCTATCTATCCCTACTTCTTAAACATGGATCCACATTTCACACACCCAATGAAATGTTTTTTCTCCTTCTTCTGAATTTCCATTCCTTAGGAATTCCTTCATCACTCATTCACTCAACAAATATTTACTGAGAAGGTATGTGCCAGGTGGTAGGGCTACAAAAGTAAGACAGGGTCACTCCCAAGCCACAGGAGTACAGGCAAATAAAGTCAATTCCTAAGAAAACAGTGTAAATGCTGAGAAGGGGAACCACAGGACAGTAAAGGATGCCCCACCCGAACGGCGAAGGAGGGCTTTCTGAAAGACCGGCTTCTCTCAGTTCAGCAAAGAGAAGTAGGAGTCGATCAGAGGAAGAATCCAGGGTGGAAAGGAAGAAAAGAAGGGCATTTCAGGCAAAAGCGCTCAACATGCTTGTAGAACTAGAAGTATATGCATGTGGCTGAAGTTCGATGGCGGTGGCAAGACTAGACGAGAGTCTAGTGGCCAGAAAACACAGGATTCCGTATCTCAAGCTAAGGTGTTTTGCAGAATGATTAGGTAAGAGAATGGATTCTACTCTTTTCCTAAAAGTCTGTTGCAAGGTCAGACGGTAAATACTGTAGGCTTTGTGAATCACATACTGTCTCTTTTTTTAAACAAAATAACTCCTTCAAAATGTCAAAAATGCTCTTGGCTCTGAGCCACAGTACACTGACCCCTTTTCTCCTGCAATTTGTAAGGTGTCTCTTTTCCCTATGAGAGCTGTGAGCTCTCTGAGGGCAAATATTGTCCCCACTATATCCTCAGTGTCAAGCACAGGGGCACTTGATATCCTTGTTAATTCAGGAGAGAAATGGTAAGGATCTGCATTACATGGCATCACGTAAGATCAAGGAATATTTAGAAGGTAAAATTTACAAAACTTAGCGATCAATTAGGAGGAGGTCAGAAAGAAGAGACAAAGATAACTTACTCTATATTTACCTCTCATCAGAATCACCTGCATGTTTTTGTTAACATGTAACAAAAGCCTTTGTACCCACCAAAGCCTTGATCACATCCTTTGACACTTCCTGGCACTGACTTGGCACATGGTGGGGGTTCAATTTAGTCATTTTAAAAACAGAATCCCCATTTTCTCAACCCAGGCTTCATAAACCTTAACATATCGAGACAACCAAGAAATTTTCTTGAAGAAAATGGTACATTATTATATGGTATTAATATAGAAAATTTAGTTAAGTAAAGAACCAATTTTGACCAAGATTTACCAAAAAACCTGAGATTTACATGAAACCAAAACCAAAACCAGTCCTACAGGGTGAAGGCTTGCTTCATAATGTTTTAAGTTCCCAAGACAGATTTTATAAATGATAGTGAATCATTTACATTCTTATTCCTAATGCCTTATTCCTTGTTCCTAATCACATTTACATCCTTACTCCTAATGCTACTCTAAGGCTTTCCTAATGCTCTAGAATAGCAATATGCTGATTTCTGAAAAGAAGAAACTAAGCCCAAAAGTTTCCGTGTGAAACAAGCAGAAGAAACCAGAGATCTCATTTTCACCAAACCATTTTCACCAAACCTTTATATCCTTAATTAGATTACAAGGTTAGGCAATGGATCGTTTCACCTTGAGCAAAATGAAACTGAAACTGAAACACGCTCATGTTCAGCCAGCAGACCCAGAGAGAGGAGAAGTGTCTGAAGGCTGTCAGTCTGCTGCTACTTACAGAGCTGCTGCACCAGAGATGATTTCAATCAACTCCTTCGTGATGACAGCCTGGCGGGTGCGATTGAACGTCAAAGTCAGTTTGTCAATCATCTCGGCTACAAAGAAAAAAAAGGGATTAGACAACACAATCTAATACTATGAAAGATTCACTTGTTCCTTAACATATTCACAGATGCATGCTGCTTAATTTAAAAATAAAAATTTTTATGTCTCTTTGGGTACCAAACCTGCCCTCTCAAAAATCTCACAAAGGTATTTCTACCTCTTCCATAGACACCTCTTCAAAATACTTGCAACTTCATTGCTACCAAGTGATATATACTTCCTTTAAGGCAGAGATGATTACTTTTCTATCTTTTGAGATGAAAAACTCAAGGAAGGACATGGTCATTGGTCTAAGATGTCACAGAATCAGTGGCAGAGCCTGGAACCAGATCCTTATGCCCTTGCTTCCTGGTGTACTTAGGGACGGTAACGTTTGGCTACAAAGGTCCTCACGCTACGCTCAGCAGGAGAGTGCTCTCAGAGGAGACCCGCTGTTGCTTACAAGCATTCTTGCTGGCGTTGTCCATAGCCGTCATCCTGGCACTTTGCTCACTCGTGGTGGACTCCTTTAGCGAATAGTAGATGATGTTGGCCAAACTGTATTCTTGGTAATTCTGCAGCACGTCAGCATCGACATCATCATAGATGCTCATGCTCTCTGTTCAAACAAGGCACAGATTTCTTTGAAGTTATACAGTAAAGAGGGATTGGATTAAAACAGCTGACTACTATAAAAACCCTTAATAATTACAGAGCAGAAGTCAACGAAATACTCCGTTCTCAAAGTTTCATCTATTTCCACACTATAGATTATAGCAGATTTTCAGAATATAATGTGTAAGCAAAGCCTCTGATATTCTACTGCAAATGCTTAACTTAATGAAAATGAAGAAGCCAACAATTAAAATAACTTCTCCATATTTCATGGTCATGAGTCCTCTGGATAGCATACATCTGGCACAATGTAAGCAAATACTCAATAATTTTTTTTTTTTTTAAATAAAAGAATTAATGGGGACGCCTGGGTGGCTCAGTTGGTTAAGCAGCTGCCTTCGGCTCAGGTCATGATCCCGGCGTCCTGGGATCGAGTCCCACATCGGGCTCCTTGCTCCGCAGGGAGCCTGCTTCTCCCTCTGACTCTGCCTTCCACTCTGTCTGCCTGTGCTCGCTCTCACTTGCTCTCTCTCTGACAAATAAATAAATAAAATCTTTAAAAATAAATAAATAAAATAAATAAAAAATAAAAAAAAATAAAAGAATTAATGAAAAAATGGAAACTCATTTAGTGGAATACAAAAATCCCAAGTCAGCCCTCTGATAATTGGAGAAATCTGCAGGTGTCCATCAGGAGAATGAAAGGGAAATGGGATATGGAAGTGTTGGGCCAGGAATCAGATGCCAACATACATCTTATTGATGCAAGAAATTTATGCTGCAGAAATTTAGTGGCACAACTCAACCTTCATTCATTAGGGTGAAGTGCTGAAGAAGTATTGTATTTCATCAAACTTAAAATGCTATCGATGATAACCCTGATTTTGGAACCATTAAAAAAGAAAGTGACAAGAGTCAATTAAAAATGGCAAGCCTCCGCTTTTAGCTCAGGTCATGGTCCCGGGGTCCTGGGATCGACCCCCGCATCGGGCTCTCTGCTCAGCAGGGAGCCTGCTTCCCTCTCTCTCTGCCTGCCTCTCTGCCTACTTGTGATCTCTGCCTGTCAAATAAATAAAATCTTTAAAAAAAAAAAAAAAATTAATTAAAAAAATAAAAATAAAAATGGCATGCCACTGACTGGTAGGAACATCCCAACCTGAGACATGAAAATGTTAAAAAAGTATACATCTTAATACATGAAATACTATGTATAGAAGGGGGAAATGTCTCAGGAAAATAGAATCAGTTCCAGAATATTATCTCTAGGATGCTTCACTGAGCAATGATGACGTTACTCCACAGTATGACAAGAGAACTGAGTGGGTCAACATAAATCAGTTCAGGTCACGACTCCGGAGCTGCTAGTCATGTGTGCTTCGGCAGAGTTCCCAGAGACAGCAAAGCCAATTCTGGCCAGGCTCTTCAATCTTTGAGAATAGAAAGCATGTGGAATCATGTATTTATTTATATTCTATTAACAAAGGAATGCAGTAGGAGTCATTAATGAATGGATTAAGAGATCACAGATGCCACTGACAGATGGTGATAGAGCCCGACTATTCTGCTGCTGCTGAAAAGGCCACCCTGACAAACACTATTTTCCCAAACGTCTAAATCTCTGCTTTCTACACAGAGAAACACCTTTCCTGCAAAAACTACTTACCAGCACTTGCAACGGTTTCAAGGGAAAAGATAGGTTTTTCTTCTGTCTTGTACGAGATGACAGACCTAGAAATTATACAAGCAAATATCAATCTCAAAATAATATTTTATTTTATTTATTTATTTTTTTAAAGATTTTATTTATTTATTTGACAGAGAGAAATCACAAGTAGGCAGAGAGGCAGGCAGAGGGAGAGAGAGGAGGAAGCAGGCTCCCTGCAGAGCAGAGAGCCCGATGCGGGACTCGATCCCAGGACCCTGAGATCATGACCTGAGCCGAAGGCAGCAGCTTAACCACTGAGCCACCCAGGCACCCCACAAAATAATATTTTAAATGGTTAAGTATTTACTTATTTTAAAGTATGAACACAAGCATGAAAAAGCTTTGATTTCTAAGTTTTTCTTGCCTGAACCGATTAAAGATGATAGACCCTTCATCAAATTCATATCCAGAATTTAGCAGTTCAAGGGCAATGACGGATGCATCTCCAAAAGTAGGAGGTTTTCTTCCCACTTCTTTGAAGGACACCAGAAACTGGTCCGAGTGAGTCCTATAAGAGAATCAGGAGATTACAAGAGTAGTTTAAAGGAATACTTCTGCCTAAATAACACAGGGAACGAGAAAAAGTATTATCACTGTGAATCAAGTTTTTTGGTGGGGCCAGGCTGGCGTGGGGATAGCAGGGATGTGGCCACTGCATGGAGTCGTGGCATCCACTATCATGATCAGGGAGTGGCTGCAAGAACTAAGCACTAATCATCAGGCCTCTCTTTGTGCTGTATTTCTCTCCTTCCCATCTCAATTAAATGCTGCTGACTTCTGACATTTCCAGGCTGTGCTGGCTTGAGAGCCCTCATTCATTTAAAATGCCAACTGGCTTTTGATATTCTTGTCGCGCTCCACTCATGGGTTGGATGAAAGTGAAACACGATACAAGTAAAAAACAGAAGAAATCTATGTATTCTGATAGTCCTGAAAAAATGAAAACAAAACCCTCTCTGTGGGTATAAAAACAGGTACCAGAAAAGGACACCGTGCGGAGAAACGATCGGAGACGTTCCCACTTACTCATGCTTGCACCCGCTGCCACACCAAGAGGATCTATTTCAATTACCTATGAAGTATACCCCTGATTTTATCACCAATTCCAACAAGCATGACTTCCTTCCCGGCTGCTGTGAGCGTGGCCACCTCATTTTTCATCTGTTTAGCAACCGAGGAATGAATAGCACCACAGAGCCCTCGATCTGAGGACACACCGATAAGCAGGTGCTTCTTCTTGTCTTCAGGCACCTTAATATCAGCTTTTTCATACAGAGCTTGAACACAAACAAACAAACGGCAAGAATTTAAAACTATGTAACACATACGAAATACACCCCAAATCCCTAATTTACCAAAGACTTGAAGGAGTTGGCTGTTTTCGAAACAGTGCGTTTCAGTTCAGGTGGCGTCAAACAATACAGTCAAAGCTGTCTGTGTACTTGATCCATCTACATTAGGCTGAAACCGTGAAGGGTTCAATCTCTATATGATATAGGCCCCCAATGGCCAATTAATCTCAAATGTTGACTTAAAGAAATCTCTAGTACAACTGAAGAATTTGTAAGGAGGACTGAATCAGAGTACCAGCTTATCTCTATCAGCCTTGTGAAGGATGCAGATCTTCAGGATACAAGCAAAAAAGTAAGAAGCAGGTACTTACTGACCTGCTCATATAACCTGCGTATCAACTCTTACAAAAGCTGCTGGCATTAAAACAGCAGATGCCACTCTGATTTGGGGCATTGCTTTTACTACCTCACTTGGCTGGTCCAGTCTTGTAAGCAGCAGGGGCCAAGAGGGGATTAAACAGGATGAGATATGCACAGATTTTCCTGGGGAAACAGAGGAAACGGCTACGGGAGAAGGCAGGAAGGAGTCAGAAAGGCCATCACATCCTGAGACAGGTCTGACTTGCAGGAAGGAGGGAAGAGGGCTTGGGTGGCGCTTACTGGACCACTGTGCAGTTTAGGGGAAGTTCAGCAACACCGCTAGGGGTGCTGCACATCTCCCAGGGACGTGCCTGCTCAGGGGCCGGCTAGGCACAACCTCTGGGAGGCCCGTGGCCTGGGTGCCAACGCAGGGTGATTTCAGCAGCTGGGCCCCCGCAGGTACAAGGCGTATCTTCACGGCCACATTCACCCATCTCACCAAAATTCTTGCTATCACCTCTGTCCTAACAGAGCAGAGATTTTCTAATTCAAATATTTAAAATGATCAGCCACTTAATAGCTAACAGTTAGTACTGGGTTTGAAGGACTTCAGAACTGACCAGCTGCTTCTTTGTGAGATAATTGTGATTCTAGACTCTTGAGGGAAACAAATTTATTATATTTTCTCATATCAGCAAGAAAGGTGAATAGTGAAGTAACTTTCCCCTCATAAATAGGCTAGAGTAATTTATCAGCCACACTTTACTGAGCCACCAAGGTGCTTAGGATTTATTGTGCAGCGAATGGGACTCTGAGAGCAAAGGGCTGGAGGTGATAAGGATGGCTGGAACCTCCCCCACCTACCAACTGTCCTCTGACCTTTCACGTCAAACTAAATGTGGCATTTTTAGAGCAAGGACTCATTTCCACCACGGCCTACTGCTCTATCATCTTCTCACGCGAAGTTTGTCGTTTTTTTTTAAACCAGTGTAAATGGATGTTTAAAAAATACGAAAGAGCACAAGAAACTTTCACATGAACAATTAAATCTAATATGTAGATGTATTAATACAGAGATAAGACATAAATTTTCTTCACATTGGAAATAAGCAGAATTTGCCTTCTTTACGGATGATGTTTAAACATTCCACTCGCGTATTCCTGCGTCCTGTCCATGCCTGCCCAGTCCCCTCTGCTGTAGGGTATCACCTTTGCACCCCGCAGTCTTCAACCCAGCATATCACAACATCATAGAACGAAGTCAAGCACCTGAATTGAATGCACTATATTTCTAAGTTCTTTTGAATATATAGTTAATAGTCTGGGCAGATTTTCAGAGCATTTTCAACATGCACAGAGTCACACACAGCGGTTAACAGGCAGGCTTTGATGCCAAATCGCGTAGGCATGTGACCTTGAGCAAGTTAATTGATTTTAGTGTTTCTCAACTGCAAAGAAGGGACTCTAGACGTTCCGACCCTCGTAGGGTGGCTGTGAAAAATGAGTAACGTCAAACACAGAGACTGGACCTGTTGTCACCAAGCGCCAGATAAGTCATTAGTGGTGATCTCTGTTAAACGGTTCTTTGCAATTTGTGTATTACACCCTTCACTTACCCAAAGATCCTATCCCGTACACTCGAGCTGGTTTCAGCTCCCTCTCAGCTCGGGCATATTTTGCTGCTGCTACCATTTTCATAGACTTGGTGATTTTCTGGATGTTTTTGATCGACTTTAGTCGTCTGGTAACTGAAAAACAGAAGTACTGTGTTATGATAAAAGGGTTCTCATTTCACTTGTGAATTTATGGCAGTAGCTTTCTAAACTGTAAGGCAGAAAAATCAGCACTTACACCATCAACTAACAGCACGATGCTGAGGCTTGAAGGCGGAAAGAGTACTGAGCAAAGGTTAAAAGCCAGCTGCTGCTCAGACAGGCAAGGCGGCCATGTGAACAGAAGGTCAAGCCCTGCTGCCTCTTAGACAGGACAGGATGGCCACAGAAGAGGCAGCACATGATACATTTAAAACATTTAATTACATTGTCATGTATTTAGTTAAAAAAAATTATGTATTAAAAACATAAAATACCACTGTCATGGTACAGACAACAGAAAGAGAACAACAGTCTGTCGTCTCACACGGGTCTTTCCCAAAACAAGTTCAATGTCACACACATATGACCTAGAAGCATTCTGTCAATTTTGATCAAATATACAATGGGCTAAAGCAGCATATTGTCATTTGTCAAAATTTAGCTTTTCTTCATTCACATATTGAGATAAAGTACTTACTATCTTTTAAAGTTGCCATATTTCGAACTTGGATCCTGAAAATAAAGGTTTTAAAAATATTTTAGTTTTCTGAAAACAGCCCCATAATATAAGAAAACCCATCAAAATTAATAAATTTTAAAAAAATTAATAAATTTAAAGAATGTCCCATAAGGAAACAATCTATTAAACACAGGACTCTGATATACACATATTCATATACACACACACAAAAATATTTAATCCCTTAATGATACCAAACCCTATTGCCAAAGGCCTCATTTTGTCTTCCCTAGCACAGACCTTCCACCGCAGGCACGTTGAAGTTCACACGTGCTCTTGCCCCACCTTCATGCCTTTGCCTGTACTGCTTCCACGACAGAAAAGTCCTTCCCCTTGTTAGGCTATCCAAGTATACTGAAAACCAAGGTCAGCCCCCTCTAAAAAGCTACCTTGAATTCCTTAGTTCACTGAAACTTCTTCAAGTAACACTTAGGATCAAGTATACATTCTAATATGACCACACGTGTGAAAGGAGTTTATTTAAACCAATTTTTAACTTCTCCAACTCCTGCTAAGCAAGACACCTAGGTGGCTCAGTCGGTTAAGGGTCTGGCTTCACTCTGGTCATGGGATCCAGCCCGTAGTTCCCAGCTCCCTGCTCAGGGGGGAGCCTGCTTCTCCCTCTCCTCCCACTCATGCTCTCTCTTTCTCTCAAATAAATAAACAAAATCTTTTCAAATAATGTACCAAGCAGCTACTATGCTCCTGGACATGGTCTGTGACCACAAGAAGCTCACTATTATCTCATAAACAAGATTCATAAAAACTTAAGATTAACATAAAATGTACATTAAATATTTTTCTAGTCTTTATGACTAAAGTGCTAATGCACAGAAGTAAAAATGATTTGACTTAAATATATGTTAAACACACACATGTGTATATTAATGAAAGCCACATTTATAAGAGATCAATACCAGAGGGCTGCCATCCTACTGAGGAAGACAACATGCTATCAAACAGAAATGATCTGTTAGCCCTTACATCTCTACAAAGTGTCTGTATTGGTTCAGAAAGCTCCATGGGAGAACGGAAGAATCTGTAGATTTGTGCATAAATAAAGAAGGCCTAAGGAAGACATTCCCAAACAGGGCATACTCTTGAACCTGGAGACACAGGTTGGGTTAAGTTTAAATTTTATTTTATAGGTAGCAGGGAACAATGAATATTTATAAGCCACATCCAGTTTAGTTTTTCAGTGAAGTACCAGGGTTGGCGGCGAGAACCACAAGCTGACACTGGGACACTGATGACATGGGGACCTCATGGGGCTGCGGCAGCCTCCGGACTGAGGAGGCAAGAACCTCAGCTACTGTGCTACTGTGCTGGCGAAGCAACAGGAAGACAAGATGTATGAGCAAGTTCTCAAGAGTGGAAAGGAAACCAGTTAAGAATGATTTCCACTTTAATGCCCGGAGTAGATAGTATCGTTAACCAAGGTAGAAAAACTGAGTGGAGATGATCTCTCTAGAGATAATGAATTTTATTTTTTAATTTTTAAAAATTTTTTTCTCACCATAGCACATACTCTCCCCACTGTCCATCACCCAGGCACCCTCTCCCTCCCACCCCCGCCCTCCAGCAACCCTGTTTGTTTCCGGGATAATGTCGAGATAATGAATTTTAATGAATATGACACAAAGACCATGGGATGAGGTGGAAATTTGCAATGGGCTTGGGAAACATGTGAGATTTTTGAGACTTGAGAAAGAGATCTGTAACTCATGGAAGACGGAAGCTGGGGCCTAAACAGGCTAGTAGAATTAGAAGCAGAGGGAGTATTTCCTAATTTTATGAGGTCAGCATTACCCTAATATCAAAACCAGATAAAATCATTTTAAGAAATGAAAATTAGAGGACATTATCTCTCATGAACATAAATGCAGAATTCCTTAACGGAAGATTAGAAAATTGAATCCAACATGTATTAAAATGAATTATACACCACAACCAAGTGGGATTTACTCTAGGTATACGAGACTGGTTTATCATTTAAAAATCAAATAATATAATGCATCACACCAACAGGTTAAAGAAAAACAATCGTACAGCCAATTGCTTTCTTTTCATAAGTTATGAACAACTGGGAATTTCAAGTTAGAAAAATAATAGCATTTAAAAAAAAAAGAAAAAGAAAAACAATTAGCATAGAATTGTAGACTTAAAAATGGTGGTATGAGGAGCGCCTGGGTGGCTCAGTGGGTTAAGCGTCTGCCTTTGGCTCAGGTCCTGATCCCAGGGCTCAGGTCATGATCCTAGGATAGAGCTCTAGGGTTGGGGGGTGGGGGGGTAGGGGTGGTGCCTGCTCACCCTCCCTCTGCCCCTCTCCCCAGCTGGTGCTCTCTCTTTCCCTCTCTCTCAAATAAATAAAATCTTTTAAATAAATAAATCTATAAATATATAAAATATGTATTATAGAAATGTAAATAATTCTTTATTAAATGGTTAAGACGATAAATTTATGTGTTACCTTACCACAATAAAAATAACACACAGAAAAAGATGACATAAATCTAACAAAATATGCTATAAGAAAACTACAAAACTGATAAAACAAAGATCTAAATAAATGAAGAGAGATTTCATATTCATGAATAGGAAGATTCAATGTTACTAAAATGTCCACTCTTCCCAACTTGTTCAATACAATTTTAGACAAAACCTCAGCAAGTTAGTTTGTATGTATCAATAAACCGATTTTAGGGGCGCCTGGGTGGCTCAGTGGGTTAAGCCGCTGCCTTCGGCTCAGGTCATGATTCCAGGGTCCTGGGATCAAGCCCCGCATCAGGCTCTCAGCTCAGCAGGAAGCCTGCTTCCTCTTCTCTCTCTGCCTGCCTCTCTGCCTGCTTGTCATCTCTCTCTGTCAAATAAATAAATTAAAAATCAAAAAAACAAAAAACAAAAAAACCCGATTTTAACATTTACATGGGAAAGCAAAACATCCAAAATAGCCAACACAATACTGAAGAACAAAGCCAGAGAACTGACAGCGCCTGATTTAAAGACTTAGTATAATTAAGTCCAGTAATCCACACATTGTATTGGTAAAAGAATGGGCAAGCAGATCATGAGAAGAGACAGAGCCCAGAATTTCACTCGTAAGTGAGATCAATAACAAAAACAAAATAAATGAAAATATAAACAAAAAGTAGAATGAGACCTAAGAGCGGTGGTAGTGGATGGGCAAAATGGGTGAAGGGAAGATACAGGCTTCCGATTACAGAATGAGAACGTGAGGGGAATAAAAGACACAGCGTAAGTAAAAATCCAGAAAGAGACCCGCGCGAATACAGTCAACTGACTCACGGCTGACATAGGAGCAAAAATAGTTAAGTGGAGAAAGGATGCTCTTTTCTACAAGTGCTGCTGAACACCGGACATCCGTATGGAAAAATATTGACCTACATGATAATTCTATACTTTGGGGCGCCTGGGTGGCTCAGTGGGTTAAAGCCTCTGCCTTCGGCTCAGGTCACGATCCCAGAGTCCTGGGATGGAGCCCCACATCAGGCTCTCTGCTCAGCAGGAAGCCTGCTGCCTCCTCTCTCTGCCTGCCTCTCTGCCTACTTGTGATCTCTGTCAAATAAATAAAAATCTTTAGAAAAAAAAAAAAAAAGCTTAAAAAAAATTCTATACCTTTCACAAAAATTAACTTGAATCATAGATCTTATGTGTAAAACACAAAACTATAATACTTCTGTAAGATGTGACAGGAGAAAATCTAGGTGCCTTGGGTCTGGCTCTAAGTTTTTAGATAAAACATGAAAACCATGATCCATGAGAGAAAAATGATGAAGCTGGACTTTACTAATTTCAAAAACTTATGCTCTGTAAGACACTATTAAGAGAAGGAAAAACTAAGCCACACACCAGGAGAAAATGTTTACAAAACACGTATCTGATAAAGGACTGTTATCAAAAATATACAAAGAACTCTTAAAACTCAACAATAAGAAAACAAACCTAAATAAAAAATGAAAAGATCTAAACACAAGTCTCACTACAGATAAACATATGGCAAAGAAGCATTAAAAAAAAAGGTGCTTAGTATCATGTCATTAGGGAATTACAAACTAAAACAACGAAATATCACTTCACACCTGTAAGAATGGCTAATTATTATTATTAATTTTATTTTTTTTTGGAGAGAGGTAGGCAGAAAGAGAATCTTAAGCAGGCCATAGGTCCAGCATGAATCCAGGCACAGGGCTTGATCCCACTACCTGGAGATCATAACCTGAGCTGAAACCAACAATCAGATGCTTAACCGACTGAACCATTCAGGTGCACCAAGAATGGCTAATTTTTTAAAAAAAAAATGATAATTCTAAATGATGGCAAAGATGTGGAGCAACAGGAACTCTCACTAATTGCTGGTGGGAATACACAATGGTATGGCTACTTTGGAAGATGGTTTGACAGTTTCTTAAAAATCTCAACAGTCTTAACATATGATACAGCAATCTCGCTCCTAGGTATTTACCCAATTGAGCTGAAAACTTATGTCTATACAAAAACCTGCACATGAATGTTTATAGCGGTTTTATTCACAATCGCCAAAAACTGGAAGCAACCAATATGTCTTTCAATATGTGAATGAATGGAAAAACACACGTGTACATCCATACAATGGAGTTATTCAGCAGTAAAAATAAATGAGCTATCAAGTCATGGAAGATATGGAGGAATCATAACTGCATATTGCTAAGCAATGAAGCCAATCTGAAATGACTATATTCTGTCTGAGTCCAACTATCTGACATTCCAGAAAAGACAAAACTATGACAAGAGTAAGATCAGTGGTTGCTTGGATTCTGGGGAGGGAGTTTTAGGGCAGTGAAACTAGATACATGTCATCATGCATTTGTCAAAACCCACAGAATATACAATAAAAAGAATGACCTTGGGGCGCCTGGGTGGCTCAGAGGGTTAGAGCCTCTGCCTTCGGCTCAGCATGATCCCAGGGTCCTGGGATCGAGTCCCACATCGGGCTCTCTCCTTGGTGGGGAGCCTGCTTCCTTCTCTCTCTCTCTGCCTACTTGTGATCTCTCTCTGTTGAATAAATAAATAAAATATTTTAAGAAATAAAGCTTCTTAAAAAAAATAAAATAAAAAAAAAAAAAGCTTCTTTACAATATCTTCAGAAAAGGATATTATAAAATTATGGTCATGATCCCGTTTTTGTGATTGTATATATTTATGTGCATAAAAAGTCTGAAAGATCATAAACAAAACATTTTTAACAATCTCTCTTTTTTTAAAAAAGTTTTTGATCCATTTATTTGAGACCGACCAAGCACAAGTGGTAGGCAAGAGAGAAGGAGAAGCACGCTCCCCAGATGAGCAGGAAGCCCAACGTGGGGCATGATCCGAGAACCCTGGGATCATGACCTGAGCCAAAAGCAGACCAAGCCTCCCAGGTGCCCCAATAATCTCTTGACTTATATATCTTACTACTAGTATTATGCAGTCATAGAGAAAGAAATACAGAGAAGGACAGAGACTACAAGAAAAATGTTAGATTTAGATATAAGAATGGATCCTCTAGAGGAAAAGATAAAAGCAGTCAAATACTTCCAAGCTCTGGACTTCAGAGCACACTTCCTGACATACCAACCATCCCACTAACATCTTTTCATAATGGAAAATAACATTACTTGAGACGCCTGGGTGGCTCAGTTGGTTAAGCAGCTGCCTTCAGCTCAGGTCATGATCCCAGCGTCATGGGATGGAGTCCCACATCGGGGACTCTGCCTGGCCACTCTGTCTGCCTTTGCTCTCACTAGCTCTCTCTCTGACAAATAAATAAATAAAATTAAAAAAAAAAAATAATAACATTACTTGTTAATTTTTTTTGGGGGGGGGAGGGGCATATCAACTTCTTCACTCCGACCAATCTAAATGTACAGAATATGAGGAGCGACATTTGGACATTATGGATTTAGGATACTCCAATTTAACGGACATAAGTTTCTAGTCAGAGAATATCAGGGAATAAATCTAACCATGCCATATTTGGATGAACACTCTGTCTGCCTGTGCTTGCTCTCACTAGCTCTCTCTCTGACAAATAAATAAATAAAATTAAAAAAAAAAAAAAAAGAAAATAACATTACTTGTTAATTTTTTTGGGGGGGGGAGGGGCATATCAACTTCTTCACTCCGACCAATCTAAATGTACAGAATATGAGGAGCGACATTTGGACATTATGGATTTAGGATACTCCAATTTAACGGACATAAGTTTCTAGTCAGAGAATATCAGGGAATAAATCTAACCATGCCATATTTGGATGAACACAGAATGTTCTGGTTTCCACAAATATCCCAAGTGAGAGTATGAAGAGGTAGATCTGTGATTCTTTATGCTGGCATAAGCCCTAATTTCCTACTTTGAAGTGCTCTCATGTTTAGCTTTCACTCAGTTTCACTCAGAATCGATGTTACTCTGTTTTTAAGTACAACTTGAGTACATACAACAGAATAACCATAAGCTGACCCCAACTCTCTCTAGGGGCAGCTTGCCCTACTGAATATGTAATTTTTGCAAAAGAAAATACAAAGTTTTGAATCAGCTATTTGTTCTGGAAAACGGCATCAAGTCCTGAGAAATCCTTGGGAGATTACTGGAGAAACCTGAAACATATCAGATACAGTGGATAGAAAAGTCAGAGTTGTGGATTACCATTTTTTTTTTTAAGGATTTTATTTATTTTTGTGTGTGAGAGAGAGAGTGAGAGCCCATGAGCGGGGGTTGGGGGGGGGGTAAGAGGGGCGGGGTAAGAGAGGAAGAAGCAGGCTTCCCATTGAGCAGAGAGCAGACGTAGGGCTGGATCCCAGGACCCTAGGATCCTGACCTGGACCGAGGGCAGATGCTTCACCAGCTGAGCCACCCAGGCACCCATGTGGACTACCATTATTTACTATGATCATACCGCAGTGTTAGCAAAACAAGAGAAGTAGCAGAGAAGGGAGCCAGCAAGGTTGCTGGGGGAAGGATTCCTCCAAGAAAGTACAGAGTTTGCAAGACTGTTAAGGTATATAATGCTTTATAAATATAAAAATTAAGGAAGCAGCAGCAGCAGCTAATTCTTAGGGAAAATGATGAAGTAGGTCTAATTCCAATAATAAGTGATTGTATAAAAGTCCGTCACCTGCCTGTCCGCCAAAAAAATAACCTCCTGGCACTTCCCCCACGCCCACCCATGGTCCAGTCTTGTTTGGCAAATACAATAAACTTTCTTACATTTTATGTAGGAAATGCATAATGTTGTTTACAGTTTTCAGTTCCTGTCTCTGGATACACACCACCATTTCCCCTACCACCTCTGTTCTGTACAAACACAGACTCACTTAACCTTCGTGTAACCCAATGAATAATGCACTATTATCACCTCCATTTAACAGATGAAGAAATGGTGGCAGAGACACCCCTAATTTGTCTAGGGTCACATAGCCAGGTGAGTGGCAGTGGAGATCCAAATCCTGGTAGTTGGCTCCTGAGTCGGTGGATCTCCTACACTACACACCCTGATGCCTCACATTTTTTTTACTTTTATAAGTAAACATCTGCCACCTCAATTTTGGGATGCAATCAGCCTTCTGTCTCCTCAAGAGCCATCTCCCTTCCTTTTCAGTGTATATAATTCAGTTTATGGCTACTGGTTTGCTACCATAAAACACTTCCACTTTAGAGAATGGGGAACACGAAATAGAAATGTATATTCCCCTGATTTGAAGACAGAAAAAAAAATCACACTTGTCTTCCTTATCTCCATTTTCTTAAATGCTACTTAAAAACAGGTTCCTCAAATTTAGGATATTTTACTGATACCCTAAACAATTACTATAACTTCACTAAGATTTTAATAGGGCCTAATATTTAGCTAATGTCAGTTAAGCTAACCTCCCATTTCATCCCCCCAAAACCTGTAAAAATAACAAGTTGCATGTTTAAAGCTTCCAATAACCGAAACAGAACAGAGAAAGTACCCCTTCGTGGTTCTGTAAAGGCAAAGCTATTTTTTCTCCCCTTCCAAATTAATTCTGTGGAGTGTGAAACATTAAGATGGGTTTCATTTCTGAATTTAAAACGCAATTATGAGTGGGAAGCAACAGGGGACCCGGAATAACAGAATAACGTGAAAATGCTTTCCCTCAATGCTTGATGAATATTCATAACCTACCAGGTTAAAACAACATTCTAAAGGTTAAGGTCAGGACTACAACCTCTTTCTGTCAAGGTACATTCCAATTTAGGAGCCTAGCGGTTATGTCAGACTAGTCTTATTTAAAACCATCTTTTATTTTAAGATCTTAAAATTGCCTTACAAGTTTTTTTTTTAAACTGCTACAATTTTATGTAAAATATTTTGTCCCAGTTTCAGAAACTCTTTCCACTGGATACTGCCTCAGGTAAAAATACTGACAGGTGACAGTTCTGCACAGCAACAGGGCAAGGAGAGCTGATGTCTGCTGAGCAGCACTGCACGCCAGAATCTGTCCCATAAAGCTAAGGCCATATGTATTTGTTTACCACGACTTTTCAGTACTTTCCACAGTACCAACTTGGTTTAGGGCAGGCACCCCACAAATGCGTGCTGGGTGAGTGACAAATGGGACGACCTACAGGACTGAGAATCCAACTAAGGTGATTTAATTGCCACGAATACTCATTTTCAATATTAAAAAAAAAATCTGCCTTTGAAGGCAAACCCATCGACAGTTTTCTGTAGGTATTCACATCCGATTTCATTACATTACCCTAATTTTTTCCTCTCTTGTTAAGAATTCCTGGCTTAATGAAAAACGAACCTATTTCCATTAAGGGTCTACAGTCCCTCCGCCCGAAAATTAGGACCCAAAATCTACTCTTGCGGCGCAGCTCGTTAGAATTCCTCCTTACTGCGAATCCGAGGAACGGCGACACTCAGCTTTGGGCCAATAATCCCCTTAGCACCGCCCCTGAAATTCTTCCATTCGGTCTCGCTTCAAGACATTTCATCCTATCGTACGGTACCACCCACAAACCAACGTTTATCTGCCCATGGCTTGGCCTCCTAATACGCAGGGTTTGCCTCCCCCCCCCCTCCGAAAACCGATGTTGAAAATCCTGAAGCTTGCACGGCCGTTCACAGACCGCGTTGGACAGCCGTCTATGTCCTCTCCTCCTCGGGACCTTGGGACCACCTCATGACCTTGCAGGGTTACTGCTTCCACACAACGGTTTCAAGACAGGGCTAGGTGCCCCTGCCTTCCGATCGCCATCAGACGGATTTTTAGGGCCCCTCTCGCACCCGAACTACCACGAGCCCGCGCAGGCACGGGTTCTAGGCAGCAGGGCCCAGCCAGGAGCCCGCGCTGCGGGCCAAGCGCTTCAATACACGTCCCGGCCGCCGCGCACGGCTCTGAATGGCCCGCGCAAACCCTGCCCAACACCAGCGGGTTTCAAAAGGCGTCAAGGGCAGAGAGCACAGCTTCACCTTCCCCTAGACCTTGCCTTCGGCCTCCCCCTCCCCCTCGGCGGCCCGGCCCGGCCTCCTCGGTCTCCGCCGGGGCCAGCATTAGCTGAGCGAAGCCGAGACCGCCCTGAAACCAGTTCGGGCTGAAGTCTCAACCCCGAGGTCCCAGATGACCGCTCCTCGCGGCCCTCACCCCTCCCCACCCCGCCTCAGCAGACGCGGCGAGCCCCTGCTGTCACCGCAGACCCCTCGTGCACCCTTCCCGGAGCGGAGGGGGCTTCCGGCAGCTCCGGCTTCCCGAGGCCTCCTCGGGACAGGGCTCCCCGCAGGCCCTGCGACCCCTGTCCCGTCCCACTCGCCTCCACTCGCTTCCTCCTTCCCCTGACCGAGCTCCTGCGTTCCTCGTAACCCTCCCGTCCCCTCGCCAGCGGCCATACCATTGCGGTTGCACTGCCCAGCCCGAGAGCACAGCGACGCCCGCCCGAGAGAACATGGTGGTACCGGCCCGGCTGAAGGTCGGTCAGACAGGCCTCACCGCGCCTGCGCGGGACCTTCTCCAAGCGCCCTCCCCCCTCCCCCCGGCTTTCTCCTTCAGTCTCGCTTCCTACCGCCAGAAGGCGGGAAGCCTCGCGAGCGTTGCGGGGCTCAGTCTCCCGAAGCCCCACCTCCTTCCGGCTCGCGGCTGGCATTTGTCCCGCCCACCCACCGTCGACAGCTTCATTCCGCTTCCGGTTGGCGGAGCGCTGGGCTTCAGTAAAGTTGTCGCTGTCGTGGTCGCGATGGGGAAGTCAGATTTTCTTACCCCAAAGGCCATCGCCAACAGGATCAAATCCAAGGGGCTTCAGAAGCTGCGCTGGTACTGCCAGATGTGTCAGAAGCAGTGTCGGGACGAGGTAAGCGGGCCTGGATGGGGCCCTGCTGGACCATCCTGGTTCCGGCCCCTGGCGCCGGGGTCGAGGGAGTGGATCTCGGGTCCCTTAGTCCGGGTTCCGCGCTGCGAGTCAGCTCCTCGGCTCTGGTAGACGTGCTGCGACTCCAGCCATCCGAAAGCGGCGGCGTTGGGTAGTGCGGGGCCGGGTGGGTGCCCGGGGGCCGGCAGTGACCATCGTCTCTGACCTGACTCCACTCCAGAGAAGCGGCATGGTTAGGATTCACAGCTCTTTTCGGGGTCAGATGAAAAAGGACAGCTGAGCCGGGGCCCAGCGCTCGTCTGACGAGCGGTTAGGGAGCGTCCGCAGTGTGCCGGGCCCCGGATATTCCTGTGGATGGGTTCGTGGGCGGGAGTCGGACTGTCAGAGTCCCGAACCCCGGGCCGCGCCGCTTCCTCACTGTGTCGTCTAAGCCAGGGTGCTTCCATTTCCCTCTGCCTGTTTGCCTCTCCTGTAAAGTGGAAGTAGCAGTTGTACCTGCCGGTAAGACTGTGAGTTTTGAATCCGGATTACGCGTACAGTCGCTGAGGGGTCTCTGGGGAGGTCTTAGAGAGTTTTGCATGCCGTGCAATGGAGTTTATACTTATTCTCATTAGTGAGGTGGATGATAAAGCACTTGGAAGACTTGAGAGCAAGCTAGTGACAGGATCATATTTTTCTCTGGAGATGGAGTTGGATTGGGCAGGTGCAGAGGAGCACTGGGTAACTGGAAGAATCTACCCCAGTGTTTCTGCCAGCCAGGGATGAGATACTGATGTAGGCCTTACACTGAATAACACGGATGCAGTTTTTCTTTTACCTATCTCTCCAGTTCATTCTTTTAAATTTTTATTTATTTGACAGACAGAGGTCACAAATAAGCAGAGAGTTAGGCAGAGAAAGCAGGGGGAAGCAGGCTCCCCACTGAGCAGTGACCCGGATGCGGATGCCGGGCTCGAGCCCAGGTCTCTGACATCCTGACCTGAGCAGAAGGCAGAGGCTTAACCCACTGAGCCACCCAGGCACCCCTGGTTCATTCTTTTTTAATAGTCAAGGTGACATTCTCAGACAGAAAACTAGAGATTAGTACAGTGAACATCCATATATCCATTACCCATATTAAACATTTTAAATAACTTGGCCTGTCTTTGCTTCTTTAAGAAACATGTTATCTATTTACTTATTTTTAAGGTTTTGTTTATTTGTTAGAGAGAGCACAGGCAGGGGCAGCGACAGGCAGGGCAGGCAGAGAGAGAAGCAGGCTCCCTGCTGAGCAAGGATTTCCCCAGTGCAGACCGCATTCGAGGACTCTGGGATTAAGACCTGAGCAAAAAGCAACAGCTTAACCAACTGAGCCACCCAGGCGTTCCTTCAGAAATATTTTAAAGTAAATTCCAAGCATCAGGATATTTTTTTTTTTTTAAAGATTTTATTTATTTGTCAGAGAGAGGGAAAGAGAGCGAGCACAGGCAGACAGAATGGCAGGCAGAGGCAGAGGGAGAAGCAGGCTCCCTGCCGAGCAAGGAGCCCGATGTGGGACGCTGGGATCATGACCTGAGCCGAAGGCAGCTGCTTAACCAACTGAGCCACCCAGGCGTCCCATCAAGCATCAGGATATTTAATCTCTAAATACTTAAGTATGCTTCTCTAAGATATTTGGATATTTTTCTACATAGCCACAATATACATCGTCCCACATAACAAAATTAATAAAAATTCTCTCTTTTTTTAATTTTAATTTTTTTTGCAATTTAAAAAAAATATTTATTTATTTGACAGAGAGAGAGAGATCACAAGTAGGCAGAGAGACAGGCAGAGAGAGATGGGGAAGCAGGCTCCCTGCTGAGCAGAGAGCCATATGCGGGGCTTGATCTCAGGACTCTGGAATCATGACCTGAGCTGAAGGCTTTATCCCACCAAGCCACCCAGGCACCCCAACAAAAATTCTCTTATGCCATCTGATACACACTCCATATTCACATGTCCTCCCTTGCTCCCACAAATGCTTTTTAAAAGTTTTTTTTTTTTTTTTAAGATTTCTTTGTTTATTTGACAGAGAGAGAGAGATCACAAGTAAGCAGAGAGGCAGGCAGAGAGAGAGAGAGAGAGAGGAAGGGAAGCAGGCTCCCTGCTGAGCAGAGAGCCCAATGTGGGACTCAATCCCAGGATCCTGAGATCATGACCTGAGCCGAAGGCAGTGGTTTAACCCACTGAGCCACCCAGGCGCCCCCAAAAGTTTTTTTCAAACCAAGATCAAATCAAAAGCTATGAATTGGATTTGTTATTAGGACTTTAAAAATAGATTTTTTTTTTTAGAGCAATTTTAGGTTCACCACTATACAGAGATTTCCCATACACATTGGAGCCCCACATATGTACAGCTTCCCCATGATCAGCACTTTGCAACAAGATAGTACTTTTGTTATAATCAATAAAGCTACCCTGACACATCATCATGACCAAAGTCTATAGTAGGGTTCACTCTTGATGTTGGACGTTCTGTGGGTTTGGACAAACACATAATGACATATGTCCATTGTTATAGTCTCATACAGAGTAGCTTCGTTTCCTTAAAAATCTCTGTGTTGGGTTATTAGGACTTTTAATTCTCTCTCAATTCTAAACTGAGGATAGAACTTACGTCTCTTACTCTTTCTACCGCCCCCCCAAAACCCAGTTATTTTTCTTTTTTTTTTTTAGTTAATTTTTTTATATGAGTATCCTTGACACACATTACACACACATTAGTCACATTCGTTTCAGGTGTCCAACATGACCTATACCTTATGTATGTACGACAAGTTTGTACCTTATGCTGTGTTCCCAAGTGTAACTGTCATCTGGACCACGCACCATTGTTATGATACCATTGACTATATTCCCCGTGCTATACTTTGTGTTCCCATGACATATTCATTCCGTCGTTGGAGGCCTGTATCTCCCACTCCCCTTCGCCTGTTTTGCCAATCCTGCCACCCCCTCCCCCCTCTGGCGACCATCAGTTTGTTCTCTGTATTTATAGATTGGCTTCTCCTTTTGTTTTTGTTTATTCGTTTGTTTTTAGATTCCACATATAGGTGAAATCGTGAAATTTGCTTTTCTCTGACTTATTTCATGTAGCATAATACTCTCTAGGTCCATCCATATTGTCACAAATGGCAAAATCTCGTTCCTTTTTATGGCTGATACTCCACTGTGTATGTCTTCATCCAGCTGGTTTATCTGTTCATCTTTCAATGGATGCTTGAGTTGCTTCCATATCTGTGCTTTTCAATTTGCTGTCGTTTTTTCTGACATTGACTTGAAGAGATTTGACCAGTAACTGCCTTGGAGCATTGCCACTTTATGGTATGAAACAACTAAGTTTTCTTGTGGTTGTCTTTCACCTTCCTTCTTTAACTTACAGTTTCTGTAAACTGGAACTTAGAGCTGAAGGCTTGATTAGGTTCGGGTTAAATATTTTGGGGAAGACTGCTACATAGGTGATCCCATGTATTTCCTATTACATCACATAAGGAAGCCCATAATACCTGATAGTACTAAGATATTTGAGTAAATATGCTGGCCTGTAAAGTAACAGTAGAAATTAATATTTTCCCTTTTGCAAGAGCAAGTTACCAGTAAGGAATATACCTAATCTCTCATCAACCTTTTACTTAGATGTTTTTAGCATCCTTTCTGTAGTCCATTGTTGCCTTAAGAGTTGCAAAGGGGTTGTTTTTTTATATTTTTCTAAATTTGTTATTGGCTACCATTCTTTTATAAAAATGTCCTTTTTCTCATTAACTAGGACTGTTTGATCCTTAAATGTTACCATAAAATATAGTTTCAATGGGAAAAGGAAGATAAAGGCGTAATTTTCCCTTTGGTTACCAATTTCAGAGTAAGACACTTGGTGGTGGTTCTGTCCTGTTTGCCCTCCAGTCTGTTCACTGCCTTCCCTCCCTGGGAGAATGACCTGCAGGAGGAGAAACTGATTCCTCCAAAGTCTTCCCGGGTCTCCCTGTCTCTCAGTGTTGGAAGATTGAGGGAGAAGGTGGTCAGATCCAGAATATCCCCTCCTGCCCATCCTCTCTCATGGGTTTCTAGAATTTAGTAACATCATTTTGTTTCCATTTTATTGATTTATTTTCAATTTATGGAAAGTAGTACTGGTTTTTTCATTTATGAGACTGATACTAAGTTTCCTTTTAAGGTACATTTAAGTAAGAGTAATTCACGAGTACTGCACAGATGAGGCAGGAGCAGTGTGGGTAGTCTATAGACAACCAAAGCTTAGGAAGCTAAGCAAGGTGAGAGTGGTGACATCAGGCGAATGATGTGAGATTGAGCCGAGGGACAGGAGAAGAGTTCTTCAGGAGGAGGCTAAGCGGGCTTAGTGATACGCGGAAGGCGGACCTAGAGGACGACTGGAGGGTGCCTGTCTCTAAGGTTCACTGTGGGTGGGCGACTGTGCTATTCACTGAAACGGGAATACAGGAGGAGAAACACATTTTTCATTTCTCTTTCTATGAAGAAGAAGGTATAAATGTTAAGTCAGGTGGATACTAAGCCAAAGCTTGTAACTCTTTCATAGTCGTCTGAAGAAGATGCAGGTTTAGTGTATTTCAAGGAGGTTTCTGTAATATGCCGCAGTGTATTTTGGATAATGAACGAAAGTAGAGTGAAATAGTCCCCGTAATGGAAATTCACTACTGGCCCATTTTCCTTCATTCCGTCCCTCCAGGAACTTGCACAACACTTCACAAAGTAGGTGCTCAACAGAATTTGTTAAAGTGATTGAAAAAACAAAGTCACGGAAAAACAAAGTCACTCTTCTGTCAGATTTCTTACTACTGTCAGTTTTCCAAAGCACTGTTTTTCCGTCTCTGTAATCCGGGATTATGCTTTGATTAGGAGTGTTGCGTAACTCAACCTTGTAAAAAACTTTTAAATAAAAATAATAGTGAGCTTAAAGCTAGTGATTTTTTTCCTTTTTTTTCTTTTTTTACAATTTATCATCAAAGAGCAGCTTTTCAGGGTTGATTAGATACTTCTGTTTAGGGCCGCTTATGATGATCTAAATCAGAATGTAACTGCTACCTTTGCATTTTTGTAGAATGGCTTCAAATGTCACTGTATGTCTGAATCTCATCAGAGACAACTCTTGCTCGCTTCCGAAAATCCTCAGCAATTTATGGATTATTTTTCAGAGTAAGTAACTTAAAGACATCCTTTCCTCATGAGCTTTATTCAGTCAGACATTGAGTAGATGCTTAGTATTTTCTGTATTGGGAGCTGTGTCCATTCTTTACACATTAGCACGATAGTGGTAGTACCCTGTGCTCAGGTTTTATTTTCCTTTGATAGTTTATCATAGTATGGAAATGTTGCAAAAGTGCTTCTCACAATTTAGTCTTGCACTTCAAATCTAAAAAACTATCTTTCATTCTAATTCGGTTGTGGCTCAGAGCACAGCTCCGGAGTCAGACCGTCTGCCTTAAACCCTGCAAGTCCAGGCTTCTCTACTCAGGAGCTGTGTGACTGGCTGAACCACTTACATTTGTCTGTACTTTTGTCTGCTCATCTGTAAAATGGGACTAAAAACAGCATCATCTTCCAGGTGTTCCCTTTATTTTATGGAGTTTATTTAAAGATTAATGAGTTAATACTTCTAAAGTATTTAGAAGAGTACCCAGGACTCGATTAATAGCTGTTAATTATTATTACTATTAACGTTCACTTTTACTTCTATCTCTTTCTTTCCAAAGTTCTAGACCTTTTGGTTTTAGGACCCCTTTCCACCCTTAAAAATTATTGAAGAACCCAAAGAGCTTTTGTTTATATTTGATATTGATACTTGATAGTGATACATTGCTATTTGTAAATTAGAGATTAAAAATGAAAAATTAATGTATTATTACTTTATTTAAAATAACAATGAGAGGGGCGCCTGGGTGGCTCAGTGGGTTAAAGCCTCTACCTTTGGCTCAGGTCATGATCCCAGGTCCTGGGATCGAGCCGCACATTGGCTGTCTGCTCAGCAGGGAGCCTGCTTTCTCCTCTGTCTCTGCCTGCCTCTCTGCCTACTTGTGACCTCTGTCAAATAAATAAATAAAATCTTTAAAAAAAATAACAATAAGAAACCTATTGCATGTTAAGATAAATGAATTTTTTAAATTAAAGAGCATATCTTTTCTAAAACAAAAAGGTGAGAGTGGCACTGTTTACATTTTTGCCAATCTGCAATGTCTGACTTAATAGAAGATGGTTGGATTCCACAGCTGCTTCTGCATTCAGTTTGTTTCAAAATGTTTTGGGAAACACAAAGAAAGCTCATCCAATTCATAAATGTAGAGCTGGAATGGGATAATATTTTAATAGCCTTTTTCAGATAATTTTGCATCTTCTTCTTTGAAACTAAATCAAAACAATGGCATGGTAGTTTCTTAAACTTTTTTTTTTTTTTTGAGGTTTATTTATTATTTTTTAGAGAGTGTGTGCACCTGTGCTTGAGTGGGGGGATGGGCCAAGGGGAGAGAAAATCCACAAGCAAACTCTCCACTGAGTGTGGAGCCAGACGCAGGGCTTGATCCCAGGACCCTGAGACCGTGACCTGAACTGAAATCCAGAGTCAGTGGCTCAACCACCTGAACCGCCCAGGCCTCCCTGGCATGGTAGTTTCTTAAAGATTAGTTGCCATGTGGAATCTGAAACCACATCAGCAAACTTTTTGTGCCCTATTACATCATGAACCCCTGGTCTTTCACTTTGTACTTCTCATACCTGTGTGTGATTTTATGTCATCATGCACTGGTCATTTGTAAAATATTGGCTCGCTGTGTATTCGGAGTGGTGACACCTTTCATTACATAATAGCGTAAAATCATATTTATTAACATCAGCATCAGTGTCATCAGAAATGTCTTGAAGTTTTGGAAAGTACATCAGACTCACAGTGACTGATGCTAACTTGCCGGATTTAGATTTTTCTCGAAAGCCCAAATTTTATCATTGGCCAAAAATACCATCAGTTGTTTTCCTTGACATGACAGTGCTCCCTTTGTTTATGTTTGGGGAAGTGTCTACTAAATACCCAGTTTGGAATAATCATGGTTGATCTGTCAGTCACTCTTTCCAACAAAATGGTGCTCTGTGGAAAGGGTAGTTCAGCACGTGGCCCAGACAATGGCACGAGTGATTTGCTCACAACAACCACTGTCCAGCGGCAGAAGTGGTTAACTCATAATCCCATTTGATCACACAGGCTGGTGGAAAGACAGAGCCCCAAAGGTTGAGTTGTAATACTATTAATAATACTGCTTTGTCAAGGACATTCTTGATGAGACTGACATTGACTTTCACTGCGAGCGCTGGCCCATGAAGAAGACCTAGGCTGCTGGTATACTGTGGCCTCACCACCCACTGCCTGCACTTGGCTAAGATGCCAGCAGGTTGGTCCTGCATGGCTTTTGTGCCATCAAGGCAAGTAACACAGTGAAAAAGGCAAAGAGGATTTATCTGAACCACCCAAAACCATCTGGAGGGGCACTGGGTGGCTCAGCCGGTTTAAGCATCTGCCTTTGGCTCAGGTCATGATCCCGGGGTCCTGGGATTGAGTCCCACATTGGGCTCTCTGCTTGGTGAGAAGCCTATTTCCCCCTCTCCTTCCGCCTGCTGCTCCCCCTGCTTGTTCTTTCTCTCTTGCTCTCTTGCTCTCTGCCAAATAAATAAAACCTTTTTTTAAAAATGGGGAGAAAAAAAAAAACAACAACTGTCTGGAATACCACTAGGCTATATAGGCCACATTTGGGGAAATACCATTCTGGCAAGAGCCATCTATACTGGAGCCTTCCTCCCCAGCCCTGTCCGCTGTGTCCACGGTAGCTGCCGCCCACCTCCGGCAGCCTCTGGAAGGGTCGCTTGTGCCTCTCCATCTTCCTCTGTATCTTTTCTTAACTGTCCACAAACATGTCTCTGTTTTCCATTCTTTCCTACTCCTCCTCCCCTGCTTACTATCCTCCTGTCTTACTGTCTTCCTTAACCCTTCTGCCTGTCCCCCAGCTCCTCAAATGCAAGAACGTTCTTCAGGGCGCCCACTTGGCTTCCTTTTCTCCTTAGTTCACAGGCTCCAGGAGTCCCGTCATTCTTCTAGCTGTTCAGACTTCATGTTGGTTGACTCCGCGGTCTTACTGTTTGTTTCTTACATCTGTCTTGAGTTGTAGATTTTTTTTTTTTCCTGCACAGTTCTGTATTTCTGAATACAGAGCCAACATTTTAAAGCTAAGGGCAGTATTCTGCCCAACACACCTGCTTATTATCCTGGGCTGCCTGATGACTTCCTACGTGGAATGCCAGGCTGGGAAGTCCTCATCAGTTCTCTACGGTGTCCTTTAAACTTGTATCCTCTCCATTCTCAAGACTCTAGTAATAATAGTTCTTATCCTCTCTTGCCCAAATTAATTCCATGATTTCCTCACTGGGCTCCCGGCTGCAGCTTCCGCTCCTCCCAATCACGCTTTATGCCCGTGGGTCACAAACCTCTACACGCGTCCGAGTCACCTGGAGGGCTCGGGACCATAGTGGCAGGTTCTGGTGGGGCTGGAGACTTAGCATTTCTGTCTAGTTCCCAGGTGATGTCAGTGCCGCCCCTCTGGGGACCACACTTTGAGAATTCTTATTCTATACTTTCCACAAGATTATCTTTCTAAATCAGAGATTTTCACAGACTAATTCCTCAGTAAACTATTTGGTGCTTTTCCACCGCACGCATAAAACCCTCCCTCTTTCGCATGACATTAAAGATACTTCGAAGAGTAGCCGTACCGGTATTTTCCAGCTGTGTTTTGCACCCACACCCCATTATTCTATTCTATGCCACTGCATCCCCCATTTTTGTCTACTCTCAACGTTAGCCCAATTAGATTTTCACTTCCCAGGTGTGACGCTTTCGTGTCTCTGCCAGCTGGGGAAGGTCTTCTCTTTCTCTTCACCTCTAAAGTCCTACTTGGTTTTTATTTTTATTTTTTTAAAGATTTGATTTATTTACTTGACAGAGAAACAGCGAGAGAGGAAACACAAGTAGGGGGAGTGGGAGAGGGAGAAGCAGGCTCTCCATTGAGCGGGGAGCCCGATGTGGTGCTTGATCCCAGGATCCTGGGATCATGACCTGACCTGAAAGCAGACGCTTAAACCAACTGAGCCACCCAGGCGCCCCTAAAGTCCTATTTATACTTCGCTGCCCATATTAGGGATCTCCCTGGACTCCCCTGATACTTTGTTACATCTCTTTTGCTGTTCGATTTCTTTTATGATTGCTTCTGCTAGATTGTAACCTGGGTCAGGATTTGTGTTTTACTCACATATGTTTACCTGTGTTAAGTACACTTAACACAGTGTACTCAGTGCAGAGGGACACAGTGAGTGCCAATTTCCCGTGGAATAAGGGAAGTTGTTTTTACCGTCAAAAAGACAGTGTTGTTATGCCACATTCAGTAGCACTGAGAGACTTGATGAAGGAACCTCTGCAAAGACGTGTCGTCACTTTGGTTCCGGCTGCTCTGCCAATGCTGACAGTTGCCCTCCAGACTGACTTTGACCTGTCCTTCTTGAAAGCTCTAGTCTTTTGGGATTCCTTCCTTTTTCAGCTTTTAAAGGTTCTTCACAGACATTCACACAGATGGTTCATGTATCATTGGACATTGAAACTGTATGGTGGCTTACATTTCAGAGAAGTGATGCTTTATATTTGTAAAAGTGCCATAATGCTCTCTTTCCTTTCCTTATTAGGGAATTCCGAAATGACTTTCTAGAACTTCTCAGGAGACGCTTTGGTAAGCATCCTGGTGTTGTGCGTATAGTAACATCATCATGTTGTAACGTGCCCAGGATTGATGGTGTTGTATTTTGTTCATAGGCACTAAGAGAGTTCACAACAACATCGTTTACAATGAGTATATCAGCCACCGGGAGCACATCCATATGAATGCCACTCAGTGGGAGACTCTCACTGATTTTACAAAGTGGCTGGGCAGAGAAGGTAAGAGTAAGGCAGGATGTGACTAGTCGTCATGTGGCTCCAGTGCAAGGAGAGACAGTTGTCATAATTTCCATGCAAATTTATGGAAACTTGGACAAATACAGCAATTAAAAACTGGCCAAGAGGAGCATAATCTTCCAGGATTGATTTTGTGGGTTACACTTGAATATGGAGTGTCTGGAATGGTTCTTTCAATCGTGCAAAGATGTGTCACCAAAGCATCCTCTCATCTGGGGTAACAATTACTATCAGTCCTTCCCTTTTTTTGCCCCCTTATTCATTTTACTTTTGGAAATCTTTGTTACCCCTGTTTAAGGAGGTAACAAATATTTAAATATTTTAAAATATTTATTTATTTATTTATTCGAGAGAGAGACAGAGAGAGAGAACACACGTGGGAGAGGCAGAGGGAGGCAGAGCGAGACAGAGTCTAAACTTGACTCCATGCTGAGTGGGGAGCCCGACGTGGGGCTTGATCTCATGACCCTGAGATCACGACCTGAGCTGAAATCAAGAGTCAGACCTCGGACCAAGCTGTGGAGGCACCCCATGGAGTTCTTTAACAATTTGTTGTAGCTTATTCCATTTCTGATCTTCCTAGGCTAAAGTTTAGGAAGAGAGGAGAAAGAAATTTTGTGTCAATGTATTACTTATTCGGTGTGTTCCTTTATTCCGTCTGATGGGGAAAATTTCTACTTAGTTAAGTTAGCAGAATATCATGTTCTCCTTGGACGTTAACTACTTAGACACAGTTAAATAATCACTAAGCAAGATGATACTTCTTTCATGTGTTTCCCCTGCTCACACAGTTGACTTAACCTAGCTAGTGAAAAATCAGAATAATAATATTTTCCTGTTTAAGGAGGTAAAATATTCCACTTAAAATATCTTAAGTTTCATCAGCTGTGAGTATGGAAAATTTGTGGGCTGCATGAATTTGTGTATTTGAATGTGTTTGAATGAATGTGTTTGAAGGAATAAACACATGATGCAGAGATCAAACACATTTGTATGTGCTTTCAGTTTTGATTGTATACAAATCTTTTATTTTTTAATTTTTAAAGTTTTTAAATTATTATTATTTTTTAATCTTTTATTTTTTTAAAGGTTTGTGCAAGGTGGATGAGACCCCAAAGGGCTGGTATATTCAGTACATAGACAGGGACCCAGAAACTATCCGCCGGCAACTGGAACTAGAGAAAAAGAAGAAGCAGGACCTTGACGATGAGGAAAAAACAGCCAAATTTATTCAGGAACAAGTGAGAAGAGGTCTGGAAGGGAAAGAACAGGTGAGCACGAGTATCATTCCAGGAAGCAACAGGAAAAGGTCTCAAACAAAACTTTTAAGCACTGAATTTAATTTTATAGGTCTCGTTCCTTAATTAAGAGAAGAAAGAACATGGCCGAGTACAAAAGCCTAGGTTTTGGAGTTGAGACAAATCCTAAGTTACTGCCTCATGGTCTTATAGAATTCCACAGTCTTCTAAACCTCGGTTTCCTTATCCCTAAGGCAGAGGGGATAGCTAACGGGGGAGACAGAGCAGATCATATCACTTGGATGGAATTAATGCAATGCTCGGTTAAACAAAGTGTGGGAACCTGGAGATCCAGCACTCGCCCCAGCCTGGGGAAGGTACAGAGTATCTGAAGGTAGCTACCGCTGGGCTTGAAAAAGCAATGGGCAAAACGCAGATAAATGGGGGAGGAAGACATGTTTCAGGTAGTCCAGGTGTTGGCGTAACTAGAGTATGGCATTAATTTTAACCAATATCCTTCTAGGCCTTCTTCTAGGCACTGGAGATAGAGCAGTAAACAAAGGGTAAAAACTCCCTGCCTCGTGGTGTTTACCTATCAAAAGTTATGTGTGTGCAGGAAAACAACCTAGTATATGTGTGAACCACTAGCCATTTAGTATTTTTAAAAAGCTTATTGTGGTATAAAATACATGTGATAAAGTGTATGCTGGGCGTTACTCTAAAGGTGACTAAAGCTCAGTGAAATTTTACACATGGATAGAAGTAGATGGATGGAGAGTCTGTAAAGTGACCCACCCAGATCACCCCCCCAGATTAAGATACAGACCATTTCCAGAGTCACAGTCATTCCCAGTGAACAGTCCCTTTCCCCCAAGAAGGAACCAGGGTTCTAACGTAGCACTATTGATCATCTGTTAGTGGATTCTTGAACTTCGTAGAAGGGAGATTGCACCATATACTCCCTGTCTGGCTTCTTTAACTCAAATAGAGCGTTCTTTATGTTTCCTGTACCTGTGTTCTTTCCTGTCGGTGTTTAACTCTTTTTTTAAAGTGATGTCTGCTGTTCCATTTTATGACTATCACACAACTTACCCATTCTCCAAGCCACAAGTGTGTGGCTTGTTTTCAGTGTTTGGCTATGGTGAATACAGGGGCTCTGATCATTAAGGTACATGTCTGATAAAAGCTGTTCAGTACAGAGCGATGCTGGAAGTAGCCGGCGATAAGAAATGAAGATCTGTTTATGAGTCAGCTTTTATACCGTGTTAGTTGACCTTGATAAGTGATGGGTGCGCGGGTTATAATGGTACTCTTTCCATATGCGTGTGTTCATATGCATTTATGTCTTTTAGGAGTTTTCTGTATTAAAGTAAAACAATGGTTAAACTGCTGTAATTGACAAATTTAAACCCTTGCCTAAGATCTACAAGCATTTTTTTTTTTTAAGATTTTATTTATTCACTTGACCGACAGATCACAAGTAGGCAGAGAGGAGGAAGCAGGCTCCCCGCTGAGCAGAGAGCCCAATGTGGGGCTCCATCCCAGGACCCTGAGATCACGACCCAAGTAGAAGGCCTGGGCTTAACCCACTGAGCCACCCAGGCACCTGAGATCTAAAGCTTTTTATTCCTGAAATTGATTCGCCTTTTTCATTTTTAAACCTCTGCTTTCAGTAGAGGGAAAATGGTAATTTCCTCTTGTGGAAATTAAGAAGGATCACAGCTTATGTGGAAGAAATTCGTTTACCTTTTGTAACATTTTAGCTTAATTCCACTAAAATCTTCAAGTTAATTTGCACTCTTTAAGTATAAATAGCATCCTCCCCTTAAAGGCAGAGGGAAGCCTACTGCTCAGTGTTTCCTCATTGCATTCTTAAATATTATCAGTTTTTCAAATGTAGCATCTTGTCTTTCGCCTTCCTTCATGAGATCCTAATGGAGAAAAGAATTTCTCAGCTGCATCTTAAGACAACATTTTTATTAGTAGAAATAACAGCTAACGTTTATCAAACCCTGTTGCAGGCGTTATGCTAAGAGCTTCCTTTATTTTATCCTATTTATCCTTACGACACCTCTAGATGTGCACAGTATTCCTGTTTTATAGACAGAGTAGTTGAGGTACGGGGAGATGGTGAGATGGTGCGGGAGCTAATAACGTGCAGAGGTGGGTTTGATCTGCGGTTCAGTGTGAGTTAGTCTTAGGCTCTTGATATTACACTGAACTCTCCCACTGTATAGAAGGGTTTTGCTTTTTAAAGTAACCCTCTAGCTAAAATTCTAATTTTTTAAGATTTTATCTGTTTGAGAGAGAGAGAGAGCAAGCAAGAGAGAGCATGAGCAGTGCAAGGGAAAAGGAGAAACTGACTCCCCCGCTGAGCAGGGAGCCTGATGCAGGGCTGGATTCCAGGACCCCGAGATCATGACCTGAGCCAAAGGCAGATGCTTAACCAAAGGAGCCACCCAGGCACTCCATCCTCTAGCTAAAATTCTAAAGGTTAATTGTTTTATGTTGTTTTCTGTTTAAATTGTAGTAGAAATAAAAATGTAGGTAATCTTCTGCAATGTGGTACAAAGAAGCCACTTTTTTCACCTTTGAAATAATTCTCAGTTGAAGAATATTTGCAGTACGTATAATTTCTTAACTAGGATCTTGATCATTTTATATTTTTTAAAGATCTCATTTATGTATTTGAGAGAGAGAGAGAAACAGCAGGAGGGAGGGAGAAGCGGATTCCCCACTGAGCAGGGACCTCAATGTAGGCCTTGATCCCAGGATTCTGGGATCATGGCCAGAGCCGTAGGCAGGTACTTGACCAGCTGAGCAGCCCAGGCGCCTGGATCTTAAACCATTTCAGAGCTGCATGTTGGAGCTGCCTTGTAACATGGTAGCAAGTCATAATTTGGGACTCTTGAATATTGATAGTAAATGCACTGTGAACCAAACCATCATCCTCTTTTTTTTCTTTTTTCTTTCTTTCTTTCTTTCTTTCTTTTTTTTTTTTTTTTTTGCCTTTTAGGAGGCCCCTATTTTTACGGAATTAAGCAGAGAAAATGACGAAGAAAAAGGTGGTTTTACTTTTTTCTTACTCTTTTAATATGGATGATTTTATATCGGCTCTGCCTAAAACTAGCGCCATGTTTGGGGGCAAGATGTATAATCTGTCTGGAATGCATTGTTTTTACCGGTTTACGAAAAGGTAACAATGAACCAGGTAGGGTGCCTTCAACTACAAGTAACAAAACCAACTAAAACTAGTCTAAGTAATAAGGAAGTATGTTGCCAGAGTAAGAGTCCCAGAAGTAGAGCGGTTCTGGTTGCCAGGCCCTCTGTCAGCCGCTGGACACAAGGTGGGGCGGTCACTTTGGCCATTGTATGCACACCCACATTGTCCAGAGGACAACAGAAGGCATCTCTTCCGGAGTCCCCGGTGAGCAAGGAAAAAGGAAAATTTATCTAGAAAACACTCCTCCGGCCAGCAGACTTCCTTCTGAATATCATGGCCAGTCCATATCAGCCTCTATCTGAAGCAGTCACTGGGAAATGAAGTGGGATTATTCTGATTGGTTTAGAGCAAAAGAACCTTACTAATACCTCCTGAATCTCCCCACCTCCTAATCATATGACTTCGGACATTAGGTTTTCAACGTACCAGTTTTAGGGGGACACAGACATTCAGACTCGAGCTCCAAACCATGTCTAAGAGCTACATTACACACCCGAGCTGACTTGGAGTCCTGTTCCCTTAGCACGGGGAGGGGGAGCTGTGGAGGCAGAGAGTGGCCAAGGCAGTCGCCGGTAGCTCAATTCCCAGCTCTGTGAGCATTGCTTAGTATTATCTTCCAGAAGTCATCGTCGCTGGGTAGCTGGGTAGCATTCCAGCTCTCATTTATTCAAAATGTCCATGAACGTCTGTGTGGATACATTTTGGTCTTATCTGATAAGTTTTATAATTTTCCTGAAACACACACACACGCACACATGCACACACACACACACACACATACTTATTATATGTATGATGAAATATACATGTAAAAATATATCATTTTTTCCTTCCAGTTACATTCAATTTGAATAAAGGAGCATGTAGTTCGGCAGCAACGTCTTCCAAATCCAGGTGAGCTCTAGGACCAGATCTCTTAGAACTTGAGAGTTTTTGTGAAATGCTGATGACTACATTTTAAAAGCTTCCGGACTGTGAATTTTTTTTTTTTTTCTGGTTATAATGTTTTCCCTTGTCTTGTTTCCGTTTGATGGTGGTTTGGTTTTGTTTGTTAGCAGCTATTTTTTTTTTCTTACCTGTCCATGATGATAGGATGCTTCTGAGGAAAGGCACATTTCGAGTGAATGCCTCACATGACAAGTTTTTGCTTTCCTGCGGGTCCTTCTCCACATAACGGTCCCCCCTGCATAACACTATTGATTTTTCTATCACAGCTCACTCACCAAGTTTAAATATTAGCTGGGGGATACAGTTTTTGTTCTGCTGACTGTGTAAAGATGTTGTGAGACAGAGACTAGGTTACTCACGCATCGTCTTAGCCCCTGGTGGAGGGTACATGTGCCTGTCGGCATGCCCTTGTAGCTGCCTTCCTGCTGCCCGGTGCAGTCACTGAGCAGGGCCTGACCGAGCTTTTCGGTAAAAGGCCCCAGAGTCAATATTGTAGACGTTATTGGCCATCTGTCTTTGTCACAACCACTAGACTGCCATCGGAGTGAGAAGGCTGCCGCAGACAGCGAGTCAACAAACACACATGGCTGTATTCCAGTAAGATCTTATTTCTGAAGACAGGCAGCAGCCTGCCTCTGGCCCTCAGGTTGGAGTTTACCAAGCCCCGGCATGGCACGTGGTCCGGTGCCTCTGTTCCCTTTGCACCTTCGGTGCTTATCTGTTCTTTCCCCAAATATTTATTCACTGTCTGTGATGCACAACGTGTCCGGTTTGGTTACGGAGATTAAATAAAACGAGACAACAGATACTCAGGAAAGTACCTTCCTACTGGTGCTTCCCGGTGTCTAGCAAAACTTTGTTTGGAGTTGGCCAGTATTTGCTATTTTACTTAGTATTTTAACATGTGGTTTATTTAAGAGCTAACTCGGTTTTCTTGGATAAGTTGTAGGCTAGTGCTTCTTGGCACAGCTAGGTAAGCGGCCAGGAGATGTGAAGGGAATAGATGGAACCAATGTACAGCTGCTTCGGGATGTCTGGCCAGAGAGCTTCGCTTTGATCTAAACATTTCAGAATTGACACCTGAAGGGGGTTAATTGGGTTTCACATACGGTACATTTGAAAGGAAAATTCTTTTCAAAGTATTAGTAGGATATGACCTAGAAGACAGATTGACATGTATCAAATCATACGTGCCTTATGGTTTGGGACCCGTACCTGTTTCACTCACTTCTCCCTTATTGTTTGTTATTCCTGAGTGTAGATAAATGTTAAAATTGGTCCCAGTGGCCCCCAAACTGGTCTCCCTTGTATTAGTTTTCTATGGCTGCTGTAACAAATTACCATAAACCAAGTATCTTTTTTAAAAAGATTTTACTATTGAGACAGAGAGAGCAAAGTGAGAGAGAGCACAAGCAGGGGGAGGGGCAGAGGGAGAAGCAGACTCCCCGAGGACCAGGGAGCCCAGTGGGGGTCTTGATCCCAGGACCCTGGGATCATGACCTGAGCCAAAGGCAGACGCTTCACGGACTGAGCCACCCAGGCGCCCCAATCCAAGTGTCTTGAAACATAGAAGTGTTTTGTGTCTCTGGAGGCCAGTGTCCTTGAGTTGAAATGAAGCCCTGTGTGAGCCACGCCTCCTCCAGAGGGTCTGGGGTTGGGGTGAGGCTGTTCTTGGCCTTTTCCAGCTTCTGCTGGCTCTTGGCATTCCTTAGCTTGTGGCCGCATCCTTCAGTTTTCGGAAGCAGTGTCTTCCGGACTCTCCTGGCTCCGTCTTCACATCACCTTCTCTTTGTGTCATGCCTGCCTGTTTCCCTCCTAAAAGGATGCGTGTGGTTGCACAGAGAGGCCGCTCCAGCCACCCACAATAATCTCATCTCAGAAGCTATAACTTACCTCATTTGCAGAGACCCTTTTGCCAATAAGGTGACATGTATTAACTCTAAGGATGAGGACCTGTTACCTCTGGGGTCTGCTAGTTAGCCTTCTTTCCCCGATGCTCTGGCGTTATGAGGAAAAATAGTTTTATTTGATTAAGTTCTGTAAGTTCAGTCGCAAGTATCAATAATAACTCATAAGTAGTGTCAGAGGTAATGCAATGGAAAGACTCATCTAAATTTTCTTTTTCTGAGATTATGGCCTATTTTAATAGAGTTTGAGATTTATTTTCCTGTTGATTTATATCTCTTGTTTATCTAAAACTCAGAATGAACGAAAGGCTCTGGATATAAAGAATTATACTTGATATTATATTGAGGCACAGAGACAAGCCCTGCTTCTCTGTTTGAACAGAGGTTACTTGGTTTCCATTTCTGTTTTGGGGCTTCTCTTCTTTAATTGCGTTAGGACCCACTCCAGTTCCTGACAGCAGAATTCTAGGGCCGTTCTAGAAGCAAACGTTCCATTTCCAATCTGTTTCCGTTCATTTCTTGCCTTGATTTTGGCCCCATATTACCCCATCTTGGTTTTGTCAGCCTCTAATTGAACCTTTGGGGATAAAGGGATGTTATTGTTAGAGCAGCTAGTGTAAGATCAAATATAGTACACAGCTGGGGCACCTGGGTGGCTCAGTGGGTTAAAGCCTCTGACTTTGGCTCAGGTCATGATCTCAGGGTCCTGGGATCGAGCCCCACATCAGGCTCTCTGCTCAGCAGGGAGCCTGCTTCCCCTGCTCTCTCTGCCTGCCTCTCTGCCTTCTTACAATCTCTCTGTCTGTCAAATAAATAAAAATAAAATCTTTAAAATATATATATATATATAATACACAGCTGGGGCGCCTGGGTGGCTTGCTTGCTTAAGTGCCCAACTCTCGACTTCAGCTCAGGTCATGATCTCAGGGTTGTGGGATCGAGCCCGCATCTGCCTCCCGACTTGGCAGGGAGTCTGCTTGAGATTCTCTCTCTCCCTCCCCCTCTGCCTCTCCCCTCTGCCCGCTCATGCAAGGGGCGGAGGGCGCTCTCTCTCAAAAAAAATAAAATAAAATAAAAAATAAAAAATAAATTATTAGTAATAATGCACAGCTGAAAAAAAATGGACTATTTTGTTTTGTTTTTTAATGTTCATTAATGAGATTGATATTTAATTGCCTACTTTTAAAATGATTTGTACAAGTATTCTTTTTTGACTCGTGTTTTCAGGTAAGGAAGCTTGGTAAAACTTGGTAAAATATTGTGCTGATATCTTTTGCAGGCAAGGGAATTAATTAGCTTCTTCAACTTAACAACATAATCTTGATTATACAAACTTCAACAATTTATACAATTTTGGTTTTACTAGAATATCTTTTTTATCTAGGCTCTCAGATTTGCTATTTTATTACTCTTTGGAATACCGACTTTTTCTTTTCTTGCTATTGTCATTTCTTTGGTTTCCCTGTTCCTGGCTTCTGTCCTTCATAATTTGTTCTGGCAACATTTCTCGCATTCTTCCTTATTCGTTTTAGCTCTAATAGAATCTTGATGTTGCCAGCAGAAGGATCTTTCTAAATGCTTTTCTTTCACCTGTGGAATAACTTTTCATTTTTGTCTGTGCTGCTTTGTGACCATTGTGATCCAGGGGTCTCTCCTGCCCCTTGCCGTCCAGCTATGCTGAATTGCTTGCACTGTCCAAAATGAGCTGCGGTGGCTCACCCTCTCTTGCCTTCACATCTTCTGTCCTTTCTTCCCAGACTGTCCTGTGTCTGGTCTCTCACAGGAGATTGTGAGATCCTGATGGGCTGTTCTGGTCACATTTTTATCCCCATTGCTTGTCACACTGTAGACATTTAATCATGCCAAATAAATGTTCTTGACAGAAAACTTTGTTTCTATTGAGTTTATTTTTTGTGTGTGTGGTAAAATACATATAAAGTGACCATTTTCACCATTTTTAAACATACAGGGCAGGGGAGGTAAGTAGCTTCACATTGTTACGTAGTTGTCACTGGTATCCATCTCCCGGACTCTCTCATCAGCCCAAACTGGAACTCTGTCCCCATTAAACACTTAATTCCCCATTTCCAGATAGCCCCCAGCTGCCAGTAGCCTCTACTCTGCTTTCTGTCTCTATGGATTGGCCTGTTCTAGGCTTCTCACAGGAGGAGAAGCGTACTGCAAATGCCCTTTTGCCCCTGGCTTCTGTCACCACTTTAATGTCTGTAGGGTCCATCCATGTTGTGGCATGTGTTGAAATTTCCTCCTTTTCGAGGCTGAATAATATCCTTTTGTGTGTACGCACTGCATTTGCTTCATGTCTTCATCAGTCCGCAGACACTGGAGTCAGTCTGTCCTCTGGGCGATCGTGAACAGTGCCCGTTCGTGTCCCTGCTCTCCGTGCCTCCGGGGAGGGACCCAGCGCGCAAGGGCCGGGTTATATGACGGCTCTGCCTCGCTGTTGGCCCCAGCAGCTGCCCCAGTTGACTTCCCCACACCAGAGCACAGGGTCCCAGAAACAGAATCAGAACTTAGAAATCTATTCAGAGGATTGAATTATGGGACAAAAGCCAGTAAGTGAAATTGCCAACGGGTAAATGTAAAAGCTGAGAGCTCGGTGACCGGAGAACGCCTGCCGGGATGGCCGGGCGAGGCAGTCCTGACCGGGCGAGGCAGTCCTGACCGGGGCGCCCGGACGGAAGAGTCGTTAGGGGCGCCTGGGGGCTCAGTCGGTAAAGCGTCTGCCTTTGGCTCTGGCCATGATCCCAGGGTCCTGGGATGGAGTCCCACATCCAGTTCCTTGCTCAGCAGAGAGCCTGCTGCTCCCTCTGCCTGCTGCTCCCCCTGCTTCCGTGCTCTCCCTCCCTCCCCTCTTCCTCTGCCCCGCCCCATCCCCTCCACTCACACTTCCCCCTCTTTTTTTTTTTTTTTTTTTTTTTTTTTTTTTTTTTTATAAACATATATTTTTTATATACATATATTTTTATCCCCAGGTCTGTGAATCACCAGGTTTACACACTTCACAGCACTCACCAAATCACATACCCTCCCCAATGTCCATAATCCCACCCCCTTCTCCCCAACCCCCTCCCCCCGGCAACCCTCAGTTTGTTTTGTGAGATTAAGAGTCACTTATGGTTTGTCTCCCTCCCAATCCCATCTTGTTTCATTTATTCTTCTACCCACTTAAGCCTCCATGTTGCATCACCACTTCCTCATATCAGGGAGATCATATGATAGTTGTCTTTCTCTGCTTGACTTATTTCGCTAAGCATGATACGCTCTAGTTCCATCCATGTTGTTGCAAATGGCAAGATTTCATTTCTTTTGATGGCTGCATAGTATTCCATTGTGTATATATACCACATCTTCTTGATCCATTCATCTGTTGATGGACATCTAGGTTCTTTCCATAGTTTGGCTATTGTGGACATTGCTGCTATAAACATTCGGGTGCATGTGTCCCTTTGGATCACTACATTTGTATCTTTAGGGTAAATACCCAATAGTGCAATTGCTGGGTCATAGGGCAGTTCTATTTTCAACATTTTGAGGAACCTCCATGCTGTTTTCCAGAGTGGCTGCACCAGCTTGCATTCCCACCAACAGTGTAGGAGGGTTCCCCTTTCTCCGCATCCTCGCCAGCATCTGTCATTTCCTGACTTGTTGATTTTAGCCATTCTGACTGGTGTGAGGTGATATCTCATTGTGGTTTTGATTTGTATTTCCCTGATGCCAAGTGATATGGAGCACTTTTTCATGTGTCTGTTGGCCATCTGGATGTCTTCTTTGCAGAAATGTCTGTTCATGTCTTCTGCCCATTTCTTGATTGGATTATTTGTTCTTTGGGTGTTGAGTTTGCTAAGTTCTTTATAGATTCTGGACACTAGTCCTTTATCTGATATGTCGTTTGCAAATATCTTCTCCCATTCTGTCAGTTGTCTTTTGATTTTGTTAACTGTTTCCTTTGCTGTGCAAAAGCTTTTGATCTTGATGAAATCCCAGTAGTTCATTTTTTCCCTTGCTTCCCTTGCCTTTTGCGTTGTTCCTAGGAAGATGTTGCTGCGGCAGAGGTCGAAGAGGTTGCTGCCCGTGTTCTCCTCAAGGATTTTGATGGATTCCTTTCGTACATTGAGGTCCTTCATCCATTTTGAGTCTATTTTTGTGTGTGGTGTAAGGAAATGGTCCAATTTCATTTTTCTGCATGTGGCTGTCCAATTTTCCCAGCACCATTTATTGAAAAGGCTGTCTTTTTTCCATTGGACATTCTTTCCTGCTTTGTCGAAGATTAGTTGACCATAGAGTTGAGGGTCTATTTCTGGGCTCTCTATTCTGTTCCATTGATCTATGTGTCTGTTTTTGTGCCAGTACCATGCTGTCTTGATGATGACAGCTTTGTAATAGAGCTTGAAGTCCGGAATTGTGATGCCACCAACGTTGGCTTTCTTTTTCAATATCCCTTTGGCTATTCGAGGTCTTTTCTGGTTCCATATAAATTTTAGAATTATTTGTTCCATTTCTTTGAAAAAGATGGATGGTACTTTGATAGGAATTGCATTAAATGTGTAGATTGCTTTAGGTAGCATAGACATTTTCACAATATTTATTCTTCCAATCCAGGAGCATGGAACATTTTTCCATTTCTTTGTGTCTTCCTCAATTTCTTTCATGAGTACTTTATAGTTTTCTGAGTATAGATTCTGTGTCTCTTTGGTTAGGTTTATTCCTAGGTATCTTATGGTTTTGGATGCAATTGTAAATGGGATTGACTCCTTAATATCTCTTTCTTCTGTCTTGCTGTTGGTGTAGAGAAATGCAACTGATTTCTGTGCATTGATTTTATATCCTGACACTTTACTGAATTCCTGTATAAGTTCTAGCAGTTTTGGAGTGGAGTCTTTTGGGTTTTCCACATATAGTATCATATCATCTGCGAAGAGTGATAATTTGACTTCTTCTTTGCCGATTTGGATGCCTTTAATTTCCTTTTGTTGTCTGATTGCTGAGGCTAGGACCTCTAGTACGATGTTGAATAGCAGTGGTGATAATGGACATCCCTGCCGTGTTCCTGACCTTAGCGGAAAAGCTTTCAGTTTTTCTCCATTGAGAATGATATTTGCGGTGGGTTTTTCATAGATGGCTTTGATGATATTGAGGTATGTGCCCTCTATCCCTACACTTTGAAGAGTTTTGATCAGGAAGGGATGTTGTACTTTGTCAAATGCTTTTTCAGCATCTATTGAGAGTATCATATGGTTCTTGTTCTTACTTTTATTGATGTGTTGTATCACATTGACTGATTTGCGGATGTTGAACCAACCTTGCAGCCCTGGAATAAATCCCACTTGGTCGTGGTGAATAATCTTTTTAATGTACTGTTGAATCCGATTGGCTAGTATTTTGTTGAGTATTTTCGCATCTGTGTTCATCAAGGATATCGGTCTATAGCTCTCTTTTTTGGTGGGATCCTTGTCTGGTTTTGGGATCAAGGTGATGCTGGCCTCATAAAATGAGTTTGGAAGTTTTCCTTCCATTTCTATTTTTTGGAACAGTTTCAGGAGAATAGGAATTAGTTCTTCTTTAAATGTTTGGTAGAATTCCCCCGGGAAGCCGTCTGGCCCTGGGCTTTTGTTTGTTTGGAGATTTTTAATGACTGTTTCAATCTCCTTACTGGTTATGGGTCTGTTCAGGCTTTCTATTTCTTCATGGTTCAGTTGTGGTAGTTTATATGTTTCTAGGAATGCATCCATTTCTTCCAGATTGTCAAATTTATTGCCGTAGAGTTGCTCATAGTATGTTCTTATAATAGTTTGTATTTCCTTGGTGTTAGTTGTGATCTCTCCTCTTTCATTCATTATTTTATTTATTTGCGTCCTTTCTCTTTTCTTTTTGATAAGTCGGGCCAGGGGTTTATCAATTTTATTAATTCTTTCAAAGAACCAGCTCCTAGTTTCGTTGATTTGTTCTATTGTTTTTTTGGTTTCTATTTCATTGATTTCTGCTCTGATCTTTATGATTTCTCTTCTCCTGCTGGGCTTAGGGTTTCTTTCTTGTTCCTTCTCCAGCTCCTTTAGGTGTAGGGTTAGGTTGTGTACCTGAGACCTTTCTTGTTTCTTGAGAAAGGCTTGTACCGCTATATATTTTCCTCTCAGGACTGCCTTTGTTGTGTCCCACAGATTTTGAACCGTTGTATTTTCATTATCATTTGTTTCCATGATTTTTTTCAATTCTTCTTTAATTTCCCGGTTGACCCATTCATTCTTTAGAAGGATACTGTTTAGTCTCCATGTATTTGGGTTCTTTCCAAACTTCCTTTTGTGGTTGAGTTCTAGCTTTAGAGCATTGTGGTCTGAAAATATGCAGGGAATGATCCCAATCTTTTGATACCGGTTGAGTCCTGATTTAGGACCGAGGATGTGATCTATTCTGGAGAATGTACCATGTGCACTAGAGAAGAATGTGTATTCTGTTGCTTTGGGATGAAATATTCTGAATATATCTGTGATGTCCATCTGGTCCAGTGTGTCATTTAAGGCCTTTATTTCCTTGCTGATCTTTTGCTTGGATGACCTGTCCATTTCAGTGAGGGGAATATTAAAGTCCCCTACTATTATTGTATTGTTGTTTATGTGTTTCTTTGATTTTGTTATTAATTGGTTTATATAGTTGGCTGCTCCCACGTTGGGGGCATAGATATTTAAAATTGTTAAATCTTCTTGTTGGACAGACCCTTTGAGTATGATATAGTGTCCTTCCTCATCTCTTATTACAGTCTTTGGCTTAAAATCTAATTGATCTGATATAAGGATTGCCACTCCTGCTTTCTTCTGATGTCCATTAGCATGGTAAATTCTTTTCCACCCCCTCACTTTAAATCTGGAGGTGTCTTCGGGCTTAAAATGTGTTTCTTGGAGGCAACATATAGATGGGTTTTGTTTTTTTATCCATTCTGATACCCTGTGTCTTTTGACAGGGGCATTTAGCCCATTCACATTCAGGGTAACTATTGAGAGATATGAATTTAGTGCCATTGTATTGCCTGTAAGGTGACTGTTACTGTATATGGTCTCTGTTCCTTTCTGATCTACCACTTGTAGGCTCTCTCTTTGCTTAGAGGACCCCTTTCAATATTTCCTGTAGAGCTGGTTTGGTATTTGCAAATTCTTTCAGTTGTTGTTTGTCCTGGAAGCTTTTAATCTCTCCTTCTATTTTCAATGATAGCCTAGCTGGATATAGTATTCTTGGCTGCATGTTTTTCTCGTTTAGTGCTCTGAAAATATCATGCCAGCTCTTTCTGGCCTGCCAGGTCTCTGTGGATAAGTCAGCTGCCAATCTAATATTTTTACCATTGTATGTTACAGACTTCTTTTCCCGGGCTGCTTTCAGGATTTTCTCTTTGTCATTGAGACTTGTAAATTTTACTATTATGTGACGGGGTGTGGGCCTATTCTTATTTATTTTGAGGGGCATTCTCTGAACCTCCTGAATTTTGATGCTTGTTCCCTTTGCCATATTGGGGAAATTCTCCCCAATAATTCTCTCCAGTATACCTTCTGCTCCCCTCTCACTTTCTTCTTCTTCTGGAATCCCAATTATTCTAATGTTGTTTCGTCTTATGGTGTCACTTATTTCTCGAATTCTCCCCTCGTGGTCCAGTAGCTGTTTGTCCCTCTTTTGATCAGCTTCTTTATTCTCTGTCATTTGGTCTTCTATATCACTAATTCTTTCTTCTGCCTCATTTATCCTAGCAGTGAGAGCCTCCATTTTTGATTGCACCTCATTAATAGCTTTTTTGATTTCAACTTGGTTAGATTTTAGTTCTTTTATTTCTCCAGAAAGGGCTTTTATATCTCTCGAGAGGGTTTCTCTAATATCTTCCATGCCTTTTTCGAGCCCGGCTAGAACCTTGAGAATTGTCATTCTGAACTCTAGATCTGACATATTACCGATGTCTGTATTGATTAGGTCCCTAGCCTTCGGTACTGCCTCTTGTTCTTTTTTTTGTGGTGAATTTTTACGTCTTGTCATTTTGTCCAGATAAGAGTAAATGAAGGGGCAAGTAAAATACTAAAAGGGTGGCAACAACCCCAGGAAAATATGCTTTAGCCAAATTAGAAGAGATCCAAAATCGTGAGTGGGGAGAAAGGGGATAAAAAGAGGTTCAAAAAGGAAGAAAGAAAAAAGAAAAAAAAAAAAAAAGAAAAAAAAAAAAAAAAAAAAAAGAAAAGAATTTTTTTTTTTAAAAAAGAAAACACCTAAGAAAAATGTAAAAAAATATATATATATATTAGATAAACTAGTAAAAAATCGTTAAAAAAGAAAAAGGTAACAGTTAAAAAAAAAAAAAATTTTACCCGAAGGCGAGAAAAAAAAAAAAAAAAAATGAAAAAGAAAAAATTAAATTAACTGCAAGACTAAAAAAAATCACAGGAAAAAAGCCATGAGTTCCGTGCTTGGCTTTCTCCTCCTCTGGAATTCTGCTGCTCTCCTTGGTATTGAAACCGCACTCCTTGGTAGGTGAGCTTGGTCTCGGCTGGATTTCTTGTTGATCTTCTGGGGGAGGGGCCTGTTGTAGTGATTCTCAAGTGTCTTTGCCCCAGGCGGAATTACACCGCCCTTACCCGGGGCCGGGGTGAGTAATCCGCTCGGGTTTGCTTTCAGGAGCTTTTGTTCCCTGAGCGCTTTCCGTAGAGTTCCAGAGGACGGGAATACAAATGGCGGCCTCCTGGTCTCCGGCCCGGAGGAGCCGAGAGCCCAGGGCCCCACTCCTCAGTGCGCCCTCAGAGAACAGCGCCCAGTTACTCCCGTCTGCCTGACCTCCGGCCGCGCTCCGAGCTCACCGAGCCTGCGACCGGTTCAAGGTAACACGGAGCTGCGAGCTTACTGTCGGCTCTGTCTCTGTAGCCGGCTTTCCCGTTCCAATACCCGCAAGCTCTGCGACACTCAGACACCCCCGATCCTTCTGTGACCCTGCGGGACCTGAGGCCACGCTGACCCCGCGTGGGCTTCGCCCCGGTTTAGCCTCTGGAGCGATGTCCCTCAGCGGAACAGACTTTTAAAAGTCCTGATTTTGTGCGCGGTTGCTCCGCCGCTTGCCTGGAGCCGGCCCCTCCCCCCGGGGTCTATCTTCCCGTCGCTTTGGATTCACTTCTCCGCCGGTCCTACCTTTCAGAAAGTGGTTGTTTTTCTGTTTCCAGAATTGCTGTTCTTCTTCTCTTCGATCTGCCGATGGATTTTCAGGTGTTTGCAATCTTTAGATAAGCTATCTAGCTGATCTCCGGCTAGCTGAAGCAGTCTCAGCTTGCTACTTCTCCGCCATCTTGACTCCTCCCCCACACTTCCCCCTCTTAAAAAGAGTCCGAGTAAAGTTCTGTTGTTTTCCTGTTCATCACACTTTCTGTCTTGCTCTTCTGTCTCCGTGGTAGCTTCGTACATGGATTTATCCTTTGTTCGTCTTTTGCAAATAAGACAAACTAAATGGTTACACTGGTAAGAGTCATTGAAATATTGACTGAGCATGTATTTTATGTGGGTCACAAGATAACAGCTTGCTTTACAGGAAAAAAGTAAGTATATACAAATATGTACACATTATTAAATGTACATATCGTATATGCAAAGGATTATAATACAAGGTGACACAGGATACACGCTGGAAAGTGTTATGGCAGTTGAAACCCTCATGAAGAATGGATCTTAAAGTCTTGGGACAAATGGAGATAATTGGAGAGATTGTTCTAGGTATAAGAGAGGTGGTTTACAAAGGCCTAAAACATGGCATGGCTCAGTAACAAGTTATTCCGAATGGCTGGTGTATATAATAATTCAGAAATACCATTTCTTGGGCCAGTGGTGACAATTTGATACCACACTAAAAAACAGTTTACACTGTCAGTTCTAGACAGTTAGGAACCATCAGAAATTAGGTGACATGGTGAGATTGCTTTCAAAAAATCGAACTGCCCGTAATGTGCTAGACTTCATTGCCAGCCTCCTATTTGATCCTCGCAGTTGAGCTCTGAGTTGGGTCCCATGGTTATCCTCGTTCATGGATGAGGAACTGAAGCTTAGAAAAGTGAATCGCCCAAGGTCAGAAGCAGAAGTCCCCTTGGACCCTGATCTGCCTAACCCCGAAGCCGAAGCTGGCATTGTCACCACTGGTCTGTGCTGATCATGGTGGGCACTGAGGGAAGGGCGTTAAGGCAGGAAAGGTCACATGTTCTCATGCTGCTTAGGGTCCTGCAGGCCTAAAGACAGGTCCTCTCTTGTTTTGACGAATCTGTTGAAAATTAATCATGTAACAGATATCTTCTGTACTGTTCCCCTGCACATTCAAAAGCCGCCTTCTGTGCATAGGGTTTGTTAACAGGCATGGCTCTTCTTTTCACCAGTTCCTTGGGACCAAGCGCATTGAGTACCATCGGGAATGCAGCATCAGTTAAAAGGAAAGAATCTTCCCGGAGCTCAGCTCAATCAAAAGAAAAGAAAAAAAAGAAATCTGCCCTCGACGAAATCATGGAGGTATAGTTACGAGCTGCTTATCGACGACGTATTAGCCGTTAGAGGAGTGACATAATTCAAACTAAGGAAAGTTTAGTCTCACTAATTCCTGGGTTAACATAAAGTCAGAAGAGGTACTCAGACAGCATTGGGGGAAGGGAGCGTGGCCACGGTTCCATCTGAGCAGAGTTGGAATCCGTCATTACACGTTTATTTTCTTGCCTCAAGTGCTGTCTTCAGAACTCTCTGTGTGTTCATGGTCTGTGGAATTCAAGCAGAAGGGCTTGGGCAGTCACTGAAGCCCAAAACGAAAGCTCTGTTTCCCTTCCGTGGCTCTGTGAAATGGGCCTCCTCTGCGGATTCCTCCCGCCAACCCCTGCTCTCCTTCGGGCTCTGACCTCACCTGCCACCTCCTAGCCAGTGAGACGAAGCTAGGACATATTTTTAATTTGACTTAGCCTGATGGCTAAGCCTGTATGATGAATCCTTGACAACCCGTGATTTAAGATCTAGGGCCACTTTTTGGCTCTGAATCTACCTGTGCTGCTAGAGCGGTTCTAATCTTCCCGTCTCCCTTTCCACACACAGCCTTACCTTGTCAGTACGTTTATTAAGTAAGTAGGAAAGAGAAGACGGACCGGTGAATGGAAAGAAGAAATGGATAGAAGAAGCTGACTTGTTTTTTCCCGTAAAGTCATTTCCCCAACCCTCTTCTTCATTTGTGAAGGGACAGAGGCGACTCTTTGCCATTTCTGGGTGCTCTCACTACGCAGGGTGGTCTGAACGGCTGAGAGTCTAGTATAAAATGTACTGGGAGATGTGGTCACTCCATCACTGAGCAAATACTGAGTCGCTGTTATGTGCTGGGCATCGTGCGAGGTCCTGTGTCACCGTGGTAGGGAGAAAAGTACAGCGCCGCTGTGTCACAGGGCTTTCGTTCTAGTGAGAGACATTCCATGAACAAATGAGCCAGCGAGTACGAGTATGAACAAGAGAACCAGTATTACTACAAAATACTAAGTGCTACGGGGGTCTGAGGGCGGGCTCTGGGGGACAGCTTGTGGAAAGGTGCCAAGACAGGAAAGATCTTCCGGAAAGGTCCACGTGGCTGGAGCATGGTGAGTGGGGGAGCTGGCATGGCTTTCACAGTCTGAGAGGGAAGGCGGAGCAACATCTTGACGTGTCTCAGTAGGCCATGACAGGAAGTTCCTGAATGTAATTCAAAGTAAATTGGGAAGCTAGACCTCTCTGCTTTGTAAAAACCTGCTAAATTTAGAATGTTCTTTGTTTGTATTGGAAAGTTGGAGACATTAAAATGGAATTTATTATCAACCAAAAAATGGCAGCGTCTGTCGCATTGGAAGTTGGGACTTTGGGTTCACTTACTCTGTCAGGAAAGAAAAAGGCGTCACGTGGCTCCTCAGTAGCCAGACTGCGCTCTTTGTTTGGACACCCCTGTGCTTCCATCTCTCGTGGTTAGGTTTTTCCTGCCCTACATTCACAAGATTTATTACCCTTATCAAACAGAGAAGCCTCTTTTGGCCACCACCGTAGAACTAATTGTGCTGCACAAAATTTGTTTCAAGTGTTGTGTTTTTATCACATGAAAACGTTGCTTGTTTCCCAGCTTGTGGCAGGCACCAGGGGGGAAGCAGAGAGACGGGGACGTAGCGCTGGCACGTGGCCTTGCAGTCTTGATGACGTAGAGGTTGCTTGTGTTTATTTTCTTGGCCGGTTGACGTGCTTTATCATGTATTTTTGTAAATCCAAGAATGTGTGTGTGTGTGTGCGCGCGCACATGCGTAGATTTTTAAAGATTTTTGTCTTCATGTAGTCTCAACACTCATTGTGGGGCTCGAACCTGGTGGGGCTTGAACCCACAACCCCAAGAATCACACACTCTACCAAGTGAGCCAGAAAGGCACCCTCCCAATGTTTTTTTTTTTTCTTTGAATCAAAAATTGGAAGAAATGGTTATTTGTATTTGTCAGAGCTTGTAAATTACACGGATTTCCCTTGAGGTGTATGTTTTATGGTGTTTGCTACATAGAATGGTATTTGAAATAAATTGATGATTTTAAAGAGAGACTTCTGTATCTTCTGTGTTCTCCAGATCGAAGAGGAGAAGAAAAGAACTGCCCGAACAGACCACTGGCTACAGCCTGTACGTACCCAGCTTGGGCTCCTTACATCCTGAATGCTTTTAAAAGTGAATCACGTAAAGAGACTTGAATTTCTCAAATATACTTAAATCATATGGCTAGATCTGTAACTTTCCTGACTTTTCTTTTTATCTGATCTTCAGTGATCATTTGCACCCATATTGGAGAATCACTTCACATGTATAGGCTGGTAAGATTTCTTGAGTTTGCTGCCAGATTCGTTTGCGGACCTCTTGATTTTAAGCCTGGAATTATTTCCAGTTTTTGCTATAAGACATGGGTTGTGTTTTCATAAATGAGACTGAAAAGTAGAACTGTGAATGCTGCAGCATTTGTTTTCATCTTACAGCTTATTGAACTTAGAATCTCCCTCTAGATACTTTGTCGAAAAATGCTGGTTTTGATTTCACAAACTCAAGTAGAGCTTTGTATTTTCTCATATATTTCTTTGATGTGATTTTAAGATAATAATTTTGAAACATTCAAATAATTTTAAACATTATTATTTATTGATGCTCTGTTTTGAGCCTAAATGTGAAGTTTCCAGAAGACACTCAGGGTGCCTTCATTAAAGCTTCTGAAAGAAACTGGTTTGATCAACAATAGGAGGCTGAAAAGTAGTGAGAGTGTGTGTCGTTTAGATAGTTTTGATTCCAAAAGTAAGAGTAGGTCCAGAAATCCAGAGTTCTCACTCAGACCTTCGCTGTCCTGCTCCCTCTAACCAGGAAGGCAATTTCACTTCCGTGTCTTAGTTTGTGGTCTTCTACGTGGGAGGCATTTCTACCTGGTGCCCACGTGAAGGCTCAGGAAGCAAGTCAGCTAACATGAAAATATCCTCGCTGCTTTCAATAGTGAGTGAGTCCTGTATATGAATTATGTCAATGAATTCTTCTGTCAGCCCAATAAGGTAATTCCTGTTATAATTCCCATTTCAGAGGCGAGAAACCCTGAGGCATCGGCATTTGAGTACTTCCCCAAGGTCATAGAGTAAGCAATGATACAGGATCTCCCTGGCAGTCTTATTCAATAGGTTGTGCCCTCAGCTGGTCAACAGACCTGCTTCCTGAGGTGTCTCAGGCACCCTGACTCCCCATCTCTGAGGACAGGGTTAGTCAAGATCAGCAAAGCCTGGACCTGAAGGGTTTTTTTGTTGTTGTTTTCTCCATTCCAATAGCTGGCATGTGACTATGAATAGTTTGATTATTGTTTATGAAAACATAATCAAGAATTTTGCTGAAAGCAGTCATTCTTACTCAGAGAGTAATTCACAGATTTTTAGCAAAGTGTTTTTTCCAAATTACTACCACCTTCCAGTCTTCTCCAATGAAGTGTGTATTTTCACCAGCCTCCTAGGTGATTCTGATACATCCTGTTCATTGGTTTAAAGGAAAAAAGAAAAGAAACCAAAAAAGAAAGAGAGAGAGAAAGCATTCCAAGTTTTAGTCCAAGAATTTTCTTCCCATTGGTAATACTTTAAATTCAATTACATTTTCTCTTTGATAGTTACAATAAATTATTCAAATGTTTTTCCTGCTACAGAGTATTACATTAAAAGTGAGAATCAGTGTGTCTCTTATGTCGAAATGCTCGATATGTTTGTTAAAATCACCAGTAGGCTGCACAGACTGGAGAGGGGTTTATTGTCTAAACTCAGAAATATCTTGAACCGCTCTATTGTGTGAGCAAGTATCAGTAAGCTCAATGGTGTAATGAATTAGCTTCAGATTTTAAGTGTGTACCCATGAGGGCCTTTGAGAAATTTAGCCCAGAAATACTCTGGCTAAATCAGAAAAGCTGTTTTGGCATTACTTGGCTTCGTTTAGAAAGTCCTAGATTCTCAGACTAGAGGCTTAAGAATAAGACCACTCATATATTCTCTTAAATGTGTTTTTCTTCTATAATATATCCTACCTACAAAGTCCTTATTGAATTTTGATTAATAAAATTTAATTGGCTTACTTGTGACCATCTAGTACCTCTGTTACATTCACTTGAAGTAGCAAATACAGAAAGAATTACTATAGTGACTATAGCATGAAGTCAGGCGATTGAATTTTCATGATCAGCTGCTAGACAGCTAATCTAAATCAGGAAATGATGATAAAGAAGCAAATGCAGAATGCATTAATATGAAATAAGCCCAGATTTCTCTCCCATTGGAGAATTAGATGTTCAGAAGAACGATACTTTTAGCGGGAGCTAATCTGGAAGAATCCCATCTGTCTCAAAAATTCAGAGTAACCTAATGAGAAAAGAACATTGTGGAAAATGTCATGCGTAAGCTCAAAGGCTCAGTTCCTTGCAATTCACAGGGAGACTTGCCATCTGAGTTTTTATCAGCAGGGAACACCAGCGGTGTAATACCTTTGGCCCTTTTCACTTCCTTGAATGGAGAGAGAGAGAGAAGCTGTCTGTAAGAGACGTGGATTAATAGGGTTGAGATTGACAGATAAAAGTCCTAGATTTCAAGAGACCTTCAGTGTGGAAATCAGCCTTGAGACAGGTATATTTTTCCCTCCTGGTAACTGTGTTGAATAAAGGGAGAAAGAAGAAATAAGAGATCACTAAGGGAATGTTTTGCATAATTGGGAAGGCTTGGAACTCAAAATTTCTTATTTAGCAGAGCAGTTAACGTTTTGCTGTGATTTTTGGTGAACATGGTTTAGAGCAAAGGAGTAAAACTGGAAAGCTAACTTATATCTTCCCTTTCATCTTTATTTTTTTATTCTTTTCTAGGAAATCATTGTGAAAATTATAACCAAGAAACTCGGAGAGAAATACCATAAGAAAAAGGGTGTTGTGAAGGTAAGGACAGGAGGCTGTGAATGGGATTTGTGGAAGAAGCTGGGGGTGACCGAGTCAAGCCATTCTGTTATTCCTGAAAAATCACATCCTAGGGCCAGAGCATTGTGTCTCAGGTTCTTGATGGTTCCATATGTCTTTATCATTTCCATAAAAGGAAGGCTGAATTCATAATTGCTGGGAAAATGATTCCTTTGCAGCCATAGTTTCTAGTTCACTTTGGTGTGTTTTCTTACTGGAGCCAATAGCACGTATAAAATCCCACTGGCACAGCTTCAAGTCACTCTCGCGCTCTGCGTGCCTTGCCCATTAGTGAGACACTCCTCTTTGTTAAGGAGGGGCAAGATGATTATGTCCCCAGGGTTCCCAGGCGGACTTCCTTGTTGTGTTTTGCCTGAGAAACTTTTATGCTCTGGGATTTTAAAATTTAAAAGTCGATGCTTCAGTCCTTTTCTCTGTTGGCCTTTCGTAAATAGTTCCATCCTGGAACCCAGCATTGTGCGTGCAGAAATGCCCTGCTATTGTACGTGAAGCTAGGCATTCTTCCTCCCACTGTATCTGCTGAAATCGTATTCTAAGATCGCCAGCCAGTCCTTTATTCTTTCCAGATGAAAACCTTCACTAAGCCTTGAACTGAATTCTTTATTAGGGAGCATAGAACCACTATATTGTACACCCGAAACTAACGTAACACCATGTGTGAACGCTACTGGAATTCAAATAAAAATGTAATAAAAGTTTTAAAATTAAAAAGAAGCCTAGAATGAATAGTCATATATGGACTCTATAAAATAGTGTCATTTCTAAAGGAGTTACTCTTACCTTTTGACTGGAATTCGTTTGTTTTCATCTTAACCTATTTCTGTCCCTTGAAATTTGCTGCACTTATTTCTGCTGTTATAAAATGTTGATTTCACCTGACAGGAAGTAATTGACAAATACACAGCTGTTGTAAAGATGATTGACTCTGGAGACAAGCTGAAACTTGACCAGACTCATTTAGAAACAGTAATTCCAGCACCAGGTAAATCTTTTTGCAGATCATTTACTGTGTTTGCTATTGAAAGGAGTGATTCCATCCTTAAAACCATAGCTTCTAGGCTTGACTTGCCAGTTACAGACACGGATTTCCTTTCTAGGAGCATATAGCTGCTGGTCTAACTCATGAGCTTCGTTTCGGGTGACATGGGAGTTTGCCTACCAGTCCTCTGTGTAACCTATTTTGTGGCTGAATTCATTTTCCCTTCCTGGGATTCATTTTTTTTTCTTTCTTTTTTTTTTTTTTTTCCCTGATATAAAACACAAACTCACAAGGAAAAAAAAAATCAATCATACTACGCTTATTGTTAATATATTTCCCTAGCTACCTGAGATAGTAAAGTAAAAGTCTGTATTGTATTGTTTTGTTTTGTTTTTTCCTTTTCCTTAATTGTCTTCATCATTTGAGTACTTCTGAATACCTGGTATGAAAGCTGCTATGGTTAGGGTGTTTGCCTTTGACCCAAAGCTTCCATAGTGGCGTCATTGCTGACATGGTGATGATGTTAGTCTCTAAAACCTCCGCTTATCAGATCCTTTATGCTTTCCCCCTAAAATAAAACTCACTCTGTGGCTTAAAAAATTTTTTTCGGTGTCAGTGAGATGTAATTGACACACAATAAGCTGCACTTGTATAAAGTATACAATGTGATCAGTTTACAGCCATAGTATTGTCTCAAAACCATCCCTACAATCGTGATCATGAATGCACCCATTACCCCACCGAAAATTTCATCCCCTTCCTTTATAATCCTTCCCTGCCACCCCTCCACTCCTGCCTCCCATGGCCCCTGAGGCAACCACTTGTCTGCTTTCCATCGCTACAGAGGAGTTCCTGTCGAGAAGTTCATATGAATAAAATCATACCATGTTTCCTGTTTTTTGGTCTAGCATCTCTCATTAAGTGTAATTATTTTGGGTTCATGCATGTTGTTGTGTCTATGTGTAGCTCACTTCTTTCTGTTAACTAGTGTTTCACTGTATGAATGTACCACTTTCTGTTTATTCAGTCACCTTTTGATAGACATTTTAGTTGGTTATAGTTTTTTTGGCTGTTACAAGTAAAATTTCCAAGAACATTCATACGCAAGTCTTTATACGGACATACGGTTTCTTTTCTATCGGGAAAATACTTAGAAGTAGAATAGCTCACACGTAGGATGTATTTAAATTTTTATGAAACTGCCAAACCATCCTGTGATTTTTAAGAAGAGGCAAAGTGGAGTGCCTGGATGGCACAGTCGGTTTAGTGCTCGACTCTTGATTTCAGCTCAAGTTATGATCTCAGAGTCCTGAGGTCGAACCTTGCATCAGGCTCCACGCTGAATGTGGAGCCTGCTTAAGATTCTCTCTCTCTTTCCCTCACTCTTTGCTCACGCACCCTCTCTCTCTCTCTTAAGAGAAAAAAGGAGCCAAAGTTGGGGCGCATGGGTGGCTCAGCAGGTTAAAGCCTCTGCCTTCGGCTCAGGTCATGATCCCAGGGTCCTGGAATTGAGCCCCACATTGGGCTCTCTGCTCAGTGTGGAGCCTGCTTTCCCTCCCTCTCTGCCTGCCTCTCTGGCTACTTGTGATCTCTGTCTGTCAAATAAATAAATAAAATCTAAAAAAAAAAAAAGGAGCCAAAGTAAGCTAAATTTTTCCTGGTCATTTCTGGACTACCGACATTTCCCCTAAGTACCTTCTATTCCTTGCAATCTAAAGCTAAAACATATCCCTTTGACAAATAAATGGAAAAAAAAAAAACATGAGGATTCTTAAAATGTTAACAGTGATCAAGACATACAAGCTCTCCTTTAGAATACTACGGAGTTCTAAAATGATTAAGAACTTCTAAGAGGGATTTTGGTTTTCATTCAGTGGTCAGCTGTGTTCATTCAGTGTAACTGCACTTTGCTGTAACAAAGTAGAAGAAAAAAGTGAACCTTTCTTTGCATTCAGTGTGATATTCTTTTCTGCTGTAGGAAAAAGAATTCTCGTTTTAAATGGAGGCTACAGAGGGAATGAAGGCACCTTAGAATCCATCAATGAGAAGACCTTCTCAGCTACTATAGTCATTGAAACTGTACGTACATCGACACAGAAATTTCTAAATGCTTTAAAAATGTGCCATAGTTCTCTTTCATTGGGTTGGTCTTTGTTTCATTGGGTTGGTCTTTGTTTTATTTTAGAATCTGGGTTTTTTGTTTGTCTTCTCTCCTATATGGAAATCTGTCAGCTTAGTTTCTGCAATGACTCTACCATTGTAAAGTATTTTGTGTTCTGATTTCAAAAGAAATGCATATGTGTCTTAGTCCACTCGAGCTGCTGTAACAGCACGCTGTAGGCCGGGAGCTTGTAAGCCAGTGTGCTTTTCACGGTTTGTTCTGGTGGCTGGAAATGCAAGAACAAGGCAGTGGCAGGTTTAGTGTCTGGGGAGGGCCTGCTTCCTGGCTCACATGTCCTCACCTGGTGGAAGGGACAGGGGAGCTCTCTGGGGTCTTATAAGGGCACTGGGCCATTCACGAGGGCCCCACTCCCATGACCTCATCATTCCCCAAATACAGTCACACGGGGCGTTATTAGATCACAACTGTGAGTTCTGGGCGGGACACATTCATTCCATAGCAATACTCATTGTGTAAAACCTGAAAAGGACAATTAAATACAAATAGCTTTAAAGATTACCCATAATCCCCCAGCCAGATAACTCCCTTTACTATTTTGATCCGTTCCTTTCTGGTCTTTGTATTTTATAAAATTGTATGCAGTGTACAATGTACAGTCTCACATCCCCACTTTTTTTTCTCTCACATCTAATACAAAACTCGATTTGGCACGGTATCATAGAGTCAGAAGTAATGGGGGGAAAGCCCCAGACATCAATATTTTAAACAGTCCGCCCCTCCTTTCATAAAGGGCTAGAAGGTAGCAGAGATCAGTAGAGTAATTTCAGGAAATATGATGTGCAAAGAGTAAACTTGTTGATTGACAGAACGGATGGCCCATGGACAGGCCTGCGAGCCCGGCCCTGCCAGGCCTGAGTTGTTTCCCCCGCTAAGGAAGGGCCTGAGGCAGGCTCCTGCCCCCCACCCCCTCGGGACCTAATGCGTTTTGGAACTGCGACAACTGTGCTGTGCCTCTTGCGGGGAAATCCGTTTTCACACCCCGTACCGTACGCCTTAGCCTTCGGGGGGATAGCAGACCCCTCGGAGAGTCCAGTGACCGTCGGGGCCTCTAGAACTGCAGGTATCCGCCCAGTTCCATGGCTTGCGTTACAGGGTTGTCGGCCCCTCAGCCCCTTGCTGGACTGCGTTTGGAAAATCGTGTAGGTCCTTATCTGAGAGCAACCACATTTAAGTAAATGGAGCGTTTTTTCCCTGTCTCTGACATCACGAACTGAGAAATTAGCGTTCTCGAACATAAACCATAAGGGCCGGAAAGCAAAAGGCGTCTCTGCTGGTCCTGGTCAGTCTTTCTCTCTGACTCAACCAGCGCATGCTCATGGAACGTCTCACATTTCCTTGGCAAAATGATTCTCCAGCACTTTCTAAACACATAGGCCTATCCAAATGAGATCCTGCTCCAATTCATGCTTTCCTCTCCAGGAAATGCAAACAGCTAGTCACCATGGGGGGCATCGTAGGTCCCGCCAGATCCCTTTGGGTCACGAAGCGTGGTTCCCATGGGCCCCTTGCTTTCCTCCCTCGCTATGACCCGAGTGGCTCCTCCTTCCTGAGCTTGCTTGGGGCGCAGAGCCGCAGGGGGTCAGGACACAGGAGAGCCCCTGCTGGAAGGGCTGCTGGACTGCAGAGCAGCACGCACGTTTCAAAGGAGAAATCCACCTGCTGCTTCTTTTTTGAGCTCGCCACGTTTAAAAAATTAATGTTTCTGTGAGCGGGTGTCCACTGGTCTGTGTCCCCACAGTTCCTTCATATCATTGCCGTGAAACACACGAACTTCCTAAGTGCTTTCTCCTGCTGTTCTTTTTTATCATTTATCATATCAGTAATCATCTATTATTCTTATCATTTATCATATCATTTCCAAAATACCATTTTTATCACTATCATTATCTTTTTGTCATCTGAAATTGTAGATCAGCATCAAAATATTTGTGATTTACTCATTTATTAAGCAGATTTTTAAGTAGCTACCAAATTATTCAAAACCTGTCTCAGCCTTTTAGCCTATCTGCCTGATTAACCAAGTGACTGGCTCCCTTCTCATTCCCCAGGTTTGTGTCATTGGAAAAGCGCACTTGACCACAGGCCTTTGTACTTGATAATGAAAGATTTGATCTGAGTCATGCCTTTTATCTGGGAACTTACTTCCTTCAGATACAGTCATTATCCTATGTTAAAGGAGTAGCACTATAAAAAGGATCAAGGGAGGGTATGATTCACAATAAAAAACACTGAAACCTCCCTTCAAGGTTAGAGTGATCATCATCGTCATTTTATATTTTGCAAGAGAGAGCACCAGCTTTCAAATTTTAACCAAAAGATGCAATAATAAGAGCCAAGAATTATTGAGCTCATACCCTGTCATGTTCACTAAGCTCTTTCGTGACTCATTTATATTTCGCAACAGCCCAGGAACCTAGGTTCTGTTAATACTCCCTGCCTGGGGACACTGGGGGCACTGAGGGGTCAAGTCACTTGTGAAGATGGGATTTGGGCAGTCTGGGCTCAGGGCCCGCACTCTTGCCTCTGTGTTCCCGGCTGTGTCCACGTTAGTGACTGGTGTTCTTTCCCAATACCCAGTGTAACCCTTTTCCCTTTGTTTCGGATACGAACAGAAAAAGCAAATACATTTAAAGTTGGGCTCATTTTTGGTAATAAAGGCCAGCTGAGGTGTCAAAGCTAAGCTAGACAAACATGTTTGTGTACGAGTATCTGAATTGCTTCACATGACATCTGCTCTTGAAAAGGAAGGAAACCCCCAAGTAGCGCAAACACGGTAGAATCTAAACTCCCGTTCTTAAAGTCCACGATTGGTGTTCCCAACCAGGGGACAGCTCTTCTGGGAGGGGTGACTTGTGAGCCCAGGAATATTCCTGCTTGTGTCTCCACCACTATCCACGAGCGGCTTTCACAGTTGCCGTGTGCTTCTCACAGGCCACGGCTGAGCGTGGTCAGTTCTGTTCCCCTATGACCGCACCTCCCCACACGCGGACCCAGGGGAATAGCATCCTGGGAGCAGAGGACACCCCGAACAGCCCGCAGGTCCCTGCCACACCATATAGTGATGACACATTTCACATGTCACTGAAGAAGTCACGGCACTTTGTAATGAGTATGACAAAGCAGAGTTTAAATTCAGAGTCACAGAGAATCGGTGGCTACCGTAATGGGATTACGGGGGTGTGGAAAAGGCACATTTGAATCTTGAAGTGTAGTGTCATTTTCTTGTGTTTAAGTATCTGTTTTTAATCTTTCTTTTTAATTGTTTTAACTTGTAGGGCCCTTTAAAAGGACGCAGAGTGGAAGGAATTCAGTATGAAGACATTTCGAAACTTGCCTGAGTTTGAAAATTTATTAACACATTAAAATCCTAAAGCATCAAATTGGTGTTCACCAAGGCATTACGAGACTCTACTGTGTTAGGGTGTTTCTTTTGTATAAAGCAAATGGGTTTATTTAAATATTACTGTATAGTTGTTCAGCTAAGCTTACAGAAAAATCTAATTATGTCTCACGAAGTATCAAAACAATGTAAATTTTGTTCTTGGTGTTTTTGTTGCCTTTATAATATTTCCTTAATGCTTTTTAATCTTCATTAAAAGACTGTTATTGTAAAGTGTTTTATATAAGACTATTTAGAATCCTACAGTTAGAGGAAGTCCTTCATATACTCTCTATTTTCTGTAGTAAGTTTGTAAATTATAAATGTAATGACATTTTAAAAAGTCAGACTATAAACAGAGTCACGGACATACATGGACGTCCTTGTCCGTGTCATTGACATGGAGTTCACACACCATATAATTTCACCAATTTAAAGTACACAATTCAGTGGTTTTTCGTACATCTCCAGAGTCGCGCGCCCATGCTCACTATTTACCTAGAGCACTGTCATCGCCGGGAGTGCTTGCGGTCATGCCTGTCCTCCCTCTCTCCCTAGCCCCCGGCCACCACCAGTCTACTTCCGGTCTCTGATTTGCCTCTTCTGGGCACTTCCTGTCAGTGGAACCGTACAACATGGGGTCTTCTCATGACGAGCTTCTGTCAGGTCGCATCGTGTTCTCAAGGTCCGTCCACATTGGCATGTGTCGATGCTCCCTTCCCTTCTTGCTGAGCGGTAGTCCACTGTGTGGACAGGCCACGCTGTTAAAATTCATCAGTTGGTGGCCATTTTGGCTGTTTCTGCTTTGGGGCTATCTGGAGTCATGGTGCTGCAGGAACATTCAGGTATAAGATTTTCTGGGGATGTACGTTTTCAGCGCCTAGGAATGGAGTTGCTGAGTCTCACTGGAACTCGTCCATGTTTGACATTTTGAGGAACTGCTGGGCTGTTCAAAGTGGCTACACCGTTTTACAATCCCATTGACAATGTTGAACTATACATTTTTAAGTAATAGAGCAGTGGCTTGTTTAGGCATGCAAAAGATAGGAAATCCATCTCCTACTTGGGTTGTGAAAAAGAAATCTTTAAATAAATGAATATATCATTCCCGGGACAAAAGGAGCAGGCCTTAGCTTCCTGTGGGGTTCAGAGTATGGCCAACCTTATCGGGGATCCGTCTCTGTGTTGGCTCTGCTCTCAGCCCCTCGCACCAGCAAGGTGCCTGCCAGCGTCTCCCGCTTCACATCTTCCCTTTCTCCCACAGTTCAAACACAAGACTGGAACGGAGTTTGAACTGGTCCACACTGGGACAGATCACTCCAGATGCAAGGGCTGGACTAGACTGATCGGCCAGACTTGGGGTGTGTGCCAGCCCCGAGGCGATCTCTCTTGGACTTAGCGTCAGGGAGAGGTGAGAACTTCTCTTGCCAGAAGCTGGGAGAACATATGCTGATGAGCAGAAACAGAAGACACTGTGTAAGACGTAGTAAGAGGATGATGTCAGTAGCTTTGCCAACATGATTCTTCCAGGAGGAGTTCACGTGTTTCTGAACTAACTAGACAGCATAGTCACATGAAAAGGAACTGGGTTTTGGAGTTGAGCAGACTTGCAATGAAATTTTGGCTGTTCTTTTCACCAGCTGTGTAATCTCAGAAAAGATCGTGTTCTTGAGTTTCAATGTTTTTAATGTACGAATTGTCAAAAGAGGTGTCTTTAGGGTTCTTGAGAGAACTATAGAAAATACATAGAAAGTGTCGGACATGGTGGTGTGCGGTGGTTCAGTAAATGGAGCCACATGTTTATGGCCTGGCCTGGTATTAATCTGGCCCGAAGAAATTTCAGGAGGAAGAAGGTTCTTTCCAATAATAAAATGGTGAATAAACCACAACAGAGTTCACATTGCCTCCCCCAAATCTCTGTTGGGAATCACCTCCCTGGTTTTCTTCTTAGGAAAAAAGGTTTCCTCCCTCCCTCCCTCCCACATTTTTATTCTTTTCCCCAACATCTTCCTGAAGTTATTTTCAGAATAAACTCAAGTGGCATCATGGAGGTGACTTTTAACTTTAAAAACCTGAAGCACAAAAATACGATTCTAAGCGACAGGACATGTTTTCCTGTAAGTTCTTAGAGCCCAGTAGTGGTTACATTACACAAAGTGACTGCAGACACCTAAAAGCAAGTTTTATATGGACTTTCTTTTCCAATTATGGCAAGCTATTTTTCTTTACATAGACTTTGGTGGGGGGCAGTTTTAAGTTCACAGGAAAATTGAACAGAAGGTACGGAGATCTCACACCTATCCCCGTCCCCACACATGCACAGCCTGCTCACTATCCACGAGCCCCACCAAAGTATCACATTTGTTGTAATGAACCCATGAGAACGACTGACTCTTTGTCATTGTCCAAAGTGTACAGTCTATATTAGGGTCACTATTGGTATCTCATATTCTACAGGTTTGGACAAAATGATCATGAAATGTATTCACCATTACAGTATCATACAGAACAGTCTGACCAGCCTAAAAATATCCTCTGTGTTTTGCCTATTCATCCCTCTGTCCCTGCAGTTCAACCCTTGGTAACCGCCGGTTTGTTGGTTAGTTAGTTGGTTGGTTTTTTGCTGTCTCCATAGTTTTGCCTTCTCCATAATGTCGTATACTTGGAATCGTACAGTATGGAACCTTTTCAGATTGGCTTCCTTCACTTAAAAATGTGCACGGAAGGTTTCTCCGTGTCTCTCTGTGGCTTGACAGCTCATTTCCTTTCAGCGCTGAGTAATATTTCTTTTTCTGGACGTACCACTGTCTACCCACTCCCCTCCTGAAGGACATCTTGGTTGCTTCTAGAGTCTGTCAATTATAAATAAATCTGCTATAAACATCCAGGCATAGTTTTTACCTGGACGTGTTCTCTGCTCGGGGTAAACACCAAGGAGCATAATGGTAGGGTCCTATGGTAAGAGTATGTTTAGTTTTCTAAGAAATTGCCAAACTGTCCTCTGAAGTGGCTGCACCATTTTACAACCCTACAAGCAATGGTTGAGAGCTCCTCTTGCTCCACATCCTCACCAACATTTGGTGTTGTCAGTGTTTTGATTTTTGGCCATTCTGATGGACATGTAGTGGTATCTCATTGTTACTTTAATTTAAAATCTCCTAGTGACGTATGACATTGAGCATCTTTTCATGTGCTTTTTTGCCATCTTTGTTTCTTTGGTGAGGTGTCTGCTTAAGTCTTTTGCCCATTTTTTTTTTAATTGGGCTGTTCATTTTCTTATTATGGAGTTTTAAGAGTTCTTTGCATATTTTGGGTAATAATCCTTTATCAGATACATCTTTTGCAAATATTTTCTCCCAGTATGTGGCTTTTCCTCTCATTTGTTAGAAAGTTATTTTTCATCATCCCATTTGAGGTCATATCAAGTTATTGCTAATAGTGTCTTGGGAAACCAGATTTCCTGGGTTTTCTTCGTTGGGAATGCCATTGGGTCCTATTGCCTTTTTTGCTGCTTTTCCCCCCATGTGCTCCTGTCTATCCATTTTTGCTGTCATGCTTGAGTGAACTCATTCACAAACAATTACTGAGTGCCTCTGGTAAGTAAGCCATTGCAGTAGGTACTGAAGATTTAGGTGTGAGAAGCAGGTATAGACCCAGGATGTGTGTTGTATAGGAATTGACAATGTTCAGTGAACTGATATTCAAATGAAATGATTAGCCAATAGAGAGAAACTTGATAATCTGGGGCAGCTGCTTAAAAATTCTATCCTAATCTCAGTAAGAGATAACATCAACTGATACCAAGATATACCTCAGTTCCTTCTTTGCTAAAACAGTATCACAGGATTAGAATATGAATCAGCCTTGATTTTTAGGTTGGTTATAGGATTGAAGTGCCCCCAGAAATGTTAAGGGGATAACTGAATCATTACACTGTTAAAAGGAAACATCCTTGATTTTTCTTTATCCTACCTGGAGATCCCAGAAAAAAGTCACCCCTGTAGACTAGGCCAGTGTGAAAAGGTGTTAAAAATAATAATACTAAATTCTTACAGATTTTTATGTATACAGCACCCATGAGCAATAGTTAAGCATTTTCATATATTCAGGCAGCTGGGTAACTTTTACTTTGATCTTATAGGATCTCTGGGGTGACTTACATCTTTCAGTTGGGATGAGGCTGAAGAGAAAATGCCACTTTTTATGGTATTAAATGATCCTGTAAAGCACGTAGAGTGAGTTGCCTACGATCTTGCACCAGTAGGTACTAAAATAACTCCTGATTCATAGTTCATTTTTACTACACATTGAGAGAATCTTCAATTTACTTTTTTTCCCATTATTTTCTTGGATTGCCAACTCTTTGAAAATGTCTTTAATTTTCAGTAATTTAAAAACACAAGCAAACATAAACTTACGACAGAGGTGCGATCTGAGCCAAGGGGCTGGTTTTTTTTTCAAACATGGGCTCTCGTTTCCTTGACAATCAGACGTATATATATTTGTGTGGTTTAATAGAAACCACTTAGGTTGATACTTACGAACGCTTTGAAGCTTGGCTACGAAGTCCTACAGATGCTTAATACATATGACAGAGAGCAGCCCTGTGATACCCAGCTGAGGTGTCAGTGGAATGCCGCTACTCTATCCAAAATTAAATACTGATCCATTCCCAGTGGGTTGCAAAGTGCTCCAGAGAATAAGCAAACGTAATACAGGGACTTGTCAGGTTTTTTCCTTTATTGCTGAAAGTATAATACTTTCAGAAACTAATCAAGAGATAGACAGTGGAAGAGTTTCTTCCTTTCATTTGAAATTCAAAACTGAGCATTCATTCATAACTCTAATTATATAGAGAAGGCATATTACAGGTCTCAGTGGGGACCCGTGGACAGTATGAGTACAAGTTTAATTTTATTGTTCAACACACCAGCTATTAATAAAGGTTTTGATAATTTGAGTAACATGGATTTGACTTTAACTCTAGTTTATTTGATAGAATCCTTGTTCAGTATCCTGCGTATAAATGCACAGCCCAAGTTTTAATCTGTAGATTAAAACTACAGAGTACATATAAAATACTAGCAATCAACCTGAACTTATACATCTAAAGGTATAAAAGTCTTAAAGTCTAAATTTTTACCAAGTAACAGAATTAATTATAAGAACCCACTTTTAAAGTTTGGGTTAAATATGAGCATTTTAAGATCAGTATGTTTGAAATAGAAAATGGGAAAGATGTCGTAGACTTTTTTAATGTACCACAGATGAAGATGAAAAGCAATGCCATTCACCTCTTCAGCACTGGGGTCACCTCTAGATGCTAGAAAGATCGCATTTCTTTAATATTTTACAAGTAGGTCAAAAGACAATCACTTGATCCTTCAAATACATGTTGGGTGTGTCCAAAAAGGGAGTTCTGTGTACTTTCTAAACTAAAAATGACCTTTACTAAATTATGGAGGGAACGCTTCATAAAGGTGTACTTTTAAACATTTTTTGAAGTGTGGTTTTGCCAGTTTGGCCTTCGGAAATATATTCCAATCTTAGGAATCGAATTTTAAAGGGCAGTTAGAAACAAAAGTACAGACTTAAAAATGAATCAGATTTGCACCATCTCACCAAGATCCACTAGATTAATGCAGACCTAATGAAGTCATCCAGTTGGTGGTTTAGGTATTCTGCCTTACAAATGTTGTTAGCCTTTCATTAAGACAGAACTTGCTAGTCAAATTTATTTTGAAATAAAGTCTAATCATCCAAGGTTTAATAATGTAAGTGGCATCATTCTCAAGAATTGCTTAAATACAGACAAAAAGTCTACAAGGGATACTCAGGGAGCCTCTGTGTTCAAGATCATTAAATCTGTGTGAAATGTGTGGCTTCCAGAAAATTTGGAACTGTGATTGTCTCCGAATTCATAATAATGTCAATATTGTGTGCAATTAGCCATGTGAGGTAATGTCCAGAGCGATATTAAATATGTGAAGAATTTGGGACCAACACCATCCCTGAGGTGATCCTGGGACAATGGCATCAGGGAGGAAGACCAGTTAGAAGCGATTATAATTTAATAAGCAGACACCCACATGTTTGTACAGTATCTTATTGGGAGAATGGCTTTGAGAACAGAAAGAGGTTGGTGAACTAAGGCATTGTGACAGTGTATTTTATGTGTCACCTTGGCTGGGCCATGGGGACCTACAGAATGAGTCAAACATTAGGTGTTTCTATGAAGGTGTTTTTGGAGAACATCTACATTTAAATCATAGACTGGGTGGAACAGAGGGCCTGCCCTAAGTGGGCCGCATCCAATCAGTTGAAGGTCAGCAGAGCAGAGAGGATGACCTCCCCCCCCCCCCCCCCCCCCGTGAGCAAGAATACTCCAGCTGCCTGTGGATTTCATCTGCGACACTGATTCTTCCTGCCTAATGGCCTTCAGACAAAAACACCGGCTTTCCCGGGGTAGGCCGCTTTCCTTTGCATGACCTTGATGGACACCTCCTAGTATCGGACAACTCAACAAAATCCTAAATCCAAAGTGTTTATTTTTCTTCAGATGTATTAACAGGTTTTATAGACCACCGTGACCTCTGGCTAGTGTTTTAATTACTCAGACTGAAGAATGACTGCAGGGAAAAGCGTGACCTGCAGAAAATTTCCAAAGCCATCCATCTTTAAGGCCTCTTGAGAAAGCTATAAAGCTGAGGCACAAAGTAATCCTTGTAATGCCCATCGATGAAACCTTTTCCACTGTTGTGCACAAACCAACAGGAGACCTCTGTTCCAAACACTCTGTCTGTTCGGTAGTCTTTCTGCAGACCCCTGCAAGGAAAATGGTGGGTATGGTTAGGACACAGTCCAAGGCTTGGTCAGCCTGCATATCGGGAAAGAAGAAAGTTCCCTCCCTTGCTGTTCTTTGTAGCATCTTCCTTCTCATACCGGATCTCCTCACTCCTCCCCATCCCCCTCCCCAAGTCGTAAGGAACGTCATTTTCTGGGGCTTGGTGTTGGAAGGACAGATAATAAGCAGTGAATCTTTAGATAATTCAAATAACCCTTTGGAGATTGACCAAGATAGCCTTTTCCAGCAAGGTGAAGAGTGCAAATTAACTTTCCGTTGGAAAGAAGGGGGGAACCCAACACTGGAGTGCTGTGGGCTAACCCCAGGTCACCTGCAGAGTGAATCTGAGATGCCTCCCACCTTCCCTAGGCAGGTGAGTATTTAAAGGTGATACCAGCTGTTTCTGAGACATTCATGCCTTTCCCTTAAAGGACAAAGAAGCCAGCAATTTAAAAAGTCATAGGGCGTATTGTCACTAGCAAGCTTTCGAACGTATAGGATGGTGCACAGTTCGAGTTCAACTCAGTTTGAGTTACAAGTCAAAGAGTGCTTGCAGTAGGTGAACTTGAGGCCCAACATTTACCTTTGTCATTAGAGGCTAGCAGATGTGCGTTCACCAGCCTCAGATGACTTATCTTACTATGATTAATGGTGCTCACCATTCCTTTGTCAAACACGCTCACTGATGCTCACTGGTAACTCGCTGGTTCCCAGTGAGCCCGAACCAGCTGAGTGGTGTACTCATGAAGAGCTCATAATTTTGTTTCATTTTAAGATTTTATTTATTTACTTAACAGAAAGAGGGAGAGGGAGAGAGCACAAGTAGGGGGAGGGTCAGACAGAGAGAGAAGGGGAAGCAGGCTCCTCATTGAGCAGGGAGCCTGATGTGAGGCTGGATCCCAGGACCCTGGGATCATGACCTGAGCCAAAGGCAGGTGCTTAACCCACTGAGCCCCCAGGGTGCCCTCAGAGTCCACCGTTTTACTTCCCAAAGCCATGTGTGGTGGTACGTATTGCTTAATTATGGCTGCAATTTTATCGCTTACTTATGTGGAAACCAATGACATTGTGTGCAAAGAAGGTCATTCATTTTTTTTTTTTTTGGAAAGTCATTCTTATAAAGCCAAGTTGATTGCTTTGTAGAAACTCTTAAAATGCAACAACAACAACAAACAAACAAACAAAAAACACCTGGCCAAAAAAACCCCATCTGCTTTAAAATGCTGTCAGATACCACAGGGGAGTCTATAATTGAGGACTGGGAGAAACTGAAAAGATTGGTAAGAACGTTACACTCAATGCTTGGCGATACGGAATTCTCACTTCACAACGAGCATATGGATATGGTTGGCGTGAGGAAGGCTACACAACAATGCATTTGGTAGATTCATGCTCAGGAAGAAGAGCCCAGTCTCAGGTAGACACATCCATTCATTCTCTAGTACTACGGTTCACAGGTTGTTTTATTTATTCATTTATTTATTTATTTTGAAGATGTATTTGTTTTGTTTTACTCTAGAGGGAGTGGGGAGGGAGAGGCAAGAAGAGGAAGAGAGGGCATCTCAAGCAGACTCCGTGCTGAGCGCAGAGCCCCGTGTGGGGCTCGATCCCATGACTCTGAGGTCATGACCTGAGCTGAAACAAGAGTCAGGCACTCAACGGACGGAGCTCCCAGGTGTCCCGGTTCACAGGAATTCTTATGATTTCCTCCTTTATCAGCTTTTTCAGTAACCGAGCTACCATACAAGGCCAAGGCTGTTACACCGTCAGTCCACCCATCATGCATTACAGCCTTGGCCTTGTATGGTAGCTATTGTCTAGCTGGTCCTTACTCGCACGGAGGCTGGCCGGCCTGCGGCGTCCTGACGCAAACCTGGTGTGTGTGTCTGTTCCTAAGGAGCTGTTGAGTCTGACATCGGGAACACTTGCAAGAGCTTTTCTTGCTTGGATGTGACTGTGTGAGTGTAACCCCGAGACACGCTGTCTGTTACTGTCGTATGCCCCCAAAGCCTACCTGGTGACAGTCAACGTGTGTCCCTTCACTTCCATGCTTGCCTCTGGCTTCTCGGGGACCTTTCCCGGTCGTTCATCAAAGATACGGACTTTTGGCTCGTGCATGAACTGACCTAGTGAGACAAAGTCCGGACGCTGATTTACATGAAGCCCAAGGGCCAGTTAAAAAAAGCCGTCTTGTGGTCATTTGACCCAAGCCGCATTTCGGTACGCATCTACCCACCCCCCAACCCTGAATTTCTAAGGTAGAAAGACATATTGAGAGAAGGGCAGAGCAATGGGAGGGATGGGTCCTTCCCAGGAGCAAAGCTGGCTGGCTCATGCCGCGTTCATCTCACAGACGAGGCCGACCTGCCGGATGAGCAGTGGACCGGAACGCCTGCCCTGATGACGGGCTGAGCACCTGCCAAGTGGCTCAAATCTCAGGGACAAGGTTTGTGATGCCCCATGCTTCAACTGGAACCACTCCTTAAAACGTTGTAGGGAAAGTGGACCTAGATGCCTGACTTCCCAAACCAGGTCACCTCTACCCAGTTAGAAAGAAAAACAAAACCCTCTGATGCAAAATTGAAAGTCTGTGTTACTCCTCTAACTGTTTGCCCACTTTGTGAGGATGAAATCCTGGCTCAGGGAGAACCTCACCTGCGGTAGCAAAGATCTTGGCTAGAGCCTCACCGAGACCCCTGCGCTGCTCTGCGGGGCTGCGTGAATCATGTTTGCTATCTTTGTGCCTTAAGATCGGACACCAAAACCCCTGACGGCTGGGGAGAGACTGCCCCTCCCAGGGCCAGCAATTTTGAAAGACACTGGAAGACTCAGGAGCGAGCCTGTGATCTGCACATGAACCATCCCAGGGCCAGACTGCCTCTCTCTGACCTGTGTGACCTGGAAGCTATCCCAGGGCCAGGGACCAGGTAAGTAGACTGCCCTAGAGCCCAAAGCCTGCTTCAAGACAGCCAACCCAGAACTAGACTGCTCTGCCTCGTCTTCCCACAGAAACCCAGGAGAGGCTCTGGCCTAAACCTGTTGCTTCAGGTCCCCGACTAAAGCCTGGCCTTGCTCTGTGGCCCTGCAGGGTGGGACATGCCTCTTTGTTTCAGGGGGGAACTGAGTGACAGGAAACGTTTCTGTCAATGGCACTGACCCTTGTGTGTCCTCAGTCCCCTGTATAAATCAAGATCCAGGCATAGAGTGTGGCCCCAACCTGTCCTTTGAGTCCAGACCCGTCACTGTGCAAGTTCTAACCTCCCCATTTGCTCGAGACCCAGACCCACTTGCCAGATGGTCGAGAGACACCGTACCTATCAGTCCATGCGCTTTAGGTGAAAACTTGTTTGTGGGGGGAATGTAGATCCCCAAAAAGTCTACATTCACCGGATGCTTCTTCCAAACGCGATGGAGTAAAACAGAGAAGGACATGTCTTTATCCACGGTGATGGTCACAGTTTGCTCTTTCTTCACAGAGACAAGCACCCTGGGGCAGAAAGCAAAATGGGGTCCACGTTTCTAGAACACACTGTTTAGGAAGCCATGCCTCCCACCGTGAGCCTGAGCTCGCCGTCCCGCCCTGGGCAATTCCACGAGTGTTCTAGGCCCTCCACAGCATTTTTTTGGGGGGTCACAGAATGTTGTTTTCACTCCTGGCTCTGGAACAATGTCAGTTTCTGTGTTTTTATAAAAACAATAAACGGGTGATCAGGGGAAAATATGACACAGTCCAGTGTTTTCCAGGCACACTCTGACACGGAGCTGGCTGGAGTGTTCGATGGATTCCTTCACTTATCCAGCACGTATCTACTGAGCCCTCAATCCATGCCAGGCTGCAGGAAGGTGCTGAGACACAGAGTGGCCACAACACGTGGAGCCAGCTGCCAGGAACGGGGTGGGGTTAGGCACCAACAATCTCTCTGAACCTCTGCTTCTTCACATTTAAAATGATAGCTAAGTTCTACGTTTCGGTCACGGATTTCCGGATTGATCTGTGTAGTCAGGCATGGAGGACAGGACCGCGACCGGACACAGTAATACTCACCTCTGGCTAATGATGCGAGCGGTGTCAGACCAGGAAAGGACAGACACCCGAGAGCGCCGGCTCAGGGTGATGGTCTTGGTGCTGATTTCTATTTTCATGTCTTCGCTTTGGAAATAAAATCCCAGTGTTCCAAAATAGGTGCTGAGTTTTTCGTTCTTTGGTTTCTTGGCACCAATGAGCTGTCCATTGACCAAAATCCCTGGAGAAGAAAACATGCTTTTTTCTCTCTGTGTACCATCAAAGTTATAAAACTTGACAAGATGGGAAAAGTGTTATTTTTTGGCTTGATTTCTTATATAATTTTTTTCCTGAACAGCTTTCACTTTGTTACTATGTTTTATTATACTTTAAATGACTCACATCACAGTAAGATCTGCTAGTTCGCACTCAGTCTCTTAGCTACTCTAATTCCCATGGGAATAAATTTATAATTCTTTGCTCACCAATTATCAGAGTTGGAAAAGTACAGGGCTTCTATTAAGGTGGGAAGGAACGAAATCCTAGGTAGTGACAGTGAAACATGGCAATGATCGAATTGCCTAGTTCAAATACAGCATCTTTTTATTTTACCTGATTCTGGATCAGAAACAAGGTTGAGAATCTTTCCAGGTTCCGAGTCAATATTGAAACAAATATTCTTTTCATTTTTTGGCAGGTAAATGATGAAGTGTGGGTCATTTTCAACTGGAAAATAGAGACAAAGAAATCAAACAAAATCATAGAAAGGAGGGTGACACCGAACAGTACTTCATTCCTGAAACCTTTTACTTAATAAGAACAAATACTTCCAGTGCTTGTCCTAGATGCTAGCTTCTGTTCCAGGTGTTGGGGGCCCGTGGTGTAGACAGACCCATTGTTCCTTCCCCATGGGACAATTCAGAGTTTTAAGTTATTTTACACCTATAACATATACTTCTTCTGTAGCTATCATGTATGATCTAGGCTAGAGACAAAAAATGAATAAGAAAGACACAAATAATAAGAAAAGCACACAATACATCGAGTCCACATGTATACTACATACGCATACCTCCATCAGTGAGTGTTGTATAAATAGATAAAACGACGTGTGTGTTTTTAAGCAGCTATACACGATACATAAAAATATAGGAGATGTAATGTTATTTGTTGGCATACTGATGGATATTAATCAATTCCAAAAACACTGAAGCATCGAGGACTCTCAAGAAAGAATTACTTTGTTGCTGGACAACCTTATTCTGATTGATCTTTCTTGTTTGTCTAATCATTCAACAAATAATTGGTGAGAAAAAAAAAACAGGTCTATCCAAAGCACTGAATTAGGCAACGTTTGGTGTAGCTATAAATAAGTCACGGTCTTACTTATAAGACCTTCAAGAAAGTCAGAATTTAATGGAGTGACCAAGATTCTCTCCTTGACTAAACACTTAGGCTCCTCCGACCTTTTCAACGAGGCCTCAACTTTTGGACTCACACTTTAGCTTCTGCGCTGCCCAATTTTAGCAAGAATCCTAGTAGGCTGGGTTAGGTAGAATATCTGCTCTCCCTATTGAGCTCCTTAGGTATCTAATTGGGTTCCTCATTCCCTGCCACCCTCCAGGTGACGTCAGATCTCCTGGCTGCCTTCAGCAGGAAGCCTGTTCCATTGGTTTGACCAGAATCCCCCTCACTCCTGACGTTTCCTCCACGTGATTTCGCACCCACTTCCCCAGGCTGTATTTGGAGCTGAGTCCAATCTTCTCCACCCAACTGCAAGATCCCATTGCGGGGGTCCCCATATCACCACGGCCCCCCCTTGAGTCAAGATCTTCCAGACTCTAATGTGTGCTCTAATGAATATCGTGAATAATTTTTTTTCTTCAGTGTTTCTTTCATAGAGACAGACACAACCACTGAGGGAAGAGAGAGAGTAAAATAAATGACACAAAAATGGCACAAGCCAGTCGTTCTGAGGGTAAAGACGAAGGGTGACCAGCCCCACCTGGCCCGTTGAGAAAGGCCTGGTGAAGGAGTTTGCACAAAGCCTTGACGTTAGGAGACGCAAAAGACACAGGGGAAACGGAGATTTTATTCTGAGTGCACAGTGCGGAGGTAGGAAAGTTGGCGATTTGTTTGCAAAGCGCCTCGATGTAACTAAGAGATGGGTTCTTGAAGAACGTAGAAAAAGACCCAAAATGGGCGTCATGGAGAGGGGCAGAGCACCACACCAAAGACTGGAGCTTCAAGTTGGGAGCTCTTTGAAGTTTCTGAGAAAAAATGCGACATGATTTGATTTGGGGGAAATTACTCGTTACAGTATAAACTCAGTATTGGGACACGGACATGGGAAGATCAGTTAGCAGCTAACGCAGCAATAGCGCAGGCAACAGACGTCACCTGAACGGGAAACGGGACGGACAAGGGAGGGAAGATTCCAGAGACCCGTGGCAGAAGCCACAGTGTCAGGTAACTGAGCGCCGAGGTACAATTCAGACCAGCCAGGCTTCCAGCCCGAGTCACTGAAGGGCCTGGGGAGGAGATGGTCGAAGCCCTAAGAACCGCAGTGGTTGCCTTTCCCAGATTAAAACTGAAAGAGCAAGCTTCCGTTCCCCGAGAGGCTGTTTTCTAGATGTTACCACAAAGTCCCAGGCAAACATTAACTCAGATAATTCTCCTCGCGTCCTCGCACAGGACGGGTCGCCTGCCTGAGGTCCCATGATGGGGTCGGACTGTGGCAGATCCAGGACCACAGCCACGCTGCCCCGCGACAAGCCCATTCTCCCACCCACTCCGACACGCTCGCTCATGTTCAAGTGTGTGTTTCAGAACATGAAATGGAAGATAAAGGAATCCACAACAGAAGTACAATCTGGTGCTTCTCTGCACCGCTCACACTACAAAACTCTCGCCACCAGGTCAAAAAATACTTGGTGAATCGATTTTGTGTTGCGCTGGGCACTAGAGGGCATCCTTAAAACGCAGAACAAAGGTTCTCGCATCTCTTTTTCAATTAAAAAAAAATCATTTTGGTATGAGAGCCTCTTCCTTTACACGAATATGGTGTTTGGAAATATTTTTGGAAGGACTTGGCTTTTTATTAGAGATCATGATTGATTCTGCCATTTGAATTAACCCAAATCCTATTACTCACACCTGCTGGTGGGTGACCACGGATCGGTACTGCCCTACCGACCTGACACCACTCCAGACAGCAGAAGTGAAACATTATACTTAGATTAGCGTCTGTAGCCTCACATTTAGATCAGGTTGAAGGCGAATGGAAGGCCGCCAGGACTAACTTCACAGATTCCTGAGGACCTGGGCTTTATGAGCTCCCACAGGGAACCAGGAACTGCTGTTATAGCCACCCCGCAACTTAACACCACCCCCGTTTTACAGGTGGGCTCACTGAGACCTAGAGAGGTTCCACGGTCTGGCCCACGACCACGGGGGCAGAGTCTGACCCTGGAACTGTCCAGCTCTCCAGACCTTGTCCCCTTAACGGCATTGCACAGCAGACTATGTAAACTCAGAGGGAACACCGCATTCGTACTGGAAAGAACTCGAAAACAGAGTTAGCTTTTTCGCTACGTATTTCTACAGAAGCTTCTTTCTGGAAAGTCGCAGAGGAAGGGGCGCCTGCACATGCAATCTCCAAAGAGAATGTTCCTTGCATCGATGCCCTGTGGAGCCCCCTGGCCTGAGAAGAGCGTCTCGTCCACTCCTGAGGGTTCAGCTTACCCAGCTGGAGATGGAGTGCTCTGGACTGGACTGGACCCCCGAGCTTCATAGGTTGGAACCCTAACCACCAGCACACAATGTCTGGAGGAGGGGTCCCCATCAAGGGATTGGTGCCCTGCTGAGAAGGGACACGGGGGAGCTTAGCCTTCCTCTCTGCAGGGCACACACAGAGAGGTCATGTGACCACACAAGAAGATGCCGGCTGTGTACAAGCCGTCCCCAGCTGGCACCTTGATCTTGGACTTCCTTGCCTCTAGACCTGTCATTTAGACCAGCAAGGCTGGGGTATCTGGTTATGGCAGCCCAAGCTGATTAATACAGAGTCATCTGCTGTTAATGGAGGTCAACAATACCTACAGAAGTCAACTTGTTTACCAGGACTTTTTATAAACATCTATCAACGCTGCACACGATTGTGACCCGACTGGGGGCCGGGACGTGAGAGCCGTGGTGAAGGCCTCTTACCTCTCATCACATGTGGGGGAGGAGTTGCCTCGAGCACCTGAGCTCCCAGCACAGGCATCGGGATCATCGGTGTCGGGGAAGGGTTGACCCAAGACGGGACTGAACTCGGACCAACCTTGCTGCCATAGTACAGGGCACCTGTGTAGAAAAACCCATGGCCATTAGTGTCCCAGCTTACTTTTCCTTGGAGATTTCTTACAAGGTCCAGAATCTATGTTATGTGGGCCCTGGAGGTCCTCAGCTAAGGTTTTCTCCCAGTAATTTTATTCCAGAATTTTCTCTCTCCTAGCTCCTCCTGTCTTTATACCGTGTGGGCCTGCTGGAGGGATCTCTGCAGAGTCTGGAACCTGGGCTGTGGGATCTGCCCCACGGAGGCAGGAGAAGGGCCCCACGTCTTCATCCTAGGCCGGGAAGATGATATCTAGGCCAGCCCCCGGAGAAGTCCCAGATTACGATCAGGTCCTGCCTGGATCTGTTCCTACTTCCTAACCAAACAACAATCTAAACAATTCAGCTCCTCGACCAACTAGTTTCCCCTATTGGTTACAACAAGCTCATTTTGCTTTCTGACACACAGGCAGTCTTCCTGTCTTGGAGAAAACAAGCGGCAGTTCACCTAGGCATCTTATCTAGCTGTAACAACCACTAACCAACGCCAGTTTATCTAGAAGAGCTTTCTCCCCAGATAAATTGGCTGTGGGGCCCCAGGCTCTTGTAACTGGGATGCCAGAAGTAAGAGCTCCTTGACCCCTGGACCACTGTGGCAAATATGGCGTCTCACTCGGACAAAATTAAAAATGTGGAAAGTGGTGCTTCAGCTACCCAGGCAACTCTTCAGACTGTGTTTCAACAGGACTAGGTCCTGAGAAACGGAGGGCAGGGAGAAGGTGATAAGCCAGCATCTTCTATACTTGGCTCATGTGTCCCTGAGCACATCCTAGGACCTTCCACAGGACTCAGGAATCAAGGGTGGCTTTTGTAGCAATTTCAAGTTCTCTGCTTCCACATATACCTCTCCCAAGAAAACCTCTTTCTCTTGGTTGAGAAGCAGAAGGCATGCTCTCTCACCAAAAACCTTCTGGAAAAATTGGTGTAGAACCAGAAATTGGAAAGACTCCAGACCATTGCAAGGGACACAAATCCTTTTGCAAGTCAGATGGTTTCCAATTCTTTGCTTTAAACCAAGTTGAGGGGCGCCTGGATGGTTTAGTGGATTAAGCCTCTGCTTTCGGCTCAGGTCATGATCCCAGGGTCCTGGGATCGAGCCCCGCATCGGGATCTCTGCTCAGCAGGGAGCCTGCTTCCTCCTCTCTTTCCCTGCCTGCCTCTCGGCCTACTTGTGACTTCTGTCTGTCAAATAAATAAATAAAATCTTAAAAATAAATAAATAAACCAAGTTGAAGTAGGACCCAAGGTATCACGTGTTAAATCATTAAAAATAATTTTTGCATCCTAGCTCCTATGTGAGTTCGGCAGATAAGTCTGAAGAAGCTGTAAATGAGTGATAGTTGCTGTGACCAAACTCATTCATTCCTATCTACTCACCTGTGTCAACAAGATTTATCAGGACCTAGCCTATAAAAAAATATTTTTAAGATTTATTTTTAACTAATCTCTACACCCAACCTGGGACTCAAACTCCCAACCCCAAGATCAAGAGTCACACACTCCACCGACTGAGGCAGCCAGGCACCCCTACAATTTTTTTTTTTTTTTTTTAGTAAAAATGACACTGAATCCATCAATAAATAACATTTACACATACAGTCACATTTTTTCATTTTTAAGACATGATTTTCAATCAAATTTTACTTAGGGATATCATATTTATAATCCATGTATATTATTTTGATCAATTGTCTACTTGTCGGTCTTAATAAAACTCCATCTAGAAAAAAATTTTGAATACTCAGACTCTAAGGGTCCCAACGCATTGAAAAAAATTCAAATTTGCCAACATTTTTCTTGCAGAGGAACAGGATGATCAAGAAAAGACCTTCTGGCATCGCAGTGTACTACACTGAGCCGTGCTTCTACCGGGAATGGAAATACCAGTTCAACTAGAAAAAAGTACCATATAAAATTTCCGATAATTAAAATAGAGTTTGCTCGTGTATTTTTTTGATGGATGATGGACAGTACCAACTTCAGTATTCCATGCCACAGGATACACTGACAACAGTGAAGCAAGAGGTTTATTTTAAAAGTTCAATGTTTGGACGCCTGTGTGGCTCAATTGGTGGAGCGTCTGCCTTCAGCTCAGGTCACGATCCCAGGATCCTGGGATGGAGTCCTGCATTGGGCTCCCTGCTCAGCAGGGAACCTGTTTTTCTCTCTGCCTGCTGCTTCCTAAGCCTGTGCATGCTCTCTCTCTCTCTCGCTCGCTTGCTCTCTGACAAATAAGTCAATAAAAAAATCTTTAAAAAATAAGTTGAATGTTTACAATATGCCCCAAATTAAATTCGCTACAACTATTTAAGCATGGCGAAAATGGTTAAACGCTGATTTAAACAATGCACGCGGGGGTACCCAGGTCTTCAACATTCCTTTGGGAGTTAAGGGAGCCAAAGTTCCAAGACCACAGCAACGAACTACCCCAAAGTAAAATGACAGGAACAGCTCAGACACACAGGGGTCCCAGGGCTGGGAGCAGGAGGCAGGGGAGGGGAGCAGAGGCTGGAGGCCCCCGGTGCAGGCTAAGGAAGCTGCCCCCGTCCTGTTGCTCCACGAGACAGAAGCACGAACCTGAGCAGCAGGAATGGTCTTGCGGGGGCGAGTCTGCCAGCATGCGCTCGTCCCCGGCCTCGTTCTCGATCACCATCGCGGTGAGCGGGGTCACGATGTGATGTTCCAGAGACATCTGCAGGATTGTCTTTGTAATTTTCCTTTTGGCAGCTGCTGTAGGAGCCAGGCTTCTGTATTTGGGAAACCGAGGCATTCGAGAACATTACTGCACTTAGTCCCACACCCCACACCCGCTCTGGGCTCAGCCGGGACCCTGGGGACCACAGATAAAAGAGGGCTAACTGGCTCCAAGAAGCCAGGATTTTACTTAGCCCTGCAGTCCAGAGGATTGTTTGTTTTTTGTTTTTGTTTTGTTTTGTTTTGTTTTTAAAGATTTATTTATTTATTTGACAGAGACAGAGATCACAAGTAGACACAGAGGCAGGCAGAGAGAGAGGAAGGAAAGCAGGCCCTCTGCTGAGCAGAGAGCCCAATGCAGGGCTCCATCCCAGGACCCTGAGATCATGACCTGAGTCGAAGGCAGAGGCCTTAACCCACTGAGCCACCCAGGTGCCCCCAGAGGATTGTTTTTAATAGGCTTTCTTTTTCAGGCCAGTTTTAGGCTCACAGTACAACGGAGGAGGAAGGACAGCGATTTCCCAGACCCTCCCTGTGTCCACACACCACAGCCTCCCCCATTATCAGCAACCACCCCCCCCCCCAACCAGAGTGGTGCATGTGTTACAATCTATGAACTTAGGCTGACATTTCATCATCACCCAAGTCTGTGGTTTACGTTAAGGTTCGTTCTTGGAGGTGCACGTCCTACACAGGCTTCGACAAACATGTGATGACATGTATTCATGATGGTACCATTGTACAGGACACTTTCGCTGCCCTAAAAAATCCCCCCTGGGCTCCACCTGCTTGTCCTGACACCCCCCACCCCGTCCCTGGCAACCACTGATCTGTTTTCCAGGGACTGTTCTGAAAAATCAGTATTTAACTTCAGTAACATGCTGCGTATCTGCAATTTTGCTGTGAATGCACCCAGGATGCTTCAGTAAAAAGAGGCAGGGATAGTTCTTATTCAACGGAAAGCCCCAGCTACAGCCCCATGTCTGTTTTATAACCTTACTGACATCACGGATGTTCCTCTGTGAGTTCGGTCATCCAACCGCACTTCGTGTCTTCCTGACCTAGCTCTGAAGACTGTTCCACCTCCCTGGGACCCTGACGTCAAAGGTGGGATGGGGCTCGGGTGATTTTCTTCTTCAGCACCTGCTGTGTTACTCTGTTGCACGTGGTCCAAGAGCTGTGCAGTGCCCGGGAGCGTAGTTTTTATACTGCACAGGTTAAGTGCGGGTCGGCTGGGAAGCCAGAGATGAGAGAGCCGCTGGCTATTATGGAACCCGTCCTTAGGCGATATTAGAATTGTAAATTTCCCTCTGGACAATAAGCTTTTCAAAAGTATATGCAAGTGAACCACTGATACTCCCGCAACCCGGATCAATCTTACAGACATCATGCTGAAGGAAAGAAGCCAGAAACGGATAAATACCGGTTGTATCACTACAAGAAGTTCAGTCACAGAAAACTCATTGATGGTGACAGTGATTTCTACAGCAGTGGGCGTGGGCACAAGGGACCCTTCAAAGAGAACAGAAGTGTCCTATAACGCTCTGGACAGTGATTATTACACGGGTGACACATCTAAGAACTCATCATCAAACTGTACATTTAAAATTCATCAGCTTCACCCACTTTGTGTATGTCGACCTCAATAAAAAAGAAAAAAAGAGTGAATTCAGCTGTACTTAAAGTGCTTGGAACCAGTGGAAATTGACAATCCAAATCCCAAATTAATTTGCTGCCTTTCTTGGTTCCAAATCCCTTTTGTGTATTACCGCAAAATATTCAAGGCAAACTTCTTACTTTCGCAAATCCCCGTTATGTACCGTCTTCTCTTCTTACCGCTCAGCTAGAAGTTGGTTGATTGTCAGATAGGCCCACAATTTCCTGGTGAAATCAGGATCTGCATGCTTGTCTTTTGATAGAAAATCCTCCAAGTCGTCCATTTGGGCCAGAGTTTCCAAGACTAACTCCGTGTTGGCCTGGATGATGGAAGATTCAGTTGAAAGACACTGGGAGAGCAGAACTAGGGTTAATCAACCCACACTCTTCATATCTACTGTGAGCGAATCAGGATGTTAGAAGTCCAAAATAATTCATAAGAATGCAAAAGAGGAAGTGCCTACATCCAAGGTTTGGGATTGGCTTTGGGATGGGAAGGGATGGATTTGCAGAATGGTTTGGGGACCACGGCATAGATATTCTCATACCTTCCCTTTCACTCTACTGCTTTTATGCTGCCTGCAAGATTCTTGGGATGCAAGATATTACCCTGTTAATATACAAGACGGACTGTATCGAGGGGACCGGTTAGTCTTTTTAGAACTAAGGAGATAAGCAGAAGTACCGAGGTGGCCGTGATGATGCTCTGTAATTGTTCCAATTTATCAGGGTTGTATTTTCCTGCCACCACGATCTCAGAGCCTCCAAAATAGTTGTGGAAACTGTTCTGAGTGACATCCGAGACTGACAAGTGTGGATAGTTGAACTGAACATTCCGGAGCAATGGAGTAGAAACCTGGTTGTAGAATTTCTACAATTCATAAAAAACAGAGAAATCATTATTGTCCTACTACTTCTTCAGTCTGAAGCACTTTTTTTTAAGACAGGGGAGGGGTGTGTGAGCAGAGCGAGAGAGAGAGAGAGAGAGACTATGTTAAGCAGGCCCCATGCCCAGCTCGGAACCTGACACGGGGCTCAATCTCATGACCCTGAGATCATGACCCGAGTTGGACGCTCAACCGACTGAGCCACCCTGGCCCCCCTGAGGCACTTTATGTTGAGATTCCTCACACAGTTAGCTGGTATTTCTTAATTTATTTTCACAGGATCTCTGTGGAAAGCTGTGGGACAAAGAAAACTCTCACAATTATCAGATGAACTGAGACAGGGAGAAACTAAAAAATTGTTAAGAATCTTATCCTGGACTTGAGAGCCCAGCCTATTTTTTTTTTCTTTTATGACCAGATAAATACTCATAAGAAGGAAAGTCATCTGGGTTGGGTTGACATTCCCAATTATCCCCTACTCCTTTCCTGTTCCCAGCTTTAAATACGGTGCCTGACACTGACCCATGGCACCTGGAGTTGACAGAGGGTGGGGTAAAGCCTGTTCTTCTTCTATGTCTTTTTCTTATCCGTGGAGTCCAACTAAACAAATAATTTCTCTCCTTTACCTTCAAGGACACTTACAGGCTATCGTTTGATCTTTGTTGCATTATAAAAAGTGGATACCGAGATACCAATGCGCCTGAACAGGGCAAACAATGACCATGATGGCAAGGAGGACTGGAGAGCCCAGAAGTTTCGGCGGGGCCTGGGAGGACTTGCTCAGGGAGCAGGGAAGTGCATCCCCCTCCGGCTTCCCGTCTCACCGTTGGTGCAGAGCAAATACACACACAAGGTGGGGTGGGAAGGAAATCGAGCACTTTCTCATCGTCCCGGCCGAACGCAGCTGAAACGATGACAACTGAGACTCAAATTTGGCGAGCTGAATGGCTTTGAGGGAAGGAGGAAGACAGAACAGAAACAAAGGTGTTACTTTGAGTTGGGAGGATGTGTCCTGATTTCCATAAATCCTCTGAGCCATGCCACGGTTTTCATTGGACAGTCTCTTCAAAAAGTCGTAATCAACGTCAAATCCTATCCCCAAACTGAACAGGGAGATGTTGTCTCGTATGTTCTGCTTCACGTTTTTCTGAATTTTTGACAATTTTAGTTCACCTGAAGTGGATGGCAACAGAGGCGAAGAGAATGAGGGACAATGTTATAATGTTTTTTGAAAATCCACGGAGGGCGGTTTAGCAGAATTTGTCCCACTTACCCTTTGACCCAGAGACCCAAGTCTATGGGTTTCTCTTACAGCCGCACTCACACAAATGGGAATGACACAGGTGCAATCGTACAGAGCCACACTATGGGGCATAGCAACAGATTGAAAACAAGAGCGCAGTAGTAAGGGCGGTTGGGTAAATGATGATACATTCAAACCGGGAGGTACTATGCAGCCATGTAATTATTAATCAGAGCAAGATAACTCTATGTATTTATACTGAATGATCTCACAGATATACTTTTAAGGGGGGAGAACAATGCAAAAATTGGTATATGTAGGATGTATTTGCATATAGGCATGCATATATGTGTATGTGTGTGTCTATATTCACACATAAATGTGTGTATATGTGTATGGAGTATACACGTATGCACAGAATATCTCTGGAAAGTTACACAACAAATTGCTAACCAAAGACTGCCTCCAGAGACAGGAACTGGAGGGTCAAGGGACAGAAATCAGAAGCAGACTTAATTTTTTGCTATGTTTCCTTTTCTTCTTTATGACTCTATTCTCAAACTAAATTCTTTTATTTTTTTTTAAGATTTTACTGTATTTTTTTAAAGTAATCTCTGCAACCAAGTGGGGGGCTCGAACTCCTAACCCCGAGATCAAGAGTCACATGTTCCATCCAGTGAGCTGGCCAGGTGCCCCTCAAATTGAATTTTACAAGTAACCTGATCTAAGGTTCAGAAACTCTGATTCTACCACAAATACGACATAAAGTCTCCCATTCTGGTCTCGCTATTAACAGAACAGGTGCCTTTTGTCTAAAACTCTAGTGGCCGCGGTCCTGACTGATGCACTTGTCTTCCTTCCACTGAGCAGCGTCGGGCACCGTCCTTGTCGACGTGACGGATTACAGCACAATCCAGCACGCACTCTTATATTTACCAGTAGAAAGACACAAATGAAGCAGATAAAGTAGCAACATGTGACAGAAGCCAGGGGACGTGGGGCCATTTTGTGGGGAAAAATGCGTAACATAGAGGATGTATCAGAAAGAAGTCATTTCTCCCGTTCCCTTGAGGGACTGGGGGAATGTGGAGAAGGAAGGAATAAGTTCCTGCAGACTCCAGACGTGTCCTGGGGACTGGGGACCGACACACTCATCTCACACTCCCGTACATCACCTCACATACCTTACGCTAGAGAAAATGCAATAGCGAGCTATCACAGTTCATACTCCAGTTTCGAAACAAGTGCTTTCAAGAGCATCACCAAAAGTGCCTGGGACTGGGTTTCGGGGTGGGGGGAGGTGGTGACAGTTCCAGGGCCCAGAGAGGCCTCCTTTTAGGAAACATGGGGCTACAGTGGTTTAGAAACTCAGGCAACTGCCAGCAGATTTCCCATTTGAAGCGAGAGTGAAATATTTGTTACTGGAAGATTGAAAAGCTACTTGCCTACTGTGGGGTCACCGTCAGAAACCAAAATGATGAGAGAGACTGACTCGGGGTCCAGCATTCCCAAATTATTGGCTTCGTTTAAAATAAAGATGGCGCGCAGGAGGGCTTCGTTGATATTGGTGCCTGTTAAGGTAAGAGTATGTGCTGCTCCGTTACGTACTCTCTCTTTGCACAAAAACTGTCACACCCTGGGTTCCGATTCATTTGTCTGGTGATCGCGCATGTGTCATTTTACTCAGTCCCCAAATCCTTCGATGGTTTTCCAACTGACACAAATTTCCTCCAGGCTGGGCAAGATTCCCCAGAGGAGTAAAATTATTGACTTTATAGTAAACTACTCCCTTAAAGAGGAATTCGTCCTTTCAAAGCACTGGTCTGTCGTTTTGTTAAAGACCAAACTGAAGGTCCCTCAATCAGCCTTGCTGACGTGCTGGAACACTGGTCTGGGGGGCATTTTGTTCTATGAGAGTAGTAAGAATTCTAGTGTTCCTTGCTGACACCCTTTTCTGAGAAAGATTGGGATGGTTGCAAACTTGTGTGGGATGGGTTATGCCTTGTACTTTCACAAGAAATTAACACTCATCATGGAATAATAATACACGCATTATTTAAGGCAGGCCATTGCCGGCCGGGCAAAGACCACCACGGTAGGGAGTGATTCTTCCTACGTGAATGAAGATTTGAACCCTGTGAACGTTTCTCACTGGGCTCTGGGATATAAAGTCATTCACCTCCAGTGGGCTGGATTTTCTCAATGTACTTCTTGGCATCTGCAATCTGTGTTTTAGTAGCTGAGACTAAATCATTTCTCCAGGTCCGAACATTGTGGTTGAAGTCGACCACAGAGAACTGGTCTTCAGCTCTTAGGTCATCCAATATGGTCTTCATTGCTTCCACTGTCTGTTTCAAAGAAGGATGAAGAAGGGTCTCATTACTTAAGCTCTCAGTCCAAGAAGAAAGGAGGAAGACCAAGCACCCCTCCTGTCATCTTGCAAGTACCAACTCAAGCTGTTCTTCTCCCAGAAAACCTCTTGAAACCACCTCAGTCAACACTGACCTGTCTCTCACTTATCCTAAACATGTGTTGTCTGCATTTTGATACTGAAACGTTCACTGTTTATTTTGTTATGCCCAGTAATTCTGACTGGTCTCACGTTTCATTAACAATCTGGGTATTAGGGCGCCTGGGTGGCTCAGTGGGTTAAGCCGCTGTCTTCGGCTCAGGTCATGATCTCAGGGTCCTGGGATTGAGTCCTTCATCGGGCTCCCTGCTCGGCAGGGGCCTGATTCCTTCCCTTCCCCTCTCTCTGCCTGCCTCTCTGCCTACTGTGATCTCTCTCTGTCAAATAAATAAATAAAATCTTAAAAAAAAAGAATCTGGGTATTATAGAGGGCACGAATTGCATGGAGCACTGGGTGTGGTGCAAAAATAATGGAATACTGTTATGCTGAAAATAAAAAATAAATTAAAAAAAAAGAATCGCAAACTTCAGGTGCCCCTTTAGTGGTGTCTGAAAATTAAGTATATTTCTCAAGTCCAGCATCTCACCTTCTCTAAAATGACTGTTTCTCATCTCCTGTCTTTTCAAACTACCAACACCTCCCACTTCCTGTCTCAGCTCACAACCTGGATTCCAACTGCACTGAGACATGAAAGCAATCAGAAGAAAACATCCACAGTCTCCCAGCTTCCTGTCTGGTAGCCTAGGAGAACTAGCAGTATTTCTATCCAAGACACATCCGTTCACTGGTGAGCTAGCTTTCATTCTTTCTCATCTCCTCGAGGACATGGCTCTAGTGGCTGGCCCCTGCATCTCCTATATTCAAAATTTCCCTCTTCTATTGATGCATTTCTATAAATATAAAAACATGCTGTTATTTCTCACCCCTTTAAAAATCTCACTCGTGCAGCACCTGGGTGGCTCAGTCCATTAAGTGTCTGCCTTCGGCTTAGGACATGATCCCAGGGTCTGGGAACTGAGTCCCAAGTCAGGCTTTCTGCTCAGTGGAGAGCCTGCTTCTCCCTCTCCCTCTGTCTGCCACTCCCCCTGCTGGTGCACTCTCTCTCTCTTGACAAATAAATAAAAAGAAAAATTAAAAAAAAATAAACGAATGAATAAATAAGAAATAAAAACCTCATTTGTACTCACACCCATCTCTCAGTCTTCCTCTGCAATAGAATTCTTTGAAAGGTTGGCCCAAACATACCATCTGCAAATCTTCTCTTCCTATTCTCTTTCACATCAGTTCTGTTCAAGTTTTCACCATCAGGACTTCTTAAAATTGCTCTTGTTGAGGTCACAGTGCCTTTAATGTTGTCAAATCCAATGGACTATTCTCTCTTCTTATCAGACTCAATCTATGAACAGTATCTGAACCAACAGGTCACACCTCCCCCTTAAAAAATCTTCCTCAGTATCTTCCAGAATCTCAGACTCTCTTGGGTTTTCTCTCCCTCTCAACTGGTTGCCTTTTCTCACTCTTCCTTCTTTGCTGGTTCCTCCTCTCCTCCCTGGATTCTCACTCAGTATCCTAGGGTTCAGTCATGGTCTTCTTCTCTGACCACACTTGCTCTTTGGTGTTCTTAGTAGTCTCATCACTGTAAATACCTTCCACAAACTGGTGGGTCCTAATCGTACATCTCGATATCTCACTTTGGAATACCAGACTTGCATAGTCAATGGCCTCACTGACCTCGGTGAGATAGGCATCTCAAACTTCACATGTCCAAGACCGAGCCCCCGATATCCCCCACGAAGTCTCATTCTGCCCATCTTTTCCAACTCATTGATGGCAACCTTCACCCCTCCTTCCGACTGCTCAGGCTGAGAGCTCGGAGCATCTTAGGGTCTTATTTTCTTCTCCCATCTCACAGCTTTAGGAAATGCTGTTTATTTGATCTTCCAGTTAGAGTCCAGAATCCTGTCGCTTCTTGCTACACCCATTACCGCCACTCTGGTCCATGCCGCCATCGTCCCCTGCCTGGACGACTGCAAGAGCTGCTTTCCTGACCTCCCTGTTTCCACCCTCACCTGCATGCCAGGCTCTTCTCAACACAGCGGCCGGAGATGGGCTTTACAGACTGTCAGATCATGTCATTCCTTCCCCCAAACCACCCAGCAGCTCTCCATTTCTCTCCAAGTTACAGCCAAGGTTCTCATAGTCCCCAAGAGGCTTCACGTTATCTGTCTGGTCCCTTCTTTTTCCCTCCCTACTGGGCTGCTCTCTGCTCCTGGAACATGCCTGGCACACTCTGACTCAGAGCTATTGACCTGGCTGTCCCTGCTGCCTACAGAGGTCTACTCCAGAGAGCTGCATGCCTTCCCTCACACCTTCTAAGGGGTTCCTCAAGCCCTTCTCAACAGAAGCACCTACTTAGACAGCAAACCTGTCTAAAATCTTAATTCCATCCCCTGCAGCTGGCATTCCTGATTCCTAATATGCTCTTCTAAAAACAAACCAACAAAAAACCCTGAAAACATTTCTTATAATACCACAATTGAAGATACCTTCATTTTTTATTTTTTGTAAAGACTTTATTTATTTATTTTAGAGAGAGAGAGCAGGGAAAGGAGCAGAGGCAGAGGGACAAGTAGACTCTGTGCTAAGCGGGGAGCTGGACGTGGGACTCGATCTCCCGACCCTGAGATCATGACTTGAGCTAAAACCAAGAGTTGGATGCTTAACTGACCAAGCCATTCAGGCACCCCAAAGATACTTTTAAATGACTGATTATGTTTATTGTTTATTCTCTGTCCCCATATTCTCATAGAATGTAAACTCTATAAGCTTCCTTTGGGGAAGGATGGATTTTTTTTAATGCTTTTGGTCAATTTTTTTTTTAACTGATGAGCCATGTACCTGACGCACAGTGGGCGCTTAATATATATTTGTTACATGCACAAAAGAAGGAAGGAAAGAATGAATACATGGCTGTATTAGAGCAGAGATTCTCAAGGGAGGGCAACTCTACCCCCAGGGGACATCTGGTAATATCTGAAGTCATTTTTGATCGTCATGACTAACGAGGTGTGTGCTAGAGGCAGCCAGTAGGTCAAGGCTGGGAATGCTGCTGAACGTCCCACCACACACAGATCAGCCCCTACAACAAAGAATCTTCTAGTCCCAAACGTCAGCAGTGCCACTGTTGGGGAACCTGGCATTGTAGTTTAATGTCTTGTCCTTCTTTTAGACCCTAGAACATGATGAACACTTGGGTGGTCAGCAATGATTAGTCAATGAATGAATGGATGGATAGATGGTTGATTGGTTAGTTCATTGTTCAAATTGGTTGGATGGATGGGTTGATGGATAAAATAAGGAATGTCTTCATTTGTTCTGTAGAAAGACACCTACACCATTTAATCCTGGATTAGCCTCTATTGAAATCCAACCTGGAAGACATGAGATGGGATGGCCACCCTCAAGGAACTGTGGTGTAATCGGAAGAGATTTCAAAGTTGCTCATGCACAGTGCAAGGGGGTAAAGTAAAACAGATGGAAGAATAAGACTATGAAGCAGAAGAGTGATCCCAGGGAGAAGGAAGGGAGATGACATTTTTCAGGGCGATGAGTCAGCCCGAGCTGACCTCGATGAGGCCTGGGGGAAGGCATGCTGAATGTCTGCTATGTTCGGAGGGGATCAAAGATGGTGGGGAGCCCTGAGCACCCCTACCTACCAACAAGGAGGTACTTACTTGTTTCATTTTTATTCCCCACATCGAGCCACTGACATCAATGACAAAGAGGATGTTTTTGGGAATTGGGTCCAGGTTTTCCGGAGCAAAGAAGTGGACAAAATATCCATTAAATACCTGGAAAACAGAACACACGGTTTAGCATGCAGGAAGATGGGGCTCTAGGGACTAGGAGAGAAAAGACAAGCCGCAGGGAGCAGGAGACCCGCTGGTCCTAAAGGGAAGCTCAGTGTCCATCTACATCTCTCATCCTTCCTGCTTTCTCCGACCCCTCTCCTAGGAAGCCAAGCCTTCTGGGTAGTTGCACTCCTCAGGCATTTCTCTTTGCTCCCATCCATCAACCCAGTCTCCATGGAGAGCCTGTCTTCTAGGCACCCTGCTAGCCAACAGCCAATCAGGCAGAGTTTCTGCCCTCCCAGTGTTCACAGGCCCACCCAGGATCCAGATGAGTAAAGAGACCGCAGCAGGTTGTTACATGTTGTGATCACGAAAAACAAAGGACACTGAGAAGGCCCAGTGCACGTGTATCTGGCTCGGATGGGGGACTCCTTCCCTCGGAAACGGAATGTACACTGGGCTTGTGCGTGAGTTTGGAGTTGGTCTGCCAGCGTGGGCCTGGGGCAGAGTTGGCAGGTGCAGGTAGGAGTGGGTGTTCCAGACCAGGGTGAGAAAATATGGCACACTAGGGGTTCTGTAAGTGGTTCAGGGCAACAAGGGCTATAGAATTCAAGAATTCAAGGAATTAGAGTGGAGAGTTAGCAGGACAGATCACGAAGGACCTTTATCAGCCCTCTAGAAAGTTTAGATAGTTCTCGAAGCTATTACAGGGCCGCTCCGGCTAGATTCGGGATCGCCGTCTTTGCTTCTGCTCTAGACTCTAACGCCTGGCTCCCCTCATTCTCTTTCCGCTGTCCTTTGGTCACTTCTTGCAGGACAGTACAATGCCCACCCAGTGAATGTGTGGCTGTGGACACTTCTCTACCCCCCTGTCCTGGACAGAAGCACGGACTTTCGGATACCCTCCAAGGGCTCTTACCTCAGCACAAGGGAAACACAGACATACACCTAAGACACGCCAAGAGGGGGACAGAAACAAGAAATCTCACAGTGAACGCTGGCCCTGGCATTTGCCACCAGCCCAGATCTTTCTCTTGCTTGTTCCGTCCACCCAGGCCCATAACCTCTCTACTTTCTTTGACAATTTAACAGCGAAGGGCCCACATAGGTTACCCCAAACTCCCATTTTGTGATGTTCTTACTGTACTTCATATAAGGCCTAGAAGTACCCTTCTGGGACAAGGACATGGAACTCTCAGTGACCCTCCATTTGGTTTTCTTGGCACGGGAGGATGAGGCTTAGTAACACTTAGGGAAGTGGGATTTTAGTCCCTTCTCTGTAACCACCTCGGCAGCTCGGAGCCACCCCAAAGCCAGGGAGTTTGTTCCACAAGAACCCTTTGTCTGGCCTCAGCATGGCGATTCTCCTCAAGATTGTTTTCACCCACCTCGAGTTCCCCGGCTTTCTCTTCTCTGTTCACGTCATACATCACCACCAGCTCTCCGTCCACCGCAGTCTCAGGGCAGCTGGGGCATTTTCTTTGCTGTGCCACAGAGGGCTTGAAGGACACATGTGCCTGGAAAGAACAGGGACATCAGAGCCCAGTCTCCGCACTCTCCCTCCCGAGACGGGGGGCTGACAACTTCCTGTGCACACAGGTGGAGAGGTCTTGCCCGTGGCTTGATGGTCAGCCCGCACCCAGGCAGCACCAGAAGTCCCATTCCCAATGCAAGGGACAATGGTCAGGCATGTGAAGGGGTGCTGCTGCCCAGATCGGAGAACTTCTTAAGACACTCAAAGAACTTCTTCCTTCCCCCATGAGAGAGATGGCAACCAGTGCAAGAATTTGTGAAAGGGCTCCTAGAGGAGTTTGACCCTTCTGCTGCTGATTATCATTGGTCAGGAAGCAAAGAGAATTAAGCTGAACATCTCTTGCTGGGACTCATGAAAATCCGCCACATGTTGTGTGGAAACTGTCTTTTAACAATAGTCAAGCAAATGACTTGAGGGGAATGGGGGCCCAAAAGGGACAGTCACTGGTCCAAATGCAAGGAAATGATAGATTTTGCTCAAGGATCTCTGTTCCTTCACAAAGTTCACCACCTGACTGCTTTTTTTTGTTCCCCAGAGCCCAGGACAAGCAAAGAGCCCCGGAGCTAGTGACCACTTAAGAGTCCTAGCAACATGCAACACTTACGATACCTTCTGGCGTCCTTTAGATATGACTGGAACACCATCGAAATGGCCATCAAACGTGTCAGGAACATGGAGAAATTTTATTCCCTGAGGTTCAATAACCCACACATCTACCTAGAGATGGGAGAGAAAATTACTCAAAACATCAAGATATCTTTCAAGGCTTTTTGTGAGCACAAAGTACCATGACTATATCCTCTGTGGTTCTCATCTCCAGGCTTTCCCAGAGGTGACCCAGCACGGTTCCCTGATCACCTCTGCACCTTCCTGAACTGCCATGGGGTCTCATTCATCCATCCACAGGGGCTGAAGACCCCTTGGGCAACCCAGGGCTCCCCTTCTCTTGCTTCATTCCTCTGGGTTTCATTTGCCATCTTTATCTTATTCTATCATTGTTGTTTATAAGAATATTCATGTTGTCAAAGGAAACAAAAGAAGGAAAGCCACTGTGAAATGATTCTACCCTTAGTCTCTGGGTCTGTCCACCAAGGACCAGGGCCTTTTCCTTCCTTTTCTGTCTATGTGCATTGAACAGAGCAAAGCAGGAGGAAATAAATCCCTTTGGGTGAACCTTGGAGAAACCATAGTCATGGCTTTCGTTTCTCTCTATGGACTCTAAGTTCTCTGATAAGCACTTCACATGTACAAACTCATTTAACTCTTACTGATGCTCTTATTATCTGTTTTATTTGCTATTGCTTATTTTATGGCTGAGGAAACAGACTCAGAGTAACCTGGCTTGGAAGTGGCTGATCCAGGCTTCAAACCCAGGGCCCAAGCTCCTCATACTTTCTACCCTGCTTCCTGACTTTCAATAGCTTATGCTCTGTCTTTTCAGTTGACTTTGCCACACTATCCTCTAGTTCCAGCCCACAATATCATACTTGTTTTTTCATGAGATTTCCCAGCTTTGGCACACACCCACTTAAATGTGGGGCCATCAGATGGAGCCCTGTGCACACTGGTTTCCTTACTACCTCTTCCTCATTTAGGATTATTTATAACACTGATGAGTTCTCTCTCCTTTGGAAGTCCCTGGCTTTGGAATCACACCAAATTTTTCTCTGATTTTTATTTTTTTAAAGTAGGCTCCATGTCCAGCATGGAGTCCAGCACAGGGCTTGAACTCACGACTCTGAGTTCAAGTCCTGGGCTGAGATCAAGAATCGGATGCTTAACCAACTGAGCCACCCAGGTGTCCTTCCATTTTTTTTTTTTTTTCAATCTGCTTTCATAAAATCATGGACATTTGTCTAAGCAGAGCTAACACTTTCTTTCTTGGTTATTACAAATTCCAGAATAAGATGTGAGCTTAATTTGCCTCCAAGATTCCCATTAGCTCCAGGTTCTCCATCTTGGTAAGAACTAAATCTACAGAGAAGCAGGTAGATTAGATATCCCAGGACAGTCTGACCCAGGCATTTTGGGTAGTTGATTGAGTAGCTCCTGGGGGAAAGGGAGAAAAGCCAGGGAGTTGCAGCAAACTGGGTACACTGTATTCATTCTTCCATAAGGTTCTACCTACAAACAAGTAGGCTACTCAGGACAAAGTTCAGTCTCTCCTTAAGAGCATAAAAATGAAAAGAGGACCTTTTCCCTAGTGTCACAGAAGCTATTAGCAGTCCTGAGCTCAATTTGATGCAGACATGGCCCCCAAATCTGGTAAAACACTATGCTTTGGGGATGTGTACACAAGGTCCCATAGCTGGTTCATTGACTGGTTGGGAACAATCCATGGAGGCCTTGGGTCACTTGCCATATTTGTTGGCGTTTCTGCAAGAAACCAGCTTTGGGAGTTGGAATAAAATATTTTTCCAAGATTTGATACATCAAGAAGGTAACGGTGGGGGTTAAGAGAAATGTTCTCTGTGATTCCTGTAAGGGAAATGTATTTCCAGTTGGGTGGCCCTTCTGATGGTGATTAAAAAGCTTTTGTGGAATAAACACAAGGACAAGGTCTAATATTCTGATTTCCCCTTATCTCTGGATAAGATCAAATCTCTTTAGAAATATATTTCATAGACGTTAGGGCTGGGAAGTACCTTAGGAATCACCCAGTCCAACCTTCTTTCACAGATGAGACACTGAAGGCCAGGAAACAGGTTCACCCAGAGCCCACAGCTGTGAGTGTTAATTCTGGACTGGAACTTGGGAAACTTGCCACTTTGTCCAACATTCTTGCTAATAAATGAAGACTCTGTCTTCTTTTAAAAACAAGGAATTCCTGGGGTGCTTGGGTGGCTCAGTCATTAAACATCTGCCTCCGGCTCAGGTCATGATCTCAGGGTCCTGGGATCAAGCCCCACATCAGGCTCTCTGCTCAGTGGGGAGCCTGCTTCTCACTCTCACTCCCCCTGCTTGTCTTGTGTTCCCGCTCTCGCTATGTCTCTCTCTGTCAAATAAATTTTTAAAAAATCTTAAAAAAAAATAAAAACAATGAATTCCTAAGAGCATGGGAAATTTAAGGATGAACAAAAATTTCAGAAATATAAGAAAGATTTATGTGCTATGTAGCATGTGTGTTAAAAATAATTATCTTCTCCTGGCGAGGATGTGGGAAAAGGGGAACCCTCCTACACTGTTGGTGGGAATGTAAGCTGGTGCAACCACTCTGGAAAACAGCATGGAGGTTCCTCAAAAAGTTGAAAATAGAGCCACCCTATGACCCAGCAATTGCACTACTGGGTATTTACCCTAAAGATACGGATGTAGTGATCCAAAGGGGCACATGCACCCAAATGTTTATAGCATCAATGTCTACAATAGCCAAACTATGGAAAGAACCTAGATGTCCATCAACAGATGAATGGATAAAGAAGATGTGGTATATATATACAATGGAATACTATGCAGCCTTCAAAAGAAATGAAATCTTGCCATCTGTGACAACATGGATGGAACTAGAGGGTATTATGCTTAGCGGAATAAGTCAATCAGAGAAAGATAATTATCATATGATCTCCCTGTTATGAGGAAGCTGAAAGGCAATGTGGGGGGTTTGGGGGGTAGGAAAGGAATAAATGAAACAATATGGGATTGGAAGGGAGACAAACCATAAGAGACTCTTAGTCTCACAAAACAAACTGAGAGTTGCTGGGGGGGTGGGGGTAGGGAGAGGGTGGTTGGGTGATGGACACTGGGGAGAGCATGTGCTATGGTGAGTGCTGTGAAGTGTGTAAACCTGGCAATTCACAGACCTGTACCCCCAGGGCTAATCATACATTATATGTTAATATAAAAATAAAAAATTAGAAAAAAACAATTAAAAAATAATTATCTTCATGGACTCAAACTCAAATTCTTGGACTAATAGCATACAGCCTAGTCTCAAATCTTAATTGTTTCTTAGCTCTGTGTCCATCAGCAGGTTATTTACATATAAGTCAGGGCTAGTAAGATCTACTTTATAACTTGTAGGGAGGAATGAATGACCTATATTCTAGATACTATTCTAGAAATATTCTAGAAATATTCTAGAAATATTCTCATATTATTAACTCAGCAGCTAAATCCTATTACTAACAACCTCAGCACTTGCATCATTGTAGGCAAGATGCCAATCACATCTATTTACCATGGGATTCATGGAATTGAGCAAGAGAGGGGCGCCTGGGTGGCTCAGTCAGTTAAGCGTCTGCCTTCGGCTCAGGTCATGATCCCAGACCCCTGGGTCTGAGTCCTGCATCGGGCTCCCTGCTTAGTGGGGAGTCTGCTTCTCCTTCTCTCCCCACCTCCACTTATACTTTCTCTTGCTAACTCTGTCTCAAATAAATGAATAAATTCTTAAAAAATAAAAAAGAATTGGGTAAGAGAACGGCACACATTCATCAACACTCCCAGAAACACAGCCATGTTGAGCTGTGCAGAGCCTCCATCCAGAGCTGCAAGAGGGCACTGAGATCCGGCCCGTAACCCACCGCCAAGTCATGGGTCGTGACACAGGGCTGCATTTGTCAGGACAAGGGCATCTTTTCCTAATTTTCACCAACGCTCCAGATGTGCCAGCAGGGGCACTGAAGAATTACACAGGGGCATGTACCCTGAGAGCGAGCTGATGCCACACAGAGGTCATGGGATAGAAGGTGGGTTCCATCGGTCTGATAAGCGCCTTTTCAAATTGGAATGAAAATGTCACCATGATCAATTATCCCCTAGAGTAGCCCCTGCTTGGGGGTCTCACCTTCCTATCTGTCAGATGGAGAGGCAGATTGGGAACATGGTGTGGCCACTGAGGCCAAGACTGCAGTGCCGTAGCTAGGAGACCATGGGTCAAGGAGAGCCAGTGGCGGCTAGATACCAGGAGAAGCGAGGAACAGATTCTCTCCTGAGCCTTCACAAGTAAGACCCTGCTAACACTTGGATTTCAGACTTTGGTCCTCCAAAACTGTGAGAAAATGAATTTCCATTGTCTTAAGCCACCCAGGCTGTAATCAGCTGTGACAGCAAAGCTAGGAAATCAGGAGCTGAGCCCGCATTGGAGTCGGTCAGGAGGCGTCCTGGTGGACTCCAAACCCATCACCGTGTTGCTGGCTTGCACGCTCCTGACGCCACAAAGAGCGGAGAGCAGCAGCAGGTGTAAATCGGGGCCGGGAGCCAACAGTGGATGGGGTGACTGCGCGCCCTGCGAGTCCCGGCTCACCTCCAAGTGTCTGGCCAGCCGCCCCGGCTGCAGGTGGAGCCTGTGTTCATAGGATCCCAGCCTCCTCCACTTCACTTCCTGGTAGTGAAGTTCAAATTGCACCTTCGCTCCAGGGGGGACGTTTACTTCGGTTTTGAAGTTTTCCATATCCAGAGCCCTGCTCCTAGAGGTTTAACCCCCCAGCATGAGTCAGCACGTGCACGACGGAGGGCAAGACCCCGCATCCATGCAGAGGGCACCCAGGCTTTTGTGGGCCATCGGGGCTGCTCAGGGGTTTACAAAAATGAAGAGGAGGTACGATCAAGATCACTGAAACTTCTAGGGAACCTTAATTCTACCAACAGTTGGGTGTCCTGTCCTGCCTGATCTTTTTCCTCCAGAGCGTCTTAGAGACCTGAGTGTTGTCTGCAAGAAGCTACCAGGGACGGATCCCTATTCCACACCGGGACCTTGACACATGTCATTTCTGACACAACAGCTCTGCAGAATGGATAGCAACACGCTCGTTTTCCAGACGATAACAAATGAGGCTACGAGATTACTAGTAACTGGCTCAAGACAATTTGGCCACCTAGGCGTGGGGGCGGGGCTCTAACCCAAACTGATCATTCCAGGGACAGCCCTCATTTCCTCCGCTGCATTGAAGGCTCAACCTATAGATTCTTTGCATCTTTGACTCTCTTCAGGAAGGAGCAATTTAAGATCCCATCAAGTGGAATATGTATTTCCAGTGTAAGCCCCTGTTTATAAGGTTCACTGTGATCATCGCTTGAGGTGTTTGGTTTCAAAGAGGAAATGGCAGATTATCAAACGAGGCTGTTTTGGGATTGGGAATTGCACGGGCGCAGCTAGTGGCTGAGACTTTGACCCGCGCTCGCTCAACCCTTACCTCACCAGCCCGGCCGTCTTGCCTTTGGCTCTGGCCTGGGCGTAGAGCGCGCGACCCACAGTCTTCTCCTTAATGGAACTAGTGAATGTCGTGCCGTCCACAGTCCTAAACAAATGACAGGAGGCCCCTGAGTTGTTGGATTTTCCCAAGCAGTAGTTTCAACCAACAAACGAACAAACAACCCAACCAGGTGGGTTTAGTGAATGCTGGTAACTATCATTGTGAACCTAGAAGAAATGAGAAGAGGGACATCTGCCCACCTCCTCGTCTGGATCCCCTCTATCTGAGAGTATCCTTTGAGAGACAGGCACCCGTCCTACAAGCTTCCCCCTCAGGCTCTGTTGATTGTGTTTAAAATTGTTCCTCATTTTTGAGTTTTAGCCTTCAGATTAAGCGTTGTTCTTTTTGGGTAACCCTCGTGAATGACAAATATGGCGAGGAGAGGTGACAGATAAATCACCAGTTATCTAGCTCACGTTTTTTAGGAGATGATTCTAATAGCCCGGGGGCTCATACTCTCCAGCAAGGGTGGAAAAGAATGAGGGAAGACGGAAGGAGGTGCTGGGGATCCCTCTGCAAATTTGTGTTTATCCTCTAACATCTCCCTTAGGGACCTCTGACTTCCCTTTGCAACTCCACTCTACCTACCTGATTTTAAGTGATGGTCATCTAAGTAATGATGGGCCAGAGCCATCAAATTACAGAATTTCAGAAGTAAAATGGACCCCATGGCCTTCAAATGGACAGGATCTCTCACCATGTGAAGAATGCTAGACGTTCTGCAGTGCGGGGGCTAATTTCCTGTCCCAAGTGCCAGAGCTATGCCTGGTGAGGCTCACTTGAAGGCCACCTCTTTTGATGAGAAGTCAGCGCTAGGAGATGGTGACTTGCTCAAGGTCACACAGTTGGTCAGAGATGGAGCTAGAAGTAGACCCCACATGTCTAGGTCCGTACTATTCCCATCACCCATACTCAGGTGCAAAGACCAAGGAGTCTTTGAAATAAAAGGAAATTGTCTTCAATGGGAGAATATTTGGAATCTTGATAAACAAAAGAGCAGAAGAAATATTTTGAATAGAAGAAATATGTTGTGCCATTCATAGGAAATTGCGATGATCAAGTTGGCTACCTTCTCTGGTCTTATCAATTCAGCCCAGAGTTAAGGGAGACCAACGTAAATATACCTGTTGTAATTCTATCTTATGTCACCTCAAACCTTCTATGACATAAGATGGAGAAGAAGAAAAGAATAAAGGAAAGCAGGAAGAAGCAGCATCTAGAATAAATTCTGATTATGTGGCTTCAAAATTAAAATGCATTATAACAGTTCTAAATATACTTTTTCAGACACAGTGTCATCTAATGCCACTACATAGAATCTCTTCTTTCTACATTTTCTTTTTTAGAACAGACTGCCTAAAATTTTTTTTAAAAAACAAATTTCTAAGCCAATTAAAGGATACCAACTCAAAGTCACCTAATGCCCTTTTCCCACCTACTTGGTTTTGTTTAGAAAATATAGTTAATGTGTTCTGTAGTTTTCAGAGGAAGACGTTTTTAGAATCTATTCACAGTTATCGCTGGTTACCTTGGTGGATGAAAGACCAAAACAGATGAGAAGTAACTCAATCGAATGTCTTAGTAAAAAAAAAAAAAAAAAAAAAAAAAAATAGCCAGGCTATATGCAGAGCCTTGTGCTCTGTTCTAGGTGACATGGACAGGACACGGCCAGACAGAGCACACTCTGGTGATGGCTGTGTAAATGGTCGGGGGTAGAAAGCCATCCAAATATTTGGAAGAACATAGGGTGTTTAGCTTTGATGCATAAAGCCACCGAGCGGGACAAGATAAGTGGCCTCACTTTTTAAAAAGCACTGGAGTGGCTGAAAAATATTTTTAATTATGGAAATCTTCAGACAAAAAAATAGAATAATAGAAGAAACCTCCATGAAGCCATGCCCGAACCACACCATTATGAGTACTCAGCCTGTCTCATTTCCTCTCTACCCCGTCTTCTCCTTCTTGATTATTCTGAAGCCAATCTCAGACAGCATACCATTTCATGCTTGAATACTTCAGTATGTATTTTGCAGAGAATTAGAAAAAAAATTTTTTTTTTTGTGAGTGGAACCAGAGTCACTGGGTAGAAACGGAACAGATTTCAGTGAAGTATGAGAAACAATTCTAACAGACCTGTCAATCATTGAGTGGATTTCTCTGGAAAGGAGTGAGTTCATCATTAAGGAGATATTCAAGTCAAGCCTGGATAAGGCACTTGTCCTCGGTGTAACAGAGGAATTCAATCACTGGACAGATGATTGGATTTAATCAGTGATTCTCATGTTTTTTTTTTTTTTTTTCCCCATAGAGAAGCATATGACAGGTGACACGGAACAGCTCTGCACTCCCTATATGGTTTCCCATAAGCCACGACAAATTCATGTATTTCTCCCCGCCCCCCGCAAGTAAGTGTTGTTACCAGAGAGGCAGCTTGGTTGCTATAATTTATTAGACACCAGAAGCAAATCATTCCCAAATTCTGATATTTTGAACAGACACAAATCATGGGGATCCAGCCCATGACGATTCTTGACCTCCAGTGAGTCCACAGCTCTGAGAACCAGTGGAGCAGTTGGCCATTAAGGAACCTTCGAACTGTGAGGGGGTTGGAGTCTATGAGTAGAGCATACCCAGTTTCTAGTCTACATAGGGGTTACTCACATGGAAAAGTTGGAGATGAAGGCCCCTTTGGGAATCTGAACGTCAAACACCGCGTTCTGAGGCTCTGGGGAGTTGTTCACCACTTTGGTCTGGATGACGGTGCTGGCCATACGAGAAGTAATAGTGGACTGCACTTTATAGCTATAAAGAGTCACTTGATCAGCCTCTTCCTGTAATTGGCAAGAAAGCACAGGGGTCTCAGAGCAAAATTACCCATAATTCCACCACATATTTTGTTATGAGAGCATTACATCTTATTATGAATAATTCTCAGGCACTGGCGAGCATATAACTCGGATAGTATTAAACATTCTCCTAACTTGGGGGACGCCTGGGTGGCTCAGTGGGTTAAGCAGCTGCCTTCGGCTCAGGTCATGATCCCAGCGTCCTGGGATCGAGTCCCACATCGGGCTCCTTGCTCGGCAGGGAGCCTGCTTCTCCCTCTGCCTCTGCCTGCCACTCTGTCTGCCTGCGCTCGCTCTCTCCCCCACCCTCTCTCTCTGATAAATAAATAAAATCTTAAACACACACACACACAAAAACAACATTCTCCTAACTTGGAACCCTCCCTCCCAGGCAGAAGCCTGCCTTTGTTTTGAAGTAGCTTGAGATGCCCTTCAGCTCTGAGTCTAACATGCAAATACCAGTAGGAAATGGTTGTGGGACACAAGATTGGATTGAGAAAGTTCAGGAAATAACTTCAAAGGCAGGACCCTAAGCCAGAAGGAAGGATAAGTATAGCAGGGTTTTAGGGGACCTTGGCTGCGTCTCCAGAGGGGCCAAGCCCAGGGTACAGCGGGGTGGAAAGACGCATGTCGACCCCATATTGCTCTCTTCCTCCCTCCACCTTTTTTTTTTTTAAAAAAAATAATTTTATTTATTTATTTGATAGAATGAGAGAGACAGGGCATAAGCAAGGGAGCCACAGAGGGAGAGGGAGATGTAGGCCCCCTGCTGAGCAGGGAGCCCAACGCAGGGGCGGATCCCAGGACCCCGGGATCATGACCTGAGCCGAAGGCGGACACTGAACCGACCGGGCCACCCAGGCGCACCTGTTATGGTGCCATCTCCTCCCCATTCTCTTCTCCGTCCCCCAGTTAGAACACAGTCGGACACACTGACGGGAGGGCGCAAAAACTGGAACATGAAGGGAAAGTATCTTGTCGATGCCGTGACTGGTCCAGCTCTCGGGCCCTCCTTTGCGAATCTTTCTGTCCCGATTTAAGGCAGCTCTGGCCCAACCACCTGCAGGCCCTCACTGCGCTGCGAGGCGAGGTACCAGAAGCGCTCATCTTTCCGGGGACGCCTGAGCACCCCAGCGTCCTTCCGGGCGATGGCAGAGGTGACCCATCGGGTCTTGCTTTCTTCTCCAAAAGGATTTGCTTATTTCAATACTAGGCGTCATCCCCAAAACTCTGTCAGCCAAGCGCAAGCCTTTCAACCCCGTAACAGCCAGCTCACCTCAGACTAAGACCAAAGTCCAGGCTGAGTTACTTGGCCTTCCTACCCCTTAAATGCGTGCTTCTCGCGGTTTCTATTGAGAGCAGGAAGCCAAAGGAAAGCACTTTCTTTTGTGTTTTCTTCATGCAGGGAGGACTTCTTTGAACATCTCAGGGAATTGGACTGTTTCATGTTCAGAAACTCCTTTCCCACCCTGTCTACCCCTCCCCCCAAATCCTCTGGGTGTCATATTCCAAATTAAAATAGCTATATTGGAATGAATATGTACCCTTGGGTGAAACCTAGGTTTTTCGGCAAAACTTGAGAGGATAGAAAGAAAGGACATTTTTCAGTTCCTGGTGACATCTCTCCTAAGTATATACCATCTACTCTTTCATGCTGAATCTTAGCCACACTTCCAAACAGAATTGGGCAAGAGGGTGTTTCGAAAGTCAGGTAAATGCTCTCAGGGCTAGAGACAAAGAGGCAGCCGTATTGATCTCCTGAGAATAGGTAACAGGAAAATCATTCGGTCATCAATTTTTAACAAAACCAAAGTAAACTCACCAGCGTTTCTCCCGCTTCTCCGGAAACACTTCTCTGTGGAAGGAAGGTAGACAATCATTTTTTCAAAAGTGTATTACTTATTACCCAGGGGACAAAAACTGCTTACTCTCAGTCCAAAAAAAATTTTTTTCCCCCTTCAACACTGAGCTACAATTCATTCACTGGAGCTGAGACATAAATGCCAAATATTCTTGAAAACTATTTTCCCACTGGTGTGTTTCTTTGAATATGTTTTTCAGCCACTTTGCGAGCACACCATTCTTTGATATAATACTGGAACATGTACTTTTAAATGAAAATATTCAACGGAACGCATGCTGAGTGGCCTATCTCCCCTTTCTCAGGTTTGACTGATTTTCTTATTTAGCTGAATAATAATCGGGATGCCCCAGGCTACCACAGGACTCTGGACCTGCCATTTCCAAGGTCCATAGTACATTCGTTCCCTCACCCCAGCAGTCATCCTTCAGATCTTAGTTTAGGGGGATTTTCTCTGTCAAGCTCTCTTACACCCACCCCCAAACTAAGGAAGCTTCTCTTATTAACTTTTCACGGCAGCTAAGCTCTTCCTTCCAAGCAAGACAGCGGGGAAGCCCGTCTGTCTCCTCCATTCGATTGGGTTACATGAGGGTAGGGATTTCGAGGCATTTTCTCTTTGGGGTGGCCCTGCACTGGCACAGGGCAGGCGTGTGGAAAATCCTGCACTTTCACTGCTCTGCTAGGGAATTATCCACGCAAAGGACTGTCCTCTAGGCATGGAAGGCTGAGTTGGGTTTCCAAGTGGGTGAACATCAAACGTCTGTGGGACTTTACCAGAGTAAGTCAGGTGCTGGATACGAGGCTAGCTAGCCTGACCTGACTTGGAGTGAATTGAGGTTTTAGGGAGTCTTATGTGACCTCGTGAGGTCAACAGTTGACTTCTTTTGAACTTTTTGAAAGTAATTCACAATGATGAAGCTTTCTCTCTTATGACTAGATGACACGAGAGCCTGCCCATTGGGTTTTTGTATTATTGGTCTACAAGAAACCAGGACTTTCAGAAAGTCCAAAATTCTCACCCAAACAAAAGAAGTCATTGGTCGGCTTAGTGTTGCTTCCATAAACACCCCCTTTCTCAGCACGTGGGCTCCATGGGGGGAGAAGCCACACCCTTCCTGGCCTCCTGGAGAACTGGCCCCCAAGAATTAGAGGCTGCATCCCTGCTGTGGAATGACTTCAGGACGCAGCCTGGAACCTGGCCCGTCTCTCTGCTCTCTGAGCCTCTCCCCAGGGCAGCAGTGACTGTCGGGGTGGGGGGGGTGTCGGGAGGAGGATGTGGGCTCAGTGGGCAGCATCTGCCACCACTGAGAGCAGCAATGCCCGCCGAAGAGGAAATCCTTCCTGATAAGACAGTGAACTCATCCCACCATCAGAGAATTTGAAGAAAACACATAGCCATCCATCCTTTAAGGAACTAAGGTGACCCATTCTGATTAAAAAAAAAAAAGAAGAAGAAGCTCCAAGAAAATCTAGCAGAAAGCATCTTAATCCTTCCCCTCCTCATGATCTCTTTCACGATCTCTTTCTTTTATTTCCCCCTTGGGGACTAAGGCTTGTTGTACCTGATGCCTCCGGTTCTCTGGCACAAACTGAAACTTGCCTGGGGCCAGTTCCACAAGATCTTCGTATTCTGCAAACTTAAAAAAGAAAGTAGGTTTTAAAATTTCTACTAACAAAAAAGATCTAGAGGGAAGGAGGCGGGTAGGGACAGGCATAAGGGCATTCACTCTGTTTTTCTATCTTGTTTCCTATACCTTTGGGAAATCCTTTTTTTTTAAATACAGTGACTTCTTTAATGTATTTATATTTGCTAGCTATGTCTCAGAGGTGAGTGCATGGAAGGTAGTCTCTTCAAATTTGTTGGATGAAGGAATGCACTTCTTAGTTTGCTGGAAGATGACGGGACTCAGAGGCCGGGGTCACAGTAACACAGGGATCAGTAGGGTGTCTGGTAGACTGGTCTACTGGATAGACCTCGGCATCAGCAAGAGCAAGATAAATGTGTCCATAGGTCTCCTCCAGTTAAAAGTGTTGTAGAAAAAATGCTGCTGGGAAAGGAATACCAGTAAGAAGTGACTGAAAAAGCACAAACACGTTTGGGTGTCTTGGCTTCGATCCCCCATTCCGCCGGTGAGATTTCCAATACACTCTGGCGATTCTTAAGGTGTTGGAAAATAAGATCATGTCTAAGCAGACCGAGTGATTTTGTTTTTTCCTTTCCTGCAAATATGCCATCCTGTTCTTTGGCATTTCAGTGGGTAAGCCACTCTGCAAAGATTACAAAGTCTCTGCACTTCCTAGGATGTTCCCATAACACACGTTCTTTTTCTGGCATCGAAATAGCTTTGGCATGACTTCCAAAAGAAGTCCGTCCAAGACTTTCCTTATGTGGGGGATGGCCGCGGGCCCTAAGTGTAAACCTTGGGCTCCCTGGAAAGAATCCCTGCACCGTGCCAGCCCACTGACCATCTCTCCTCCTTAACAGCAATCTTGAAAGTGTCCTGATGACAGGACTTAACTCACGTAGGTAGGAAAGACAATGGTGCTTTGATAACGACTTTTCTTAGACTCTTCGCGCAAGAGTGATAACAATGTGTCATCCTTGTCACAGCTAATAATCATTAAGTGCTTTCTAGTGCTTGCATTGTGCTGGGCAGTTTACATACATCATTTAATTCCCCTAACCCCCCCTTGGGTTTGATCAATTATCCCCATTGTTTAGGTAAGGAGTAGGCAGCTGTGTTCCAGAAATGTCGCACTGCGGGCCAGTCCATAGAATCTGACTGAATTCTCATGCAAAACCCATTAATGCTTTAAATGGTAAATACATGTTGCAGTAATTAGAACAGTGAACACTCCTGCTTGAGTGAATTTTACCATAAATTTCCTTTCCCCACAGTACAAGGTCCTCGAACAGCAATAGCCACAGGCTATCCGCTGAGCCTGTGTAGAGGCCCACAGCAAGTTTTCCGGGAGTACTTACTTCTGGAAGTCCACTGGTGGGGATCTCGAAGCCCTGTGTTCCAGAAACAAAGACGCAGAAGAGAAAGCACATGAGTCGATTCATTTTGCCCAGTGGCTTTGCCAAGCTCCCCGTGCGGGGTCCCGGCAGAACTCCGCTCCTCGCTGAACCCGGTTCAAAGGAACAGCAGAAGGGTTCGTGTTTTAAAAGAAGAAAAAAAGAAGAAAGCCCTCAGACTTTGTTCAAAAACAGGACAAATATTTGTTCTGGAGTTCAAACTTGAGCTGTGGGGGTGGATCCGCCACCCGGAGGTTATCCAAACAGCCAAGCCAGAGGTGGGCCCTGGGCTGTGAGAACAAGTCAGGGTCAGATGGATGTGCTTCCTTTGGTTTTTGCTGATTTCTGCTCCTCTCAGAGTCAGAGCGACCCGAAGATCGGACCCAAGTGGGAAACTAGACAGGGAAACAGAGTCAGAGAGACAAGGGCCAACGTGCAAAGTTTCTGGAAACGAAATCCTTCTGTTTCGATGAAAGCAGGAGAGGTTTAGCGAAAGGGGAAAAAGAAACTCCGTGGTGTTCTGAGCAAAGCTGGTGTTTCCCCTCCTCTTTGATAACTAAGCAGCTACTGCCCTAGAGAACTGGGCAGGCAGCTGGGCAGGACAGGAAGACCTGCTGAAGAGCGTGTGTCTGAAACCGAGAGTCACGCTGGATAAAATTAAGAAACACTGAGCCGAAAGGTCACTTCTCTTAAAAAGAGAAACCAAGAGATCCGTTTTTGTTGAGGGTGCCATTCCTCATCTAGAAAATTGGAGAATTTCATATTAAAAAAAAAAAATTCCTGGAAGTAGCAAAATTGTTTAGCCGAACAGCAGGGTACAAAGTGAACCCACAAAATCCAAAAAGTGACATCTCTCTTTATTAGTTAGTGGTTGCACCAGAAATAGGAAGAAGAAGTCCTTTTTTACTGGTTGTATCAAAAACACACAGGAATTTAAGTCAGGGCAGAAATTTATAATAAGAAGCATCTTAAACTCTGGTAAAAAGAAGGAAGCTATGCATAAATGGAGAACTGTATTCTTAAAATACTAATTGTTAATGCTGATAGTTAAAGGGGCTAATAATTAAATCATCAGCTAAATTTATAAATACTTTTAAATTTATTTTTTTAAATCTTTTAAATCTTTTTAATTTTTAAAATCTTTTTTTTTAAAAGATTTTATTTATTTATTTGACAGACAGATCACAAGCAGGCAGAGAGGCAGGCAGAGAGACAGAGAGGAGGAAGCAGACTCCCTGCTGAGCAGAGAGCCTGTTGTGGGGCTCGATCCCAGGACCCTGAGATCATGACCTGAGCCGAAAGCAGATGCTTAACCCGCTGAGCCACCCAGGCTCCCCAATATATATACTTTTAAAAAAAGATTTTATTTATTTGAGAGACAGAGAGAAAGAGAGAGAGAGCAGGAGCAGGAGGAAGGGCAGAGGTAGAAGGAGAAGCAGACTCTTCACTGAACAGGGAACCTGATGTGGGGCTTGATCCTGGGACCCTGGGATGGTGACCTGAGCCAAAGCCAGATGCTTAACAGACTGAGCCACCCAGGCACCCCAGTTGATATATATAACTTTATAAAATATTGATGTTAGTGTCCCATAGAAGAGTTTATGGAACTTGGAAAACTCTATAGGATGAGAAGACAAAAGCCCAAGAAACATGGTTTTTATTTTATTTATTTATTTATTTATTTATTTTTTAAAGATGTATTTATTTATTTATTTGACAGAGAGAAATCACAAGTAGATGGAGAGGCAGGCAGAGAGAGAGAGAGAGGGAAGCAGGCTCCCTGCCGAGCAGAGAGCCCGATGCGGGACTCGATCCCAGGACCCTGAGATCATGACCTGAGCCGAAGGCAGCGGCTTAACCCACTGAGCCACCCAGGCGCCCGAAACATGGTTTTTAAACAGTAAGAATTAGGCCCAGTTGTAGGTTTTAAAATACATTAAAAAGCACAAGTTTTTAAAAAAAAATATGGTTTAGAAAAATAAAAAACATAAAAACAAAAAATATGGTTTGGTGCTTTAAAATATTGATACTATCCTGGCGATTCACAGACCTGTACCCATGGGGCTAATAATACGTTAAATGTTAATAAGAAAATAAAAAATTTAATAATGAAAAAATAAAATACTGATACTAATCAGTGGAATAAAATAGTGAGTCCAGAAATGCATGTCATATAGAATATGCTATATAGAAACCTATAACAACAAAACAATAGGGAATGAATTCAGTCCTTAATACATGCTCCTGGAACAATTCGATAACGGTATGAAAAGGAATTAACTTAATCCATACCTCCTGTGATACACAAAAAATTTAAATGGTTTGTAGAATTTCATGTCACAAGAGCAATGAAAACTGGGTAGGCTGCTATGTGCTGGCTCTTCTTTTAGGCACTTCGAAAAGAAAACAATGGAATGAGTAAAATATACATGATTAGCAAAACTAGTTAAGATAACTCAGTCAGGCTAACTCGGTTAAGCATCTGCCTCCAGCTCAGATCCTGGGATTGAGTCCCACGGCCTGCTCTCTGCTACTCTGGGAGCCTACTTCTCCCTCTGCCTCCCTCTTTCCCTTTGTCTCTCATGAATAAATAAATAAAATCTTAAAAACAAAAAAAGATTTACTAGGACTGGTGAAGCTGCAGCCTCCTTACTCCTGCTTTACAGAGGAAAGCAGGGAGGCTCAGAGAAGTCAAGTAACTGACTCAGTGGCTGGAGGCATGATGGGACCCAGAGACCTGAGGCCGGCAAGCCTGCACCCTGCCCTGTCCCCGGCCAAGATGATGGCCTGGAGGTGCCTGGGTGGCTCAGTCGGTTGAGCCTCAGACTCTGATTCCGGCTGGGCTCCTGATCTGGAGGCAGGGGTGCTGGGGGAGTTGAGAGGTGTCATGGGATCAAGTCCCGAGGCAGGTTCCATGCTCAGTGCGGTCTGTTTCTCTCCCTCTGTCTTCCCTTTCCCCTGGCTTGTGAGCACACAAGGGCTCTCTTTCTCTCAAATAAATAAATAAATCTTAAAGAAAAAAAGGTGTGTGTGGGGTGGGGGAGAGCATGTTCTGGCTCCTGCCCACACGGGGGCACGCAGACCAGCAGAGAGATGATGCACAAGGACATGCAGAATTCGAGTAGGCAGGTTAAAGATGCTCACACGGCATGAACGCGGCTTTAATTTTCTATCAAACACGTGCCGTGATCCTCCCCGCTGGGCGGGGACGAGTTCCAGGACCCCCAGCGGATGCCTGAAGCCGCGGACCGTCCTGAGCCCTCCACCCACTGTTGGGTCCTACCTACGCGAACCTACCATAAAGTTTAATGTGTAAATTAGGCCCGGCAGGAGACGAACCACAGCTAATAACAGAATAGAGCTATTACACCTGTACCCCTGGGGCAAACAATGCATTATATGTAAATAAAGATAATTAATAAAAAATAGAGCGATTATAACAATCTAGTAAGAAAGGTTCCCTAAACGTGGCCTCTCTGTTGTCTGTCTCCGAATACCACAGAGCCCGGCCCTGACCTCCCCGGCTGGCGAGGACGAGAATGACAACGTGCCTCGGGGAGGACACGGAGGGGGACGCGTGCGTCGCGGCGCAGCGAGGGGCGGCGCGACCGTGCCACGTGGCCGGAAGACCGTCCTCTTCCAGACCGCGGTGGGGACCGGGGGGAAGCCCCCGCGCAACCTGGACCTCCGGACGAGAGGGGGACCAGAGGGGGACCAGAGGGTTCCGCCCAGACGCGGTGACGGGTCGCACACGCCGTGCGGAGGCCGCGGGGAAACCGTGCGCTGCCGCGTCTCCCCGGGGAGCACCGGGGGGAAGTGGGGACCGCAGACCCCGAAGTCGTCGCCTCCCTGCCTCTGCTCCGGGACTCAATTCCCGGGAAATAATACAAAGGGGGGGAAAAAATCGAACGGAAACCTTCATGCCCCTGAAGTAGCGACGAGAAGGAAATTGGCGGATGATGGGGGATGGCGAAGAGAGCGGCTCCTTGGACATGAATTCGATCGTGTTCCGTCGGCCCCGGCGGGGACTCGCCGTCGGGCTGCGTCCGGGACACCGAAACGACGCGGCGCGAAGGCGCGCGGAGGCAGGTGCGGCCGACGGCCTTGGAGACGCGGATGCCCACGGCGCGGAGCGGAGACACGGTGCTTCCATCCGGGCGAGAAGGGAGGCCGGGGTCTGTCCGGGCTGACGGCAGCACCGTGCCCCTTGCGAAGGTGAGCCTCGGGTGTGCAGAGGAACTGCGGCATTCGGGGCGCGGGGCCACCTCCGTCTGGCGGGGGATGGACACGGGGGCACGGGCAGGACAGCCTGATACACTGCGTCGAGGCGCTCTTGAACTGGGCGCTGCGGGCGGTGGGGTCCGGGGGAGGATTTAGAGAAGAACCGAGTCGTGATGAAATCCACATTTTATAAAGATCACTTTGGGTGCAGCCGGGATGATGGAAATGGAAGATGGGGCCCAGGGAGCTCCCCAGGGAGGCCGGCCGTGCTCGCGCAGTGGACGGGCGCGAGGGTCTCCCCGAAGGCAGCAGCAGTGGGGTCCGATCGCAAGATGCTCCCATGCCACGCTGTAGATTTACGTCGCTGGGCAAGTACGAGCTTTTGATGCCTAAGAGTGTAGATGCGGGGGGCGCCTGGGGGGCTCAGTCAGTTTAGCATCTGGCTCTTCATCTCAGTTCCAGGTGTGATGTCAGGGTCATGGGATGGAGACCCATGTCACACTCTGTGCTGGGTGTGGAGCCTGCTTAAGATTCTCTCTCTTCTTCTGCCTCTCTCTCTCTCTCTCTCTCTCTCTCTCTCAAAAAAAGTATGTGCTATTATTGCTAATTAACGTTTAACAGCATGCAGATTAGTGAGGGCTTATATTTACAGCTACAAAAAAAATGTGTAAGTTCGCAAACAGCCAAGAAATCTTGGCGACCAAAACGTCATGTCTGGGTGGAGGGTTTATGGACAATTTATTGTTTCTTCTTTAGGGTAGTGGTTAAGAGCATCGGGCTTTGGAGTCTGTTTCCCTGTGCTCATAATTCTGGTTCTTTCCGTGGGAACCCACGGAGTTAATCCCCTGGCTTGAACATGGATATCTGCGGGACGTTCATTCAAATGCCCAGGAAGGACAGATGCAGGTGACACGTGCACATCTGGGTTAAGTGGGGGCTGGGAAGCCCCTTAAGGAACATCACGGGGGAGTCACTAAGCCACCCTTGGTGGCTGCCATATCTGCCGGAAGGGCCAGCTCTGAGAAGGGGGCTTCCTCGGCCATCCTTCCTAGCATCCTGTCACTGACTTTTTGAAGAGCCTTGGAGGGAGAGGGACCACAGAAATTCAAAGAATAAGTTTTAAACACACAAAACAATAGTATTGCATTGTTTAGGAATGTAAACCCATGCAGGAAAACTAGGAAAATGTGCATTAGAATAATAGGTATGTATTTTCAGGGATGGTTTCCCAGCAGCGGGAGGGAGAAAGGGAATGAGGAGACGTCGGTAGTAGCCGGCTTTATTTCTTGGAAAAAAGAACTTGAAACACAGGTGAAAAATATTTGGAAATGTTTATTGTTTCATGTATATATATATATATGCTTATGTATGCATATTTTTAAATTGTGATAAAAACACAGAGCATAAATGACCCCTTAACCATTTTTTTAAAAAGATGTTATTTATTTATTTGACAGAGAGAGAGAGAGAGAAATAGAGCACAAAGAGCGGGGAGTGGCAGGGAGAGGGAGAAGCAGGGAGCCGGATGCGGGACTCGATCCCAGGAGCTGGGATCATAACTGGAGTCGAAGGCAGACAGTTAACGGACTGAGCCCCCCAGACGCCCCTCCCTTGACTATTTTTAAGTACCATTAACTGAAAGCAGCTTATGGTGCAACAGCACTCTAGAACCTTGCCATCTTGGAAAACTAAAACTGTACAATGACTCCCCCCCCAACATCCCCCCTCCTGCTTCTAAAAGTATGAGTATTCTAGGGGCACCGGGGTGGCTCAGTGGGTTAAAGCCTCTGCCTTCAGCTCAGGTCATGACCTCAGCGTCCTGGGATCGAGCCCCACATCGGGCTCTCTGCTCCGCAGGGAGCCTGCTTTCTCCTCTCTCTCTGCCTGCCTCTCTGCCTACTTGGGATCTCTGTCTGTCAAATAAAGAAATAAAATATTTTTTAAAAATCTGACTATTCTAGACACCTCATCTAAGTGGCACACGTCGTATGTGTCCTTTCTGACTGGCTTTTCTCAGGGAGCGTGATGTCCTCCAAGTTCATCCATACTGGAGCGTGTGACTGTGACAGGACTTCTTTCTTTTTTAAAGGCTGAATTCAAGTCTCTTGTATGCATTTACTTTCTCTTTATCTGTTCACCTTCCTATGGACATTTCGGTTGCTTCCACTAAACATCTATGTTTTAACTTTTCTGTGAAATATTTTATAAATAACGACTTGAAAAGTAATTTTTACAAAGCGATATATCAGCTTCAAGTCAGTTAACAGTATTTTAAGCAACTGATAAGGGACAATGTGGGAAAATAAATAAAATCACTTGTTTGGTACGCCGCCTAATTTTGTTTAAAGAAAAGAGAGTTCTAAGCTGAACAGGTGTTTCTGTGAGTTAGAGGTTAGAGTGGCCTTTGCAGGGAATGAAGGTGACCTGGGCCGGTTTGTCTGTGTTGTCGCGGTTTTCGTTAGCGTGCTCTGCATGATTTCGGTAGTGAATTTACCTTCTCCAACGCCTGGGCTCAGCCGGCAGTCCCCGTGGTGAGCATTTCTGGGAACAAGCCCACTGGGGCCAAGGGCACCTTCTCTCCAGCCCCCCGTCGTTACTATTACCGTTTCTGGAACGTCAGCAGTGTTTTCTAGAGGATGCGGCTGCTTTTTGCGAACTGAACACCTCAGCTCACCCTCTCGCTGTTGCGGTGTCTGAGAGCAGCTCTGAAGCTGCCAGCTCTGCTCGGAAATCCCTACTCTCTTCCTACAGACGATCCAGCCGACTGATTCTCATGTTCAAGGCTCTTGGCCCTCATGCCTTCTCAGGCCGATCTTCTGAAGTCCTGGAAACGCTCTGTCCCCTGCAGCCCCAGACTCCGTGCTCATCCCCAAACATTTGTACCATGTGCTTTCCCTCACACGGTTCCCCTTCCCCAGAGAGGGCCCCCCCACCCCGCTTTCAGTGTCTACCCATCCCCATCACAACCATCTCCCGAAGCCCGCTTAGTGGCTACTTTGGTCTCCAGCGTTCTGCGGGTTTCCCAGCTGACATTCGTCCCTCGTGTCATTTGGGGGCTTCGACAATGAGGCATGTCATGGGCCTATCGAAGCTTTCCCAAGTGCAGACCCCAGCCCCTCCTCCATTCCCCCTCCATTCATTGCACCAGCACTGCAAACAGCAGGCACCCCAGTGCCTTTGAACGTGGCCGGTGCCTAAGAAGGGCACTGGCTTGAACCGCCATTGGAAGGTGATAAAAGTAATAACGGTTCCCTCTCGTGCCTTGTACTTTTCAAAATGCTTTCACATTCTTGCCGTGACTGACTCCCGAGAGCCTGCCACTTACTAGGTTTGTGACTCTTGCAGGTTATTGTATCTCTGTCAATCCGTTTCCTTGTCTGGAGGATGGGGCTATGACATCTACGGGACGGTGGTGGTGGGGGGGGGCTGTGACGAAGAGCAGAGGAGGGGGTTAAATTTGGCACAAAGCGAGTGGCCTGTATCATCTCTGTCATCCTTCTAGACGGCGAAAGAAACCCTGCTGGGCATGTGAAGGTAAGCACAGGGCCCAGAACGGAGAGTTGTCTTTACTTTCCTGCCTAGCTTTTCCCTCGGCCTTGGGAATGGCACAGCGGTGTATCTTCTGGGCAAATGTACTTCCTGGAATAACAGAGGAGAGAAAACAAACCCTCCCCTTCCTTGTGTAGGACAGGCTGGCTCAGCTCTGTGGGTGCCTCAGCCCAGTCCTCATGGGAGAAGGCCTTCCCAGCTTTGCCTTCTCTGCTGAGATATCGCCTCTGAGCAACCGAGAGCCTATGGCAGGTTTTTCAGATATAATTATGATTTCCAACATTATGGCCCCTTCCACTGATCATTTTATCTCCTGGTTGTAATCAGATATTCAGAATGACCTCGACACAAACCACACTAAGGGCAACCTGGGTCACTCTTCTCTCTTCATGCTGATGGCCTCTGTCCTAATCCCAAGGTCTTGGGGAAAAAAACACCATGTTTGATCTCTCTTGAGGTTCAGAGGCCCCATGGCTCCCTGTCAGGGAAATGTGTATTCAGGTCACTGGGTCCTGAACCTGGGGCTTTCCCAGCCAGGCTCGGGCCTGGCCAGTGTGGTTGGTGAATTGAACATATCTACCGTTCCTTAAATTTTCCCGATTTGTAGGGTGGAAATCACTGCTGGAGATGCCACAAGAATATTCACTTATTTGTGAAAACCAACAGGAAGTATAAAGAAGAAAATGTCCCTATACTGTGATGTTGAAATCACGTAACAACTCACGTAGTACTCAATGAGAATTCTAGGGAATATCGATAAACTTGAGATTCGTGACTCTGAGTGCAAGTCATCGTAGCTTAGCTAACAGCGTGGCAAAAGCTAGTACACATTTGTAAAACTGAGTTCGACTTTTACCATCGTGAAAGAGTATATTTTTCCAAGTCCAAAGTTGAAAATAGCTATACAAATAGCTTTGACACTTACTTGCTTGTTCTTTGGTTCAGGCGAGGCATAAAATGGAAAAAGTCTGCTTTTTACACATATTTGATCTCTGATGCCTTCTTTCTCATAATGAAGTTAAGTTGTTCTGTTTTAGGTTCTTCAAGGATTATTTATTTTAATTTCTCTAGATGATATTCTGTTATTTGGTCACATCTTCCCCCTCCCCTGCAAACACACCCAGTAAAGGTGTGGCTTAGTGTGACGTGGGTCCAGAATGTAAAGAGTTTTTGGAAGGAACATGTTACAGATTGGATAGAGGTACCACAAGCCAAAAATATGAACTTAGAGATCGTGAGCCTGATTCTGTCCTTGTTCTTGGGCCAGGGAACCTGGCCTGGCTGCTGAGTCATTTCAATTTTTGTGTTCCTTCGGAAGCTCCCAGTCAAATCCACTGCCCGAGTAGAGACAGTGGCGCCGAGGGGTGCCCAGGGGCCACCGTCATAAGTCAATTCCAGTATAGCAGCTTCCAGAATTCTTCCCAGGGCCTCTGGATGGTTCTGGTGGGAAAGGGTGTCACCGGAAGCCGCTTTCACCATAACACTGTGAGCTGGTGTTGATGTCCAGGCCGGGAAGTACCTTCATATGAGTTATTGTGGCTGCCTTTCAGGTGTGAATCGGGTGAGGGGTGTCTTCGGATCTCTGAACCACAGGGATGTTGGAGCTCATCTAGCCTGATCCCTTAATTTAAGAGAGGATAGGAGAGAGGCTCAGAGTTGTCCAAGCCGGTAATGGATAGAGAAGGGGTATTGGGCAGGGATAAGGGGCCAGGTTCATAGTGGCAACAGGCTCAGAGTTTAGCCATCTGGTTCCAGAGCCTCGCTACCAACCATAGCCCTAGCCAGTCTCTCTTGCTCACTAGCTGGCTTCGTGACTTTGGGCAAATCTCAGTGGGCCTTGCTGTCCTCATCCGGAAAAGGGGGGATAATAGCGCTCACGTACGAGCACGTGGAAAGGACTTAGAACAGTGCCTGGAACACATTAAGTGCTCAGTTATTATCATTATTATTATTATTATTAGTCTTAGTCTTAAGGGTATTTTAATAGAATGAACATAGGTGGGGAAAAGGGCTGTCCTTGTTAGCTTTCATCCAGGGCTGTCCGCCTTCATCCTCCCCACCACTCCCATTCTTCTCTCTCCTTCTACTGAGATGAAGGTTGAAAAGGACACGGGATAAGAAGTGGAGTAAAGAAATTGTAACCAAGAGGGGAACTCCCTTGTACGAGCAGTGATGGGAAGTCTGAAAGCGGGAAGAAGTTGAGGCTCGTGAGAGATACGCACGCCTAAACTCACTTTCCAAACTACATTTGGAACAAGTGAGAAAAATTAAGAAAAGCAGAAGGTCTTTGTCCAGGAAGAGAGGTGGTCATGTGACGGAGTAGTTTATTGAGCTTGGTTTTTCCATGACCACCAACCCAGAAAGAGCAAAGGCTAGGGAGCAAAGCATAAGCAAAGGATAGAGCAAAGCATAGAGCAAAGCATAAGCAAAGGCTAGGGGGATAATAAACCCAAGAGAAATGTGGACAAGAAGACCGCTCTGGAGTTATTCAAATGAGTCATTTTTAGGACCAGACTGATGACACCCCAGGCAACTAAAAAAAGTTCTAGGTTAATACAGGTTGTAAATTAGTACTATTAGGTTGTTTCAGTTTTCTTCCAAAAAGGAAAAAATTTAGATTCTAGAAATGAGCATATGGGGAGCTTGAAGTTGACTTTATTTGGGAAAAAAAAAAGTGTCTATGTGGAAGGGCTTTGGTAACTAAGGCTCACTAGATGTGGGGTACGAATACAGAGGAAGTTTCACTGGGTGATAAGGAATTGGTGTGCAATTGGAGGGTCAACAGACCACAGAGGCTGAGAGCCTGGGCACTGAGATCTTAGGGTGTGAGTTCACAGGAGGCAGGAGAGACATTTGAAATCCAAGGTAAGCTGAGACAATAGTGCAAAGACATGCTGAAGGGTCAGGAAGCAGGAGAAATGAAAGCATCTTCAAGTGCATGCTGACGTTGCCTTGAGTCCAAGGTCAGGCATCGAAAGGCAAACTAATTTGTCAGCAGAGTCGGGAACTAGTAACCCACATAATCCATGAGCACTGCCCAGATGTCATAGCCAAGTTCTTCCCCTGGATTTTTGAGCTTGTGAATGGCAAAGAGCCATTTATTGCCTAAAGGATCAGTGATTATATAGTGCTTGATTAATGTCGAGTTGAATGCATTTGCTTCTTTTTACCATGGTGTTTCCAAACTGGAGACCCAGATTTGTTACAAGCACAGACGGATTTTAATGTGTTTATCATGGGTGAAGTGGAAAATGAAAATAGAATGATTTTTCAACTGGTTAATTATAGAACCAGTTGTTTGAACAAATCCAAGCACAAAAGCTTTGATGAACAGATTGATGTTGACTTGAGGGAATGAATTTATTGGTGAGAAACAGGGTCTTAAAATTCACGGAACCTGCTCAAAATAAAATATACTCAAACAAAATGCTGAACAAAATGGCAGACGACAGGTAGTTGGGAAGGATGCCTAATGTTCTGGAAGACAGACTGAGAATTCAGAGGCATCTTTATAAGCAAAAATGAATTCTAAGGGACGCCTGGGTGGCTCAGTTGGTTAAGCAGCTGCCTTCGGCTCAGGTCATGATCCCAGCATACTGGGATCGAGTCCCACATCAGGCTCCTTGCTCGTCAGGGAGCCTGCTTCTCCCTCTGCCTCTGCCTTCCACTCTGTCTGCTTGTGCGCGCTCTCGCTCTCTCTCTCTCTAACAAATAAATAAAATCTTTAAAAAAATGAATTCTAAAGGCAGTCCTTATTTCCTGACTACATTCTCCAATGTACACTACACCTGGAATTCTGCATCCAATTCTAAACAAAGTATCATGAACGATTTTAATAAACTGGAGGTAAACCATGGAGGGTAGTCAGGTGAGTTCGGGATTTGCAAACTACCATATGAGGACACAATGTAAAGACACAGCTCAAGAAAAAGACTGTTCAACAAAGAGAACATGGGGTGGATATGACAACTTTCCAAGTATGAGACCTCTTGGCTAAAGAGGAGGTCCAGTATAAGGTGACCGTTCTGTGGACACTCCATGCCAGAACGGACAAAAGTTAGAATCCAGGAAATCATAAGCTGGAAGAAGCTGGGTAGGATGAGCAAGATCCACACTGTACGAGCAAGCTGTGAGCCGAGGGAGGTTCAGCTGGGTAAAATCAGGCCATTCTAGAACTAATACCACTAATGCCAAGAGCCTGCCGGCACATTCCTCTGAGGTGCAACTTGGCAGGATTCATTAGGCCAGGATGAGGTTCCATTGGTGATAAACGGAGCCAGACTGTCTTGTGGAGATGGGCGGAATCACCATATTTCCAGAGAACAGCATCTGGAATGTTCCAGCCTTTTTTTCCCCTTTAAGATTTATTTATTTATTTAAAGATTTTATTTATCTGTTTGACAGACATAGATCTCAAGCAGGCAGAGAGGCAGGCAGAGAGAGAGGCGGAAGCAGGCTCCCTGCTGAGCAGAGAGCCCGATGCAGGGCTCGATCCCAGGACTCTGAGATCATGACCCAAGCCGAAGGCAGAGGCTTAACCCACTAAGCCACCCAGGAGCCCCTTAAGATTTGTTTTTAAATGAAGTTTTATTTTTTTAATAAATATTTTTTAAATAAATAAGAATTATTTAAATCTTAGAGAGAGAGGATGAGTGAGGGGAGCGGTCAAGGGAGAGGAGAGAGAGATTCTCAAGTTGACTCCCAGCAGAGAACAGAGCCCGACGTGGGGCTCGATTTCATGACCTGAGATCATGACCTGAGCGGAAACCAAGAGATGGACACCTAACCAGCTGAGCCACCCAGGTGCCCCATGGAATGTTTTAAAACAGCAGTTTAATATTTTTCCGGAATCTGTGGGTTGACTGAGTTCAGATGGTGGTTCTTCTGCTCTGTGTGGTGTTGGCTGTGCCCACAGTCCGCTGGAGGCTTAGCCGGGTTATGACATCTGGTACAGCTGGTTACACAGCTGGTGTTGGTGTTGGTGTTGGCTGGGGGCTCAGCCTATGCTGTTGACCAGATCGTCTCAGCTCCCCCCAGGGGGCCTCGCCATATGAGTTGGGCTTCTCCCTGTCTAGCAGCTGGGTTCCCAGAGGAGCATTCTAAGTGTGCCAAAATGAAGCTGTGGCTCTCAGAGGGACTATCCTTGGAAGTTCCGCAGTGACACTCCATTACATTCCACTGGGTAAATCAACTCTCCAGTCTCTCCAGATTCAAAGGGAGGGCAAATACATTCTGTCTCTGATTAAAAGAGTGGTGAAGAGGGGCACCTGGGTGGCTCGGTGGGTTGGACCTCTGCCTTTGGCTCAGGTCATGATCTCAAGGTCCTGGGATGGAGCCCTGCATCCGACTCTCTGCTCAGTGGGGAGCCTGCTTCCGCCTCTGTCTACCTGCCTCTCTGCTTACTTGTGATCTCTCTCTGTGTCAAATAAATAAAGAAAATCTTTTAAAAAATTAAAAAATAAATAAAAGAGTGGTGAAGCATCTGGGGCCATCTTTGATCCACTATGAGGAATAATGGGAGATAAGAGATGATATAAGGGAAGAAAGTTTAGCGACTTCCAAATAACAAGCAAATGACTGCCTAAGGGAGGTTATTATGAAGATTAGTTGGAATGGCACATATAAGAGATCTTTACAATAACTGGTATATAGGAAGTTCTTATTAAATAGTAACTGCTAGAATAATAATAATTATAAAATTATCATTATTATTAGTATTATTAATGTGTCTGTCACAACTGTGTCAAAACAGAGGCTGCAAGATCAGATTTTAGGAAGAAACAGAAGGGATTCCTGCATTGGGAGGGTAAACTGTAGAAAGGTGTACTCCAGCAGGACTACAAGTTTCCATTATTTAATGGAAAGCTTAAAAAAAAAAAAAAAGGCTTCCTCTAATTTCTCACTTCTCTCAAAACACCTCTCTTTCTCCCATGCAGCTTCCTTCTTGCCTCACCTAGAGGACAGTGCATTCAAGGCAGGTTTTGAAAATAAGGCAGTATAAAAATAAAGACCAAAAAAGAAGAGTTTTTTCTTTTGTTTTTTGCAAAGATTGATTTGAGAGAGAGCAAGCAAGGGGGAAGTGGGACCGAGGGAAAGGGAGAGAGATACTGAAGCAGACTCATGCTGGGTGCAGAGCCCTGAGACGGGCTCCATCTCACAACCCGGAGATCAGACCTGAGCTGAAACCAAGAGTCGGAGGCTTTAAGTGACTGTGCCACCCAGATACCCCGAAAAAGAAATATTTGGGGTCAGTGTGGTTCTATGGCACTCTTCAAGATACAGCGAACCAAAGCAAAAATCCCCTGTAAGACATGTATTTACTTGCACGGCCTTAACTTTTTCCATAAGCGATGATCTGTATAAAGCAATTTACTATAGTTTGAGGTCTTTCAGGTGGAGACTGTCAATTCATCTGTCTACGTAGTCAGCTCCTTGAATATTCCTGCATTGGTACAGATAGAGAGCAAGAGAGGAAACTGAAAATCACAGCTGATTGTCGCTTCTGTCCCTAAGGGAGTGGTGTCCTTTCTCTCCAGAAAATGCAATTACACACACAGCAACATTACACCACAGGTAGCCCTAGCTTTGCATGGTTCTCACGTGCCTGGATTTCATTTACTGTGGTTTAGTTAAATATCACCGGTCCTCAGCGAACACACTTCCCACTTAAGTGCCTCGCGCTACAACCCCGGGGGCTAGTTGTGCCAACGCCTTCACGGCCAGCCCCTCCATCTACCAATGGGCGCCTCGGTGTCAGGATGGACAACCAATGACGTCACGGCCCGCGCTCTTTCCGGATTGGCTCCTGTGGCTATGCGCACAGACAGCAGAGCGGGTGCTTGTGCCGCCTCTTCGGCTCCACGTGATCGGCCCACGTGACGTTTTACAAAATGGCTGACTGAAAGAGCCTGTGGGCCGGCAGGGTGCTTGCGAGGAAGGGAATTGGAACGTGAGCGCGGGTGGTGTCAGGGAAGAAGGGGCCCGGGGACTGTTGCCTCTGCTGCTCCTCAGGACCCCTGCGGGGCAGCCAAAAAAATCTTTGAAGGTTAATTTATTGGCATCCCTGAGGGAAGCGGTTGCAATGAAAAGAGTGTCTCAGAGACAACGATGCGGCCAGGAAACGCGATGGAACACGCTTGGAGCCGTGCCTGACAGGGAAAGCACAGACGAAGGCTTCGGAAGGATCCAGACTCAGAACCGGTGGACGATTCCCGAGGTGCAGAGAAGATGCTCATCGTCTCCTAAGTCGTGCAGCGGGCAGGAGGAGGCCAGCGCCATCCAAACTGCTGGTGAGTTTTTACCAAAAAAACGGAACACGGTCATTCGTAGTATTTCCCATGTTGGACCTTACGGTGTGTTAAATAAATACAAGCTCTAGTATTGTTACATTTCGTAGGCATGTGTAACCGCACAGCGTAATTCCTAGATAGACTTTTTAGTGTCTTGATAAAAACATGGAAAGGTCAAGGAAAAATCAAAATTTTTGCTCCTGATTAGGGAGGAAGATTGGTTTGCAGCGTATCAGTCTCTGTGATCATGTTTACGGCCTCACAATAGAAAGTCAGAACTACCTGTGTGTGTGTGAGTGTGTGTGTGTGTGTGTGTGTGTGTAAGTAAAAACAAGTAAAAACACGCGCACGCAATATCTTACCCTATGGTAAAAATGAAATCCCTTTTGTTATTGTTTTAGCACCATGAAGTGAACCTCCACGAGGGGTCATTTCAGGAATATGGGGACATTTTTGGGATGTCCCAGTAATTGAAGGGTGCTGCTAGTAGAATTCCCTGGATGAAGTCAGGAAGGCTGGCTGTCCTACCGCGCGCAGGATGGAACCTAATAAGAAAGCATTGTCTTGAGGACCACAGGACATTTGAATGCCCTGCCAGATATTTGGTAAGTGAACGCTTATGTTTGAAATTATTTGGTCCTACAACGTAATTCTACTTCCCATAATATTTTTGAAATGTTTTAATACACCTCAAATCCGTGGAAATGCAACTACTGTGTAAATTAAGGTATAATTATACTTGGAACCAAGAAGGTTTCACCCTTTTGGAAAATAATGTCACTGATGGCATTGCCGCTTAGGGAGTCTGCATCCCTTATCTTCATCAGTCTGAATTTGTGGTGTCCAAGTCGCACTGCTCTGTCCCTGGGCAAGCATCTGACTCCTTCCTAACATCTCATGGAGTCACACCTGAGCGAGTACCTATTGAAAATGAGATTTTATTATAGATTACTTTCTCCTTTAAAAATTATGTGGGTAGGTAGGCTAATTATATGAATTTTATTTCAAGGTATAAAGGGAGTGTTAAAATGTTTATCCTAAGAAACAGGATATTGGATCTGACAGAGTTGAGAATGAGGGTTTGGAAGGAGACAAGACAAAGGAGTTGCTCACACGCTTTGTACGTACCAGGAGTCGGGATGAGAAGAGAGAAAGGAGCGTGACGAGAATGTAGACAAAGAACCTTTCCGCTCACGAATGTGTAATGCTTAATTTAAAAATGCTTCCTGTCTTCATGGGAGGTTTTGAAAGTGGTATTTTGGAGAATTTTTTAAAAGCTATGAGGGATAGTCCATGAACAGATTAGTGCATAGAGAAAGGGGGAGGGTGAGGGGGCAGAGAGAAGGAAGGCACGCGGGCAAGAGCAAGAGAATCACTCTGGGAAGCATATTAGTATCGACCAGGCTACTTTTAGGTAACAAACAATCTCCAAATCTCAGTGGCTTAAGACATCAGGCTTTGGACATATTTACTATCCGTCCATTGTAGGCGGCCCTCTGTCGCCCTCATTCAGAGGCTCAGGCTGAGAGAGCCATGGAGGGGGGAGGGAATGAGGCGGAGGTCATTGTTTGTATGTTTCTACTTGGAGGTGACGCATGTCATTGCTATTCATAATTCACCGACCAGAGCAAGGCACATACATGGCCATGCTTAACTGCAAGGGGGCAGTGATCTTTCACTATGACTGGAAGTAGAAGGAAGCTAGGTTTTCGTGTAGGGTAATGTCTGCTACCAAAGGTTAGGAGCTCAGTGGGAATAAAAGTAGATGTTACCGCAGGAATTAGCTCCAGAGTTTTTAGAAATCTTGATTGGGGGGAAGGACTTGAATCTCTATCAAACAGGGAATAGCACATTCAAATGACATTTGCCTAGATAGCAAAGGTGACCAGCTGATGAACGGTTACTGGGACCCACCAGAGCCTGCACCCCTCTCCGCTAGGCACCAGACACAATAGTGACTTCCGTGGAGTGCTTCCTTCATACTGTGAAGACAATGTATCTTTGGGGTCAATGGATAGGGAGAATGGTCCCTTCTAGGAAACTTTGGAGTGTTGATTGTAGGTGGCTGCTATGCAGAATCGGGAAAATTGGGGGGTGACAATCTGGAAGAGTCTGGGAGAATGCTTTTCCAGCTGATGCTAATTGGAGCCAGTATTCCAGTTTTATTCGAGGTTTCTCTTTTTACTGTGATTTTAAGTGTATCTGTGGCTTTGGGATGTTATCAGTATACAATTCTCATAGCTAAGTAACTCACTGGAAATGTCCTTCAAAATGTGTCCCCACTAGATGGCGTAAAGTGCTCACCTATTTTGAGCTGATCCAAAGGCCCTTGTGCAAAGTAGGAGACAAAACTTCGAACATAAATATTGACTAGGCAGCCAGTGGATATGAATACTATGTCATTCTAGAATAATATAATACGGTGCTGTATTTTAGTGTCATTAAATAAGCATACCCATAATACCACTGGAGCCAATTATGTAGTGTTCCTCTCCAGAAACATATTTAAGTAGTCGTAGAGTAGAACTGTAGATCTGAGATAAAGTACATGTGCATAATGAATACACAATAGTGACTCACAAGTATTACTCAAAAATTTTGCCTAAAAAAAAAAAAGATGTGGATAATTATTTAGTAGTAAACTAATCAGCCAGTCAACCAACCAGTATTCACTGAATACTTTCTATATACAGTCATGTTGTTAAACTTTTAATGGCAGTATAGAAGAATGGTTAAGAGCATAGACTTTAGGGCCAGACAGCCCAAATTTGTACTCTTAGTTTCTATCACTTATTAGCTATAACCTTGGGAAGATTACCTAACCTCTCTTTGCCTTGGTTTCCTTATCTGTAAAATGGGAATACTAACATCTATCTCATAGAGTTATGGTGAAGGTCAGTCTTTGTAAAGGATTTCAAATATTGCCTGGAATATAGTGCCCTACAAGTGTTGGTCCTCATTATAATTATTATAAGTGGATTCTCCAGTTTACAGAGGAATTCAACATAGGGTTCAACTGAGCAAAACAGTATTGGGTACTTATTATGTATGAGATGCAGTGCTGGTCACTGTGGGTGAGTCAGAAGACTGTGAAAAGGTGGAAGGCACGGTGTCTGCCTTGCAGAATCTAGGAATTTCATAGATGAGCTAAGATCACACAAATAACTAACCCGTGAAGAAACAGAGAATGATGCGAGGGACTGTGACAATCTGTAAAGTAGCTTTTAAGTAGAGATTCCCCAAATGGCAAGGGGTTCAGTGGGTGGGAACGTGGGGTAAGCATTCTCAGGCAACTATCAGCCTGAACAAAGACTCAAAAGCAGGGCCCCATGGACATGTCCATTGGATCTAGAGAAGGCTGCAGTGAACGAAGCAGGGGAAGTATAGTAAAGCATGTGTGGGAAGAGAGATGCACCTAGATGATCCTGCCGCCCCGTGGATGCCCTGCTGGTTATTCAGTAGGCAATAAGCCGCTGGGTAGACCTACTTGGTTCCTTACTCGACAGTCATTTCTCCTCCTTCCCGGCCAAAAAGATCTGGCCAAGAAGGTGATGAGTCATGATTGGTCAATACGTATTATGACCATTGGCTGCTGCTTTACTGTCTATTGGACTTCCCATCCCCTCTGCAGCTGGGAATGGCCTTGTGATCCAGTTCTAACCCATTGGACATAAGGGGGACGTTGATTGGCTGGCTTCTGAGAAAGTGTTTGCTTTCCCAACAAAAAGGACTGACATAGTTGGAGATTATCTCTTCTCCCTTTCCTGTCTTAAGCATGTTATAGGACCTTCAGTTGCAGCAGTCTTCGTGAGACCTTGAGGTGACAAAGAAGAGGATGAAAAGTCAACACAAAGCAGGAAGATAAAAGGAATGTGGGTACTGGGGGGTGCCTGGGGGCCTCTGTTGCTTAAGCACCTCCATCTTGATTTTTGGCTCAGGTCATGATCTCAGGGTTGTGAGATCAAGCCCCACACCAGGCTCCACACTCAGCGGGGATTCTGCTTGGGATTCTCTTTCCCTCTCTCTCTGCCCCCTTCCCCCCACTTGCAAATGCTCTTCCTCTCCCTGCTCTCTGTCAAAAAAGGAATGTGGATACTGGATGGGAGAGTTGAATCAATGGAAAAAAAACTTTTGTTTGGGAAAAATATGAAGGGAAAAATAAATATCATTATGAAGTTGGCCACTGTTCTTTGGTATTCTGTTACATGCAGCCAAATACATCCTGTCTGGTGGAATCAAGGTTTTCTTTTTAAAAAATTATCACTGTGGAAAACTGGACAGCTACATGTAAAAAAAAATGAAACTGGACCACCATACACAAAAATAAACACAAAATGGATAAAAGACATAAATGCGAGGCCTGAAATCGTAAAAATCCTGGAAAAGAACACAGGCAATCATTTCTCTGACATTGGCCATTGCAGCATCTTTCTAGATACTTCTCCTGAGGCATGGGAAACAAAAGCAAAAAATAAACTATTGGGACTACATCAGAATAAAAAAGCTTCTGCAAAGCAAAAAAAACAACACAATTAAAAGACAACCCAATGAAGGGAAAAGATATTTACAAGTGACATATCTAATAAAGGGTTAGTATCCAAAGTATATAAAGAACTTATGCAGCTCAATACCATAAAAACTAATTTTAAAATGGGCAGAAGACATGAACAGACATTTCTCCAAAGAAGACATCCAGGTGGCCAACAGATGGTTGAGAAGATGCCAACATCACTCATCATGAGGGAGATACAAATCAAAATACAATGAGATACCATCTCTCACCTGTCAGAATGACTAAAATAAAAAACACAAGAGACAACAGATTTTGGTGAGAATGTGGAGAAAAGGGAATCCTTGTGGACTGTTGGTGGGAATGCAAACTGGTGCAGCCACTATGGAAAACAGTATGGAGGAGCCTCAAAAAGTTAAAAATAGAACTATCCTGTGATCAGTAATCACACTACTGTGTATTTACTCAAGGAATGTTAAAATACTTATTTGAAAGGATACATGCACCCCTGTGTTTATTTTGAAGCATTATTTATGTTAGCCAAATATGGAAGCAGCCCAAGTGCCCATCGACTGATGAATGGATAAAGAAGACATGCCGTGTGCGTGTGTGTGTGTGTGTGTGTGTGTGTGTAATGGAATATTATTCAGTCATAAAAATAATGAAATCTTGTCATTTGCAACAACATGGATTGAGCTGGAGATACTATACTAAGCAAAGTAAGTCAGTCAGAGAAAGACAAATACCATATTATTTCAGTCATATGTGGAGTTTAACAAAACAAGAACAAAGGAAAAAAAGGGAGAGAGAGAGAGAGAAAAACTAGGACACAGACTTTTTTTTTTTTTTTTAAAGATTTTATTTATTTATTTGACAGAGAGAAATCACAAGTAGATGGAGAGGCAGGCAGAGAGAGAGAGGGAAGCAGGCTCCCCACTGAGCAGAGAGCCCGATGCGGGACTCTGAGATCATGACCTGAGCCGAAGGCAGCGGCTTAACCCACTGAGCCACCCAGGCGCCCCGGACACAGACTTTTTTAAAAAATTTATTTTGTTGGGGCGCCTGGGTAGCTTAGTGGGTTAAAGCTTCCGCCTTTGGCTCAGGTCATGATCTCAGGTTCCTGGGATCGAGCCCCGCATCGGGCTCTCTGCTCAGCCGGGAGCCTGCTTCCCCTCTCTCTCTGCCTGCCTCTCTGCCTACTTGTGATCTCTGTCTGTCAAAAAAATAAATAAAATCTTTAAAAATTTTTATTTTGTTACTTTAAATTAAATTAATTAACATATCATGTATTATTGGTTTCAGAGGTAGAGGTCAGTGATTCATCAGTCTTTTACAACACCCAGTGCTCTTTACATCACGTGCTCTCCTTAATGTCTATCACCTAGTTACCCCATCCCCCACCTCCCTCCCTTCCAGCAACACTCAGTTTGTTTCCTATGATTAAGAGGAACGGTTAATCTCCTTCTCTGGTTTCGTCTTGTTTTATCTTTTCCTCTCATCCCCTATGATCCTCTGTTCTGTTTCTTAAATTCCACATATCAGAGAGATCATATGATGATTGTCTTTCTCTGATTGACTAATTTTGCTTAGTGTAGTATCTCCAGCTCCATCCATGTTGTTGCAAATGGCAAGATTTCATTTCTTGGTGGCTGCGTAATTCCATTGTGTGTGTGTGTGTATACATATATATATTACACCTTTTAAAATTATATTTTAAAATATTTTTATTTATTTGTCAGAGAGAGAGAGCAAGAGGGCTCACAAACAGGGGGAGCAGCAGGCAGAGGGAGAAGCAGACTCCCCACTGAGCAAGGAGCCTGATGCGGCACTCGATCTCAGGACCCTGGGATCATGACTTGAACTGAAGGCAGAGGCTTAACCAACTGAGCCACCCAGGCATCCCCATACCACATCTTCTTTATCCATTCATCCGTTGATGGACATCTGGGCTCTTTCCATAGTTTGGCTGTTGTAGACATTGCTGCTGTAAATATTGGGATACATGTTCCCCTTTGGATCACTACATTTGTATCTTTGGGGTAAATATCTGGTAGTGCAATTGCTGGATCATAGGGTAGCTCTATTTCAGGAAACAGACTCAACTATTGAGAACAAACTGATATTACCAGAGGGAAGGTGGAGGGGGAATGGGTGAAATAAGTGACGGGGATCAAGAGGGCACTTACCATACACTTATCAAGAGGACTCTTACTCATAATGAGCACTGAGTACTGTAAAGAGTTGCTGAATCACTATATTGTATACCTGTAACTAATAATAACACAGCATGCTAACTATACCAAAATTAAAATAAAAACTTAATAAATATAAAAAGATAAAATATACAATTATGGATACAAAAAATTCTTATGGAAAGTTTCAAAACATAAGTAAAAGATTAGCATGACTGCACATGATGACCACTTTTCACAGAAAAGACACATTTCCTTTATTTCCTTATTTTCTTTACATTTTCTCCCCAACATACTTATACGTGTTGCAAATTTGTAATTCCAAGTTCCCCCAAATGTCAATTCACCATGTTAATGCTATTGGAGTATGAGAAATCTGGGCTTTGTTTTTGGTTTTATAAATGTGACTTGTTTTAAATTCAGGTGAAATTCACATAACATAAAATTAAGCATTTTAAAGTGAATGATTTAGTGGTATTTCGTACATTTACAACACGGTACAACAACCACTTCTAGTGAGGGTGGAGAAGTTGAATGCAGAATTCCTAAGTAAGTACTGGGAGCTCCCAAAGTCCCTGGGTTATTGCTTAGTCTTGCATTAGGCTTGAAGCCCTTCATGGGGGTGGATGGCTGTCCTCTCTTTCCCTAAACTGGTCCTTGTCTTCTCAGCAGGCTTGTCCTCTAGGATATACAGGGAGGGAGATGAGAGGTAAGAGCCAGGAAAGACAGGGTTATGACCCAGCATAGGTGCTGTGATGGTTAACCTTATGTGCCAGCTTAGCTGGGCCTTGGTGCCCAGATACTTGGTCAAACATTATTCTGGATGTTTCTGTGAGGATGTTTTTTGGATGAGATTAACGTTTAAATAGGTGGACTTTGGATAAAGCTGACTGCTCTTATTACTGTAGGTAATATTGTGAGTGGGCCTCATTCAGTCAGTGGAGGGCCTTAGAACACAGACTGACCTCTCCCAAGGAAGAGGGAATTCTCCAGTAGACTGGCTTTGGACTCCAATTCGACTGATTCTCACCCTGCGGATTTTGGACTCACCAAGCCTCCAGAGTTGTGTGAGCCAATTCCTTACAGTAAACCTATTTCCTGTATGTACATATCCTGTGAGCTCTGTTTTTCTGGAGAACTCTGACAACTACAGCCTCTCAGGACACTTTCTTCAGTGGGGAAATCTCTAGCCACAAATCTCTTGGCAGTTGCCATCTGCCCTGTGGCTGCTGAGAGTACCTCCCTTAGCCCCTGGCTTTTCTCTCTACCCCCATCTTTGGGGTCATGTTGAGCATCTGCGTGGAGTCCTCTTCTGTGAAAACCAGGTGACCCCAAGCCAGCTGCTGAATGCACACTCGGACATCCTGTTCATTTCTTAGGTTACCCTCTCCCCTCATGATGGCTTCAGCCAGCCTCACAGGGAGAGGAGATACCAGGGCCACCAAACAACATTCTCCAGAGGGATTCCTTACCTCAGCCTTTCCTCATCCACCCTTGAGGTGGGTGATGGGTGAGGAGGCACAAAACGTTTGGGGATACTCACTGAGAGTAACACTCATTTTGCAATGTGGTAAGACCTATCATTTTGTTCTTGATCTTTGGGAATTCGCCAGAAAGAATTCTTGTAGAAGATACTTCTTTTTCTTGTCTCCTCAGGATTACAACATGCAGGCTTAGGACAGGATACCAAGTAAATGCTCAGAAGATGGCATAGGTTGAATACCAAAGATCTACATGCCCTAACCTCCAGATCCTGTGAATGGGTTACCTTACAGTGCAGAAGGGATTTTGCACGTGTGACTAAATCTGAAGATCCTGAGATGAAGAAATCATCCTGGATTATCGGTGGGCGGGGGACAATATAATCATGAGAGTCCCTGTAAGAGAAGGAAGGAGGGTATGGACAGAAGGTGCAGGCTCAGAGAGAGATGATGCTGGAAGCAGAGGTTTCAGTGAAGTGGGACCATGAGACAAAGTAGATGACTTCTAGAAGCTGGAAAAGGCAAGGAAACTATTCTTCCCTAGAGCGTCTAGAAAGATCACCACCCTGCCAACCCCGTTTTAGACTTCAGGCCCTCAGAACTCTGTGAGTACATTTGTATTTTTTCAAGCCACTAAGTTTGGGGTCATTTCTTACAGCAACTATATGAGGCTAGTACAGGTGGTCTCTTATGGTTTCTGCCACTAATAAATATATCATTCATGCATCATACAAATATAGTATAAAAATGATGTTTTGCTGTTGTGATTACAAAATTATCTTAACAAGACTCTTGAGATAAGGGAAGCATTATTGGTATTCCTCTTGAAAAAGTGGCAAAACCATGGCAATATAAAAATAAAAAACTCTATTACCAGGTTAATTACATAGCCAGTGGCATTTTCTATGCTGAATTTAGTGACTTTGAAAATATAAAATAGAATATGGCAGAGACTAAACTTTCAATAAACTATAGCAGCCTAGTGAGGAAATATAAGCGAGTTGGCTGGGGTTTTGAATTTATTTATTTTTTATTTAAATATAGTTGACACACAATGTTATGCTGGACAACATGGTGACCCAGCAAGTCTGTATGTTACGTTGTGCTCACCGAAGTGTAGATACCATGTGTCACCAGGCAGTGCTGTTACAGTACCACCGACTGTATGTTGACCTTCAGTCCCAGTGACCTATTCATTCCGTAACTAGAAACTCGTATTACCCACTCCCTTTCACCCATTTTTCCCATCTCTCCACACTCCTCCCCTCCCGCAACTGTGAGTTCCTTGTATTTATGGATCCGATTCTGCTTCTTCTTTGTCGGTTTATTTATTGATGTTTTATTTTTTTAGTTTCCATATGTAAGTGAAATCATACGGTATTTGTCTTTTTCTGTCTGACTTCATTTAGCGTAATACCCTCTAGGTCTGTCCATGTCGTTGCCAATGGCAAGAGCTCATCCTTTTCAATGGCTGAGTAATGTTTCAGTACGCGCGCACATGCGTGTGTGTGTGTGTGTGTGTGTGTGTGTAGGACATCTTTATTTGTCTCAGTGAACACTTGGGCTGCTTCTATATCTTGGTTATTGTTAATAAAACTACAGTTAACATAGGGGTGCTTGTATCTTTTTGAATTCATGTTTTCATTTCCTTTGGGCAGCCATGTGGATGTTTTGAAGCTCAGACAGTCATGGATTTATTAAATCCCAGCTCCACCATTTTCAATACCTGAAGAATTAACTTCGTCTTCTTGAAATCATATTTTTATCTGTGTTGGAGGTTGTCCTGAGGAAAAAACAAGATGCGTCATACACAACACTTAAAATAATGTTGGCATATGGTTGTAATAAGAGAAGCAAGTTGGATTTCTCTCTTATGTTTGTAAAGTTATCTTAGCAGGACTTCTGATGGGAGGGGGCATGTATTGCTATATTCATTTAAATGGTGGTGAAACCATGGCAAGATTTTTTAAAAGATGCTCTATTTTCTATAACCAGTGGCAGAGCTGAGAAATGAATGGGTACAGTAGGATTTCATTGGTCATCAGTTTCCTCTGTTAGGTATGTCACATCTAGTTGATAGAATAAACCAAGAAGCCATGATTTTCTTTCCTATTTTTGACTACACAGGTCAAAATGAAAGTGGTGACGATGGTATAGAGAAGATAGGAGGTGACCCCCCCCACATACATACACGCACACTTCCTGGAAAAATAGCAGGAAAAGGTCCTTCCTTCATTTCCCTGCCCTCTTCTCCACCGAGCGCCCCATTTTCCACAAGAACACAGAGTATAGTTAACTTTATTTTCTAACTTTTATTTTATTTTGAGATGACTATAGGTACACAGGAAGTGGTAAAAATAGTACATTCTATCCCTGTGCCCTTCATTCAGTTTCCTCACTGGTAAGATCTCATGTGACTCCTGTGCGACATCAGAATCAGGGACATTGTCATTGGTACCTCACAGACTCACCTAGACTTCACCATGTGTGTGTTCAGTTGCCTGCAGCCAGTCACACATGTAACTACCACCTGTAACTACCACCACAGCCAAGAGGCACAAGTGTTGTTTCACCCCTGTGATGTGCCTCAAAATCTCACTCCTGTGTATCACACCCAGTGCCTCCCTCCTCACATCCCTACACCACATAGACACTAATCTCTTCTTTACTTCTGTAAGTTTATTATTATTATTTTGAAAGATTTTATTTATTTATTTGTCAGAGTGAGAGAGTGGGAGAAAGAGAGAGAGAATGCACAGGCAGGGGAAGTGGCAGGCAGAGAGAGAAGCAGGCTCCATGCTGAGCAAGTACCCTGGGATGGTGAACTGAACTGAAGGCAGATGCTTAACCAACTGAGCCACCCAGGTATCCCTCTGTAAGTTTATTACTTCAAGAACATCATACGAATGAAATCCTACAATATGCAGTCTTTTGGGACAGGATTTTTTCACTCAGCATAAAGTCCTTGAGATCTATTCAAGATGTTGGATGTATCAGTATTTTGTTCCTTTTCATTGCCTAGTAGTAGTCCATGGAGGTGAATGTTCCATAGCTTGTTAGTTCATTTACCCTTGGAAGAACATTTGGATTGTCTCCAGATTTTTGGTCTTTACATATAAAGCTGCTATGAATAGTCATGCACAGGTTTTGTGATTTTATTTCTCTGGGGTAAATGTATGAGAGTGGGATTGGGTTGTATGGTGTGTGGTAAATGTAGGTTTTTTGTTTGTTTGTTTGTTTTTGTTTTTAATACATTTCCACACTGTTTTCCAAAGTGGCTTTAGCATTTTACATTTCCACCTTCAATTCCAAGAGACCCTTTTTTTTTTTTTTTTGCATCTTTGCTAGCATTTGGTATTACCAGGTTTTTAAAAAATTATCATAGTGCTTCTAATAGGTGTGTAGTGATATTTTGTTGTGGTTTTAATTTGCATTTCCCTGATAGCTGGAGATACTGAACATCTTTCATGTCCTTATCTGCAATACATACATCCTCTTTGTGAATGTCAGTTCATATCTTTTGTCCATTTTCTAATAAGATTGTTTGTTTATAGGTGAGTTTGGAGAGTTCTTTACATAGTCTTAAGTACGAGATAATTTAGACAAGTGGTTTATTAGCTAAGTGATTTGCAAATATTTTCTTCCAGTCTATAGCTTTCTTTTTATCCTCTTTGTGAGGTATTTTTTTTTAAGATTTTATTTATTTGTCAGAGAGTGAGTGAGAGCGAGCACAGGCAGACAGAGTGGCAGTCAGAGTCAGAGGGAGAAGCAGGCTCCCTGCAGAGCAAGGAGCCCGATGTGGGACTCGATCCCAAGATGCTGGGATCATGACCTGTTAAGCAGCTGCCCGAAGGCAGCTGCTTAACCAACTGAGCCACCCAGGAGTCCCTGTGAGTTATTTTTTATAAGCAATAGTTTTGAGTTTGGTGAAGTCCAGTTGAATGATTTTTTGCTTTGTGGATTGTGCTATGGGGGTCATGTCTAGGAACTCTTCAGTAAGTCCAACGGAGGTGCTAATGGAGAGAGGAAGAGTCCAGGTTTCCCTAGGTGACTGAAGATGGTAGGCACGTGATACTGAAAGTCAGCAGACCTGGAAGGGCCTTGTGAATGGAAGGAGGGGACTTGGGGTGGATGGAGATGAACCTTATAACCAGAGGTCACACGGGCACTTGAGTCACTGAGTGGAGTCGAGGACAGCGGCAGACATATGGTCCTAAACCAGATGGGGTGACACACACACCAGCATGGAGAGTTTGTATCAGTCAGCGGCAGGCCACTGTCACAAAAATATACAGACTGGGTGGCTGAAACAACATGTGTTTCTTAGAGTTCTAAGGACTGGAAGTCTAAGATCAAGGTGCTAGCCAATTCAGATCCTGGTGAGAATTCTCTTCTTATCTTGTTGACGGTGGTTTTCTCACTGTGTCCTTACACAGCTCTTCTTAAAAGGATGTGAATCCCATCATGGGAACCCCACCCTCTTGAGCTCATCTAGTTCTAATTACCTCCTGAAGGCTCCACTTCTGGACACCATCACACTGGGGATTAGGGCTTCCACAGATTAATTTGGAAGAGATGCAAACATTCAGTCCACAACACAGGTGGTGACCAAGGACCAGAAGCCCTTCCTTCATATCTCCACTCCATTCCCTGTTGATGGAATTCAGAACCAATTCAGAACCAATCCAATGGATAGGTAAGAAGACAAAGAACCTTAAGAAAACAATAATTTAACAAAAAACAAACCCATGAATTGGCAAGAGTAAAGTTTGCTTTCCACTGGAGAATGGGAGCTCCATATGGGAAAACCTTGAGATGTAGGAAGGAAAGGATTGCAAATTTTTGTTCAGCAAGTCTGCACCTGTGAGACCCAAACCTGCTGCATATGTTCCATAGACAGGAGGGTTGCTGGCTTGCCGGCAAGCAACAAGCTCATGAGCACCGCCGAAAGAACCTGATGACAGCTCTGTTGTTAGGTATGATTCATGGAGTACACTATATCTGTCAGCATCAACCACAAAACCAGCATTGTTTTGTTTCAGTCAAGAGTCTTCCAAAGTCACACCTGTGGCTTTCAGGGCAAGTTCTCTGGACATCCCCCAACATGTGTCTGGAAGGGATCTGGCAACTCTTCAGGGAGAAAACCCACCCTGTAGAGCAACTGCAGGTTTCGCTGGCTTCTCTGTCTTCATGCCCTGGAGTCAGAGACAGCATAGGGCATTAGTACTGGGCACTGAGGCAGACAGAACTGAATGTTCACCTCCACGACAGCATCAGTGGATTCTCTGTGCTAGTCCATGTCTTCTGTGGTTCCACGTCAAAGCCCAGAAAACCAGGACACCACTTGTTGCTCTAGGCATCTTGCCAAAAGAAAACAAAAAGGATTCTTCACTTGGCACTGAGATTGTTCATTGTTTAAGGAGCATTTCTATAGGGACAAAGCATTGTTCAGCTGACAAATATTTCTCCAGACGTATTTGCTGGCTTGGACTCACACATTAATGCAGATGCAGAAGATAAAGACAGCCATCCACAGCTAATACCGAACAGTGAAGAACTGGCAAGAGGAAATAAGGTAAAATTAGTGCTACTTGTGCCTTCTGATGACTTAGGGAATATTAAAATTATATTCCTACATATAAACCTTAAAATTTTCCAAGGGAGGGAGATGCTTCCTGTGCATGTGTTTGGAGACAGAATGTAGCAGTCTCTGAAAGCAGACTTTTTGAGGAGAGATCCTTGAAGGAACAAGGGTGTCTGGGATAGAAAAATAGAAGTAAGAGTTGTGAATTGTCAGATTAGAGCTTGCTTCCTTCCCCATGTAGAATTTAAGTCTATCAGGAATGTGATAGTCTAAGAGAACATTGAGCATCCCATAGGGTATTGTATTGAGGGTCTAAAGTTCACTTGTTCCCCCCAGTTCTTGTAATGATGACTCTTAGAAAGACAGGTAAATAATAAAGTGGGATAATTGTGGGTTAAAATGTTTTTGGAAGTTGAGGAGTCAATATTATGTTTTCTTTGAAGATATATACCTCCAGAGAGGTCAATACTCTGTCTCTGGTCTTGTGTCTGGTCACTGGCCACGCAGGCTGGTGTTATACAAATTCTCTGTGAAATGCACAATATGGAAAGCAGACCATTCTAACTGAGTCTTCTTTACTCATTCATTAAAGCATATAAAGATGAATAAAACAGGGAGCCTGCCCTTTCCTGGGTCTTGGTTGAGTGAGAAAGACATGTAAACACAGAGATGGGGGCTCCATCAGCGGTATGACTAGCCCCTGTCTACTTGACCAGAACTGTGGAGGAAGTGACATTTGCAGGATTGGGTGGGGAGCCACTGAGAGGCATTCCGGAAAGGAGAAGAATCCATGAAGGGCAAAGGTCAAGAGAGGGCTAGAGGCTGTTTAGGAAACCATATTAAAATCAAATGTGATGTGTTACACTTTGTGATTAGTTGATTAATTCCGCAAGTCATCATCAGAAGAAATTAGAAAACTGTATTCTCTGTTTCTGTTTCCCCAGATCTTCTCCTTGGGTAAAACTCAGTGGTTGGTAAAATGGGTAAAAAAGTGGATGTAACTAGACTCCCAAGATATCCCGAGAAATATGGAGCCAACTTTGAAGGGAATCCATTTCCTCCCTAGGCTTTTTGATTAAGGAAAAAACAAAAAAAGCCAAGGTTGTAAGGAACTGTAGCAACTATGCAAAGTTGTCAGGGGTCCAAGAGAACCACAAGGCCATATAAGTAGATAAAAAGGTGAGACTGGGGTGGGGGTGGGGGGGGGAGAAAATAGCTGACCCAGATTAGAACAATGGCCTCATAGACACTCAAAAAGGAGCATGGGGCAAAGGAGGGACCGAAGGGGGAGCGCAGAGGACCTGGGGAGGGCTTGAATCTCCGAACAGCTAGACAGAGGCACCTGGGGCTTCAGGGTACACATTCAAGGGAGAGGAAAAGCGAACAAATGGACAACAACCCCCCCTTTCCTCTTCAGCCTCTGCCCTGGCAGGCTTAGCCATCGGTGGGCCGTCTCAAGTGGAAGAGCAGGAGAAAGTTCCTAATTCTAATGAGTCTGATGCTAAAATTTTGGGACCCTCAGCTCACCCTCAGTCACTCAGGGAGCCATTTCCTAGCAAGAGCTGGCACAGAGGCCCTCTCTGACCTGGGCGAGGCAGCTCTTCTTCGTCCCCCTCCCAGAAGCCCTTGCTGCTGAGCTCCACGCTAGATTCGGTCCGCGAACACCTGGGGCCTTGCCAGAGACTTGTCTCTAACGGAGTGAGGTCCTGGGCAAGACTGTGAGGTGTCTCGGTGGAAAAATCCTGAGTGCGCTAGATGTCCTTTACAGTCTTGAGGTTTGAGCTTTGAGCTCTGAGGTTCTAAAAGCTTGGTAGCCTCAAAGTAGAAAACCAGCTCCCCTCGAGGTGAAGTGAGAAACATCACTTCAAAAGACAAATGTTTGTGGGGACAGTTAATTATTTATTTTTAAATTTAAAAAGTAATTTTGTTATATTAATTTTCCATCCCTTTTTGGGGGGACAGTTAATTTTTTATCCTTATTTATGAGGTCAATATAAATCATGGCCTATGTTTGTGAACAGTTTTGGAAGACTTTCACTGGGTCTTAATTTTATTACACCTACCTAAGCTTTTAAAGACTGTCCCTATTCAGTCCTGCAGATGCTCACAAGTCACAAAGAAACCTAGGCTATTATCATTTGCAAATACTGGGAATTTTGGAAACTCTCCTAAGTCCTGTAGCTAGATAGTGGCCAAGTTGGGACTATAGCGCAGCCTTCCTCATCCCTGGCACAGCCAGTGCAGGCTCCTACTGCCGGGCCTCGCGTGTCCTAATTTCCTTCATCAAATGTTCATTAGGTGCTAACCATACATTTAGTACAGCACTGGAACTTGTGGGAGATGCTCTTCTGCAAGGAATTTCTGATCCCACTGGTAAAGCTGGCCTTCAATTGCACACCATAAGCCCCAGCCCCATGGCATACAGTAGAACTGGAGAGTCCTACAAGATGAAAGGAAAACTGTTCCTTGACGCTGGACTTCTGCAGAAGCCAGTTGGGACAGATTTGGGAAAAGAGCAGATAGAAGGCCAAAAAAGAGAGTTGAGACACTGAGGGAAGCAGTAGGAAGGGGAAGACAAAGATGCGGTCCCAGCTCTCTTGGAGGATTGAGATCATAGTTGCTGTTGTCGCCTTTCAAAGAACTGGGCTTTGTTCCAATTCAACTTTCCGTTCACAAGTAGGTATTTCCTTCAGGGGGGTGGGGACATGGCAGGCTCTGATTCCAGAAGACTGAGGACTGTCCTCCTTAGTTAGAAAGAGGGTGTGTGTGTGTGCACATGATTCCTGTGCTGCCACATTCCTGCGTCAGCCTCGGTGCGGGGTACATTGGCAACCTCATGATGAATTTATGTCGAAGAACTAAAAATAATCCTTTAACCTGCTTCAGAGTTCTCCCTTACTAGGGATTTGGTTGTAAAATCTTGCTGGACGGGCTGCTGTTGCTTCCTACTGGTTGAGTGTGTTTCACTTAGTGGTTAGGGGTGGAAATGATTAACTGCTAAAGACAAGGGTTTTCTTTCCTTTCTTTTACAATGGCAACCTGTTTCTCCCTAATCTCCTAATGTCTTTGTTGAACAAACAGCATTTCAATAAGAGTAAACAAAATATTTTAAGAAGAGCTGTCACCATAAACACCAATTCTTTTTGGTTTTCATGTTTTCTTTCCCTAGTTCTATGTCCACATTTTTGTGCATCTGTATTTTTATCTGATTATAATCATATTGTTGATAGGGTTATGTAATCTGGTTTTTTGCTCTAGATTACACCGTAGACATTTTTCATGTTCTACAGACCTTGTGATTCTTATCTAATGGCTGCATAATATTCCAGAGGACGGATGTGCCATTATTTGAGTTAGCCATTTTTCTGTTCTTGGCCATCCCGGTTTTGGTCAGTTTCTCACTCTCATTCAGCTCATGGATTTAGATGCTGTTTCTAGAGAGACAGAATATGTCTTTGAAGCGATTGGCCTTTGAAACTTGAAATAAACAAGTGGCTCTAGCAACACTGTGTGTCCAGCAGAGAAAAAGACAGTGCAGGGTGTAAAAGCGGCGTGTGGATGGTTGGCAGGCAATAATTCTTATGGCTGGACAAAATATCACCAATGGTTTGTAACTAACATACCCAGTGATATTCATTTCCATGATTAATAACCAAAGCCTTAGAAACACTGCTACACGGTGCCGTTCTAGCCTCTCCTTTTCTGCCCCCTTTGGCCAGAACCGCATAAAAGGGGACAACATTGCTGACACTTTCTGCAGTAGACTAGTAATTTGCGTCCCTTGATTTGGCTTCTAAGCATGAAGGCAGGATGCCAGGAGGCATGTGCTGCTCTCTGGGCAGAAGTAAGCAGGTCTCCTGTTGGCTTTATGCTAGCAGGTGAGGGCAGGTGGAATATAGAGTGGGTCGGGGTTGTATGTAGAACGGATGGGGGGTATTGGTATATACGGCAGGGAAGGGGTAGTATTTATAGCAGGTGAGGGGAATATGGAGGTATACACAGCAGGTGTGTTGGGGGGGCGGTATATAGAGCAGGTGGGGGGGTGGGCTGTGTACTGAGGGTCAGGCCAGCTTCTCCCGTATCCTCCTGCCGCAGGAATTTAAGCCACCCTGTAGAAATCATTTCACACCTTGCAGGAGAGAAGGATTTGGGGTCCGGTGGCAGGTGTCCCAAGCCCTGAAGGTGGCTGCACAAGGCAGAGCTGAAGGGCGGGCCGCGGAGGAGAGCCCGTGGCGAGCGGGGGCAGCCTCTCTCTGGGGCGGTAGGGCCTCAACTGGGACCCGACTGGGACCTGGGTGGACGCGGGGCGGGCCGGGGGCGGGGCGCGCGGGGGGCGGGGCCCGGAGGGCGGCGGGGCGGAGCACGTCTGCAGCCGCCGAGCCGCGGAGCTGTCCCCCGCGCGCGTCCCGCCTGGTCCCAGTGCACCGCCGCGCTCTCGCCCCCGCCATGCTCCTGCTGCTGGGGCTGTGCCTGGGGCTGCCGCTCTGCGCGGGGTCTCTGGAAGACGCGCGGACCCGGGATGACACTTCGGACCGAGTAAGTAGAAGTGGGAGGACCTAGAGGTGGCCCCGGGCGCGGGCTGCCACCCCTTCCCGCCGCGTTCTTCGGGCGCGTGGCTGTTGGACAGACTCCCTTGAATGGCTGCAGGACGCAGGGAAGGGAGAGATCACCCCCACCTCCCGTCATATCGTCACCCCTTCTCTGCATTCCCCAACCTTCTGCTCGCAAGCGTCCCCATCTGTTGGTCACTCTTGGAGAGAGTTTGGATGAACTTTCCGCAGAATTGTTCCTGGGGTTTGAAAGCCCCGCAGAACCAAATCTTGGTTCCTGTTGTGGATGGTGTCAGTTTTGAGAGCGAGCCCAAGCTAGCTACAGTTTCTCCTTTAAGATGCACGCATGGGGTGGGGTGGTGTTGCTGTTGTTCCTAGCAGTTCAGAGAAAAACACCATCTAGAAGTTGCAGACTCTCCTCCACTTTCCCCATCTGAAAACCAGGGGGACTTGACTTTCCCATCAGGCTCTTAACAGTGGGTTAGCAGTTCAAAGGTGGCTTGATGGTCCGGGAGGATCAAAAACCCAGTGTGCACTTACCGGAGTTAGCAACTTGTGCATCTGCCGGAGTTTGTGTTCTGAAGGGCTCAGCTCACAGGTGGATAAACCCGCAAGTATGAGATCTCACTGCCATGCCCGAGAAACGGAAAAGCTTTTTGAAAAATATAAAAGGAACTGACCAAAATATCAATGGGCAGGGGGCGGCTGTATCCCAGTTAAAGTAGGCATCTCCTGGTACTGTTTCCACACGCATCACAGAATCGTTTAGCTTAAAGCATATTTCAGATGATGGGAACAAGAGAGAAGTAGGCATACTTTTCCTCCCCTTTCTCCAGCAGCTCGCTTTGAAGAGCACATCTGGAAGACGGTTACTCTCTTGTTGACTCTGCACTGGGATGTGTTTTCTGCACAATGAAAGAAAGGGTCCTTCTCACATAGCGTCGTCAGGAGGAGTAACCAGGACAGATTCGAGGAGGGTGAAAGGTAGAGTGGGGGAAAGGGCCCGCTTTGGGTCCAGAAACTGTGGGAAATAATAGGGTTTTAAGGATTGAAGAGTTAACACTCCTAAAGCGCTTGGTACAGTGGCAGCACTTAAGTTCACTCTTGCCATCAGGCTTGGGCTGCTGAAGCACAGAGGGAAGGATTTGGGGTAAAGAGCTTGAAAGTTTTGGGGGGGGGCAGAGGGAGGAAAGTGTGGGAGGAACCGAAACAAGGATTCTGTTTATGAGCTAGGAGGAGGGATGAAAGCTCCAGCATCTGCCAGTGCGAGTAAGCTTCACACTAAACTTTTCCTGCATAGAATAACATGGCCTTGGCCCATTTTAGTGATTTCATGCTGCCTTCAAACCATAGCGTGATTTATGCGTCTTGAAAATGACTCAGACAAAAATTCCCAAGATATGCAGTTCTATGAAAGTTTGCAAATTTTACCTTTTTATCTCTATTAAAAAAAGAAACAAAAAGCAACAACGTGTGTGTGTGTGTGTGTGTGTGTGAGAGAGAGAGAGAGAGAGAGAGAGAGAGAGAGAGAGAATGAATAATGTAGGATTTAAGAACACAGGCTCCAGAGTGTTCTTGTCGAGAACAAGCCCTCCTGGGTCCAAACCCTGGTCCTACACTCTCCGGAGAGTTACTTACTCTCTGTGAGTCTCTGTTCACTCATCTGTAGAATGGGATGGTGAAATAACTCAGTTAAAAGAATCTTGAAGATTGAAACTTTGAACAGTATGTGGTGATGGCCTTAGTGCTGACTCTCCATAATTATGGTCTTCAGAATTACACGTAAACTTAATTTGTAAATGTAAACGAGTATGTCAATTTCATGTAAATTTTAATGCCCAAGAACATGCCTGTTAGCTTGCATTGTCACTTGTTGCTTACCTTCAATTGGCAGTATTACTAATAACACCTTAAATTCAAGTTCCTTTCTCCTCTCTGACCCTTCACCCCATTTGTAGACAATATTACCCATAGCAAGAGACTGCTCTCAGCAGTGGTCTTTGAACTTTGGTATGCAAAATGGTACTCAGGGAGCTCATCAAATACCCTGGGTGGCTCAGTAAGTTAAGCATCTGCCTTAGGCTCAGGTCATGATCCCAGGGTTCTGGGATTGAGCCCCATATCGAGCGCTGCTCAGTGGGGAGCTTTCTTCTCCCTCTCCCTCTCCCTGCTGCTCTCCCCCCGCACCCCATCTTGCTTGTGTTCTCTTTCCCTCTCTCTGTCAAGTGAATAAAATCTTAAACAAAAATACACAGACCCCCATCAGATTAGATCCATTAGGTTTGGGGGGGTTGGCTGGGTGATTCTGAATTAGATGACCCAGTGACCACACATAGAATAATACTGCTTTAAAAGAATCTTTCAGGAAACTAATATTAAAAAGGAAGTCTCTTGTATAAAATCAGCCTGTCGCAGATTTATCTCTTTCCTAATTTCAGATTGATATTGTGTCCTTAAATTGGGATAGGGCTGTATACCTATTACTACAAAAACAGTTTTTAATTTACAGAATAGCGATAACCACTAATAGACTGAGTGTTGCTAATGTTCCGGAGAGTTCGCTAGCGGCTCTGTGTAAAAATAGTGAGAAGCAATGGAGACTATGGTGGGAGCCAGGGGGAGCCAGACTGTCCAGGTTCAAATCTGCGTTCCAGCACTGACTGTGTGTACCTGGGCAAGTAACTTAACCTCTCTGGGTCTCCGTTTCATTGTCTACAAGACAGAATTATTACTGTGATTGGCAGGGGTGGATCTAGGTTTTTAGAGGCAAGTAAAGTTTACATCATTGGTAAGGCCCTCTTTGAAGAAAAAGAATATCCAATTAGGACTACAAAATTTAGGTGCTAAAATGAACATGTATTTAGAATGATAAAGAGATCACAACACAGGCCACCTGTTTACAGTCTGACAGACACCACAGACATCAGCCGTTGTTGAGGGACTGTGCGAGGGAGGGATCCTGACGCTTACATTTTATTAGCTTCTAAATAATAATAAAATAATAAATCCACTCTTGCTCTCACAGTTGCTGTGAAGATTTAGTGGATTAATTCACGTGAAATACATGTATTCAGTAAGCACTAAAGTGATATTAGCTATTTTCATTGTTTATGGAGCGCTTGCTTAAATCTCTGATGACCACCGCAAGGAGAGTCTCTGTTTGCTTCCTTCCCAGGAGAAGCAGGGAAGCTCTCCCAGGGAGAGTGACACCAGAGTGACAGGTGCAGAACCTGGATTAGAACCCAGGTGTGCTGGATGCCAAGGCTGGGCTTTACAGACTCCTCCAAAGACCAAGCCACTTTTGTATTTATAACCTAATAGAATTTGTTTCAATGTGCTTTTTATTTGCGGCTCCCGGCATACGGGTAGTGTTCAATATATGCCTGGGATACCGCATTGATGGTGGGGATACGTTTCTGATAACCTGAATTGAGAATTTCTGGAATTTTAGTTATTTTAGAATCCGCCCCTCAGAACCAGACCTCTGCATCTGGAAACCCAAATCAAGAATCAAGAAAACAATTTTTGTTTTTGTTTTTGTTTTTGTTTTTGTTCTTAACTCTTTAAAAAGTGAAGTTACTAAAAGATTTTGTGAGCTCCAGACCACTCAGGACTGTCTCCTTTTATGGGCCTGGCTGTGATTGTTACAAAGGAGCCATCCGATGAATGGGAAGGAGGATATTGTGGGAGACAGTCCAGAGATTTACTCACTCCCCAACCAGCCATCTCCTATTTCACTGAGTAGAAGGAGGAGGAAGGAGAGGGCGTATTGAGAACCGGGTCTGTGATCTGTATGTGACTTCATTTTCCTACCCAGCAGTCTTCCCCACACCTCGGATGCTCTGTTGAAAGCATTCTTGCCTTCTTGCTGTGCGGGTTCCTGTCAGAGACCCCAACTGGCTCTCTGTAGCTAACGACTGGTTCCATTTAGGAAGATGGGATCATGGGAGGGAGACCTAAGCTTTTTTGGGGGGGGGGGCAGGGTTCCTAAATCTCCTCCTTATTTTCCTAGAGGCAAAGTCCAATTCCCTTGTTTTTCGCAGGTGAAGAAAGTGACATGTCTAAGTCCAGTTGCATTTTTTTTTTTTTCCTTATAAACCTGCCTGGAAATTGTTGGGAATTGTAGCCCAAAAGTGAAGTTTCTTCTTCCATGGCTGAGGTTATGGGCGCCCCGAATTGCAAATGGTCATTAGCTAAACATCCTGCATCAGCATTACTCCAAAGGAATAAAACTTTTGTACGAGGCATGTCGAGTTACCCAAACAGGAATCTTCCCAGAGGACTTGTTCTCAGCCCAGGTGACAGGCAGTGACTGCAGTGATGTTCCAACCCATGGCCCTAGATTCCATGTTAGGCCCTCTAGCAGATCTCGGAGGCCCTGGCTCCTGAGTTCCTGGCTCTTGGTTTTGAGATCAGAACACCCCCAGGGGAATGGGGGCCAACTGGTGGGTAGGTTCCCAGTACAGAGCCCTTTAGGAACTCATCACTTCTGTCCCCAGATGGGGGTGTGGCTAAGGCTGGCCCAAACGCAGCATCCCTTGGATCTGTTATGGGACCCAGACATCTCTGTACAGTCAGCCTGGGTCATTACGGCATCCATGCCAGGAGGGAATGTCTGTGTTCTGCATCTTCTGAGTTTCTTTCACCCGGGGTTAGAATTAGGTTTCACTCTTTTCCTTTATCCCATGCTCTTTCCCATTTATGGACTTTGGGGAATGTTCTAAGAGTATTTCCCTTCTCCTTTAATCGTGATCCAACACTGTGATAAATCTGTTATTCAAATTATGAATATATAAGCAATGCCTACACCATCTTTCGCCCAGAGCTTGGCTAACTGATAATGTAGATGGGAGATTCTAGACTGCACATCCCCAACAGTGGTATTGCTACATTTTCTGTGCGAAGGAAATCTTCCCCAACCCTCTCCCTCCTGGTAGTGAATGCTGCTTAGTCCATACAAGTTGGAGAGGCGGTGGTAGACCTCTGAGGCTATTTCTCAACGTAGTTCCTGTATTGAACCTGATGCTTTGTCAGTTTCTCCTGGCCCCTCCCCTTTTTTAAAGATTTATTTTATTTATTTGACAGAGAGATCTCAAGTAGGCAGAGAGGCAGGTAGAGAGAAAGGGGAAGCAGGCTCCCTGCCTCGCAGAGAGCCCGACTCAGGGCTCAATCCCAGGACCCCTGGACCACGACCTGAACCAAAGGCAGAGGCTTTAACCCACTGAGCCACCCAGGCGCCCCTCTCCTGCCCTTTCATCCCACTCCAGCAATGCCTGTGCCACTGGTTTAACCGTACCTCCAATGTAGAGCCTCTCACGGTTTCTCCGGGGCATAGAGAACTCTCCTTTTTTCCATTTCCTTTGTAACTTATGAAAACTATCCTTTCTATTAAGTTTTCATGAGTACGTTTCTTTCTTTCAAGTCATATAGTATGGTCCTTGACAGCAAGGATCATGGCTTACATTTCTCAGTTAAAATTGTGGCCTGGACATCTTCTGTTCCAATGCTGAAGAAACAAGCTCGGCTCAGTAGTAGAAAAGAACTTTATTTAGGCCCTCTCTGAAGTCTGTGATTTAGAGCCTCAAGCTCTCGACATTACTACTCACGGCGCCCTTGACAATGGACGGGAGTCAGTTCCATATCTGTCCTGAAACTCTACTCCCAAATTCTTGTGAGGCTTTGGGAAACATTCGAACAATAAAAAGGATCAGGAATTCCTAACTAAAACCAAAGATGACGACATTGGTGTCATTTCCAGTTCCAGTCCTCGCTGGCACCGGGAGACTCTCTGTACTGGGAAGCTTTGATTCTGGTTCCGTCTCTTTTAAACTTGGACTGAAGCGTTGCCATAGCGATCCCCTGAGACATCAGATAGTCATCTCAAAAATGAAAAACCAACTTCTCTTGTTCTCCTTAAAGCTTGTTTATTTTCTTGGAAAAGCTATTTTACAGAGGAGGAAACTTCAAAGAAAATACTTGAGATCAATCGCAGATCTTAATACCTGAGAGAGGTTGGGCTTTCTTTCTGACTTTAGCTGTTAAGTGGTCCCCAGCCTATTCCACAATTTGAGGAAGGGAAAGGCCCGACGTGAACCGGCAAAGCTGGCAAAGACCTTGCCCAGAATGCTTATTCTGGCTTTCTGTGGACAGTATCTCAGGCAGAACACCTCGTCTGAGAGAGAGAAGCTAGTATCATCCTACTAATTGGTTCTCATTTGGACTCAGGGTGGCGGATTTTAAATCTTGTACTCTCTCTCCTGTTCCATGTTCTATAGAATAGGAGGCTCTGTAATGGCTTATAATGATAGTTTACAATAGTATATATACCATAGTGTGTGTGTGTGTGTGTCCCACCCTCCTGCCCAGGGGAGATCAAGGGAGGATAGAGATTAAAACAGTTACTGTTATGACTTTAGTTTACCAACTGGAGATATCTTTATTGCTTCCTTTTCTGTTGTGGAAGTGAAATGTGTTAATTACTGAAAAACTCAGATAACACGGGAAAGTTTCAAGAAAAATAATTCAGCCACCCAAAGGTGGCAGCCATTTACACTGTGGTGTACATTCTACACGTACAAACACTTACGCTTACAAAAATTAGATCATATTAACTGTAAGGTTTTGTTACCAGATATAGTCACTTGAAATGTGTCATGGATATATTAATCAGGATAGGCTAGGTTATTCTGTGGTGACAAGGTCTTAAAAATCTCAGGAGGGGGTTTGGGAGAAGGGGGTGGGATTATGGACATTGGGGAGGGTATGTGCTTTGGTGAGTGCTGTGAAGTGTGTAAACCTGGTGATTCACAGACCTGTACCCCTGGGGATAAAAATATATGTTTATAAAAAATAAAAAATTAAAAAAAAATCAACAGTTGACTGACATTAAGATCAGAGCATCTGGGTTTTAATAGTAAAAAGAATAAAATCCAAATTTATTTAAAAAAAAAAATCTCAGTTTCTTAAATACCACACATTGACTTCTTGCTTATACAACCGTCCATCTTGGGTTGATGGCTGTCACTTAGGAAGTTTGGCTTCATAAGCAGCTGCCATTTCACACATTGCTAATTACTGTACCAGAAAGCTAAAACAATTCTGTAGGATCATACATCCGTAGTGAAATCACTTGATCCAGGAGTGACGAATGCCACTTACATTCCTAACTTACTGGCGGAGCTAGGTGCATGGCCATCTGCCTTCCCACAACGGGCCCAGATAATGCAATACTTCTGGCAGACAGCTAGAGAAATATTTGGTGGACAGCACTGAAGTCCAGTAAAGTGAATGTTTGTTGATGCCAGTAAATATAGATAACACCATTCTTTTCTTTTCTTTTTAAAGATTTATTTATTTATTTGAGGGAGAGAGAGAGAGAGAGCACGAACAGGAGGGGCAGAGGGAGAGGGAGAGAGAATCCCAAGCAGACTCCCGACTGAGTGGGGAGCCTGGTGCGGGGCTCGATCCTACAACCATGGGATAATGACCTGAGCCAAAATCAAGAGCCTTATGCTTAACTAACTGTGCCACCCAGGTGGTGCCCCACACATCATTATTTTCTATAGCCATGTAATTAGTCCATGTATCATAATATACTGATTATACTGAATAATATACTGAACCAAACCTCTTTTTAAAGATATTTTAGGCTATTTCTAATCATTAACAATTGTTTTAAAAGTTCAAAAAATTTTCTTACTTTTTCCCTCTTACAGTACTCTTCTGTAAGTAGAATTTCTAAATTAAAAGGCATGCGTACCGATGGGAATGGAAAAATGTTGCAGCCACTTTGGAAATCAGTTTGGCAATTTCTTAGAAAGTGAAACTTAAATTTACCATATGACCCAGATAATCTACTCCTGGATATCTATGTCCAACACAGAGACTTGCATGTGAATGTTTATATAAGTTTCACATTATTCATAATAGCCCAAAACTGGAAAAATCCTGAACATCACCTGGCGAATGGATAAACACAATATGTTATATCTGTACAATGAAGTATTATTTAGACATGAAAAGGAACGAAATACTGATAAATGCTACAACAGGGACAAACTTGAAAAGGTTATGTTAAGTGAAAAAAGCCAGTTATAGAAGACTATTTATCATGTGATTCCATTCTTGAAATGTCCAGAATGGGCATATCCACAGGGACAAAGTAGATTAGTGTTTGACAGGTGACAGGTAAAGGGTATGGGGTTTCATTCTGATCTAGTAAAAATGTTCTAAATTGAAGGTGGTGATGGGTACACAACTCTGACTATACTAGACAACATTGTTGTGCACTTTAAGTGAATGATTATATTGTCTGTAAGTTCCACAGCCTTGAGCTGTTAAAAAAGAAAAGATCTGCATAAAGACCATATTTTTCAAGTTTTTAATCAACATTATCAAATTGGCCTCCAGAAAGGATGGTTTATTACTCAGCAATATTTGAACAGTGATTTTCTATGACTAATGTTCAACCACCAGCTAGGACTTTTACATTAGTCCAGAGTGGCTGATCCCTTAATACAAGTTTTTTAAAATAAGGATTTTATCACCTTCCCATAGCCCTCCTCCCCATGTGGGAAAGTACAGTTTAAATAACCAGAAAAAACACAGTGAGAAAATTCAAGGTAAGTTCAATTTTGCTTGCAGAGTTTCCAAAAGTTTTGAGTTGAATAACCGAGCCCCTCAGAGTAGAACTGAATACATTTACTCACTGTAAGAGACACAATAGCAAAGAGCTTCAAGGCAGAAATAGAATAAAATGAAGTACAGATATTAGATGAATTCTTTGCTCTCGTCATTTCGTGCTCCTCCGACAGGTGGAAGAACACGCAAGTGACGAGGTAGCGCCATCATGGTCGAAGCAGTTAACCAGGGCGGAGGGGGGTGGGTTCCACTGCCAGGCCCACTGCTCCTTCATCAAAGGTCCAATCTGCTTTTCAGGGTGGACTGTCTCTTCTGTGAATTTGAATTGATTTTAACCCCCTCGTGTAATGCATTTCACAATGACCTCCCAATCCTATTTCATGACTCTTTTCTCCTTGTAGGTTGGACCCAGGGTGCCAAGGCAAGCCCGACTGTTGCAAAGGCTGGTATGTATATTCCGGGGACAGCTTCCGTGTCTGCACCCTCACTACTCTGTATATTTTGAACCAGGCCCTACCGTCGCTTGCGGCTCCTCCAAAGCGTGCAAAGCTGCTCACAGAAGAATGCTGACATTAAACAGCATAGCTTTTATAAGGCTTGCTTGAACTGGATTTTCTTTCTGGAAAGAGACCTCATTGTTTCAGTAGGGCTCTAAGGACAAAGGATGGAGTTTCAGAGCCTTTCCAAAAAATGAAAAAGCTTAAATAACCTGTACTTTTTATGGCATTCTTACACGAGAAATAAAGGCTTTGTAGTGAAGTAAACAACTGAAGTAAGCAAAGAATTCACGTTGGTCGTCTACAGCTCCATGGAATGGAGTTGGGCAAGGCTCTCGGTGTGTGTTGGAGGCTATCAGATTGGAATTTGGGCGTGTGTTCAGGAAGTTGAAGAGCTTATTTGATCCCGTCTCCGTTCTTCCTTACCCCTGTGTATGCAGAGATGGATCAGAATGTGGGAACATGCCTTCGGGCCTGGGATGTGAATTTGGCAGCAGTTCTCAGGGGCTAGGCATCCCTCCGGGGCCTCTCTACACCTGGGCAGTGTCTGAGTCGGTTCTAGCTTTGCCACGACCCATGTCACGATCAGTACCGTCTTTGTCGGGCTGCGAAGTTGGATTCTTGATAGTCCCTGCTTGGTTCTCCCTCCTCCTCTCTTCTCCCAGGTTTGTTAATCTCATAATCATTCTTTGGTGTTTGTCTCCACGTTCACATCATCACAGACAGCCATAGACAAACATAAACATGTCAAGAATTGCGAAGAATCTGGACTTCCCCCAACTTGCAAGCCAAGGAGAGGGTTTGTTGCCATTGCCTGGATGCCAGCAGAGCACAGGAGACTCCTGGGTCAGAGACAGAGGGCGATCACTGCGCGCAGAATAGCCGTGCGGGAGAGCCAGTGTTTGTTATCATTCCTGGGATCTGATGGGCACGTTCTCTTCATCATTCTAGATATTAAACCAGCTTCCCCTTTGCTCTGGAGGGAGATCCCACCTCTTCCAGAGCTGTTCAGTATTCAAACATCCTTGAAAAGACAATTCAGAACAAAGGTAGTTAGAGCCTCTGCTCAAAAAAGTGTGCAGAAATACCAGGGACTCCTGGAGAATAGTGTCCCAGAAAGACCTGTACAAGTGTTCTTTTGTTCATGCAGGCCTTCATCCCAGCTGGTACTTTTTTGAATGCTTACTATCTCCCCTGCACCGCTGCAGGCACTGGGAAGGCGGTAATGAACAAGACAGACCAAAGACCCTGTCTTTCATAGACCTTGAATTCTGAAGTGGGGCAGAAATAGACGAAAAAGACAAAGTGAATAAATAAATCATAAGCGTCTTAGTAACAGAGAAGGTGACGGTGCCATTGAAAGAAAGAACATGCCAGAAGATGGTCGAAATAGAGACATTCGCATATATGAGATTTCTGATCATCGCTGCCAATCAGTGGGATCATACAATGACAGCTGAGGCTGGCCGAGGGTTTGCTGTGTGCCTGGCATTGTTCTAAGTGCGCCCGTGTCATACTCAGTCACTTCTGTACCGTTCTTTGAGGTGTTAGAAATGAGAAGGCAGAGGCTCAGAGGGATTGACTAACTCACCCAAGACTACACGTTTGGGAAGAGGTGGCAGAACCAGGATTTGAGTCACTCCTCCGGCTTCTGTGTGTACTCGTAACACACATACTGCCTTGTCAAGGACAGATCTTTTGGTCCATTTCTTATTATTTTCAATCAATCTTATGTCACTTGGCCTAACTGTATCCATTCTTTTAGGTGGTGAAAAACATTCTCCGTAGTTGGCGCACCATCATTTGTTAAGCATTTGGCTGTGGACGAGCTTTCGATTTGTCTTCAGTTTTCTGACCCCTGTAAAAAATGCTGCAGGAGGGTTTTTTTTGTTTGTTTGTTTATTCTGTTATGTGGGTGCTTTTTAGTCTATGACCTAGATTTTCAATAGAAAGATTGCTGGATCAGAGGTGCATGGGCATTTTACATTTTGATAGCTGTCAGACTGCCTTTGAGTACTACTGCTCTTAATTCTGTCTTTATCAATTTCATTTCTATGAGCCATGATAAATATGCACATTTCTGCCACCAAACATATAATCACTCATTTTGGCTTGTCAGTCTCTTAGATAGAAAGTGTTGTCTCATTGTTCCTTTAACTGACATTTGCCTGACTACTTAGGAATTTAGACTTTTTCTTCCTATACATTTATTGGCCATTTACAGTGGTTCTTCTGGGAATTATTTGTGTGTGTGTGTGTATGTCCTGTACCCATCTTTCTATTATGTCTTTAATCCCCCAGTGGTCAGTATGTTAGAGATCTTTGTATGGAGAGCTACTGTCTTCTGAATTGGAAGAATCCCCCCCACCCCAATGTCTCATTTGTTGATGAACTTTGTTTACAGTATGTTTTCATGTAGAAGTTTTAAGTTCCTTAGTAATAAATGAGTTCATCTTTTCTTTCTAGCCTTTGAGTTTTTGTTTTTGGTTTCAAAGATTTTCTTGACCCTTAAGGAAGTGGTGATGCAACATGGGGGCTTAAGTGGGTAGGAGAAGAATATTTATATAATTTTTATAATTTATAGATTTTATTATGATTTATGCATAATTTAATTTAAATTATAATTTTATTATAATTTATATGGTATGTATTATATAGAACATATAGTATAATTTATATGTAATTTATGTATAATTGTATATTTATATAAGTATAAAATTATATTATTTATATAATCACTTAGATTTTCTCAGACATCTCTAAGAATTTTAAGTCTTACTTTCACATACATTATGCTTCTTTTTTTTTTTTACCATGAACCTTGTGTATACATCCAGCTGGTACAAGCATGAGCTTCCCAGCAGTAGACCTGATGCTTCCTTCCCTTTTGCACATGTCTTTGGTGCCTCCACGTTACATATAGGATAGATTCCAAGGACATGTAAGGCCTTGTGTGATCTGACTGTGGTCAGCCTCTGTAGCTTCAGTTTATCCTGGGAATCTCCTTATGTTTTATGTTCTAGCTGTCCACACTAATTTGAAGGTCTCCAGATGTTCTCTAACTAATGAATAGAATGTGGACGGCAACAGCTGTTCCTCTCCTATCACTGCCAACTCACGAACCACAGGGATTGCTTGATTTTCTTTTGAATTAACTGGATACCCTTTTTATGACACTCTTTGGCAACACAGACACCAAGAAAATTTGTATTTGAAGAAGCAGGCGGTATCTTTGTATCTGAGTAGCGTGGTGCTTGACAGAGAGTGACCCGGTTTTCACTGTCATCGCTTAACCTCTCAGGGGCAGGAGCAGGTCTTGGCATCTTCTTCATAGGAGGTGTTCTAAAATCTGTACTTGGAGTATGTTTTAAGCAGTTATGGTAAGACATGGAGACCTGGAACTGCTCATCACAAAGGAGGAACTTTACACTCATAGGTCCCTAGGAACAGGAAGCACCGTGCTGGTTTCTGGTTGTCCGGGATCTAGCTCTGGGGTGACTTGGGGAAAGGCGAACCTTGCCTTGGTGTCTGGGAGGTTCACCAAGGAGGCGGCTGGGAGTGTGGGCTCTGGACAGGTGGGCTCACACAGGAGGAGTTTGCTGTCTTTAGGGATTAGCTTGCCCTGGGAAGGACAACTCTTGAAGAGCAAGGCTCCAAACTCCAGAGCGACAAGTAGATAGAAAATACAGTCAGCCTGCACGGTGCTGGGTGTTGTTATCTCACTGGGGGCTACGTATGTGTCTGTCGCTTTGGTTGCGACTCCAGCCATCGTGGTTTCTCTCTTGTTTCTCTCTTGTAATTTATGTATAATTATATATTTATATAAGTATAAAAATATATAAAAATATATAAATTTATTTATTTATTTATTTATATATAAATATATAAATTATAAAAATTATATACGAGGTGTATAGAGTAGGGTTTCTTTCTCTATGTAAAGGTGATAATTGCATTTTTTTTCCTTTCCTCTGATCATAGTGAAAGGTTGCTCAGTAGAATGTATTAGCACAAATGGCAATTCAGAGCTAATGCCACCCTCTGTCTACGAGGAAGTGAAATTGTGTCACCCGGGTGGCAAACACAGTCCCTAGGGAGGTGCCTTGTCTGAAAGTGTTCTGCTTCATGTAGCAACAACATGGGCTGGGTAGCTTTTCTCAAAAATGAGAGACAAGCAGGTACAGTGAAGGTCTCTGGACCCAGGGTCCACCAACAGCCCAGTGCCAGCCTTCTCTGCTATAAAGTGAGGGGATGCTGAGTTATGAGGTTTCTAAGGGTCTCTGCCATCTCCAAAGTGATTTCTTCTAATGGTCACTAGAGAACCGTTAGACCAGAATAAGACAACAAAGGGTTAATCTTCTGGGAAGAGTCCTGGTTCTGACCAAACATTGCTCAGTTAATTTCCAGATGGCATCTTGGGTAATTCAGGACATCCTCTGGGTGGCTTGATGTTAAGTGACTCACATGAGTCACACAGAAGGCTTTGGTCCCTTGAGCAGCTAATTAAAACACTCCCTGCCTCAAACTGCTTTTCCATCTGTTGAGCCTTTGTAGGAAAAATAATGAAGAAACTGTTTTGTCACAGGAAGACTTGATTTTGCCTCCGATTTTCCAGTTGACATCCCCAAATGAAATAATGAGTTAACTATAAATATGGAAAGCATGTTGGATTTTTAAGAACTGTGCATTGGGAAAAACTGAAGCAACTGTTTTATATCCTTGTTTTTATGACATTTTCACGAATCTCTGCCTTTCCAGGTTCTGTCCCTGGCTTGGGCATGTCGGTTTCCTGACAGTCCTGTGTACCTGTCCAGTGTTCTCACAAGGCACCCGTCTTTCTAATTAAACTGTTCGATTCTTTGTTCCAGGAATGTGCTAAGTAAGACTCCTTCCTGCTTCTATGCCTTTTGTGTTTTTAGAATGTTCTTTTGCACTCCTTCACCACAAACAAATTCTATGTCTATTTTAAAACCTTTTCTTACTTTTACAGACCTCACTGATTTCTCTTTCTTCTGAATTCTGGAAGGTCTTCCAGGCAGTGAGTGAATATGTACATCTCTCTGTATCTTCCCATGTTGCTTTCTATTTTTTGCCCTTTCTTCCCATGGTGATCCTAAGTGCCTTGAGAGAAGGATCCACAGGTAGTATTCCCAGTCCTTCATGGGATTTAATCTAGAGTAGTGGTTAATACATTCGAGTTAATTACTATTTCTGTTGGGAGAATGTGTATTTTTCTTTCATTGTTCAAGATTTTAAAATTCAATTCCATAAATGGTTTCGAGTTTTACTCTATGCTGACAGCCATGGGCAAAAAATAAATAAATAAAAGGTATAATTCATCGCTCCTGCTCTTGTGTATGGTCTCAGAGGGGCAGGGAAGGGATGAGCAGCTTGGGTGTGGGGTAGCTGTGCACACAAGTGGCTTTAGTAGCTTCTAGGCTGAGAGCGCTATCCAGTAGGGCAAGGGCTACAAGGCTTAAGGAACAGTGGGGACTCCTGTGGGAAAACAGTAACTGGGCAGAAGCAATAAAACCCAAATAGTTTCTTGAAACTTTTCTCAGTCTGTCTCTTGGGCCCATAAACTATGTGTCCTATTTTTGATGTAATACTGTGGAAAATTTCAACCATATCCATGATCTTAATTTGAGGCCAAAAAAATTACCGTAATGGTTCATCTTAGTGTTTTTGTCAGGTGTCTTCTAATTTCGCATTTTAATTTTAAGTTTAATGAAATGATAATTGACAGTTATGTCATGAGGAAGGACAAGTCAGCATGACGTCACAGAGTGATGATTGTTCACCACTCTTGATTCTTCACCAAGTGAAGAACATTCCAAATTATTGTCAGAACAGGGTTGGGCAAGGATCATCTACTGATGGAGCTAGATTTCATTTGGAGTGGCAGGCAGGTGCAGTTGTGCCCTGTGCTCCTCTGAGCTGGGGACTTGCTAAATTCTTTTCCCAACTGTCCCTCTACCTTTATGTAAAGGAAGAAAGCAGTAGGTCACTGTGGCCCAGAGTCAAAGATTCAATGAATTCAACTCCACCTCTCAGCGGCAAGAAAAGCAAAGAATCTGTGGTCATCAAAAAAATTTTGTTCAATTTTTTCATGATTATATTAAAATACACACAACATAAAAGTTACCTTTTAAAATCACTGTAAAGTGTCCTGTGTAGTGGTATTAAGTACATTCACACCGAATACAAACATCACCACCATCCATCTCCAGAACTGTCTTCATTTTGCAAAACTGAAACTCTGTACCCATTAAACACTAAACGCCCATTCCTCCTACTCCCAGACCCTGTCAATGACCATTCTCCTTTCTGTGTCAATGAATTTGATTACCTGATAGCTATTTCATAAAAATGGAGCCATATAGTATTTGTCCTTTGGTGACTGATTTATTTCCCTTAGCTTAATGTCTTCAAAATTCATCCATGTTGGGGCACCTGAGTGGCTCAGTCAGTTAAGCATCTGACTCTTGGTCTCAGCTCAGGTCATGATCTACTGGTTGTGGGATCAAGCCCTGCGCTGGGCTCTGTAGTCAGTGCAGAGTGTGCTTGAGATTCTCTCTCTCTCCCTCTCTCTCTGCCCTCCCCCTACTTGTGACAGCTCTCTCTAAAATAAATAAATCTTTAAAAAATTCATCTATGTTGTAGCGTGTGTCAGAAGTTCCTTCCTGTTTTTGAGCAATATTCCATTATACATATAAGCCACATTTTGTTTATCCCTCCATCTATCAATGGACACAGGTTGCTTCTATATTTTGGCTACTGTGAATAATACTGCTCTGACCATAGGTGTATAGATTGAGACCACTTTTAATCTAGTAGAACAGAGGACATCGATGAGCAGAATAGGATTGGAATAAGGAAAAAAATCTAGTAAAAACAGTGAAAATGGCTGCTCACTCTCAGCCCTCATGTCATGAGGTAGTTGGGATTGGCAGGTGTGAGGGGCTGGGGGCATAGGACATGGGTCTGGTCTAGAGTGGCAGCCATCATTAATTAGTGCCAGCAGCTCATGGTCACGAGGGAATGGGCAGCCAGAGTTGCCCCCACTATCCGTTCCAAGACAAATGGGCATTATGGACTTTCATGTGAATTTTCCAACTTTTAAATGTTGTCCCCTAGATGAAAAATTTTAAAAGATTGTGCAAGTCAAATAAAAATGTCTGCGGTCTCTATAATTTGAGATTTCCTCCTAAAATATACCAATCAGTAAAGCAACGTAAATGATACCAGGGTTTTATCTGTTTAAATTGTGAAGGGATCAGCAAACTTTTACTTAAAGGGGTAGATAGTAAGTACTTCAAGCTTTGCAAGGCTGTATAGCTTGTCACAATTACAAAACTATACAACTGCTCTATTTTGTAGCATGGAAGTCGTCACAGACAATATGCAGATGAATGGGCGTAAATGACTTATGTTCTAGTAAAACTTTATTTACAAAATCGTGTGGCTAGTTTGTCAACCCCTGGTGTAGCTGAATCAGAGGGCAGGGGCAAACAATCAGGAAAAATAATTATAAACTTTGATGGATGATAGGGGACTGGTTAATTAAAATATAGAGCATCTATAAAAAGAAAGTACTGTACATCTATTAAAAGAAGAATGAGAGGGATTTGTTTGTACAGTGGCAGATTGCATTTTTCAAAGATAGTGGCACTTTGATATTCTACTCCTCCCATTGAGATAGGGTCTGGACCCTCTGTCTTTGAAATCGAATGTACTTTTGCAACTCTCTTGCCCAGGAGAGTATGGTGGAAATGATGCCATGTGACTTTCAAGGTTAGGGCATGAAAGGGGATAGAGCTTCCTCCTCGATGTTGGGAAATGTGCACACATGGAGCCTCTAGCCTCCAGTCATCAGTCGGACTAATGTGTGAGGTAGTCCATGCTGTGAGTTCGCCTGACCTTGACCATGTGGAAGGACCATGTAGAGGGGTCCTGGGACAACAAGAGATAGAGAAATGTCAGCCAGCGTTGAGATGCCTCAGCACATCACTCTTCCAGCTCAGCCACCTTCTGACTGCACACCCCCTCCCAAGCCAAGTCTTTCTAGAATTCCTGACCACAGAAGCCGCAAGAGAAAATGCCATGATTGCTGTTGTTAAAGCACTAAGTTTTAGAGTGGTTATGCAGCATGGGGTGATTGGGATGTGCACAGATACAAAAGGATGACGCACTGTATCATTAGATGAAATTAGAGCAAATCAACACAGCACGTATTTATGGGAGGATAATACCAAAACCTGTTAGTTTAAGTATTGCCTCTGGGGAACAGAGCTGTAGATCTAGGGCAGGAGGGAGACCATTGTGTTTCCTTTGGTTTTCGTGTAATTTGAAGTTTTTACCATGTGCATATGTTACTTGATATTTTTTAAAAATTGGCTTATATTTTAAATAAAGTGGTGGATGGTAATTAACAATTTTCTCAGTTCAAGAGATTTTTCTTTCTTTCTTTCTTTCTTTTTTAGCATTGGCTCCTTTTTACCCAGTGCATCTATAGAAATTAGAGTTGTGTGCTGTGGTATTGAAACCCTTCACAAATTCACATATTTAAGAATATAAGGATATTGGAGATAAGAGAATATGTTGAAACATGGATAATTTAGGAAGAAAACCTGCTTCCAGGGAAACATGAGTAAAAGTAAAACACTGCATCTCAATTTATGCTTTAATTTATCTCAAGGTTCCATTTGGGAAAGATGAGGAGTCACAAATTTTAATTTAAAAATCCCCAGTGGGTTATTGTGCTCTTAAGGTCATTATCATTACCACCTTCTTCAACCTCCTTATCTTCATTGTCTTTACTGCAGTGTGTGTGTGTGTGTGTGTTTAAAAAATCTATATATATTAAAGGTTTATTTATTTATATTAGAGAAAGCTTGAGCATGTGCCCAAGTAGGGGGTGTGGCAGAGGGAGAGAGAATCTTAAATAGGCTCCAAGCTCAACACAGAGCCTAATGAGGGGCTCTATCCCACAAATTGGACTTGGTCATGACCCGAGCTGAAATCAAGAGTCAGACGCTTAACCAACTGAGCTACCCAGGCACCCTGAAATGTGGTATATATATTTTTAATGAGATCATTTAACAGAAGACTTTGGTTAATCCACATCTAGAATCTCTCTCTTTTTTTTAATGTTTTAATTTTTTATTTTTTATAAACATATATTTTTATCCCCAGGGGTACAGGTCTGTGAATCGCCAGGTTTACACACTTCACAGCACTCACCAAAGCACATACCCTCCCCAATGTCCATAACCCCACCCCCCCTTCTCCCAACCCCCCTCCCCCCAGCAACCCTCAGTTTGTTTTGTAAGATTAAGAGTCACTTATGGTTTGTCTCCCTCCCAATCCCATCCACAATGGAATACTATGCAGCCATCAAAAGAAATGAAATCTTGCCATTTGCGACAACATGGATGGAACTAGAGCGTATCATGCTTAGCGAAATAAGTCAAGCAGAGAAAGACAACTATCATATGATCTCCCTGATATGAGGAAGTGGTGATGCAACACAGAATCTCTTTTTAATCTGAGTCACTTCTGGAGAGACAGATATTGTCCCAAGGAGACTAGATTTGTGTGGAGACTATTTACAATCAATTTCTAAATTCCAGAATAGTTTCCTAAAAGCCCATTTCATTCCTTACTTTAGGCTTTACCGTAGCTTCTTGGATCTAAAGGCAGACATAATTTTATTGATTGATTCAAGCCCTCTTAACTTAGAGATGGAGAAATATGAAGAGGTCCACCTCCTTTTGTTACTTTAAAACAGTGGTTATCAGACTTGGGCATCAGGATCCCTTATTAAAATACAGATTTCTGGCCCACTCCCTGCGTTTCTCATTCTGCAAGTCTGGGATGGAGTTTGAAATTCTGCATTTTTAACAGATTTCCGGGTGATGCTCATGTTGCCAGTCTTGGGACCACTCTTGAGAACCGCTGCTTTGATGTAATTCCTTCTCAGACCAAGTCGGAGAACCTCTTTTCCTCTCGCAGGTGAAGAAATCTTTCAAATATGTTTAGATTTTTTTTGTCCTGCTTGATCACCACTTTACGGAAACTTTGTGCTTGTCTTTCTCCAACTTTCCAAGAAAGATACACATTCTCTTAACATTTTTCCTGAGCCTGTTGCCTTTTGTTTTTATCCTTTCGAGTCACCAAGACCAAAAGTTCAGCCACAAAGATGAATAATCCCTTGACCTCTGTGTCCAGTGCTGGCCCATTCTGGCCTTGCTCTGTGCGGTTTCCCATCTTGAGTCTGTTCACGTGTGTTCTCAGATGTGCTTTGTACTGTAGGGGACTCAACCCTACCTCTCTAACATGTTGTATAAAGTATCTGTCCAGTTTCAGTGGTTTGCTGTGAAAGGTGGTATGGTTTGACTCCAACATTTAAATACGTTTAAATAGAATGACACACTGTGAAACTCTTAGAATGGGGTGTTAGAGTCCCTCTGGGTGTCACAGAAGCAATATGCCTTGATACCAGCAGGGCATCATCTTATATTTATTTTGAAAACTAGCTTAGGGCTGGAAGGAAATTCAGAGAGCAGACGCAAGTCAAGAGAAACGTTGACTAGGTAGGTCACGTCCCGTAGGGAAAGTAGAATCCTATTGGAGTAACGTGGCTCTCTTCAGCATTTATTGAGAGCCTGTAGAGTGCTGAAGACTGTGCCGGGGTTTGAGGACCCAGAGATAGAAAGACGGATCCGCCGAGACAACTAGCCCCATGGTGGTGAGTGTGGGCTCTGGGACAGGTGGGATCGAGTTCAGTCTCTTCTCCATCACTGTTAATGGGCCAATATGTAAACTTACAAGCTTGACTTCTTCTCATGTTTGAAATGGGAATAAAGAACATGTACCCTGAATGTGTGTCCAAGTCCATAAGGAGATAATGCCTTCTCTTAATCTGCTCGGGCTGCCATAACAAAATACCATAGACATAAACAGCAGAAATTTATTTTCTCACTGTTCTGGAAACTGCAAAGTCCAAGATCAGTATCTGGCAGGGTTCATTTTTTGGTGCAGACTCTTCCTAGCTTTTATAGAAGGTCACATTCTCACTTGTGTGACCTTTTCTCCATGTCCTTGTGGAGAACGAGAGCAAGCTCTTTCGTGTCTCCTCTGGTGGAACACTCACCCCATCAGGAAGACCCTCGTGACCTCATCAAACCCTACTCAACCGCCAAAGGCCCATCCCCAAGTACCGTCACATGGTGGAGGGCGGTTAGGGCTTTACCACATGAATTTGTTGGTGGTGTTGGGGGGGAGAGGACGAGGGGCACAAATGTTCAGTCTGTGCCTGTAACTTGTTCAGCCAGTTCTTGGAGTTAGAGAACTGCTTTGGTTGCTTTACTCATTAATGCTTCCTTCCTTCTTCAGCATCTGCTTTCAGTGCCCTCCAATGGAGCGCTGTTGTGAAGGCTAGAAATACACTGAAAACTTTTAACCTGCTTTTAAATCTGCTCCATGTAGCAACTGCTCTTGTCAGAGGCTTCGGGATAAATTTAATTAGCATACACTTTCCTTTTTCTGGCTTCTAATACCCCAAATACTGTCTTGAACTCAGTATCGATTCCCACTTTCCAATAATGTGATTGTGGTCTCCACGGGAAAGCTCTGGAATCTAGCTTCTCTAAGTGGGTATTGAATTTGATTTGGAAATAGGTATGCCCTGATGTCTTCATCAATTTTATGATCCTGTAAATGTGATCGAAAATTTTATAACAGAAAAGCATTACATACTTCACATACTTGACTTCTAAAAATTCCAATACTTCATTAAACTACTTCAACAGTGTGTATTCTCTGTTAAATAGGAAATCTTCACCGTGTCCCTTTGTTTAAGTTAAGTTAAAAGATATGCTTCTCTCTCATGAGCTGGTTGTCCAACCATAGTTGTTTTATGAGTGGAGAAAGTGGTGAGGCAGAAAGCGAGGGCAAGACAAAGAAGAAAAGAATCATATGCCAAAGGCTGCCAAGTTGAAGATGATCTCTCTGATGAAAACAGAGCTTCACCCCTACCCCAGAATGATTGATTTGCACGTTCCCATGTCACTGAAAATACCGCGTGCTTTAATTCCAACAGAAAACCAAACCCCTGATGACGGAATTCTCAGTGAAGTCTACCATTATTTCTCGTTATGCCTTCACTACCGTGTCCTGTAGAATGCTGAATAGAGCTTCCGAGGACCAGGAAATCGAATTTCAGTTGCAGATTCCAGCCGCAGCTTTCATCACCAACTTCACTATGTAAGCGACACTCTGGTCAGAGACCCTGGAATGGCGAAGTCCGCGTGGGGTAGCCAGGGTGAGCCAGGGTGAGCCCGAGAGGACGTGAGCTCCAGGGCCTGGGGGCGTGAGAATTTCTCCCAGCAGATGGCGTGGGGCTCAGAGGGCCGACTCCCTCGTTCGCTCTCTCCTTCCTTCTTCCCTTTCTCTCTCCCCGTCATCCCTTTTTCCTTCTTCCTTCCTTTCCACGGTCTCGTCCTTGGTTCTGTTTCTGTTCTCTTCCTATCTCCCATTCCTCTTCTTTTCCGCTTTCTCTTCTTCCCCCCGACAAATGAGTGCCCGCTCTGAGCCAGGAGCCCTTCCAAGTGATCAGTGTATTTCTGTGAAAAAGACAGTGTTGCTCAGCTACAGAAATTGCAGTGGGGAAAAATGATAAGTAAGTAAACAAATCAATAGATGAGATAATTTCAGACGGTAGCGAGTGCTTAAAGATGGCAAGTAGCACCAAGAGGAGCTTGTCTAGACGGGGAGAAATCAGGGAGGTAGTTCAGAAGGGGCAGTGTTTAAGTTGAGGTCTGAATGATGAGATAGCATGATCCATATGATATACAAAATAAACTATTTCTCCTTTTCTTCTGAACTAGGAGGTAAAGACGTGCAAAGAAGGGTGGATTGGGGGGTTTCATTTGGGGTCTGGGCAAGATTCAAGCTGGTGAATCTTCATGGAGATTCGAACAGATCTGATGTCCTCCTGGAGAATCCCAGAGGCACCATGGGTCAAGCCCGACTATTTGGACCTGTTTTAAAATTGCCCTAGAATGAAATGAATGATTCAAGGGTAGTGTCTTGGTCTGGAATACATTCTTTCTGGACATCCAAGAGTCACATAAAAATATTTTCTAGGGTTGTCATGGTTATGAGATCCACGTTTGAATTTGTCTTGGAACTGCAAGTTGGTAACATAGCTGTCTCTTGTGTTTCAGGTTCATAGGAGACAAGGTGTATCAGGGAGAAATCACAGGGAGAGAAAAGAAAAATGGTGATAAGGTGAAAGAGAAAAGGAATAAAACATCAGAAGATAATGGGTAAGTGCCACTGAGTTAAGGAATTAAAATCCACTTGAGCAAAGGGCCTCATTTCTTACTCCTTTGCCAACTTTTTTTTTCTTCCCTTCCTTCAAGGATTTATCTGCTTCTTATTATTACCATAGAGTCGATAATTAAATATATACAGTTAACAATATAGCAGGAAAAGGTTTATCGTGAAAAGGAACATTTTATCACTCTGAATCCCCAGATCTCACTTCCTAGAAATATCCACTTCTAATATTTTCTGTAATTTCTTTTTGTAGCGACTTCCCTAACTCTAAAGCTTAAGGTAGTCTAGTTTTTTTTTTTTTTTTTAAATTCTTAATAAACATCAGACATTATCTGTTGATTTTCTGCCAGGAAGGAAGAGGATTTAGCATACGTAGGACACTCCCACCTTCCCTCCGCGTTCCACATTTTCACATTCTTTTCTCTTCTTTCGTCCGTGTAAGCCGTGTTACACCATCTTAGACTAGACCTATCTTAAATTTCCACTCCTTCACTGAAACCCTACGTTTCCTTTTCCATTTCCAGTACCCATCTTCTTCTACATGATCATTTACTTTTGCACTGTCAGAATTACCAACATTTAAATTTTAGTCTCTAATGGTGTATATTTTCTTTGTTTTGTCTATAACTTGAATCTAAACATTGAAAACCAATGACTGGTATTTGAGCTTTAATGATTACATGAAAGTCATTAACTGCAGAGCCACTTGGTATACTAAGATTCTATTTCCCTCTCTGTCAGCCCATTTGAAGTAAAGTGATCTGTTTCCTTTGAAGAAAAATGATTCTGTTATCCAGATAAGTTGGTGTGAACATGTGAGCCTGTTTTTGTTCGTTAATAAAAGGATGTAGTTTTGAGAAAGTTTGTTATTTAAAATCATAGACTGTCAAAAACTTTGCTGTTGGAAATCTTATTCACAAGAATGGAATATCTCATTCTTGCCTGGAAGATGTGAATCATAGGTTTACTTTGATACAAAAAGCAGCCAAGGTCTACAGCTTCAGATAAGGCATTGTTGGCCACAAAAGTTGACATTTATCTTAACTTTGTAGTTCCTAAGAACAGAACCTTGACTTTGTTTCTCAGTCCAGGGTGATACTAACCACTTTATACACGGCCCTGCTTTGTTTCGAACCTCCAATCATTGCTTCATTTAACTTTATCTGCACTCCATTTTTCTCCCAATCCTATACACCTTTGTTTGGCCAGATTCTCTCTCCATGATGCCTTTGGTGTGTAATTTCCCTTACTGCAGCAGTTTATTGAAACCCAGCTTTGCTGGACGGCAGGTGGGTCCTAAGTGGTCTTTATTAGATGAATCTTATGAGGATTATGTTTCATTACAATTCATAAGTCATTCATAATTATGCCACAGTTTAGTTTAGTTGGATCACAACATATGCATTTGTTTTTCCTGGACTTTTTAGTTATCTTTCTTTTTTCTAATGAGGTGAACCTTAATTTGTCAGGGCGCCTGGGTGGCTCAGTGGGTTAAGTCTTTGCCTTCAGCTCAGGTCATGATCTCAGGGTCCTGCGATCGAGCCCCACATTGGGCTCTCTGCTCAGCGGGGAGCCTGCTTCCTCCTCTCTCTCTGCCTGCCTCTCTGCCTACTTGTGATCTCTGTCTGTCAAATAAATAAATAAAATCTTTAAAAAAACCTTAATTTGTCACTATTAACATCTAGCAAGACAAATAACTCTTTTGAAATGGTGACTAAATGAATTACTATGACAGATCTATAAGCAGCGACATCCATGTTATTGCCAACAGCAGTTAGAAGGCATCATTGATTGGGAGGCACATCCTGATTTCGGAGCTGTCAGTTATGGAAGAATGGTGTCTCCAGGTCCATAGATTACTGTCATTACTTTGCAGCCTTGTCATCAATGTTTACCCTGGGACTTCTTTTCATTTTCTTCTGGGTTGCTTTTACTATTCCTTATATTCCATATCTTCCTCTTTCTTTTTTCACTTTAACTTTGCTGGAGTATATTCTGAAGTAACTTCCCCAGAATGGATGTATGAGAGGCAAACTTTCTGAGACCTTGATTAATATTTTGACAGCACATCGAGTTTAAGATTGAGAATAATTTTTCATCTCAACTTTGAAGACATTGCCCCTAGTGTCATAATATCCAGTGTTGCTAGTGGTACATCTAATGTCGTCTAATACCACTCTTTTTCTGTGTGTCCTCTACCTGATGTTTTGAGAGTTTACAATAATGGGTTCAAGTGTCAGTCTTTCTTCAGTCATTCTTCCCAGCTCTCAGCGAAGCTTTTCCATCTTAATAGTTGTGTCTCTTTTTAGAACTGGGAAAGAGGAGTGTAGGAAGTCTGTCATCTTAGTCACTCATTCATATATGGACTTGGAGGTCTCCTTCCTGTGTTTGGTGCCCTTCCTGCTCACATCTTATGCTGAGCCCGAGATCTCCATCTCTCTGATGTTCTGTATCTTGATCCATAGTCTGAGCTGTAGAGTTCTTGCTCTATTCCCCATCTTCCAAAAATGTTTTGAAGTGCTGTATGCACTGATGGTTGCCCCTACCACTCATTGCCTGGGTTTAATCCTTTACTATCCTGTTCCTTTTATGGTCAGTCTGCCATCTTGAATCAGAGAACCTTCAAAACCCTGAAAATGTTTGGAATGGCTTATATCTGTATATGCTTTGCAATCCTTTACTCTTCGTCCTTATCCCTAGCCATATCCACCAACTTTACCACCTATAAAAACCTAAGGTTGTAGCTATTTTAAAATGACATCAGATGTCAGGCTCACTTGACCATTCTTGTAAAAAGAAGAATGTAATTTATATCTTGACCCCAAAACTCTCTCTCTCTCTTTTTTTAAAGATTTTATTTATTTATTTGACAGACAGAGATCACAAGTAGGCAGAGAGGCAGGCAGAGAGAGAGGGGGAAGCAGGCTCCCTGCTGAGCAGAGAGCCCGATGTGGAGCTCGATCCCAGGACTCTGGGATCATGACCTGAGCCGAAGGCAGAGGCTTTAACCCACTGAGCCACCCAGACCCCCAGTCCCCAAAATCTCTTTTCCAGATGTTCACCTATTTCAGTATTGCCTTTCCCCCTTGGCTCCCTCAAGCCTGACTACAGGAGAGGTAGGAAAGAACAGTTGAATTCTGTACTCTTCAGTATTCTTTGAAACTTTGTAACCTTCCTTTAGTGCAGGCCTTTGGTTCTCTTCCCAACACTAGCTTTTCTTCTAGGGATTCTCTTGAGAGAATGACCAGGACCCTGAGGGCATTTGAGGGAACCTGGCTTTCTCTGACCGAACCTGTGTTCCCTTTTATTTTCCTTATAGGGAGAAAGGGACTGATATGTTCAGAGCCTCTGTCGTGATTCCCAGCAAAGACAAAGCAGCCTTCCTCCTCAGTTACGAAGAGCTCTTGCAGAGGCGGCTGGGGAAGTACGAGCACGTCATCAGCGTGCGTCCCCAGCAACTGGTGGGGAGGCTGACGGTGGAAGTGAACATTCTGGAGAGGTCCGGCATCGAGTCACTAGAGGTGCTGCCCTTACAGCACAGCAGGCAAAAGGGCAGTGGGAGAGGGGAAGGTGAGTGCGATTGCCAGATCTCCTGTGCTGACTCAGAGCAGGGCGCTGGCTTTAGAGGAATCTATAAAACAGATGGCCCCCCTGCAACAAAGCCTCTGAGAATTTGCGAGAATCTGAAAGATAGCAACACAACAAAGTCAATGCCTTTATAAGCTGGTCCCATCTGGAGATTTAAAGGTGTTTAAATCATCTGACAGAGTAATCTCTTTTCTGAGCATCTAATCCAGGTGAGGCATCTAAAATATTGGGAATGTTATACGTGCAACCCAGTTTGGTAACATTTGCACTAGCAAAAACTTTCTGTCATCCTAAATATGTAGGGAAACAAACATGGTTAGTAAAATATGGTTCTGGAAACAACGCAACATGGGATGGGGGAAAAGAGAACACTTGTACACACTCTGTAATGTTAAGTATGTTAAGTTCGTTAAATGTGAAGTTGACAGATGTCTAGAAAGTTCTATAAAATAATACTTTTATACTAGGGAGTGAGGGATTACAGGGTTATTTTTCTAAGAATCTAATTTCTAATTTCTAAGAATTTAGTTCAGTTGTTAACTAGAAGAATTTTTAAAACACTAACATACACATTTCAATGATGTATGAGACTCATTCTTAAATTAAACAGTGACAACTGTGTATTCTACATTTGTTTGAGTGCAGGAACGTTTTGGTTCGTTACCAGGACCACCATTTAGGTTCTTCCCAAATTCTGGTTTTTAAAATTGTACTCCATTTGTTGAAATGATAATGATAAATTCCATACAATGTAATCTTAATTACTATATTAATTTCAACTGATGGTTTATATGAAATGTTCATGGGTGTTGGGCCTTATCCTAAGTATAAGTAAACCAGTCAGGCTTCATGTCAAATCCAATAACGAGACCGATGTGTCAGAAAGTTGCACCAGGATAAGAATCTCTTGATTACGGGTATCTGTGACATTGAGGTCTGGGAACGGCTGAGCAGTAAGTGAATAGGCAGAATCTGAACTCAGCCCCCGTGGCCACAAGGAGAAAGAAAGCTGCTTGGCCAAGAATATTTAGGAATGAGATTGAGAGGAGAGTAGAACACGGCTTGAAGGGGGAGGGGGAGAATGTTGTTATTTCATATAATGTGAAAATAGTCAAGACCCAGGGCTGGTGTGTGGAAGATTGGACTGTGCAGATGATGCGCTTTACTCTTGCCTCTGCTAAGTTCCCTTCGTGGCTGTCCGTGGGACAGCGAGTTTTGTCTCAGACACTGGAGAGTGTCCTGGTTCTGTGGGGGACTCAGGTCTTTTGTTATGTGTCCATTCCCAAGGCTGAGTAGGATACTCTTAATCTAGATTACATTGAAAAATTACAAATATTGTCGAGGTATCTGACTTTGAGAAACGGTGTGAAATATAATACACCATTCTTATGTCCTAGAGGCCACCATGTGTGTGGTTAATGGACTTTTAGTTCAGCTGTTAACTAGAACCCTGACAAAAATTTTCTGGGTCTTGGAAGACTCTGTTTGCCCTGTAAAGCAGGGACAGCAACTCTTTCACAAGGTTATTGGGAAGTGTGTGTGCATGTAAAGTGCCCGGCCCAGAGTAAGGACTTAATAACGAAGTATGATTATTATCATTATTATTATTACCATTATCACCTTGTATTGACTTTTTCTGTGCAAATCTTATCTCCCCTATTAGAGCATAATGGTTGGGAAGGCAGTTCTGTGTCCAGTTACTTTGTTTCCTTACAGTATTTTGCACAATGCCTTTCAAACAGTAGATAGCTAATTTCATGCTTGCACATCAGGAAAGAAAAAGAAATACACCCAAACTAATAATGAAGGATGTTTTAAAATTCCATTTCTTCCTAATCATAATCTATAGGGAAATTCTCCTATGTTCAGCCATGTGCAAGAGGGCTGTTTTTAGGAGGAAGAAGATTCTCTGTGAGTTCCTGGGATCTCTGAGAGGGCAGGGTTGCTGTGGCCCACGTGTCTGGGACAGGGCCTGGGGCTCAGCCACGTGTGGAGGACTCAGCGGTGGGAGACTACTCAGGTGGTCCTGCTGTAGTAATGAAATGTGTGTGCTTTGCCTCATTTTCAGAACCACTGCAACTCTTCAGGGATGTGTATGAGTTGTGGTGTATGGGCATGTGTTATATTTGGAGGCCCTGTGAATTAGCGATTGTTAGCCGAAAAGTTGCTTACTGTTTATATCCTGGGCCTGTGAGAATCTCAGAGGAATTTTTCAAGACCATTGATCTCTTGGGAATCTGTTTATTTTTAAGAAAGTTGTTTTCCTAGCTTTTTGTACCAAAGCGGATATACTGCCTTCCAAAGCATGGAGATTTCACAAGTATGTATCCAAGCCAGGTGCAGTGGACTGGTTCCCTGTTGGCTGCTCCTTCTTGTCCTTCAGCACTCAGCTTTTAACTGTCCCTGCAAAATGGCAGCCCCAGGACGGAGAGGCACAGGTTGTTGTGATTTCTGTCTGGACAGTATTGCGTGCTACCAAAAGAAATCCAGGGTAGAGATCAAACTAGAATTGGGCTTGCACCAGAACATGAGCTGTAATTGTGTGAATGTGGACCCATGCCAGTACATTCCTCTCCTAGATCTGGCTACCACTGAGCGATCAGACTTCTGGAATTTCTCAAAGCAAATCTTTGACCACTGGACCCGTTGCATCCTTAGGGATGCACTTCTGGATTAGGATTACTGTGTGCTTGGTACTGGACTCAGTACTTGCTGTATTATATCTTATTCAGTCTTCATAATAGCCCTCTTGGGTTATACTTTTTATCCCCATTTTATTTGTGAACAAGCTAAGGTTTACAGAGTTTAAGTACAAGAACAAGGACTCATATTTAATTATTGTTAGAAACAGAATCTGAGCATAAAGCTGTTTGACTCTAAATTCATTCCCTCACCCACTGAACTGAGTACATAGAAGATTATAAAATCCTAAGGGTGTGAGATCACATTCTACATCTCTCCCTAGTTGTGTAAGAATGAAAAGAAATGCTCAAAGCAATAGAACGAGCCTTTAACAGTTTAGTTATCTGGCATATCAGGATCAGAGCCAGAGCCATCACGCTGTAAATTCATGAGCTCCTACTCAGTGTACAAGCTACTTCTGTGAGATGTAATTTGGAAGCCAAAGTTTTATACTTACTGGATTATTAAAACATTTAACCCAGGTACATGGTTCAAAATCTAAAAAACTATAAATTGGTGTCTAGTGAAACACAAGACTTCTCTCTTATGCCTGCCCACTCTCAGTTCCTCTCCTTCCTAAAATATTTTGGTGATTTGTGAGCTCAGTGGGACAGAGTCTCTGAAACCAAGACTTTCCTGGAACATCATGGGATGTGTGGGCTTCTGAAGGTGTGTGCCAAGATAGCTACTCCATGCATGCGGCTGGTTCAAGGCTGGTTGTTTCACATTCTGTGTCAAAATCTTGAACTTCTTGTTGTTCCAGGGCACCTAAATCACTGCGCTCTCCATGATTCCAATTTGTTTTTGGCAGAAAATTTTTATTTATGATAAGAAACCTGACAGCTGAGAGTAAAATCGAGTGAGATAAAGAAATAAGGTGCCTTGCCTGGTTTTTCCCCTTTTGCTTTACCTCAGTGACACTCAAACCTGGTTATACCCTTTAGTCACCTGGAGTGGTTTAAGAAAAGATACAGATGCCTGAGTCCCACCTCAAACACATGAATGGGAATTTCTCAAGGTAAGGCCTAGGAAGCTATATTTTTGGGTGTGATACTCTTACAAATTTATACGAGAAACCAAAAAATATATGAGTGCTTTTGACATGTTCATGTAGTTGTAAAGCTAAAGAATAATGCTGCATATTTCTCTCCCACTAAATAGGTATGGTTCTATGGCTTTCATAGTTTCCCCTTTATATTCTTCAGTTTTCAAAGTAGTTTTATTGAGGTTTAGTTTATACAGGATAAAATTTGTTTGTTTTAAGTGTATAATTCGTTGATTTTTAGTCAATTTGCAGAGTTGTGCAACCACAATCCAGTTTTAGAACGTTTCTATCACCCCAAAAGATCCTTGTATCTCTGCAGTTGCTCCCTGTACCCACCCCAGCCCCAGGCAGCGACTAATTCATGTGCTGTGTCTCTTCAGAGAGCTGTATTTTTTAAAGCACCCCAGGTGATTCTGATGCCCTACAAAGGTTAGGAACCCTTACTTTGAACTTTCTAGCAGACTTTAGGGGCATTCATAACTATGTCAATATCTGAACCTACGGAATACTTTCGATCCTTGTTAAATGTGTATCATTCTTCTTTTCTACCTACATGTTTTTACTATTGGATACAGGCCAACATAGAATTACTCACACAGTTGGTGGAAAATAACCTCTTCCCGTATGCAGCTTCTTCTGTTCATCAACATAGATGGAATGTGAAATGGAAAAGTGCCAACAGGCCATCCCCGTGGGGTTGGCGCAGTCTTTCTAGTATAGTCTTGAGCTCCTTAAATAAGGTATCCCATCTTCTCTTGGAAAAGATAAATACAATCATTCAGGGCATTTTGGGGGTCAGAAAAGCTTCTCTCTTTCCCTTGATTCCCACCATGGCTTTCTGGACCTCTCCTGCTCTTCCCCACTTTTCCCCAGACCACAGTGAGAGCAGAGGCTCCTACCTTTCGGAGCCTGGCTTACTGTCCACCTTTACGTGCCAGTTGCACATAGCTCCTTTGGCTCAGAGGGTCCTGATCATCAGTGCATGTTACGATCAACCGGGGAGCTTTTGGAGATCTATTAGCTATGCCAGTTAAATTAGAGTCCCCAGGGATGGAAACCAGAGGATTGTCTTCTTGTTTTCAAGTGTTACTTGACTCCATTCCTACCTCTTCATTCCCTAAAACTCTAGTCCTGGGCTGCTCACTCTGTTTCCAAGTTTCCCAGCTGGAGTTCCTAAATGATCTCAACTCCTCATCTTTGTCAAAACCAATGGACTCATGTGAAATCACCCTAATCTGACATTAAAAGGAAATTTTACTTTCAGGGGCTAGGAGACCATCATAACTGTCTTCATTTTCTCCCAGTATCTGGTTCATCTTTGAGGGGGTCCCATACTAAAGAACACTGAAGACAGCTAAACAGAATCAGTTTGTGCTCTTAAAATACATTCTAAAAAGACAACCTACAGAATGGGGAAAATATTTGCAAATCCTATGTCAAAGCATCTGGTGTCCAGAATATATAAAGAATTCTTACAACTCAACCAAGAAAAGATAAACAGTCCAATTAAGACATGGGCAAAGGACTTGAAAAAATAAAAGAATGCAACTAGGTTTTCAACACTTCTCTGGTGTAAGTTGGTTAATTTTGCCAGATCTTGGGTATAGCTCTTATTTTGTTGTGAAGGGGGGATTAAGAGGCAGAATTTGTTTCCAGAAGACTGGGTACAAATACATAGATCTCCTTTTCCTGAGTTACCAGATAAAATATAGGATGCTCAGTTAAGCTTGAATTTCAGATAGACAGTTATATCCTGTGCAATCTCTGGGACGTATTAACACTAAAAATAATCTTTTGTTGTTTATCTGAAATTCAGATTTAACTGGGCATCCTGTGTTTTAATTTGCTGAATCTGGCAGCTTCTATTGAAGGACTGCATTGTGACTGATGGTTCACCCCTGGTCCGAGCTCCCTGCTGCTCTGTATTCTTCCCCTAGATCCAGTCTCCACTCTGTAGCTGGAAGGGAATGGCCCTGTTTGGCCTCTGTGCATTTGCCAGGAAATAATAATCTGGTTGTTATGTGAGGGTTTCCAGCATTGTTCAGTGCAGAAATTATTCAGGTATGAATCATTTGGCTCCATAGTTGGTTTTGTTTTGTTTTGTTTTTAATGCTGATATGAGAACCATGTTGTTCGTTCTGACATGGGTTGTAGTTTAGTCAGGACCAGCTGTGAGCAGGATGGCTCCGAGAGACCCAGGAGGGTGGCCTTCTCTCTTGAACTTGACGTTGATGAGCAACCCACTCTTCTTGGGGAGACTGCACTTTGTCTCTTCCCTTTTCCTGTTGCCTGTTTGGTGTATGAGGTGGATTTTTGTCGGGCATGTGGCACTGTCCACCATAGCTGTGGCTGAACCCAGAGATGTGCCCATGGCATGTGACATTGGTTACTGAGAGCACCTGCCATGGCCACCAAAACACTCTCAAGATGGATTCTCTTGAAAGGCTCCCCCCTTCATATGCCCAACTTTGGGCCAGTGTGTTGAGTCATCTCCATGCTAACCGTTCAACAAACTTGTCTTGAGTTCTCTCCACATTCCTCGCAGCTGTGCTAGATGCCTGGAACCTAATAGTGTCTAAGACATTGTCACTCCCTTGGAGAACTTCTAGTCAGCAATTCTTAAGAATTAAAGAAGTCTAATTGTGGTAAAAAGCACATAACATTAACTTAACCATCTTAATTAACCAGCTCTGAGTACAGCTGAATAGTGCTGAGTTTATTTTCATTGTTGGGCAACCAATCTCCAGAACTTTTTCAACTTTCTAAGCTGAAATTCTGTATTCATTCAATAACAGCTCCCTGTTACCATTCACCCCACCCCACCCCTCAGCCCCTCATAACTACCAATTCCCTTCCTGTCTCGGTGAGTTTGACTACTCTAGGTACCTCATGTAAGTGGAATCACACAGTATTTGTGTTTTTGTGACTGGCTTATTTCACTTAGGGTAATGCCCCCCAGGGTCAGCCATATTGTGGCTGAACTTCCTTCCTTTCCATGGCTGAAAAATAGTCTGTTGTATGCATAGACCACGTTCCTTGAAGGACACTTGAGTTTCTTCCACTCTTTGCTACTGTGAATAGTGCTGCTTATAATAAACTTGGTGTACATGATCTTTGAGATCCTGATTTCAATTTTATTGGGCAGTTACCCCAAAGTGGAATTACTGTATCATCTGTTAGTTCTGTTTTTAATTTGTGGAGGAACCTCCATACTGTCTTCCGTACTGCTGTGCCATTTTACAATCCCACTCACAGGGCCCAAGAGCTCCAGTTTTCCCACATCCTCTCCAACACTAGTTATTTTCTCTCTTATTGATAGTAGTCATCCTGATGGGTATGTAGAGTTGGCAGTTTTGAATGATAAAGGAAAATCCTCTGTCTGGTTGAATCTGTGAAATGCTGTGAAGATTTTCCCAGTGACTGAGCCATGTTCCAACTTTGTGTAGGTGGCCAGTGTGGAGGCATGTAACAGAAATCTCTTGATCTTAGACTCCTCTGCTGCTCTGGCACCATTTTTGGTAGGTTTCCCTTTGGTTCAGTCTCAGATACTTAAAGAGGTAGTATTTAAAGTTTTCTGTGGACTCAAAATGATACCAGGAAGGGATATAGCACATGCTTTTAGGGCGTAACTGTGTGTAGAATGTGTGAGAGTTGACTTGGTTTGTGGGTAGTTTCTCTGGAACGTCAGTCACACAGGGAAAGCTGAGGCTTAGGAAGGTAGTATTTTGGTAAGAAAGAGCAGTGAGTAACTAGTGAAGAAGGCAAACTTTCTAAGAAATTTGGACAAGTACTACTTTATAAAGTGACAGAGTTGAATCGGAACCCTTTCAGCGGTCAATCTGCATTAGTATTCTCTGCTAAGTTGTTGCCATCCTATCTATATGATGCTCTTTTCCAAAAAGATTTCAAACACCTATTATCTAGGGGATAAAACACCTTTCCCATAAGAAAAGGATACCCGGGGGCTTATGAAGGTATTTAACCGAATTCCTTCTCATCTTTATTGCCCAAATTTACCACGTTTTCCCCTGAGATCTCGCCAGTATACATTTTTTATTGACATGTGATTCATGCACAGCATTATCTTAGTTTCAGTTGTACAGAGTGATGATTCTATATTTAAATATGCTATAGAATGATCACTGTACTATATCTAGTTAACATTCATCACCACACAGTTATGGAGTTTTTTCTGTTGTGATGAGAAATTTTAAGATTTATTCTCTCTCTCTTTAAAGATTTTATTTATTTATTTGAGAGAGAGAGAGAGCGCATATAAGTAGGGGGAGCAGCAGGATTTTGTCCGTATTGCTACCCTCAAAGGGTAGTTGCCCCGTTATTCACAATACTTTTGACTGTCCCATATTGAAGAAATCTCCCCACTGGGGTCCAGGCGAGCAGGTTACATAAACAAACGTGGACAGTTTAGACCATTTTCCAAGGGAAATGAGAAGGCAGAGTTTGTTTGGAAACCCTTTTGTAAAAGCACCAGGTGTTGGCCTCCTTCCTCTGACGGTCGGCAAACCCAGGGTCCACAGGAAGGAGACAGGAAGGAGTCGGTTGACCCCAAAGGGCATAGCTTCCAGATGATGCCCTTGACTGTGGTTCTTTGCTTCTAAATCTTTTCACCTTTAGACACGTTACATAGCAATTGACTTCCTTTTATCCCCATGTGGTTGTCTAGGAGAAGAATGTTTATTTGTGAATAACACCCATGTTCCGGGACAAAACTAAGGACCTACATGTTCTCTAAAATATATGAAGAACTTTGTCATTACGAGACAGAATCAGTGGGAAGAATATTTAATAGCATTTGTGTGCATGCTTCGTAACCTTATATAGACTCCTTGGAGAGTCTAAGGAAAGCCATGGGCCCTCTGTCCAGGAAAAATACACATATGTATACTTTTATGTGAAATTCTGTATATAATTTCAGGGGCCTCTTGGGAAGCTACCAACTCCATGATGCTTTAAAAAAAAAAAAAAGATTGTTCTTGCTATAAATATTCTTGAACTCCCTGTTATGAATGTTTATTATGATTTATCCTTTTTTCCTCCAAATAATGATTATTTTGTTTTCACTAAGCTCTCAGTTGTATGGAGAAAACTGTTAGGGCAAAAATGTAAACTGTATGTTATCAGAGAGTGTTTTTTTCCCTCATGAGTTGCGCTTCACCCAAGACAAAGAGAATAAGAAGCTCCTTCAGAAGGAACAGAGGGGGGGTTATAAGTCTTGAGCACTTTCCACGTGCCCCTACCATGTTCAATGCCTTATGTATGTGATCTCACTTCACTCGGACAGTGATTCTCTGACGTGGATTTACTCCACTTGAATGGATGTGGAACAGAGGCTCAGAGAAACTAAGTTAGTCATTTTGAGTCTGCCAAATCTTAGAGCCCACTTTCTTTGGTATTATGCACCTTCTAAAATAGTTTGTATCTTCTTGTTCAAGAATACCGGATTCTAGACAGGGAGAGTGTATCCGGAGGATGCTGGTGACCTGAGGAGCAGGGAAGAGCGGGTGGAGAAGGAGCGGTTAGCGAACCTTCCCAAGGACGCACTTGAGGCCCTGGTGGACCGCAGAAGGTCATTTTGAACAAGAGCGTGGATGTTTGCATCAAAACGGGGAGATAACATGAGATTCGCGCCTCCAATTCAGAGCAATCACGGCACTGCACTTTTTTCCCTAACCAAGCGGGCAGGGACAAGAGAAAGCCAAGAGCAGGAAGAGACATGTGTGCTCTCATTAGAAAAGTAGGTCAGTCTCACTCTTTGGTCTGCTCCCAGCCTCTTCGCTTGCCCTCTTCATTGTGTTCAGAACCCATGCCGGGACAGTGGAGGGCCTGCGAATCAAGTCCATTGTGCCCATGAGCTGTTTTGTGGCTGTCAGCTGTAGGAGCCACGACTCACATACGGAAAAGCTAAACAGTATTATTCTGGTTTGGGATGTTGGTCAGCAACTCTGGGGCAGCCTAGATTAACCTCGTAGATGAAAAGGTTTTTTTCCCTTCTCTAGCAAAAAGAGGATTTTATTTTCTAGAGTTATTGCTCTGGAATTTTTCCCAGCACTTTTTTTTTTTTTTTTTTAATAGTCAGTGGGACATTCATTGGGTCACATTGACAGTCTGATACTTAATGGGTGGAAGTGAGCCCAGGAGTTAGGCTTCTTGCTGTTTAACCAAAGTGGGAATCAACCCACTCTTTGGGCATAGAAAATAAGTCCATTTAGAGGAGTCTCATGAATTTTCATCATGAACTAGCAAACATCAGAGGTCAACAGGAAACCAAAATAATAATACACTATCTTTCTCATGGCTTATATCAAAGAGCCCAGTCAAATGAATTATGAAGAGAGAAATTATACTTTTTAATCCTCGGTGCTTTCACTCAACCATGAATGGTATTAATTCAGGGGCGTCGTAAAGAGCATTTCAATGAGAGAGATCTGGAACAAGGAAGAGTAGGTACATGCCGACAGTATGAAGAGGGTCAATCTAAGGTAGACTTTGAAAGTTGGAGATAACCTAGTGCTATGCAAGACTTATTAAAATATAGCTTTCTGGGTCCCCCCTTCCAGAGTTTGTGAGTGGGCCCAAGAATTTGTGTTTCTAGCAAGTTTGCAGATGCTGCTGTTGCATGTGACCACAGGACATCTGGGATGCAGGTCCCAGACCATGGCACAAGGGTGCTCTGCTCCACCCCCACAGGTGATCGAAGCATCCAGGGTTTGCGTGAACACTACCAGTGAAATCGGTTGTGACTGCCACCTGTGCCCATAGGACATCTTTCCTAGAGCTTACTGAGGCTGAACAAAGAGTGCTTCCCAGTAACCTTACCCCGGTCCTAATTCTGCCAGCTAGAATTACTCTGAATACACCTAATCCCCATATAAATGCCCACACTAAGAGACTAATCCTAAGGAAAAGAATAGATAGGCTCTCTGGCAAATAATGTCCATTACATGCTAGGGGATGCCTGCTCACTCTGTTCTCCATCCAGATCCCAGCAAGTTTAGATTTTTTAAAAAATTGGGGTACATGTGAATAAAGTGTATAAATCTCATTTTTACAGCTTGATGAAATTTCACCTGTGTGTACACCCAGACAACTAATTCCAGGCCAAGATAAAGAGTATTTTCACAAACCCAAAGGACTCCCATACTGTTTCCCAGTAGGTACTCACCCCGCTAGCGGTGGCTACCATTCTTCACCATTATTCTGCGTCCCATGGACCAGTCGTGCTTGCTCGTGAGCTGTATGTAAATGGAGGCATAGAGAGTATTCTCTTCTGTATCTATGTGCCCGCTCAAAATGACTGCGAGACGCCGTATAAATAGGAGGAATTCTTTCCTTTTCACTGTACATAGTATCCCAATTTCAATCCGTTGTATTGTCTTATATTTGATTCCCTGGCCCTTTTACTATTTTGTATATTTTCAAGGTTTATAGGAACATCCACTGGCATGAATCAGAATGGCCTAAGTACAGTCATTCCCCCTTACCTATATGGTCTCATGTCCCTCAGTCACCATTATCCCCGGTCACCCACAGTCCTGGAAGCAGATGTTGCCTGCTCTGAAGGCAGTTGTAGCTTCACATTAGTGCCTACCTCCCTTAACTCGCTTCATCCGGCACGGAGCCATTTATCCCAAGAAGGGTGAGGACGCACAGGAAGATGGTTTGAGAGAGAGAGAGACCACATTCATGTGACTCCTACTGCAGTATGTTCTGATCATTGTATTTTATTATTAGGATTGTTAATCACTTCCTGTGTCTAACTTATATTTAAGCTTTGAATACACGTGTATGTATTTAAAAAGGCACAGTGTATCTAGGGATAAAGGTGGGGATAAAGGTGTGGGGCTAAGGAAGGACTTTGGTCCATGACATCACTTAGTCTTTTCAATAGCACGAGTTTGGTAGACCATTAGCCCATTTTGCAGATGAGATAACCAAAGCTTGATAACTTGCCCAAAGTCTCACAGGTAACGAGTGGTTGAGACAGTATTGAACTTAAGTCCTTCTGTTCATTCATGATTCCAAGTTCTCAGCCATGTCAGTAATCACCAAGGAGAGGTTGACCCTGAAGAGCACACATGGTCCTTCTATTTCAAAGACTTTTCCATTTTCAGCCTTTCACCATTCCTCTCTGTAGTGGTTCTTCGGCGCAGTTGACCATGCTGGTGAGCTGGAGGGTGGCATTCGTCACTGTGCCATTGAGATTTTCCAGCTCCTTCTTCAGATGGGCAGATCTGTTGGAAGCATGTTATCTTTCATACAACTGTCTTCAGTAAAAATAAGATTTCCTGATTGCTGGCTTTCTCTTCACTCCTGAAACCTCTGCCCTCCATGGGTGAAAATAATAGAATCAGCTCTGCCCTGTGGTTCCTGTTAAGGTTACACCTAAATTGTCTTTGAAAAATAATTGTCTGTTCTGTTGAAGGAAATGTTTAAACTTCCTTTGATTTTAATGTCTAATAAACCCTTAGCGAGATAAAGTTTATTCTTACGTACAAATTACCACAGGCAAATTATGCCTTGTTTCCTATTTTATTTTGCTAATTAGGTATGGAAGATTGTTGGTCAGCTCACTCTTTGTATGGTGTCAACTTGAAGAGATTTTAAAAAATGATCAGATGCTTTGCAGCAGTTTTAAGCCTGGCTTTGATTCAGTATCTGGATAAAGTTTCCACATATACTGATATTTATGTATCCTCCATTCTATTTTTATATTCCTCTTGGTGCATGCAGAGCTAAATTTGAATTTGAATTTCTGTTGTTGAGTATGTAGACATGGTGGTATTTAGATTTGTAAAGGTGGGTAGTCTGTGAGGTATGTAGTAGTAGTCTCTATTCTAACAGGAAATGAAGGTCAGGAGTAAAACATGGGCTATGCTGCACTGAATCTTTCATCCCATTAGTTTTTCTTAAGTCATGTAAAATCCATTTATGGATTTATCTTTCTGTAATTCTAATTTGCATTTGAGGATTTATGCTGGGAGAAACTTTGGGAGCAGTTTATTTGTTTGTTTGTTTGTTTAAAGAGCCATAACCTTTCTGGACAAACAGGATGCTGGGGCAACCAAATGCTTGGTGGTGGGAGGTGTTTCTTCTGGAAGATTCCCACAGGAAAGGGGTGACAAGAATTAGACACCGTACTTTCCCAACTCTAATGAATTAGTAGATCCACACAAACATCATCGGTGTCTGGTGAAACAATGAAGTGAAAGATGGATGAGGAGCTTTATAATGGGTGATCGGATTGACAACATGGGAGCCCGCCATCTTTTTTTTTAGTATAGCTGAAACAGACAAGTAGACACTGTGTGCTTCTGACGTGGAAAAGTGGTAAGCAGTCAGCATCATTCATCACCTGTGAAGTGTTCTTGTCAGTGGTATGGACCTGTGTCTAAGCAAGCGTCTAACTTTCCTACCAGAACACAGGGAAGTAGAGAAGATGGAGATGTGTTTCCCAACATCGACTGCACATTAGACTCACATGGGGGATTTTTAAAGCTTTGATGCCCAGGTTCTCCCCCAGACCAATTAAATGAGCTCTTGCCTGGATATCGCTATTTTTTTCTAGTTCCCCCAGATGTTACAGTTTGAGCCAAGGATGGAAACCAGGGGAATTGAGGAGCAAGTTAAAAGATAAGACAAAACAGTAAAAAAAAAAAAAAATGCAGCATGTAAGAAATTCCATAGGACAAATAACCAGAGTTTTACAACATGTTTATGTAACATTAGAAGAAACACCTGTAGATTAAAAGAGATTTAAGAAACATAAACCTGCTGTGCCGTGTGGTCTTTTTTGATCTGGATTTGAAGGAATCAGTCATATTGGGACACATTCGAAAGAACTGGGGGAATTTCAATGCAGACTCGGTATATTCGGGGATAAGATGGCACCGAGCCTTGGTTTTGTAACTTGTGATGATGGTTTTGTGCTTATGTGGAAAAAAGTTCTTACAGTTGGAGATACCTACCGAAGTATCTATGGATGAAATACGAGGTCAGGGATTTGTTCTCAAACACTCTAGCATGATACCATGAGGGGATAAAAAAAAAAAAACAGATACAGAAGATTGTAAGAGGTTGATAATCGTTCAGTTGAGTGAAATGCACATGGGGGTTCATTTTACTATTCTCTCTACTTCTGTGTGTTTAAAAAGGTTACATGAACGGTGAAAAAGAAGGTATAAAGGTGAAATCTGTAACATCTCATGTGTTGGGATGTACTATCAGTGTGAAGTCTGTGAAGTTCATACGGCGTATAAACCTGCAGTAAAGTCAAGTCTAGCCCCATGTCCATGCAAAACATCCCTGCTTCTTTTCCAGAAAATATCGATATGAATTCTGTTTATATCTTGCTTGCAGATGATTCTGGGCCACCTCCTTCTACTGTTATCAACCGAAATGACACTTTTGCCAAAGTGACTTTTAAGCCTAGTGTGGTCCAGCAAGCCCGGATTGCTCAGAATGGCGTTTTGGGAGATTTCATCATTAGATACGACGTCAACAGGGAGCAGAGCATTGGGGACATCCAGGTAATGGGCTTGTTTTGCCACTTTGTGTCAGTTGCTTGATACTTTTAGTTAGACTCAGAATGAGGGATTCCAGTTCTTATCTTAGGGAGGGAGAACATTCTGGTTCCTAGAAATTTATTTTAACTTAAAATATGTCTCCAAGGGGACTAGGGTGTTCCCTTCCTATTTCCTGCTTCAGTAATCTGGAGAGCAAATGAAATCTGTAATGTAATTTTCCCTGCGGTGTTTTAGATGGAAGTTAGAGTTTTAGTTCATCTTCAATTTTAATTAAGAAAGCCTGGTCCATGGCTCATTTCCCTTTAGGTTTTATTGCTCCAGAGACAGGGTGGGAATATTAAAATGCATTAGCATGCACCCAGAATGTAGACGGCTTTGACATCTCAACTTGTTAAAACCACATATTGAAGGAAGCAGGAATTCCAAGTGACAAGGGCCATAGCGGGTAGATAATTAAAATCGAATTAGTCAGCATAGGCGATAGATTTTAAAGGGATGACTTTATCTTTATGAAATCTGTTTCATGTGCTTCGTGCTCTGAATTGTGGAAGTTGTACAGACTGTCCATCTTGGGTAGTTTTTCTGCCTATTCCAGGCACTACCATTTTTACTTTCTCTTCCCTCCACCAGGTTCTAAATGGCTACTTTGTGCACTACTTTGCCCCCAGAGACCTACCCCCTTTGCCCAAGAATGTGGTATTTGTGCTCGACAGCAGTGCCTCTATGGTAGGAACCAAACTCCGGCAGGTGAGTGAAGGCCAACTATCAATTTTGTGCTTTCTCACTTTTGTCTGGAACCATGATGCACCATGGGAATAAAATTCAGTTGATGCCAAATGTCCGCTTTACCACCCAGCTGTTCTGCTTACACAGAACCTTCCAGAGCGGATAATCCAGTTCAGCCATTGACATAAGCTATCATTTCAGGATGGTGGTTTTACGAGAGCAGAGGGGAATGCTATAGGAGCCCTTGGAAATAAAGGGAGCTGGCAGAGTAGATAATGTGAGGCAGGAATACACTGAGAGGGACAGTCAGCAGCACTACTGTTGATGGAATAATTCTGTTCTGTAATGATGACCTTTCAGATCAATGGAACAGAGTCATTGACAGCCCTGTTGGTCTACCCTTAGGACAGAGAACTTCTATCTCAATAATTCAGGATATTCTTGCTGCATTTAGGATAAATGTTAAAATTCTAGGGATAGGAGGAACATTAGGGGATATATAGTCTATGCTGAAATATTGAAATATAGTCTATACTGAAAATACAAGTATTAAAAATTTTAAAAAGATTTTATTTATATATTAAAGAGAGTGAGAGTGCAAGTGAGAAAGAGAGAGAGAGAGAGAGGTTAAGAGGTAAGAGGGAGAGGGAGAAACAGAATCACCGCTGAACAGAGTCCAATGTGGGACACAATCCCGGGACCCCAAGATCATGACCTGAGCTGAAGGCAGACACTTAACTGACTGAGCCATCCAGGTACCCCTATTAAAACTTTTTTAGCAAGCCACTGGAAAGTGCTATTCCTTATCTTACTCTGGTATCATAAATATCACAACTTTGCTTTTTTAATATAGTTTCATCTCACATAACACAAAACAGAAAAAGCTATTGACTGTCAGACCAAATTATAACTCTGTATTCATCAAACACTTAGTTCTCTTGCTTTTCTTTCTTAATTATCTATTTTTATCAATTACTAATAAGTATGTACTTTAATAATACCCCATACCTCAAAAGAACCCTCTACCCTATGTCTTTCCACCCCTACATCACATTCCACATGTAGTTAAACCTGATCTTAGCTATAAACTATTGTAAATATTTTCTCAGCTACTACTTTGTAAGTAGCTTTGGCCATTTGCATTGAAAAGATCATGTAGAATCTGTTGATTTTTTTCTTCATGGCATCTTATTTTCCTCTGCCCCAAAATAGTAAAAAATATATTCTGTGCAAAAATAGGATTTAACTATTTTCTTTCAGAAGATTGCCAGATATGTTTTCTGACTTGTATTGGGGCAAGATATCTTCGCCCTGTCAGCCAAATCCATGTACCTCTTCCACAGCACGTCCTTGTACAGAATCCTTCCTGCTGACTTCTCCACTTTGGTTCCTTTCCTTTCTTCTTGCATCTTGGACCTTCCATCTGGGATTACTTTTCTTTTGCCTAAAGAATACCCTTCGGTATCTTCTTAGATGTGGATCTGCTAGTAAAGAATTCTTTTAGTTTCTGTTTGTCTAAAGATGCTTTATTTCTTTCTCATTCTTTTTTTTTTTTTAAGAATTTATTTATTTATTTGACAGAGAGAGATCACAAGTAGGCAGAGAAGCAGGCAGAGAGAGAGAGGAGGAAGCAGGCTCCCTGCTGAGCAGAGAGCCCGATGCGGGACTCGATCCCAGGACCCTGGGATCATGACCTGAGCCGAAGGCAGTGGCTTAACCCACTGAGCCACCCAGGCGCCCCTATTTCTTTCTCATTCTTGCAGGATATTTTTACTGGGAATAGAATTTTTCATTGATAGTATTTTTTCTTTCCTTTGAAGATAGATCCCTTTGTCTCCGGGTTTCCATTGTTGCTGTTGATAAGTCAGTAATTATATTAACTGTTGTTCCTCTAAAGGTAATCTTTTATTGTTGGCTGCTTTTAAGATTTTCTTCTTAAGTTTTCTGTAGTTTTAATATGATGGTCTCAGATGTGGATGTCTTATTTTTTTTTTTTTTTTCTGCCTGAGGTTCCTAGGACTTCATGAATTTATGGATTCATGGGAAAATCCTCAGCCATTATTTCTGAAATCACTTTGGCTCACTTTTCCTTATGAGATTCCAGTGTTGGAAAACTTCCTCTGTATCCTGTTTCCCTTGCTCTCTTCTATTAATTCCAAATTTTGCCTTTCCGTACTTCATTCCAAACCTATCTTACAGTTCACAAATTATCTTTTCAGATACGTTCAGTCTGCTCTCAAACTCATCCACTGAGTTCTTTCAGTTATTGCATTTTTAAGTTCTAAAATTTCCATTTTGTTCTTTTCAAATCTGCTGTCACTTTTTAGAAGCTTCAGTTACGACATAGTTTGCAATACACTTTTTATTTTCTCAAGCATCATAAACATAGTTATTTTAAAGTGGGTATTAAGGAGGGCATGTATTGCACAGAGCACTGGGTGTGGTGCATAAACCATGAATCTTGGAACACTGAAAAAATAAAATTAATTTAAAAAATAAAAGGGTTATTTTAAAATTTAAATAAATAAAATATGTATCTGATCTTTCCAAACTTGAGTCTTTGGATCTGTTTTTATTGTTTTTAATTCTCTCCTTGTGTGACTGGTCATTTTTGATTGCATGATGAACATTATATTCAAGCATTTGTTTGTAGAAATAATTGAAGGCCTATGGTGATGAACTTTTCTGCTAAAGAAAGTTTGGGGTGTTTCTTTCAGGTACCAGGGAGATTACAATCTGGGGTCATTTTTTTAAAGGTTTATTTACTGGGGTGCCTGGGTGGCTCAGTGGATTAAAGCCTCTGCCTTTGGCTCAGGTCATGATCTCAGGGTCCCGGGATCGAGCCCCATATCAGGCTCTCTATTCCTCAGGGAGCCTGCTTCCTCCTCTCTCTCTCTCTGCCTGCCTCTGCCTACTTGTGATCTCTGTCTGTCGAATAAATAAATAAAATCCTTAAAAAAATAAATAAAACATTTATTTACTTATTTTAAAAGAGAGAGCGTGTGCAATTGGGGAGGGGGGCAGAGGGAAAGAGAATCCTGATGCAGACTAATCGCTAAGTGTAGAGCCTGATGCAAGGCTTGATCCAATGACGCTAGATTACTGCCTGAGCTGAAATCAAGAATCAGCCATTTAACCAACTGAGCCACCCAGGTGCCTAATCAGGGATCATTTTAGTCCATTTTCAGGGCTTGAGATTTTTCTGGGCAGCCCAGCTGGCTCAAAGCTGGATTTCAGTCTTTTCAAGACTGGTTTATTTCTGTAGAGCACAAGATGTAGAGGTTCACAGAGCACCCTCCTTGGTGGGCTCCGGACTTTGACTTTTGACGCCCTCAGCTACTCAAGTGTTGCCCAGCTTCTCAGATGCTACCTTGGCCTTGATAAACATCTTTGATAAAAGTGATCCTAAAGTCAAGCCTGCCTCTTTAAATTTTCATCTTTTCCCAGATATTTTTTCGCACTATTTTGATACTCTCAAGATTTAAGAAAAATACACATTTTGTATATTGCTTTTAAAGTTATTCACAGTGGGAAGGTTGGGTACAAATTACCTGGAGGTTTTCATTATGGACAATGTTTCCCAAAGTGATTAATCACACATATGTGAAACATTCTTTTGTGGTGGTTGATTTTCTGTTCATGTTTGAGAGGCATCACAGCCTTGTCCTGTTTGCTGAATATTCTGAAAATTCTTTGCTTTAGGGACTGCAAGTAGTTTTTGTGACTCTGTTTGCTGGATAACATGCTGACAGGAGAATCATGGCTTCTTTGGAGACATGCTGGCCACAGACGTAGTGTTAATTAGGTCTTGCATCTGAGCCAGCATGGTCATTCCCATTTGGATTTTGAATCAATTAGCAGTTACTGAGTAGGTGCTACAGGCTAGGTTCTCTGGCTGTGTCATGAAATGTCTACGCACCTATAAATCCTCATATTTTCTTTTTTTTTCTTTTTCTTTTTCCTTTCTTTTTAAAAGAATTTATTTATTCATTTGACAGAGATCACAAGTAGGCAGAGAGGCAGGCAGAGAGAGAGAGAGGAGGAAGCAGGCTCCCTGCCGAGCAGAGAGCCCGATGTGGGACTCGATCCCAGGACCCTGAGACCATGACCTGAGCCTAAAGCAGAGGCACTTTAATAGTATTTTTTAACTTGCATTTTTTAGTTACTAGTACATTTGACTCTTTCATAATCTTATTGACTCTTATTTCCTTTTTGTAAATTATTTCATATTATTTGCCCATTTCTTACACAAGATTACTATTAACTGATCTGGAATAGCTCTTTATCTATTAAAGATAAACCCTTGGCTGTATAAATTTTCCAGCCTTCTGTTCACTTTACTCTGTTTTTACTTAAAAGTTTTAATGTTTTTATATAGCTACAGTTATTGATTTTTTTCCCCCTTTAAAATTCCTTTTCATGGCTTTTAGGTTTAAAAAGTCTTTCCCTACTTCAAAATTAATTAAATAGGCATATTTTCATACTTATTTTGGGGTGTGGTTCATTGATTACATTTCACTTCTTAATCCATATGGAATGCATACTCTGGTAACAGTTTTACATGTTAATAAATTGGTATAGCCTTCTAGAAAACGTGGTTTCAATATCTGTAAAAGGCACAAATTAGTTAGCAGTCCTTGCTCCAGTAATCCTGCTTCTAAGAACCTAATATAAGAAAATGATCGACATGTGGTCAAAGATTTCTACATGAAGACAGTTATCCCAATGCTGTTTCTGATTAGTGAAAAAGAAGATAACTTCAACTCTCTCACTGGTGGCAGAGTGAGTCACTGTTTTTCAGTTGCACTATCCAATACAGTAAGCACTAGTCACACAGGGCTACTTAAATTTAAATGTATTAAAATTAAATAGGATTTTTAGGGGCACCTGGGTGGCTCAGTGGGTTAAGCCGCTGCCTTCGGCTCGGGTCATGATCTCAGGGTCCTGGGATCGAGTCCCGCGTCGAGCTCTCTGCTCGGCAGGGAGCCTGCTTCCTCCTCTCTCTCTGCCTGCCTCTATGCCTACTTGTGATCTCTCTCTGTCAAATAAATAAAATCTTAAAAAAAATAAATAAAATTAAATTAAATAGGATTTTTAAAATGTCAGTTCTTCAACAGCATTAGTCTCATTTGGAGTGCTAATAGCCACCTGTGGCTAGTGGTTGCCACACGGGATACCGTAGGTAGAGAACATCCCTATTCTCACAGGAATTTTTATGGAACAGTACTGGCTTATGGCCATTAAGCTCAGCTTTTTAAAGAATATTTAATAATATTACATATATTCATAATATAAGGGTAAGTAAAAATATCAAAATATAAGACATTTGATGGTAACACAAATTCATATTGGTTGCAGAAATTTTAATTATCAATATTTTCATCAAGTTATGTTTCCTCTCCCCACTGTAAATCTAAACCCTGGCCTCATGAAGGTCATTGCCTTAAAGAAAAGGAAAAAGAGGGCACCTGGGTGGCTCAGTGGGTTAAGCCTCTGCCTTCGGCTCAGGTCATGATCCCAGGGTCCTGGGATCGAGCCCCATATCAGGCTCTCTATTCCTCAGGGAGCCTGTTTTCTCCTCTCTCTCTCTGCCTGCCTCTGCCTACTTGTGATCTCTGTCTGTCAAATAAATAAATAAAATCTTTAAAAAAAATAAATAAGAGATTTATTTACTTATTTTAAAAGAGAGAGCGTGTGAAATTGGGGAGGGGGGCAGAGGGAAAGAGAATCCTGATGCAGGATCTCTGCTCAGCAGGGAGCCTGCTTCCCCCTCTCTCTCTGCCTGCCTCTCTGCCTTCTTGTGATCTCTCTCTGTCAAATAAATAAATAAAATCTTTTTAAAAATGCTATTTATATCTTCTTATTGTCAAACCTCAAATAATGTAAATTACTTATAATGACAGCTTCTGTAGTATGCATTTGCAGAATTCAACAAAATTATAATATTTAAATTATTTCCCAGTAAATATTAAGAAACACCCAAAAGGGTAAAATGCATGATCCGTTCTGCACCTTCACACAAAAGTCATTAAATCACCCAAAGGCTGCAGCAGCTCGAGTGACTCATATCTTTGGCCGCCTGAGTCACATCAGGCCTTAACTTCAAACCCAATCCACCCTAGGGCCCAGGATCTTCTACTTCCGGGGGGAGAAGCATCAGGAATCTTCTTACTAAACCCCTGCATTTCGGGAGGGATTTCCAAGCATGGTGCAAGAGCAGTGTAGAGAAAGACGTCACCCCAGTTGCTCTTCCCCCCTCCTCCCTCATTCCTGGTATGAAAATGCCATTACTGGGCACTGGAAGTCTGGCTTGCACTCTGCCGGCTTCTAAGCGACAGCCTGGCCTCTTTCCCGGAGAACCACCCTGGACGGGCCAAACACATGTCAGAAGCCTCTAGGCAATTTCTAAAGCCTGTCGCTGCCTTGGAGTGTTTGGAAAACCGCTGCCTGTTTTAGCAGCTCTCAGCTGCCCCGAGGCCAGGGCACCAAGTGAAAAGCTTGGTTGGCACCGGAGCCTTGTACACAGTGTCGTGCCTGCTGGTGAAGGGGAAGATGGCTCCGGAGCACGGAGCTTTCACGATGTAGCCACAGGCTTGGCAACATCGGACATTTGTCACAGGTCCCCTGGGGTCCTATGAAGAATCATTCACTGTCTCCCTGGGGGTTCTTGGCTCCGCTCTTCATTGATGGGCCCAAAGTACTTCACTCTGCTTATCACAGTGAGGGGCACAGAGTTGGTGTTGACTAATCTGAACAACTGATTTGTAAAGAACTGTAAGATCCTTAGAATGCTTTCTCCCGATAGGGTATGTCAGTGCCTGGGCACTTTCTGGTTCCGGTCCTAGTCCTAGCAGGACTGAGAGCCTGGAACCCAGGGCTCTACCAGCTTAGGAACAGCTACAGAGCCTCCAGCCGGTTCCTGGCACATGACTTGGCTCTGTTTTCTATCCCACGTGCCTTTGTTGGTGACTCCCGTCGAGCGAGAGGCCTCATGCTAGATCAGGCAAGATTTCTGCCTCTTGATTTCAGCTTGGAAAACCTCTCAGTGGGAGCAGGAGCTGAGAAGAGCCACAGAAAATGTGATCAGCGTAGCCCTTTGATTCTTGATTAGTTTCATGCTTAAAGCCCTGGAACTGGCAAATACGTATCCTCGGGAACAGTAAGGAGAAAATACATTTTTGTATTTTCAAAATACATAATACATTACAAAATACAATAGATTTATGTTTGTAAAATACATTTTTTCTTGCCCAGGGTTTACATGTTCTTCTCTTCCCTTTCCCTAATCTATGTAACTAGATCTACTTCCGCCTTCATATTAAGGAACTTGGCTGACGGACTCTTTCTGGCAACCAATCAGAGGCTAATGAATCATTTACCAGATGTCTTTCATGGTAGAGCTTTCTACAGATTCGTTCCCATCATCTGTGCCATTCTGGGTCCATCCTAGATTCCCATGGAACTTTTGGAAGTCTGTCTTCTTTTCTCCATTGAATTTAGTCATGCGTTTTGGAGAGTAGAGAACAAACACGCTGTTTCTTATCTGTCATTGCCAGATTAAAACGAGGGGAAAGGTGAACATTGCTTGTGCATCATCCATTGGCTTACTTCATGCTCTAGGTCATCAGTTTCATCTTCACATCCAAAATTCATCTTCCTCCAGCCATTTGGGCATTTTACGTGCAACCCTATAGGCAAATAGCCTATCTGTGAGCTCCATGGATTTGGGAAGCATCTTGGTTTTGATCATTAGAGCACAGTCCCAGTGCCCAGCATAGTGCCCAACACAGAGTAGGTAATGATTTTTGCTGAAATACACACTAGCACCTAAACATTAAATGTGGCACACACTTTGGAGTCACAGTAAGTACCATGGAGTGGCCAGTACATACCAAGCACTGTAAGCATTTTACATACTTTTTCATTGACTCTTTCGGCAATCCAGTGAAATAGACAATGCTATCCCTTTTTATAAATGAGAAGGTGAGGGGCAGGAAGGTGACATCACTCTGCTGAAATGCTCTGTTTACTTATGCTGTAAGTAGAAAAGCTCAGCATCAAGCCCAGTGTCCCCCAGCTCTTCCTGATCTACGTCGGACGGATAGACGTAGATCCTACAGTCAGACCACTCTCAAGGACAGGCTCTACCTTCAAGTGACATGATGGGGGTGAGTGCACACAGATGTCAGCTGCCCTGAGAGGCTAAGCGGCTTCAGCCACCAGCAGGTGTCCTTCCTGAAGGGAGCTGTTCTGCTCTGATGCATAGAATTAACCATCAGAGATTTCTTATTTAACTGTGAGCACACGGTGGGCATGGACGGGGAGGCAGACTTCTTTCCTTTTACGAGTTGGGTTGGACAGCCTGAGTGCTGGCATGGAGACAACAGAAGTGGGGAGAGAAGGACAAGGTTGGTGACTGCGAGGTCCAGTGATGTCCTGACCTTCATCCCAGCTGTCCTCTTCAAGAACTTGTGGATCTGCCACAGTCTGAAAGGGAAGCTGTTGGAAAAAACATTAGGTTGTTTTATATGGTGGGGATCAAAGGAAGGGCAGCCTGAGGGTCACTGAATGGCCAGGAAGACGGCCAGGTAAGGCCAGCAGAACCCAGAGGGGGTCAGGGGAGTAGTGACCTGGTTAGAGGAGACAGCTCCCTGAACAAGTGAAGGAACTCAGGAAAGAAAGATGGAGGAAGGCCAAATGAGGTCACGTCTTGGAAATTTGGAGGATGTCAGAGATCGGCACTATATGGCTCTCGAATGAGTAAAGATGGATGATGGAAGGTTGAGATACTCCTGCTTACCTTTTCAGGCTACAGGCCTTGTTGTAAACATCTGAAAGCATGGCTTCAGTTAATAAAAAAAAAATTTCTAGCTCTCCCTTTTCTGGTTTTCTAGAACAAAGGTCAAGAAACTTTTTCGATGGGGACAGACAAGATGGTCTCTGTCCTACTCGTCAAGTGTGCCACATGGCGCAGAGGCAGCCACAGGCCATCTGCACAGAAGCCGTGTTTATGCAACAACAGGCAGCAGGCTGGATTTGTTCCCCAGGCCGCCGTCCTCTGACCCTGGTCGGCGGGGGTGACTAATGGGCAAACTAGAGATTGTTTCAGTTGGTAGTATTCATTCTCGCCGACGGGGCTGCTCTTGTCCAGACATGGCCACCAGTAGTTGTGTGGTCAGAAATACATTGCAAAACAAAGATCTGGGGCTTCGGGCAGGGGACAGAAGGCAATGGGGAAAATGTGTTTTTGACTCTGACTCAGAATATGAGGAAACAGATGATGGATAGAGGGCACAGTATTCTTTCCCCCGGGTCACCACTGAAAACGTGGATTTTTTGTTTCAAAAAGATTCTCCCCTCCACAATGATGGTCTAATTATAAGTCGGAGGACCCCATTTAAGAAACGTTTTGTTGGAGCAGTGAAGATTTATCCAGATGAGGCCACATTTAAGAAGTTCTGTGGTTCCCTGAATGAAGGCACTGCGTGGCTCTCCTACAAAGAAAAAGTGAACACACTAGAGGTCTGAGTTCTCCCACATGATCTGCTCAGGGGGTCCGCCTCCTAGTCAGCATCTGACAGCACGGTCCTGGTGTCCTAGAAGCCTGGCTTCTCCTTTCTGGCGTCCTAACTTTGTACTCAAGACTTGGCGGTCAGGTCATCAGACTTTCTCCATCAAGGGCTAGGGAGGGCCCAAGAGGAAACTTGCTGCAAATAACAAGGAGAGGAATTCTGTCAATTCACGAGGACTGAATGAGATAAGAAATATGGGGGTCTTATCAGGGACTGCCTGCCCCCTGCTGGCTGGGGAACCGGCACCTGGGTGGAATTCTTCAGTGCTGCCCTGCCCCACAGCACGCTGCCCCCTCCCTCCTGCGGGACTCCCAACTCTGCCTCCTGATCCCACCTTGGCTTTGGCTCCAGACTCCAGATTCTCAAGGAATGAGACAAATATTGATCATATGCAGTGGGAGAGGCACTAGATATAGGGGACACAAAGATAAATATGACAGAACCTTTTCTCTTGAGGGGTCCAGAGGAGAAGGAAAGTCATGTGACAGTTGTTTGCAGAGCGCTCCTGTGGTCAAGGTGTGTGTATGGTCTGGTCATGGCACAGAGCAGGAGCCAATCAGTTCTTTGTAGGAGTGGAGAAGGGGATCATGGACTTCTCAGAGCCAGGGTGTAGTTGAGACTTCAAGGTCTTTAGAAGTTAGTCAAGTTGGTGGGGTGGGAAAGGATAGAAGAGCCAAACAGAGGGAGACAGATAGCATGAGCCAAGCATGGAAGCAAGAGAAAACGTGGGTACCAGCGAAGTCTGTTTAAGTCACTCTAATTAAGGGCCTTAGAAAAAATTAGAAGAAAACAGGAAGGCAAATCATTAAGAGACTCCTAGCTATAGGAAACAAACTCAGGGTTGCTGGAGGGGAAGCAGGTGGGGTGCTGGACATTACGGAGGCCACGAGATGGAATGAGCACTGGGTGTTCTGTGCATGTGATGAGTCACTCTGAAACTAATGATATACCAGATGTTAATTAAATTAAATTTAAATTTAAAAAAATTTTTTAAAAAGGACATTAGAATTTTGCTGGAGAAGAGAAATATGGAACAATCACACGTTCATCAAACCAACATGTCACATAGACAGTAGAAAGAATTTTAGGGATGATAAAGAGCTTGAGGTACTCAACAAAAGATTAATGACAGAGATGACATAGGAACTAGTCCTTGAAGATGGGACCCAGTTTTCTTTTCTTTTCGTTTTCTTTTTATTTTCTTATTTGAAAGAGAGAGAGAGCATGAGTCGGGGTGAGGGGGAGGGAGAGAGGGAGAAGCAGACTTCCTGCTGAGCAGGGAGCCCCATGCAGGGCTTGATCCCAGGACCCCAGGATCATGACCTGAACCAAAGGCAGAAGCTTAACCAACTGAGGCATCCAGGCACCCCTAGGACAGTTTTCTTGACAGGAAAGGAGGGAGTGAATTCTTGGTTGAGGAAAAACCTGAAAAAAGTCATGAAGCAGGAGTGAATATGCCATTGCTGGAAAGTGGGCCCTTGAGCCTAAGAGTCTTGCATAAAGCTGCTTCCTTTGAAGGGCAGCACCGCCGGCGGAACAGTGAGCAGAGAAAAACTCCTGCCTTCTCTGCTCCTGACCTAGCTCTCCAGAATCAGTCCCCTTCTACAAATAGGGTTGAGTGTTACCAACATTCAGAAGAAAAAGTAACCAACCCCCAAGAATGAAGTTCACCTAATTTTAGAATCTCTTCCCTCCTGCTACCAGAATTTCACTTTCCAGTCTCACAGCGTCTTTAAGAGTATGGGACACTGAAGGAGACACAGGGATGTCTTTGCTCTCCCTGCCTGGTGATGGATGACTCCGCTTCCTCTACATAGTTTCTTGTGGATACTGTCCACATGTGCAGATATGCCATGTTTACTTATTAGCTCTTCCACTGTTTTGTACTGGGCGTCGCTTTCTCTAAGCCTCCCCAATCTTTCTCTCATGTTCTTAATGTTTGTCAAGGCACATCCTCGGAGATTTATAGCAACTGGCATAGGGTGGACCCACACCAGGGAAACAGGAATCGTGAGAACTCACATGTAGGGGAAAGTTGAATGAGTCAAAGGGCAAAGAATCAGTCTCTCTCACACACACACACACACACACACACACAAAATCTGTAGAATGAAAGAGGCAGGGCTTCAGAATCCAAACACGCTGTTGGGCAATATAAAGTTAACAATTTAGACCAGGGGCAGGGGACTGAGGACCTGGTCAGGTCGGTCAGTAGGTGTGTCAGAACACGGATGAAGAACACCAGTTACCAAGGAGATGTGTGAACATGGGTGAAAATGGTCAGCATCCTCTTATTCACTTCCTGTTAGCACCGGAAGCCACCCCTGCGGATGGCCGCCGGGAGCCTGCACACAGAAGAGGTAGGGCCGCATCTTTGGCCAGGGTGAGAAGTGTGGGATCAACACTGAGAGAAAATCCCGAGGAGTATCAACCTTCCTTAAGAAGAGAAGTGAAAAAAATAACTTTTTGAGCCTTGAGTTGTTTACACATAAAGCATAAAAGATGGATGTGCTTAATCTCTAAGGAATCAAAGATGTTAATGTTATTGGCAGAGAGCCTTTTAGAAAAATGCACAAATGACATTATTAGGCAAATGTTTCATACATTTGTCAAAAAAAAGTCAAAACATTAGGTAATGAATCTTAACATTAGCCAGAGCATTAACATGAGTTTGCTTCTCAAGTGAGATTAATGTTATTTTCAAACACAAAGACTCGTGAATGTGGTTATGTTTATATTGCAAAGGACGTTCTAATATCTGAATCTAGTCAGACCTTTTTGCTGTTGTTGTTCTTAAGGCTGAATTTAGCCAGAACTTAGTATTTAACAGTTAGCCTCTTTCAGATCCAGTCCTGAGGGAACACCTATATTTAGGCTAAGAGGTTGCTTTTCTCTATGAAATAACCACCACTGTATATTTTTATACAGATTGCATAAGCACATAAGTAATTAGGTATCAGGACAGATTCATAGGATAGCCTAGCACAGTACTGTGCTGAAAAAGCTTTTGAAATTAGAATTCAAACAGTCAAGGAAATTACGGCATGAAATCATAACAGTTTTAAATACAGGAACCTTACAGTTTTGCTTAATTTCAATATCCCCTTCATAATAGTATGAGCATTAAGATGTAGAGACTAAAGAAATAGTGTTTTGTATGTTTACTTGGTGAAATTTCAAGTTACTATTTAGCATCTACTAAACTTGGAAAGCGTTAAAAGATGTGATGACTTCTAGTCCGAATTTTTCATTTATATGGAAACCTCCTAGTCTCTACTCTTTTTGTAGAGAACACATTGGCCAGTAGAAAAAGGGTTTTGGTTTCTTTCAGCAAGATGCCTCAAATCTGACCAAGATAATTTTTTAAATATTTTCTTTCTTATATTATAGTTTGGATATTTTATTTTATTTTATTTTTAAAGATTTTATTTATTAATTTGACAGACAGTGATCACAAGGAGGCAGAGAGGCAGGCACAGAGAGAGGGGAGGGTTAGCAGGCTCCCTGATGCGGGACTCGATCCCAGGACCCTGGGATCATGACCTGAGCTGAAGGCAGAGGCTTTAACCCACTGAGCCACCCAGGCACCCTGGAAATTTTATTTTTAATGTAACTTATATAATGGGTTTGGTTTTAGGGAATGTGTGTGGCAGAGGCAACAAGAGGCATTGTGTGATCACTGATTTCCTTTGTTACTTCACAGAACCTCCTCAGGTGTCTTTATACTGTAATCAGTGGAGTAACATAATTTTTTAATGTTCCGGTTAGCTCTCTGAAACCAATCTGTAGCTAGGTTGTTTGTTTGTTTTTTTAAGTGTAACAGTGATCTAAGCATGAATATGTTATAGAGAAATAGTCCTTCTCACTCAATTTATTGCCTTGCTCCTAAAGTTAGGATTTTTAAAAAAAAATCTGATGATTTAGGGTCAGTCACAGGAAGATTTCAGAAACCGTTCATTCGAATCAGGGAAAGACTTGTAGTATGCAGATATGAGATTCTCTTGCCTCTTAGGGATTTTCTGTGATCTTGAAATACTATGGCCTTAAAATACCCGCCCCTGAAGCATAACTGGTACCTGCGGACCACAGCTTCTACTGGCGACTGTGGCAGCTGTGGTCTTGACCATGACCCTGACTCCAGGGAGACTTGGGACAGCAGCATGCGTGGAAGCCTGTGGGGTGTGCAGACAGATGCTGGGATGGCCGGCACATCAGGGCTCCTGCTGCGGGCTTAGGCCCCTTAAGGTTGCAGGGATCTGATGCTGCCAACTTTCATGGAGTCTCAGACACTCTCTCTCTCTCTCTCTTAAAAAGAGAGAGATAGAGAGAAAAGGGTAGGGGACAGAGGGAGAGGTATAGACTCCCAAGCAGAATCCCTGCAAAGCGTGGAGCCTGACACGGGGCTCGATCCCATGACCGCAAGATTATGACCTTAGCTGAAACCAAGAGTCGGATGCTTAACCCACTGAGCCACACAGGTGCCCCTGAGTCACAGACTTTTATTTGTGTCTGTCCCTTTGTACAGAATGACTACAAGGACACATTGCTCCCCAGACAGCAAGGGCTTCCCCCTGCGGGCTAACAGGAGGACAGTATAAATATGCTTCCCCTTCCCCCATTGCCTGTACCCACCTAGGGAAGGGCGAAGGCTGGCCCATAGGCAGAGTTTATAGTGGACACAGTCCATTTCTGGGTGTGCTTCTCAGAAACTTAGGGCTGTTTTCCTGATGTGTATCTGTTGATCACAATTCTTATTTGTGGCCCAGCTCAGACGTGAGAAGGGCTTAAGTTTCTTCGTGGCATTTTTTAAAAAGCTGTTTATCATGGGCACTTTTTCTGTTGGGTTCATTCAAAAGGACCATGTGGGGAAATGAAAGGGAATATACGCACTTGGAAAACATTTTAGACTGCGGCAAGTGACAGCGCTGCTTAGGAGAACAGCACGGCTATTCTGCTGAGAACACAGAATGGCTAATATCTACTACCCTTGAACTTGGATTTCATCTATGATGTCATGACTCCCCTGGTATGATGCCCAAGAATCCAGACTTTGTGGTACAAAAGGCCTTTTGTGTCAGAGATATTTCCCGTGAGTGTGGTTTCGTTCAGACACAGAAATGTTTGGGAAAAGCTGCGTCATCGGGATCCATGATGAAGGTGGTCCCCAGGGCGGCCAGGCAGCGGGGTCTGTCATGGGTTCCACTGACATTTCACTCTGAGGGTCTTTTTACACAATGCTTCCCTGCTTGTGAAGTGTTGAATGGTCGTTCACGACCTGGGTTAGCAAAGCAGAATGCTCACCCTCTTGAGGGCTGTGCCAAAAGCCTGCAGCTAGGAGGGCTCCGTTTGGCCGGGAAGGCGGAGAGGAGGTTTCTATCCCTTATCCTAGTTTAATGCAGGGACCCAAAGCGCACGACCAGATCTGCCTCCTGGACACTCCCCTCCCTGGGTGTGGCACTGCCAAGGGGGCGTCATGCGTTAGCTGCGGGGACCCCGCTCTGCCCTTTCAACGGACACATCAGAGGACACCATATATGTCTCTATCGTGAAGATCCACTACAACATGGGGACCGTAGCCAACCACACTGAATGAATGCATAATCTGTACCTGAAGGACAGAGATGAAAAGACTTACTTAGCAACAACCCCACGGCAGAGCTGGAATGAACTTCTAAGGCATTGTTTTCAAAGGACATGCTTCCTCCTTCTAACCTAAGGAGAGTACACATGAGAAGAGGAATTCGTCACCATAAAATAGTTTCAAGAAGGAACAGGCCCCTTTCTTGGCTGTTCTAGATAGGTAGGACTAAAAGGCATCTTTAATCACCGGGCAGGCCAAGGGCTTCCTCACGACCTGAACTGTAAGGAGTACGTCCTTTTGTGGTGTCAGATACACACCATCTGGAAGGTTCCTGTCCCTATGCAGGCTGGGATCTGTGGATTACGCTCTCTGATCACCAGGAAGTGTGTGGGTGGCCGTGTCTGTGGAGCGGCGCCTCCAGGAACTGCTCGCCACCCACAGAGGAGATGGGTGGCTCTGAGGCTGGCCAGTCTCTAAGAACGCTCCTCCTCCGCCACGGCCTCCTGTGCTCCTTACTTCTTTCCCTCTGCACAGGGCATGGTTTTCCTGCCTCTTCCCAATCGCCTTTTCCCCCCAGGACTCCCTGATTCCTCCCCAGCAGGCGGACCACCTGATAGTGGATACTGTACCCCGAAGAAAGCCCTTGTCCCCGAGAATAAACACGAACAGTGGTGACACGCTGGAGGCGCTCCGGTGACCTGGAGGCTGAGGGTGGTTTGGCAATGCTGGACAACGAGCCACGCTCACTAGTTACCCCTACCCCCAGTGGTATTCATCTGCGCAGAAACTCTATGCCAAGTATACAATCCTATGTTGTAGATGCCAGTTTTAAAAGGTCTCCAGGGAGGACATTTGCACGTGTCCGGTGGTCACCTGGTAACAAGTTAATTTCAGGGCGACCTCACCCCAGGGGGTGTGTCTTGGAGTTACCTGTCTCAAGCAGGCAGGTCCTTCCTAGTGGGCAAGGGCAGTTAGTGGAGCTTTGGGGGTGGGAAAGAAAGCGAAGGAACATTGCTTGCTGGGACATCCAGGGTCTTTCCCTTTAGGTGACGCTCATTGGAGAGGGCCTGGGGAATAACTGGTAACTATCCTTGTATGTCCGTGCGCTTGCACTGGAAGCTTCCACAGGTTTTCTCCGTTGTCATCCTTCAGGCCCTTTAGGGTTTGGACCGACCCCTCTCCTGTGCCGCCTCTTTGCCTCCAGGGTCGTTCAGGCCTTCAGACAGGCTTGGGCTGCACATTCTCTGCCTCTCTGAGCTTCCTCTGATCTTTCTGGAATGCGCTTACCCTGTTTTCTGGATTGGACTCTTGGAAAGTCTGGCAGGTTGAGGTTCATCTTCAGCGTGTAAACATAGTGTGCAGAAACACCAGCTGAGGTCCCCTGGCATTCACTCTCCTGTCTGGACACTCACTTTCTGCTTGCCTTTTACGCCTTCCAAGAATGCGGAGCACCCAGGGCTGCCGGCCCATCTAAGGAGAGAGTAGGAGCCCGCAGGCCGTTCATCGAGGGCACTGGCTGCAGGCCACTGCGGCAGCTTCTCCCCAGGCCCCTGGGGATGAGGGCTGGGAGGCTGTCCGAAAGGTCCCGATGCAACTGGAAACGGAGCCTCGCAAGCCCGCTGGCCTGCCGTCCCTCGGTGCATATGAGGATACGCGGCAGCTGTGGCCTTACAAGGTCACAAGGAGCCTGTAGTTGCTGAGCTGAGGGGAGGGAGGTGGAGAAGCGGGAACAGACTCTTCCTTAAGCAGAATATCCAGCACAATGGGAGGAAAATAGCCACAGAGGAGTAGGCGGCCTCTCTCCGGGTCCTCAGCACGCTATTTAAGGATCCCGAAGGATGCCAGCAGCTGAACAAACCCCAGGCTTCCCCTGCCCGAGCCCTCGGCTGGTGGTTGCTGCCAGCTCGGTGCTCCAAGCCACGTGAGCCTTTCCAGGCGCCTGCCTCAGACCTGGGCTCCCAGCGGTGCTGTCTCGGGGACAGCTCCCTGTTGTCCTGTCCCCTCGCCCCTGCGGCCCTGCAGGCCTCCCAGAGGTCTAGGCTGTGGGGCTGGGAGCGGGGCCTGGCTTGTGTCGCCTGCGCTTGGAAGGAAGGCTGCGTCGTGGAAGTCCCGCCGGCTTCCTGGCTGACAGCGTGTCCGCCTCGGCGCGCTCTGCCCGCGTCTGTTTGCTGAAATTATCTGATTTTCACACGGACGCGGCCTAGCGGTCACTTCTGTGCTTCCTTCGCGGCTTCTCAGTATCGTCTTCCCGGGGTTCTCCAGGACGGGGCAGGTGTCTCTCTGACTTCCTCGGTGTTCAGGAAGTATTTGGCATTCCACACACCTGTCACCACCCTCTGCTTCCCTCCGTCTCTCTCTCCCTCTCTCTCTCTCTCTCTCTTTTACTCATTCAACACACTTGCCTTCACTGCTTTCCAGAATTTCCTTCCTAGTCTTTCACGCGATCCGGTTCCTTTTACCCGCCTATTCCTGCTTCCCTGTGAGGTCTTTCCCTGCGGCTGCAGCAACCCCCCGCCCGTGTTTTCATTCTCTCTCTTTTTTTCTTTTTTTAATATAATTTTCTTTTTTTTTTTTTAAAAGATTTTATTTATTTATTTGACAGAGAGAAATCACAAGTAGATAGAGAGACAGGCAGAGAGAGAGAGGGAAGCAGGCTCCCTGCTGAGCAGAGAGCCTGATGCGGGACTCGATCCCAGGACCCTGAGATCATGACCTGAGCCGAAGGCAGCGGCTTAACCCACTGAGCCACCCAGGCGCCCTCATTCTCTTTTAAATTCTTAGCCTGCTTAGTATTTCTGCCTTTAGTTGTACCATTCATAAAGCAGGTACACGGATTGTTCACCGAGTGTCCACGCCCCCACCCCGCGTGTCAGGAGCTCTCGCGCGCACGGGGCCATATGAGGATGCTTGGTTGCTGCCGACCCAGAGCGCACAGTACAGCCAGGGACAAAGATAAACAGCAAATAATCACGACTGGGTCATGATGCACTTTATAACACGAGTATTGTGAGGGCCGTGCCAGCCCAGAAGGGAGAAAATCAGCTGTCTTGGGAGGGGTTAGGACATGCTTCACATGGAGGCTGGGGCACATCAGCTGGGTTTTGAAGAGTGACCGGGAGCTTGTCAGGTGACACATGGGTGTCAGGCAGAGTTGAAGAACCTTCCACTGATGCTGTGATGGTAGAGGCCTGAGACAGCACGACTTGCAGTGGCCTGTGACAGCTCAGATGTAAATGTCCATTCGTGGGGCCCCTGGGGGGCTCAGTCGGCGAGCGTAATTCTGATCCCAGGACCGTGGGATCGAGCCCCGCATCAGGCTCCTGCTCAGCAGGAAGTCTGTTTCTCTCCTGGTGACAGTTTCCAGGCCAGGGGACGCGAGGATGGAGGTGATCAGCTGTGACCCCTTTTATTCCTGTGTTGTTTTAGACCAAGGATGCCCTGTTCACGATTCTCCATGACCTGCGACCCCAGGATCACTTCAGTATCATCGGATTTTCCAACCGCATCAAAGTGTGGAAGGACCATTTGGTGTCGGTGACTCCTGACAACGTGAGAGACGGCAAAGTCTACATTCACCACATGTCGCCCACCGGAGGTAAATACGAGACCTTGTTTTCCTGTTGCCTTTGACGTGGTAGTAAGCGAGTAGCCAATTTTCTGCCAGGAGACGAGGATTTGAAAGCTGAAGCTGATCACAGGAAAGCAGATAAGGGTGAGAGCTTTCCCAGAAGCTTGTGTTTCTCTGAGCACCAAGTCTGGAAATTCTCATCTTCCAGGCCCTGAACTGATGATGGTCGGGTTAAGTTAGGGGGAAAATACCTGATAGGTTTTGGAGACTTTCCTGGTTTATCTCATGGATCCAAACAATGAAGCAGTTTTTGGAAACTGCTCTTGGGTGAGGAACCAAAGCCAAAGAGATGTTTCGATGTTTCGGGAGCTCGGGCGCTGGCACCTTGGGAGGCAGCGTGTGGGACAGGGCTGCTGAGCTGTTCGCCTCTCGGCAGGGCTGTGCCAGTGAGCAGAGCACACGTCCCAGGTGGCCAGGGAGATGCAGCACACAGGGAGAGTTCTGGGCTCTGAGTCTTGGCACACGTGGGTTGGGTATGTTGCCCGGGGAAGAGTGTGGGGCACATCAGTTGTTCCAGGATGTGGGGAGAGGAGAGAACCAGAACAGGGTGTTACCCAGCCGTGCTTCTGCGCCCGACATGGGGATCCCTGTCGCTGCTCTCTCCGCCTCCAGTACAGCGGCCCCGTGTTCAGCACTGGAGCGTATGGAAGTCCGTCCAGGCTCCCTCCGCCCTTTCCGCAAGGGCCTTTACAGAGAGGCCGTCTCCTGGGGCTGCTGTCTCAGTCAATTCTAATTTAGTTATTGGGGAACCTAGAAAAATCCAGTTCAGTTTTCTTCCTGCATTTTTCATCTTTCGTCTGTGTATTGTTTTCTCTCCACGATGAAGCTCTGATTTCCCAAATGAACTTCATTTAGAACTTGATTGTGCTTGGATGGAACTCGGACTGCCATGGCATTTCCTACCGGTCTCCACAACAGTGTGGTCTAGGAACCGATTTACTGGGTGATGAAAGAGATGGAAGATTGGATGTAATAATACGGGAGGAAGTAGGGGTAAGACAGGTCCTTGAGGGAGGAAACTCTTCATCTTTGTATGGCCCGTGGTTCCCAGCGCAGGTCCTGATGTGTATAGCTCGTGCTCAACGAGTATTTGTTGTACTGAATGCATTTCAGCAGCACTCCTCACTATTAGTAACGGGGTGTGTGCCTGTGTGTGAGTGTGTGTGTGTGTTGGCAGAGGGCATGGGGATAAAGCTTTAGGGAACAGCTGAGGTGTATTGTGTCATTTTGGAATCCACCCCTTCGAAACCTTATTAGTTTCCTTTATTTTCATCTCCGCATTTCAGCACCTCAAGCTCTCCAGGTGAACAGAAAGTCAGTCTGTTCATTCCTCTCAGAGAAGCGGAACGGTAGGGTTGTTGCATAGGTTCTGAAGCCAGACTGTCTGGATCTGAAGCCAGCCCCACCATCTACGAGCCATTGGCTGTGTCTGTACCCAAGTTTACGCAACTCAGTTGTAGACAGTAATGGGACTGTGACGAGGATAAAATCAGTTAAAATACCTGAAGTGCTTCAAACAGTAGCCGGCACATGGGCAGTCCTCTTTCAGAGTGAGACGTGGCCATCTTCACCCAAGCAGTCCCTCTTGCTGGTGCATTGGGGTCCTCTGTTCACTGAGGGTGGGGAGGAACTCTCTGCACGGTGGCCTGGCGGCTCTGTGGGGGCGTCTCCCTGTGGAGGGCACTTTCCTGTTCTTAAGAGCTGGGGACACATCCTGGCATTGCATAGGTGTGATCCACACTCTGCCGTGCCTCGGTGTCTGGAACTAAGAAAGCTAAGTTGGTCCCTTCCCCTGGGCTTTCCCTGGCCTTAAAGTAGAATAAATATTTGGCACCACTGCCAAGTTCTCATTTAAAGGGAAAATAAAGACCTGCCTTTTTGTCCAGGTTCACACATCCAGAGGTCATGTGCAGCTAGGCTGGACATTCAGAAAGGCAAATTAATGAGCCCAAAGCAACATTAAATACTGTTTTAGCTGTAACTTTTCCTGACGTTCAAACTCAGTGTGCATCTCAGAATTATCAGTGTGTTCGCACAGACCTAGCCATGTATTTTTATGTTTTTAGCCAGAAATTCTGGAGAGTGTGAAACAATGGGGAGAAATTACCTGGTTCACTCAGACACAGTACATTTTGCGGCTGGTTAAAAATCACTCCGGACAGGGAGATGGATCGTGGTGATGGGTCTACAGCTTTATAAACTTACTAAAAGTAAGCATGGACCTAAAGTGAGTGCCTTTTCTTTCCCTCTGGGACTTGCACTCCCTCCAGATTCCTATACCTGTACCTTCCTGCCCTTTGCAAAGCTTTTCCCAGAAAAGGTGTAGGAACCACCATTGCAAAGGCATCGAAGATGTCTAAGTGAAGGGGTTCGTTCAGGAGAAGGCGCATACCCTGGGATAATTCCGGGCCATTCTCATTCATTTAGTAACCCCTTGGAAGTGTCTGCTAGGCTGGTGTCACCCCATAGGTGCAGGTGACTTCTTTCCCCACTCACGTTCTCCTGCTCGAATGGTGGCGGGTGACACACGGCCAAGCCCATGCGCCCAGGTGAAGAATATGGGCACACGGGCTTGAGCGGGCGCCTTGTGGTGTCCCCCAGGCACAGACATCAATGGGGCCCTGCAGAGGGGCATCAAGCTGCTCAATGACTATGTGGCCCACAACGACATCGAAGACCGCAGCGTGTCCCTCATCGTCTTCCTGACCGATGGGAAACCCACCGTCGGGGAGACCCACACTCTCAAGATTCTCAACAACACCAAGGAGGCGGCCCGAGGCCAAGTCTGCATCTTCACCATCGGCATCGGGAACGACGTGGACTTCATGCTGCTGGAGAAACTGTCGCTGGAGAACTGTGGCCTCACGCGGCGTGTCCTTGAGGAGGACGACGCAGGCTCACAGCTCATCGGGTCTGTACGTCCGTCTTCTCCACGCAGGGGGACTCGGGCTCTCAGGAGGGGGAGGAAGGTTGTGGGGTCATAGCTCACTACACTGGGAGATGTCCTAAGGGATGCTTAACCCAGGTCCATCAGGTTCAGATTCTGGGTCCTGCTTTGTGACTTTAGGCAAAGTGGAAGCCAGTGTTGCTTGGTATCGTCATCTGTAAAGCGAGGATTGTGGTCAGTCCACGGAACTGAATGAGAAAACCAGTGTGAAGTATTGGCAGGACGGCTGCTGCATGTTGGGGGGTCCGCTGGCTCCTATGGTCGTAACTGTCTTCTTGACAGTTCTAGTGAATTTACTGGCTTGTTGTCTGGTGTTTGCTCTCATTCCCCCGGAGGCGTACGTAGGAAGAGAGGCGCTGTCTCCATTTTGTGTACTGGGTAACACTGGCCACTGATTCTCTTACTGTTTTGAGGTGGAGAAGAAACTAGTTCTTGGGTTTTCTGTCTCCATTTGGAGCCTTCCCACAGCTGTCATTTGCCAAAAACAAATGTGACCTCGCTGCTGACTCGAGCACGTGCTGACACTCCGGTCCACGTGATGAGCTTGGGTCTTCTTTACAGCAGATACAGTAGATATTTAAAAGGAAAAGTGAGGTTTGGGTAGATTCGCAGCTGTCCGGTAGCCATACTCAAGGAATATTCATTAATGCTAAACCTAATTGGAGGTCTCCGAAGTGGGCAGTAAAGGTGGGTCCTTGGTTCGGGGCTCGTCACCATTCTCCCCCTCCCGCAGCGTTTTGGTCAAAGATTTCTTTTTCTTCTTCTTTTCTTTTCTTTTTTTTTTTTTTAAAGATTTTATTTATTTATTTGAAAGGGAGAGGGAAAAGCAGACTCCCCACTGAGCAGGGAGCCCGATGCGGGACTCCATCCCAGGACCCTGGGATCATGACCTGAGCTAAAGGCAGATGCTTAGCTGACTGAGTCACCCAGGTGCCCCATGGTCAGAGATCTAAATAAAAAGATTTGCTTCCCACATTTTCAAAATTACTCAAAACTATATATAAAGAGGGATAACGTAGTGCATTATATATTAAGATTTAGTAATGCTCTCAAAAACAGAAGCAATGACTGTGAAACATACCAGCTGCCCTGCTGTATTTCCAAAACTATCATCGATACTCAACAGCTAGCGAGAACTCACGATGCACCAGGCTTTCCTACATCTGTTGTCTCCGGCAAGCCCCACAGCCTGGGAGTGGGGTAGTAGCATCCATGCAAAGTTGCCACCAGATGACCCTCTCCCGTATTATCTGGACACACTGGATTCTGCTCCAGGAAGTCGCTCAGAGACTCCTGTTCCTTCCCTTTGGTGGCTCTTACCCCCTCAGGTGTCGTCTTTAGCTGCAGGGTTGAAATTAGGTCCCTATCATTTGTAAATTCTAGCCCCAAAGAGGGGGAAAGAAAAACCAGATTAAGAAGCCATTTTTTTTTTCAAGCAAGCATTGCAGAAGTTGTCCGCCTCACTTCTACTCACACTCCGTCGGTGAGAATGTGGTCATATTTGGCCCGAGTAGAGGCTAAGAGGTGTAATTGACAGCTGGTGGGGAGAACTCAGGAAAGAAGGGAAGAAGGAGCAGTTGCTTCAACATTCCAACTTTAGAGAGGAGGAGCCCGAAGTTCAGAGAGGCTACGCTACACACCCCAAGACACACAGCCAGGAAGGGGCTAAGCTGGTTTCCACAGCCTATGCTGTCTAGGTCTTTGGAAAGGGGATTTTGCTGGTCCCCTTACTCAGCAGAAAGCAACCTTGGAACAACCAGGAGAAAAGCTAAAGTGAGCAAATGAGGCGTTACACACAAGCCTAACCTCAGTGTCAAGATGAGATTCCTCAAGGGTAATGGTCTTAAGCGCACCTGGAACATGTGTTTGGTTCAAAGGAACATGTTTTACGAGGCCCTTTGAGAAATGTGGTTATGTACATAAGGAAAGTTACCGAGAGGCCGCTCAGCTGGGGATGCTTGAGTCCGTGTCGTATGAAGAACAGTTCAGGAAGCGGAGTGGGCGGGGGTTGGCTGGGCGGCACACAGATTTCAGGAGCACACAGTAGTGTCCAAGACGTTTAAATGCCGGTGTTTTTCAAGGATCTGAACATTGAGGGTAGATTAGGCTCCTCACACAGTGTTGCTCCGGAAGCAGAAGACTTCAGTGCGTGGAAACTGGAGGAAGGGGGGTGTGAGCTACTCCCGGGGGCTCCCCAGCCGCTGAAAGGAGGAGGGAAGCCTGTGTGGTAGTGAGTTCTCTGTCACCAGGGGTGTTCAAGCCACTACTGTGCCGTGAAGTGTTCTGCTGGGCAGTGTTGACGTGAGGGGCCTCTAAGACCTTGGTCCCTGGCAGATAGGACCCGTCCTGCTGCGGCCACCCCGGGCCCTGACTCTGTCCCTCTGTCCTTCCACCACAGGTTCTACGATGAGATCAGGACGCCTCTCCTCTCCGATATCCGCGTGGATTATCCGCCGGCCATGGTGGAGCAGGCCACCAGGACCCTGTTCCCCAACTACTTCAACGGCTCAGAGATCGTCATCGCGGGGAAGCTGGCCGACAGCAAGGCGGGTCAGCTGCACGTGGAGGTCACAGCCAGCAACAGCAAGAAGTTCGTCATCCTGAAGACAGACGTGCCCGTGGAGCCCCAGAGGGTGGGGGGCGGCGCGGGGGACCCCAACCACGTGGAGCGGCTCTGGAGCTACCTGACGGTGAAGGAGCTGCTGAGCTCCTGGCGCCACAGCCGCGACGCGCAGGAGAAGGAGCGCCTGAGGCAGCAGGCGCAGGCCCTGGCCCTGGCCTACCGCTTCCTCACCCCGCTCACCGCCTTGAACTTGCGGAGGTCAGCGGCGCCCGCCGAGACGCCGGAGGCCGTCGTGGGCCCCGAGACCGTGATGCAGAGCCTGCGGGGCGCCCCCCCGCAGCCAGGTGAGCAGGGGTGGGTGTACCCCCGCCAGCCCCAGCCAGTGTCCCCTGAGGGAGGGCGACACTGCTGTGTTTGTGGGGCTGCAAGGGTCAGAGCTCTGAAGAAAGTCGGAAGTGGGGCATTCCTCCCAGAAATGTCCTGGGGAAAGTCCGTTTATGGGTAAACCGTCAGGGTCAGGGGCCTACCCCGTGGCGGGCAGTACTGGAGGCTCCGGGCAAGAACAAAGCCCAACGTTTCAGTGTCCTCCGGCCTCAGTGAGTCCCTCAGAGCTCTGCCGTCTACCAGCCGGGCGTGCAGGTTCCCAAAGCTGGGGGGGGGGGGGGCGGGGATGGTTGTGTGGGGGTGGGGAAGTGGGGTGCGGGGGGGCATCTAGAGATAAGCCGCGTCCCCGGCAAACACACAGCCTCCAAGGGGGTCCTGCCTCCTTCGCTCGCACCCCTGCCTCCAGGAAGGGGAGAAGGTCTTCCCCTCCGACTCTGGGTTCGTCTTGTCCTGACCACGTATGTGAACACCCAAGTGGCGGATTCTCGACAGACTTCATCCTTTTCGTGCTCACCACGCAGAATCTAAGCAGAAACCATCCTTTCCAGTCTCGTGCTGTTTTGTCGGGAGGAAATCAGTACCACAAGCGAGAAAGGAGAGTGCAAGGCGTCCGCCCAAGCAGAGCCTTACAACCTCAGTAATAACCGCTTGTGGCAAACAGCGTGGTTTTTACATTTTGACATTTTTATTAAATTCCTGCCAAGGTCATATCTCCTAAAGAAAGGGAACGGACAGGGACTCAGAGCCTACACCTCCCACTCTAAGCTCTGCGCAGCCCCTGGGTGTGGTAGAAAGAGCGTAAGGGTAGGATGTAAGCGTAGCTGTTTCTGCTGCGTGGCTCGGGGCAGGTGTCTGAATGTCTCTGGGCTTCTGTTTCCCGGTCTATAAAACGTGGATACGAATGATTTCTCTGAAGGGCCATTACAAGGGTTCAGTGTGTTAGAGTCTCTAGTACAAAGCTAGTGTCTTGGAAATGTTAGATCCCTCTGCCATGAAGGATGTAGAACTAGACATTTAGGTTCAGATTATAACTATATCTGGACTATACCTGTCTTTTAAAAAATATTTTTGTATTTTTTAAACTGTGAAAAATAACAAAGTTTACCATCTTAATCATTTTTTTTGAGTGTACAGCTCAGTATTATGAAGTATATTCACAGGATCTTTCAGAACTTTTTTCGTCTTGCAAATATGAGACTCTGTACTCACGAAACAACTCTACCCCGAGCCTAGATTCCATAACTGTTCATTACGTATGACAGCGCCTTCCCTTCCTGTACAAGCAGAAACCCTAGACCGGAAGAATACAATCTGATTTATAGAAGAGTAAAATAACCAAGTCTTCTCATGGTTCCCCTTCACTGGTGTGTTGTGTGGCCAAGCTCCTTCTTTGAACAGATGTTTTTAACTGAGCACAACTGCATTGAAAGCTGCATTTTACTCGCCCCAAACCTCGTGCCTGTGCCTCTCATCTCATCCTCCTTAATGGTAACAGTGGGGTTCTCCTCTTTCTAGGCCCTGCTCTCCAGAAACCATACAGCCCAAGAATTAAAGTCTCCAAAACCTCAGGTAAAGAAAAAAATGTGGTTGTGTGTCACTTGAGGGCTGAGGTGTTTTCCAGATGGAGGGCCCAGAGTTCCCTGGCATTAAAATGCCCAGCCTTGCCTCTTACTGTACAGACAAATATTTAACTGGCAATAAAATACAGGACCCACGGTCGTTGAGCAAAAGGCAGCGGCAGGAGGCAGTTCTGAGAACCAGGGCGGCCAGGAAACCGTAAACACTGTGGCTGCCTCCCCAAGGAGCCTGGAAGGGCTGACAGCAGGACAGACGGGCAGCAGAGGCCCATTTGCATCATGACTGAATTTAGAAGTTACTTTTTTCAGAGACGTGATGTATACGTGCTTCGGCTCACGGTGGTTCAAGTATCTGTGATGTGCAGTTTATTATTATGATTATTAGGATGATTATTATTATGTTGAGCTTCGGCTTTAGAAGGGAAAGATCAATAGGAATACCATAAAATTCCCTTTGGCCAGCTTCCTGGGATATAATAAGCATCCAGATGGAACAGCAACACGAAGGTGGGGTTTTAGTCTTGAAATGTACACGCCTTCCTTCCTCAGTCTCTTACTGCCTAGCGGCTGATGTGCTCGACGTGCCGGGAGCGTTCTGGAGATAGCCAGGCAGAGAAGGACGCACGCGGTCCCTGACGGGGCAAGCCCAACTCTTTTGAACACGCACATGCTTTGTGGAATTCGAGGAAACTTCCCTCTTGGATGCTGCGTGGAGTAATGAGCTCCAGACACCTCCTCCCCTCTTTGAAGCAAGCAGCATCCTTCCTGGTGACAGGATGTGGATGATTTGAGTAGAAATGATGTGGTGTGACCACAAGAAACTCTCAAAGAACTGTCACGTGGTCACAGTCATACCTACAGGGTACCAAAAACATGGACCAGGACTTTGGTCTCCTAGGGGTGTCTTTTTTTGCTTTCTTCCCTCATCTACAAAAGACCAGTATCTTGTATTTGTCTATCATGGGGTGCTGGAGGCGCGTCCCGGAGAGATCAGCCAGCTTCTTTCCTGGGCCTTTCTGAGTCATGCTAGGAACAGGAAGGGGTTTTGTTTTTTTAGTAGCAGTTGCACTGAGGACATTAATTTGCTTGTGACTTGAAAAGACTGACCCTATCCAGGCTTGTGTACATGTGTGTGCACGGAACACAGAAAGGCATTCAGAAACATGCTGTGTTTGGCATAAAAATCAGGAAGAAGCTAACTCTCTAGTCTTGTGAGGGGAGAGAGTTGGTGTAAACGTTCGGGAATTATTTGTCGTGCAGTAAGAGGCAAGGCTGTTCGTGCTGACTAGAGGCGAAAATGAGGGGAACGCACAAGCACCAGAGACGGGCCACGGGCTTTGGTCTCCTCTGTGGGCAAAACTCTGAGAGCGTTGAGGTCCAAGTGCCCGAGAGGCAGGACTTCCACGGCCATCGCCGACCATCCTCCCCTAACCCCCAGTGTCTCTGAATCCCTCATGGTCACCGCCCTCAGTCGGGTTTGCTGGTGGCCACTGTCACACAGGGACTGACCCCGTGGCGCTCCGGTGACAGGAGAGGGAGGGTTCGCATCCGCATCTCCTGCCTGGGGTGGCCGAAGGAGACAGGAAATGATTTTCGGTGGCTGAAGTGTGGTGACAGGATCATGTCTGGGTGTAGGGACCCGAGTTCACGGACGCACCTTGCACACCATGTAACGCTGGTGTGTCGCTTCAGCCCGGGGTACCTTCCTCACTTGGACGTCGAGGATCAGTGACGGGTGAAATAAACAGTGCATGAGCCAGGAGAAGGGAGTGTGTACACACAGAAGGCACCTCATAAATGTCTGGTCTCTCTCGCTCTCTCCTGGTTTTGCCTGCTGGTCTGGCAGTGGATGGAGATCCCCATTTTGTCGTGGATTTCCCCCTGAGCAAGCTCACCGTCTGCTTCAACATCGATGGGCAGCCGGGGGACATCCTGAGGCTCGTCTCTGATCACGCAGACTCTGGTACGTTCTGTGACCTCTGGGCAAGTATAATGTAGGTAAGACTGCCCCCGTCTGTTCTTGAGACGGACGGCCACGAAGATAAGGGGGTACATCACAGACACTCACTGAGGACTGTGAGTGCTTCATTAAAGGAAGTCGACTGTGGGGCTTGGAGTCAGGAAGACAAACACTGGAAGCCCTGCTCGGACTTGAGCCTTGTAACCCGGAGGCCGTGGTATTTGCTCTGCCAGTCTCACCAGGCTACTGCAAAGGCCAAATTCCGTAACAGATGCGAAGTCGTTTTGTAAATGCTCAGGGGCTATAGAGATTCAGGATCTGTTATTGTTACCACATCTCTCCATTCCAAAACCAAAATGGTGGGACAGCTGGAGCCCTAAAACCAGCCCTCGTGGTTCCTCTGCAGGGCAGACGTGAAGCCCCCAGCTCTGTGTGCACGGAACTCGGAGGTGAACAGGGCTCTGACCCCTGCAATCTGGGGAGGGGCTGGCTGAAAGGGGTCAGTATATGCACAGCCCTCAAGCCACACGCAGGTAGCAGTGCCCGAGGGATGGCCGTGTGGCTGTTCTCGGTTCCAGGAGGATGCCTTTCTTGAAGGCCAGGTGACGCGTGACGCAGTTATGGAAGGTGTGGTCCCAGGGCTCGTGTTCAACCTTGTTCTCTTGCAAGGCTTCCTCCTAGCTTTTGACCTAAATCTCAACTTGTCCTAACTTAGGCTCAGCAGGGAGATGGGGGCCTGACTGTACCCCCTCCCCCCCCACCAGAGGCGCCCACTTTCCTAGGGGCTGTTCCTGGCGTCTTTGTGATCAGGATGGCATCCGGGATGGGAAAGAGCCACGGAATCCTGGAGCCCTGAGGGTTGCGTACTTGGCTCCTGTTCAGGCTGCGATTTCTCCTCCCGGCCCCTTCCCCTTGCCCCGGGGAGGACAAGCCTACACCTTGCTTCCTTGGGTCCAGCGTATTGATAACAAGGGGACGGCGTCTCTCACACCTTCACGCATGCATGCTTTCACTCATCCAACAGGACCAAGTGGCCCCTTCCCGCGGGTCCGACGGTGCCCTAACCACTGCCTTCGTCCCGCTGCCTTCCAGGTGTGACCGTGAACGGAGAGCTGATTGGGGCCCCGGCGCCCCCAAGCGGCCACAAGAAGCAGCGCACCTACTTCCGCACCATCACCATCCTGGTCAACAAGCCCGAGAGGTCTTACCTGGAGATCACACCCAGCAGAGTCATCTTGGACGGTGGGGAGAGGCTGGTCCTCCCCTGCAACCAGAGCGCGGTGGCGGGGAGTCGGGGGCTGGAGGTGTCTGTGTCCGCGAACGCCAACGTCACCGTCACCATCCAGGGCAGCATCTCCTTCGTCATCCTCATTCACCTGTACAAAAAGCCGGCGCCCTACCAGCGAAACCACCTGGGTTTCTACATCGCCAACAGCAAAGGCCTCTCCGGCAACTGCCACGGACTGTTAGGTAGGCAGCTGCTCTCACGCTGGCGCAGAGCCCAGAAGTCAGCTTCCCAGCGTGAGGCTGCTGTTGCCAACACGGTTAGCTCGCCTGAGCAGTGCAGTCATGAGATGCCAGGCCTCGCTCCCTGGTGACTTTCTAGAATGGGAAGGGGCTGCATCCGCTAGTTCTCACCGGCCTTCTGGAAAAGTGAGCAAAGACTTCGGGGGTCACCCTCTTGAGGTCTGGCTCCTGCCTCTGGGGAAGGAGATACCGGCAAGGGCAGTCCCCAGCCCAGCCCCGGGCGCGCGTCCCCCACCCGGCCCTGAGCAGCAGGCCGGCGGCCTCTCTGGCTGTTTTCGACGTGCAGGCCCATGTGGGCCTCTTGCCCAAAAGTAAAGGGTGAGCTGCCGCCAGGGCCCAGTTTAGAAAGCAGCATTTCCTGGCACTCGAGCTGGACGTGTTTCTGTCCCACTTGACTGCCAAGCAGGAGCCGCCTCGCCCAGACGTGGGCCGGGATTCCTGCAGCCTTAGCCGTGCCCTCGCTTGACCCACAGAATTCTGGGGGTGCGGATCAGGAACGGCCGAACTGGGCTTTCCACACCCACCGAAGACTCAGTCTGGGAGCGGGGCTGTGGCCTGGAGGAGAGGGAAGACCCCAGCCTCCTTCCCTGTCCGGCCCGTGCTCTCTCCCAGCTCATGCGGAGATGGTGGTCACTTGTCTAGATGAGTCGTTAGGCAGCTTTCCAGTGTTAACAGCCAGCTTCCAGAAGGGGAGGCCGTGGCGAGCCCAACCTAGGACTCCCCTGTCCGCACCCCGCAAACAGGCAGAGAGGTGTGAGTCTGCTGGGAGAGCGTGGCCTGTGAGGGCAGTCAGGTGCACCAGCCTCTGGGCGCATCTGTCCCCCACCCGTAGGTAGCCCCGTGCACTGGCTGCTCACCAGGGCCCGACATTGGCATGAGCTATTTCGCCGCAGGGCTGCCCTGCACTTGGCTCAGACCCGATGGTCTCTTGTGTCCCCCCAGGTCAGTTCCTGAGCCGGGACGCCAGGCTCACCGCGGAGCCCTCCGGTCCTCCGTCCCCGAAGGCAGGCAAGCCGGCGGAGACCGTCCTGAAGGTGAGAGGACACCAGGTCCCGGTGGTCTGGAAACAGCGGAAAATCTACAACGGGGAGGAGCAGGTGGACTGCTGGTTCGCCAGGAGTAACGCGGCCAAACTGATCGACGGGGAGTACCGAGACTACCTGGCCAGCCATCCTTTTGACGCACAGACGTCCTTTGGCCCGAGACCCTCCGGCCAACTCTGATGCCGGCAGCCAGGACGCATGAGTGCGTGACAGGGAAGTGGTCTTCGGGGACCCCACGGCGCGCTTCCTGTCGCTTGCGCATCTTTGTGTCTTGGCAGTGAGCTGCCACCCGTGACCTTCCGCTAGCGGCGTGGAGGCCGCGGTCTGCCTGAGGGAAGGGTAGAGTCAGGCCTCGGAAGCGGAACTGTCATCTCCTCCCACTTCCTGCTCCTGCCTCCACCTTCCCCCCATCCCACAGAGAAAGATGGTGGCCCAAGGGGAAAAGGTCACCCTGCGTCTCATAGCAACCGGCTTGTCTGTCTTGTCGCCTGTCGTAACTGATGACGGCACATCTGCCACAAAGCTCCCTATCTGCGTGGAGATGGCCAAGGCTGGCCACTCTGCTTCTCACCGTATGCTGGTGCTTAGGAATCCCTCCTCTTAGAACCACTGTCTTCTCCAGATGTGTAGCCTCAGGGGGACCTCTCATGGGGCCCCGGCCATGGGCAGGCAAATAGCTCATAGATTTGATCACTGTAAACAATTAAGCCTTTTCTTTGGAGAGGATTTTCTCCTGCTGTGATATCTTGCCTGTGAAAGGGAGTTTTCATTTTAAAAAGAAAAACTTGGTTGGAAATAGAAGATCTGCATCCCAGATACCGATGTCTGACGGGCTCTGTAAACCACTGGGCAGTGCTGATGGGCGTGCTTCTATTTATTCCAGTAAAGCTAATAAACAGGACTACCCGCGTGGCTGTTTTTCACTGGCCTGTCTGGGTTGGAGAGCTAGCCCGCTCTCTCTGACTTGGCACCCTCCCCTCATTGTCATAGTTCTGGCCTTGCTTTTGCTAGCGGTCCTCGGGGAGGTGACAGATAGGCTCTCGCAGGCGGGGCATGGGAGACGGCGGCAGCACAGAGTGTGGTGTCAGCCTCCTCCCAGGAACGGGCTTCCAGAAGGCGGGGTGGACTCACGGCCCAGAGGCCTGCACGCGTCTCAGAGAGGTGAATCCCGTGGACCACGCGAGAGGGGGCACTTTGGTTCCAGAACTCGGAGGAGCCATCTGCTGCCACGAGGCAAAGGTTAAAATCAGTGGCCAGGACGACAGAGGTCAGGGAGCGACACCCTTCTTCCAGCGGGGCCCCGTGCCCAGCCTGTCACCCTACCCAGGGGAAGCGGGGCCGAGGGTGGCATTGGGGGCCCCCACTGCCCTGTCCTCCTCGCCAGTCCTTGCTCTTGCTGTGGGGTTGTCTCGGGGCCCCCAAGGTTCAGCAGAGCCTGGTCCTTGCTGGGTGAGGCGCGCAGTTGGGACGCACATGGCGAGAAGGATTGGGGTCAGAGAAACGACTACGGGAACGTGAGGCGGATTTGAATCAAAGCTTTGGTGCCGGCCTCGCAGGGGGTTTCTTCCTGTCGGGAGCGACTGCAGAGCGCGCTTCTCACGCGATGTGGAAGCCTCCTTAGCACTTGGAGAGGACTCGGAGCTAGGAAAATTGTTTATCATGTTCGCCCTCCCCAGGGAAGCATTTGAGCAGCACAATGACATCCACATGTTCCTAGCAGACCAGGCGGCTTCGGGAGGTTATGGGGGCAGGGGCAGCTTTTTGTTCTGTCTCAGAGACCCGCTCTCGCCCCGCTTCGGGCCCCTCAGTGGGTCCTACCCAGCCCGCTCTGGCTTCTGGGGCTCCATCTTCCCAGACTCGGCGGCCTGTCCTCATGCCGGCGCGGCGAAGGCACCAGCCCAGATGGCCCAGCCCGTCCGGCGGCCTCAGGGGACACCCACAGTACAGCCTGGGCCCCAGGGTTGCCAGGACAGAGCCTGCACTTGATCTCAAGGTTGTGAGTTCAAGCCCCACGCTGGGCATGGAGTTTCCTCGAGAAAGAAAAAAGAAAAAAAGACTGTAGGGAGAACCCTTACTACACAACACCCGTTACCGCTGCTTCCTGAGAGCAGAGACTACTCCCGTGAGGTACCCCTCCTCCTCCTCCTCTCGGGGAAAGATGGTTTTTGAGTATCACGGTTGAGCTTTTATTCTAATGTTTTTACTTCAGACAAATCCCACTTTTCTTTTTCCTCCTCTTCACCGTCTCTTTTTACTGCAAAACTTATTTACCCTCAAATGATCTGTTTCAGCCCGAGATGGTGATAGCTCCAAAAATCTCCGCAGCCGTGTTACACTTAGGACCTTGTAATTGGAGTGGAAAACAATATTTTCTGCTGGCCATGTGTGTTGTGGGTGACTCAGTCAGTTGAGCATACGACTTTTGATTTCAGCTCGGGTCGTGGTCTCAGGGTCATAGGACCGAGCCCCATGTTGGGCTCCCCACTCGGGATGGCGTCTGCTTGAGATTCTCTCCTTCTCCTTCTGCCCTTCCCCCGACTTGGGCACCCATTCTCTCTCATCCTCTGCTTAAAAAAAAAAAAAATTAAGGAATAAATTAAAAACTTAAAATCAAACGCAGAGGAAAGGAAGAATTTCTTTTTCCGTTGGGCAAACTGAGGCAGAGTCCAGTTGAGTGGTTTTCCCCACGTTACGAGGCAGTAGAACAGGGCCACGGTGAATGCCCAGAATTCATTTTGTTAGCTTTGCCTCGATTTCAGCTCGTGGGCCATCATTTCTCTCTCTTGAGCACCTGTGAACGGGGGCAGGGTGCTAAGTGAGAGATTGAAGAGTCAATCTCACGTTCTCACCACAGCCGGTGTTAGCACGTCCGAAAAGTTAACTGACTGAGGTCTCAGCAGGTTCCTTCCTGGGTCCCTATCCCCTCCCTCATCTGAAGAAGAGAAACATCTGAGCGGGGTCCCTCTAAGGGTCTTCTAATGTAAGGCGTCACATTCCCCAAATAAAATGGATGGGATGTTCCCCACCCCCACCATGCTGGGTGTTTCCCTTTTTCATTCCGACTTTTCCAGGATTTGCCACTTCCAGCCAGAGGGAGTGGGACCTGGAAGACAAGCCACAGGGTGAGGCTTGGGCGCTGGGAGCCAGCAAGATCTCCTTGATCTTGTCGGGCTTGACATAAAGTCTTCCACTGAATCGTGTACCCTCGTAGGTAGATGAGGGACAGGATTCACGTCTTTACACGTACCTCTTGGCTACAGCGAATGGAAGTAATGTTTGCGTCCTCCCAGAATTCATGGGCTGCAGCCTAAACCCCCAGTGTCGTGGTATTTGGTGGCAGGTCCTGTGGAAGGAGCCGCGGTCCGGAGGGTGGGGCCCCGGTGGGATTAGTGCCCTCTTAGGACAAGGCGCTGGAGAGGGGATCTTTCTGCTCTCCGTCGTGCGTCGTACGAGGACAGCAAGAAGTCAGCTGTCTGTGAACGAGGAAGAAGGCTCTCACCAGACACCCCATCTTCGGGCTCCCCGATCCCGGACCTCCAGCCTCCAGAGCTGTGAGCGAGAAATGTGCGCCAAGTCACTCGATCGATGGTATTCTTGGAACAGCAGCCTGAGCTGACTAAGCTGCTGAGGCCAAAATATGAATTCTGTCCCCTGGGTTAACTCCCCAGAATGTACACAGTGCTGCTCCTCTGTCGGAGGGGCTCCTGGAACCCTGAGAACATGGTCCAGCTAAAATAAACAGCAAATAAAGCAACATAGCTAAGCCAAGACTTAGAAATGTAACTTTAAATATTTATTTTAGTCCGTTTAATAAGGAGGGTAGGAGATACTTCACATTCAAGAGGCTTCTTTCTTTCTTTCTTTTTTTTTTTTAAACAAAGAAATTGATGTCTAAAGACAGCATATCGGTCCAATTCTGTTTTGAGTGAGGGCTGCAGGAAGTAGAGCCCGGTGGCTCTAACTGTGCTGCTTGCTTACAGACATTTCTGAACGACATGTAAATATATGGAAACGGAGGAGTGAGTGACATGGGAAGAACTTAAAACAGCACAAGGTGACCGGCCTTACGCGCCTGTCAGAAACAGAGAGGCGCACCTGAAACCTCTCTGTCCCTTAGCTCCTGAGACTCCGACTTCCCAGAACTTCTGTCACCTCCTTTTCTGGTCCCTCATTCCCACACCCTGACCCCCACTGTCTTGCTGCTGCTTCTTCCATTTGCCTCCGGGGCGCCTTCCCTCCTCCAGGAGCCTTTCTAGCCTGTGGTTGAGACCTTGCCCCTCTGGGGCTGAGGGGCCCTGCTGATCCCCGCTGAGCCCTGTTAAATTCCGAATGGAGCACCCCTGGGTCAGAGCCAGCACAGCCACAGAACAGGAGTGACGGCACTGGAAAGCCACGTGAAAGAGAAAACCAGCAGACACCGGAGAGCTGGGGCGTCAAGTCAGCCCCCCCCCCCCCCAGGCGCTGGCTTCTTCATCTGTAACACGAAGGGGCTGCACTAAGACCCCAGGATCTTTATCTGCTGCGGGCCGATGAAGATACTTCCTGGACTTCCAAGGACTCAGTGCAACATGATTCACTGGCTGACCCAGTGGGTTTGGAGATCCAGTGTTCCAGACCCAGGGATCCAGAGGAAAACAGAGCCCAACCTCCAGGGAGGTGGCGGTTTGGAGCGGGAGGTAGAACGAATGCAAGGATGGGAACCACGCCGGAAACACCGTCCGTGAACGTGGCCGTGGGCTGCGCCCCGCGTGCGGAGGAAGCACAGCTGTGAGGGCAGGAAGGCAGTGGGAAGCGGTCCAGAGATGGACAAGCTGCGCACGAGCAGGCAGGGCGTGTGCAGAGGCGGCCACAGAACGTCCTCCTCTAAGTCAGGTGGCCTGGAGCATCTTCCGAGAGGCAGCAGCCTTCTCACTCTACCCACCTTCCTCCAGAAGGTTCCGTCCCCAGCCCTGCGCTCTGGGCTGCCAAGGACACCCAGGGAAAGCCCCCACTCCCCGTGCCCCTCCCCATCCCCGTCCCCGGGGCTTCTGCTGGCATTGAGCAAACTCAGCTCCCTCTTTTCCACAACACGATCATGCTCCGCTCACCTTCTGGGCTCCCTGACCCCCCAGCTGCCCCCTCACTGGCCCCCTGTTGGGGGAGAATACTGTAGGAGCCCCCCGCCCTTGGCTTGGGCTCGTAGCACAGCGACTCGCTGGTCTTCACGCCCCCTCCTGCCCGCGGTCACTGCCCACCTCCACTCTCACACCCCCTGGGTGGGGGCTCTGGGGATTTTCTCTCTTTCTCGAATCTCCAGCCTCTTGTTTCCCACCAGATTCTGCCCTCTTGGTTCCAAATGTCACTCTGGAAGTGTCCTCTGGTCTGAAGCCTGTCCCCGACCTGCTTCCCTTGAGCTCTCAGCTTTCTTTCCTGTCTGCCTCAGGCGTGCTACAGAGAGAGGTGTTCCAAACGTCTTTTTTTTTTTTTTTTTTCTTTTTACCCCGTGTTTAACTCATCAGATTCAGCTTCTGCCTTCACTACGTTGACGGGAGCCTATTTCAGACGTCACGCTCCCTTTCCTGACGTCAGCCGACCCCCGGCCGTTAGGGTCTTCAAACGTCTACCGCGTGACTAGGTCAGCCTCATCCTCTCTCTGGAATTCTGGATCACTTTGCTTCTTTTGTGTGATTAAAACACATTTTTTTTTTTTTTTGTCTCTTTTGCTGAATTTCTCTCCTCTACCAACCCATGGGCTTGCCCTCAGGCTCCCCATCGGTCCTCTCCAGGCGCATCCCTAGGGATCTCGTTCATTCCTTGCGTCAGCCTCTGGCTCTGCAGAGAGGGTGCCTGAAGAGAGATTTACAGCCTTGACCGCTCGTCTGGGGACACGTCCCTTCTGTTATTTTGGCATCAGCTCAAACTCAGGAATAGAAGTGAACTTTCTATCTTCAAAGTGTCTGTTTTTATTATAAGTCTTTGGGACTTGGGAAGAAGAGAAGTTCTAGCAATAGTCCTTTCTACTGGAATCGTTGCTAATAAAGGTTAAAGTGTGTGTGTGTGCGTGTGTGTGTGTGTATACATTTCATAGGAGTCCAATTTAAAATGAATTTTTATTGACACAGCATTCTTTCTAAAACTTCTCTGTTAATGATATTATTTTCTCAAAACAACAGCTGTGTTTGTGTAAGAGAAAGCCCAATGTCCTGATTGCTCATGGGGAATTTCTGGTTATATAAGATGAAACACGTGCAAAGCTTATTGATATGTCACTTAAATAATTTCATCGCACACTCAGTACCAAATTCATTATAAATACATTTTTGTATGCCCTTTAAAAATAAATACGATTTGAAACATATGAGGGCAATGTAGAAAAGACAGTAGTCCCAGTATTTGAGTGGAACGAATGTATGTGTGGTACACATGCATGTCCTGTTAAATTTCCAACTAGAAGTCTGCCTGACATTGCTGGAATTTTCCAGCTCTGTAAATGCCATAGGACGCTGAAAGCCAGCTTCTAGCCTGCACGTTCACATAGATGCTATGGAAAAAACAGACCTTTCCACGGGGAAGACGGAACCAGTTCAAAGTTTGATGGCTCAGCTCAGAAGCCAAGTGTATTTGCTTTTGAAGAAGGCTGGAGCCCAGGAATATTCTAGAAACTGAAAGTTCTCCTTGGCAATCCAGGGGCAACTCTTTATTTTTTTCAACCTCTTTAGCCTTTTGAGCCTGCCTGGAAGACTAAAACTGAGCCTTCTGAGAACTTACGATGAGAACATAATATAAAACTTGGTGTACTACTGATGGGCCATAACACTTTTTAACTGTTCGTGCAACCTTCCCAGAAGCCAAAATGTTTCAAGACTAACATGTTCGCCTGTTGTTTCATTTACCCAGTATTTAGTGGGCACTAAGTATGTGGAGGGCATCCCTGGAGATAGCATTTCAGGCAATTAGTTGTGAAAGACAGCTGTGTGTCCACACAAAGGTCCAGATAAAATGTATGCAGTTTTGAAGAGGAAGGGCCTGTTTTCTGTCTGTCAGGGGAAGGGGCACTGGCACAGGGTCTAGCCTTTCAGAATTGGGGAAGCGTGGAGGGGAAAAGTAGGAGTATTTTATATAAGAGCTTACGTATCTTTTTGAAAAAGATTTACCAATCTATTTTAGAAAGCGAGAGTGTGAGTAGGGGAGGAGCAGAGGGAGAGGGAGAAGCCGGCTCCCTGGTGAGCAGGGAGCCCAATGATGCAACTTGGGGCTCTATCCCAGGACCCCAGGATCATGACCTGAGCTGAAACCAAGTGTTGGATGCTTAACAGACTGCACCACCCAGGTGCCCCCCCAGAACTCACTATTCTTTTTTTTAATAGATTATTTATTGGAGAGAGAGAGAGAGAGTGCGCGTGCATGAGCTGGGGAGAGGCTGAGGGGGAGGGAGAGAAGCTCAGGCGGACTCCACGCTGAGCGCAGAGCCTGATGCAATGTGGGGCTTGATCTCACGACTCTGAGATCATGACCTGAGCTGAAACCAAGGATCAGACACTCAACCGACAGCTCCCCCTAGGCTCCCCTCACGCCCCCGGGGAACTTAATTATTCTTCATAAAAATACTAAAATAATGGAAAATAAGTTGTGCAAAAAAACCTTAAAATTACAGGGACATCAAATGCCTCACCCTCGTGACATAGCTCCTCTTGGAGCACAGGCCAGTCTGGCCACAGTGCCTTTGCTTGTCTGGTGACCCGGGACGCTCTGGACAGCACGAAGGCAGCTTCTGCTGTGACTCTGGGTGGATCTCCGGACCCGCGTCCAGGACCTGCCTTAGTGGGTCAGCTGTGTGTCACAGGGCAAGGTCAGAAGAAGGGAGGCCACAGGGCAGCCTGGAGCAGTGACTCCAGCAACAGCCTCTGAAAGCAGGGGTCCGCGGCAGGAAGGCTGGGCTGCTTTCTAACTCTGTCCAGGCACCAAGGGGCCAGGGGCTGTGCTGGGCTGGAGGCCACAGGATCGCACCAGCCACGTCTTTCTCCACTTTCCTTAGAAAGCACGTGGGAAGCCACTGTCTGAGGCACAGCACTGTGTGCCGGAGGGACATGGAAGCGACCTGGGGAGCTCCAGTGTTGTGAGCGGCTGGGGAAGGGAGTTCCAGGCCGCAACCATCACACGGCAGAGGCGGAGAACCACGGAACTCCCGTGCACACTCAGTGGCTTTTAAATGTCACTTGCCCTCCTTGGAGAGACGCAGACCAAGCAGCTGTGGATGTGATGAATGAGTCGCGGGCCCCGCGGGCAGGGGCTCCGGCTGGGGGGCGGGTGCTCAGGCCGCTTCCCCTTCCTGCTGTCACACAGCGGCTGCAGCGTGCAGGTGACGGGTCCTAGTCTCTACGGAGGGGACAGGCGAGCCCCCACAGAGCTCTGCGCAGGTAAGGAGCAAGGAAGGAGCCTGCATGGACTTAGGTCCGGGGCCAAGTGAAGGATGGCAGGAGGGCAGGAAGGTGCCCGGCGGTACAACACCTGGAGGTCTCCTGTGTCCCCAAACCTTGCTGGCACACCCTCCATTGTCGCATGGCCATGGGGGAAGCAAACGGGGAGACAGCCTCTGGGGTCTGGAACCGACGACGGATTCCTGCGGTTCTGCTAGGTTCTGCTGCGATGGGCCTCTTGCTGCCTTGGCCCACGCAGGGCGGCCCCCTGGTGTGTCCCCTGCTCCCGCATCCTCCGCCTCCCTCCCCCTGGGGCACCTCACCCCCACCTGAGACCCGAAGGCACTGTGGGCCCCGTCTCTGCTGTGGGGCCTGCTGGCTCAGGCCCACAGCGCCCTCCCGCAGCTGCTTGCAGCAAAGCGGGAGGAACGTGGAGAAGAGGAGTGTCTTTGCCCTCATCAGGGACCCAAAGGGCCTTGACCCATCACATGGCCTCATTTCTTTCAGTTGACTTTTATGCATTTACTTCAGAAGCTCATGTAAAGTTGCAAAGTTACGAGCCAAGGATATTCCCGGCTGCCTTCTAACCATATTAAAAACAAAACGTGCAGAGACCATGAAATGGTGTAGTTGCCCCCCAGAAGGTGGCAGGGTCCGGTCACCGGGGGAGCACCAGTCCAGGGCTGGTGGAGCTGCTCGTGTTGCTGTAGAAAGTGGACGCCCATGAAGTCAGAGCACAGATCACGGCGTCCGCATGTGTAGGACGAACCTACCAGATCCTGACGTCCTGGGGCTCGACATCACTTCAGTCACAGATGCTGGTGAGCACCGGCCACAACACAAAAGCTAAAATATGAAATCTCTCTCTCTCTCTCTCTCAAAAAAACCCCAAAACAAAAGCTAAGCACAGCTGACTCCTACTAAAAGCCATCCAAGAGCATCTCCCTGCCGTATTCAGACGGCCATCGTCCATGGTCCCAGCTAAGGGCCTGTGTGACCATCTGAGCCGAATTCATCTGGTCCGGGTCCTCGAATGACCCTCCCCTGTCCGGGGTCACCCAGGGGCCCATGCCTTGGAGGGAACGGAGCCTAATTCTCAGAATGATACCTGCCCCTGTTTCTGGTTTGCCTCGCTCCCTAAAATCCCTCTCCTGCCCCCACAGGGAGACCAAAGCAGCGCCCAGACCTCCCTGCAAGGTCAGATAGGGCCAAGCCTATTCTTGCTGGCTCCCAGGGTCACGGTGGAAGCTGAGCGCCCGCGACCCCCGGATAAGCGCACATCCACCATGGCTCGGCCCTGGTGCCCCTCTCCCCCCGGCCTGCTAGGGTTACAGCTGAATGTGTTGGCCGAAAGCGGAGACTCTCCGGCAGGCTCAGGGAAGCCTGTGTCCCCACGCGGGAGGTCCCAGGCTGCCCCTGCTGCTGGCCGGCTAGAAAAGAATGGAGCTTATTATGTGGGGTTGGGGGTGGGGAGGAGACAGCGAGGTGTTAAGCAGTGAAAATGGTTGAAATTCTAGTCGCAGGGATGCTGGCACCGCGGCGCCTGCTGTTAGACAGTCCGATGAACTCTGATAAACCCGAGGCACTTTCCCCACACCCGCCTGGAAACCCTAGCCGCCCACGGAGGGGAGCAGGGGTGGCTGGGAGGGGTGGGGGGAGATGGGCTGGGAAGGCCAGGGAGGGGGCTTTCTGCATTTCCAGAGGGGCAGGCAGGGGTTCGTTCAGGTCGGGCCATTCAGCTACTGGGCTGGTGATATCATGGGTCTGCAGCGGGAGCAGGGGCACAGCTGGGAGGGGGCCCTGCCTGGGGCCTGGGCAGGGGTGCGGGGAGGAGGGAGAGAGTGGGCAGCAAGAAGGCCCCCGCGCTTGGCTCAGGCTCTGTGGTGGTGAGCCGAGCCAGGGAGGGGGGCTCCTCCTGGCAAAGGGTCCTTGGCCAGGTCCCTTGCTTCTAGACAAGCTGGTGAGAAGGCCTCCCCTTCGGGAGAGCAACACCCTGTTTCCCTTTCCAGCCTGGAGATTGAGGTGACCTCTCTTGGGGGATCTGAATTTGTATGCCTACTCTCAAAATCAGCCTTAAAAAAGGGGCAAAGATATATCTGCCGTGGGATCCCAGAACCCTACCATGGTGAATCTCCTGCAGGAGATGAAATGGTCTCCAAGATACCCGTGTCTGCTGGCTTGTGTTATTCACCATCGCCAAGGTACAGAGAGAAGGGAGGCATCTTTCAATGGACAAATGGATAAAGAAAATGGAATATTGGGCGCCTGGGTGGCTCAGTTGGTTGGGCGACTGCCTTCGGCTCAGGTCATGATCCTGGAGTCCTGGGATTGAGTCCCACATGGGGCTCCCTGCTCAGCGGGGAGTCTGCTTCTCCCTCTGACCCTCCCTCCTCTCGGGCTCTGCCTCTCTCTCTCAAATAAATGAATAAAAATCTTAAACAAAAAAAGAAAATGGAATATTACTCAGCCTTGAAAAACAATTTGCAGGGCACCTGGGTGACTCAGTTGGTTAAGCAACTGCCTTCAGCTCAGGTCAAGATCCCGGAGTCCCAGAATCGAGTCCCGCATCAGGCCTCCTGCTTCTCCCTCTGACCTTCTCCCCTTTCGTGCTCTCTCTCAAATAAATAAATTAATTTTAAAAAAAGTGAAAGAAAAACAATTTGCAACAACGTGGATGGATCTGGGGTCTGGAGGGCATTCTGAGTGAAATAAGCCAGACAGAAAAAGACAGATTCTTCATGGCATCACTTGTATATGGAATTGTAAAAAAAAAAAAAAAACAGAAAACAAAAAACAACACGACAGTTGAACTCATGGGAACAGAGAGCAGAGCAGTGGTTGCCAGGGGCTAAGGGTGGGGGCCAGGGGGGTGTGTTCGTCAAAGGGCACAAACTTCCGGTCCTAGGATGGAGAAGATCCCAGGGTCTCACGTATAAGGTGGCAACTACAGATGGTAACACTGGATCATAGACTAGAAATGCACGCAGAGACTGAAACTTCAGTATTACATAAAATGGCCCAAACAGGGTTTTGAAGATCTATTGGCACACTGGTGTTGATAGCAGCTAAATTATTTACAGAGTCCAAGATCCAGAAGCAACCCAAGGGTCCGTCGATGGGTAAATGGGTGAGCGAAATGCCGTGTCTCCACACAGTGGAGTCAAATTCAGCATCAAAGAGGAAGAAATCCTGTCCCACGGGGCAACATGGGTGCGCCTTGGGGCTGTCGTGCTAAGGGAAACAAACCAGCCACAAAAAAAACAAACTCTGTAGATTCCACTTCTAGGAGATACTGAAAATAGAGTCATGGAGAAAGTACGATGGTGGTTCCGGGCGGCCGGAGGACAGGGGACAAGGGGGTGGCTGGATGTCTTCAGAGTTCCAGATCTGCAAGGGGAGAAAAGTTCAGGAGATCTGACTTACAACTCAACGCCGCCGAATTGTGTGCTTAATAGTGGTTACAATGGTACGTTTCATATTATTTTCAAAAATTAGGCTCGGGTCCTGATCCCAGGGTACTGTGAAGGAGCAGGAAGCCTGCTTCTCCCTCTCCCACTACCCCTGCTTGTGTTCCTTCTCTCTCTCTCTCTCTGTGTCAAGTAAATAAATAAAATCTTTTGTTGTTGTTGTTTTTTAAAGACAAGTTTCCTTGAGAGGGAGGAAGCAGAAAAAAAGCACAAGTAGACGACAGATCAAGAAATAGTTTTTAAATGCTTAAGGGAGAAAAATAAGACGAAAGTTGAAATCAGAGAGGGAGACACACCGTAAGAGACTCTTAATCCTAGGAAACAAACTGAGGGTTGCCGGAGGGGTGGTGGACAGAGAGATGCGGTAACCGGGTGATGGGCATGGGGGGGGGGCGTGATGGGAAGAGCGTGGGGGGTTCTCTGCAACTCATGAATCACTGACTTCTACCCCTGAAACTAATCATACAGTATATGTTAATTAATTGGATTTAAATTTAATTTTTTTTTAAAAAATCTAAAAGGAAAATATCTAGCTTCTCTGTAGGAGGAGGTGGGGTAACTCCTCCTTCCCTCCCCCCTCCCCCCTCCTCCCTGGGCTACCCTCCCCCTCCCCCTCCCTGGTACCCCTCCCCCTCCCCCTCCCTGGCGCCCCTCCCCCTCCCCCTCCCTGGCGCCCCTCCCCCTCCCTGGCGCCCCTCCCCCCTTCTCCACTTCTCTTCCCCTCCCCCTCCTTTCCTTCATTCCTTCTTTCCTCTTCCTCTCCCTCCTCCTCCTCTCCGTTCTCCATATCACATCCTTCCATCTGCTCTGACATTTCTTAGTCCAGTCACCCCGGCGCTTCCACATAACCCACTCCCCGGATGTGACCTGAAGCCGCGTGCTTAGATCAACAATGCCCTGATGCCGAAGGCCCCCCCTTGGCCACGCTGAGCTGAGCAAACATGGAGTCCCTGACACCCCCTTTCCCTTCTGCACACCCAGAACACCGTGACCAACCTCTCACGGCAAGAAGCTAACCCTTGAAGAAATAAACCTTTTAAATGAGTAGCAATGTCGTAATTCAAAATTAATTCGAAATGGACCATCATTCAATCAGAGCACCGTTTCAGCAATTTTACATCATTTCTTTTTTTCTAAAGAAAGAAGGAGGTACTATGTTGACCTCACATGACGTGGGTCTGTGAGATGGTGAGTAGATGCCCCTACTTCCAAAATCTCTTCTGAAATGATTGCAAAATACATTCAGTTTTCTAGTCTCGTATGTTAAGTATCAACTGTTGAGAAAAGAATTTGCTTCACTCATGAGTGTCTGACAAGGGATACTGTGTGTGGAAGTGGTTTGTTCCAGGATTGGAAGATGTTGCGTTAGCCTCCCTCAACAGGAGAGCAGTGGAAAGAACACTCCATGAAGCCAAAACTCCACATCAGGGTGGGGGTGAAGGGGGGACATATGTTGCAAAATGGTGCTCTGTGCTCCCACTCCCCGCTGGGCCAATGGCCTTCCATTGGGCTGATGGCCTTCCATTTGCATTCGTGGACAAAGGACAATTGTTTTCTGGTTCCAAACAATGCATAAGCACCATCTAAATAATAAAACCTTGCAAAGGACAGGAGATCCCAATGAACCAATTCCATTTTAACTTGATTGTTGTATCTTCTTTGGTCCTGTTTGGGGGAAACACTGTTTTCAAGAGAGACCTTCTTCCAGGAGATGGTCTGGAAGGACTAAAACCCCTATTCCGACTGTTTGAGTATGCCAGGTCAGGGAACAGCAAGAATGTGTTTTCAGAAGAGAGATTCAGAATATTTAGCTAACACTGAGAAATAGATCGGGTCCTGGTAGTTTTGTATAATTAGATTTCCTGTCCCTTGCCACTGAATGTCTACCTGACCCTCGAGAAAGACACTGGGCCTGCGGAGAAGGGCACCTCGTGAGCGGGAAAGGGTCCCAGTGCCCCCCCTGGGCAGCAACTGAGCACATGGTGACCCGACCCTTTCCCCACCTGCAATCTGGAAATTTCGGTGATGCCCTCCTGGTTGTTGAGAGGGATCGGTGAGCTAATGTCCAGAGCCTGGTGCTGTGTAGGGCATACACTCAGTATCCAAAAATAAAAAGGTGGGGGGGGGTACCTGACGAGCCTGTAACCAGCCCAGGCTTTGGATTTCTTTACAAGACAACATGCCTTGAGTCAGCATGAGTATCTCCAGGCAGGAAGCCTTTCTGAATAAGACAACAGACGTGTGTGTCTCTGAGGAGTGGTCTTTTTTTTTGGACTTGGCTTGTGACGCCCTTAGCCTGTGGGGTGCTATCAGATTCTCAGGATTGGGGAGCGGGCGCCAGGCGTGGGTGGGGGACAGCCTCATCGTGTTTCTGTTTTCCGGCTCTGCTGCAAGTGAGAAGTGGTGTGACTCCCTGGACCACAGGCCAGAGACAGCGTCTACGCTGGGGATGGAGCCTGAGGTCTATGGGAGACACTTGATCCCCTACCCTGTGGTGTTCCAGAAGTGTAGGCAGGCCAGCGGGAGCAGAGCGGACCCACCAGCGGGCCGGAGCCACCCCTTGTCTGCCGGACAGTGCCCAGGCCAACACAGTAACTGTCCAGAGCGGGGTGGCCGCAAGGATCCCCTAGACTGGTGCCTGGCCTGGGGCCCCCCCAACTCTCGCCTTCTCTGGGGACTCCATGGAGACTCTGAGGGCTCCATGAAGGCTCAGTTGTGTTTGTCTGGCAAGAGTCACACCGTGGTGAAAGCCATGCTTGTTTCTCATAGATTCTTCCAGATTCTGTTGTGTGGTGTCTTCGTCTGCTGCTGGGGCTGCCAGACCAAAATAGTGGCCCGGGGACCTAAACCACACTCACCTCCCACAGTTCTGGAGGCTGCCAGCCCTCTAGCAAGGTGCTAGCCCATTGGGTGAGGACTTCCTGGCTTGTGGATGGCCGTCATTTTGTTGTGTCCTCCTTTGCAAGGGAGAGAAATAGCACTCGAGCTCCTGTCTCTCTCCTTGTGAGGCCACAAATCCTACTGGATCACAGCTCTACCCTCATCACCTCATTTATCCTTCATTCTCCCTTTACTCCAACCGCCAAGACATTGGGGGTGAGAGATCCAACATTGGGTCCATAGTGTGTGGTGATAACTTGATCTGTACCTTCCTAAATCCATGTCATTCACAGAACAGGTGAGTTGATGGCAGGTGAGGCAGCCACCCCTGGGACGAAAGCATTCAGGGAGGAATGAGGAGGTTCGGACTCCTGTCTTGTCCACCAAAGCTAGAAAACCTTCAGGCAGGTCCCAAGCAGAGGGTCCACTTGGTTCCTTCAACTCTGGAAGGAGATTACTGGAGCAGCCATAAATGTTTTAAGAGTCCTACAAGTTGGCTATCTCAAATGACCTCTGACCCCACTAGTTAGGAGGGTAAGAAGGCTCTGTGCATGCCTTGGGCAAGAACAGAGCTTCCTTCTCATGGGGAATGACTGTCACCGTGACAGGTGTATCTCACAGACCCACGCATGCAGCTCCAGGGGCTGCCTCACACTCGGGGCCCAGTTGGAAGCAAGAAGGCTAATGTCCTGACCTTTTTTTTTCCTCTTTTGCTGATTGCATCCATCACCACTTCACTTTTTAGGAAAGGAAACTGAGACCCAGAGAAGGAAAATCGTGCAAGCTGGTCATGCAGCTTGTCATGCTCAGACTCAAACTCAGGACTCCAAACATCATTTAATTTTGGAGAATCTAATTGGTCTTTTTGGGCAACCATGCCTGCCTCTTCATTATCGAGTCTTTTCTTACTCACCCTGGATTCCCTATTGAAGCCCTGCACTAGTGTCCATGAGACAGGATGATTCCCAGCAAAACAAGGCCCTCGTACACTGAGGGTGGAAGGAAAGATCAGTGCCAACTGTCTAGGGACAAATTGGCAGCAAGTGTGATCTGAAGCACACGCGTGCTCCTCAACTCAGTGTCCTGCTTCCAGGCATGCCATTGATGAACATCATCACCATGTAAGAAAGAGATCTATGGACGATGAAATAGCCCAACTAGAAGCAGTTCAGATGTCTAACAAGAGAGGGTTGGTGCCAGTGTTCAAATGTGAGAGAGTCTCATGAGGTGCAGGGTGGTTCCTGACATGGGAAAATGTTCACCCAGATTCATGGAAAAGAAAGCCATACCCACGTCAAAGAAAAGAAAATGGGAAGAAATATGCCAAAATAATAATAGTGATTATCTTTGGGTGGCAAGGTTATACACGATTATTATTTCCTTTTTTTTTTTTTTTTTGACTTAAAGGTGTCCAAAGTTTCTTCAATAAAGGTAAATTTTCTGAGTGAATTTACATGGGTGTGTGTCTCCAACTTTCATAACAAACATTGCAAATATAATTGCACCCTTTCTGCCTGACTTAAAGATGCCTGACTTAAAGCCTCCTGACTCAGCCACAGGATCATGTTTAAAGTGGCATGGATTACTGTGAACCTGATACTCTCCTGCTCTGTGACTGGTAGGCTGCCCACTTCCCATCTGCATGAAAGATCGTCTCCAGCATTTGTCTTCTTTTTTGTACGTCCTCATGACCATGTTGTCCAATGCCCAGAAAATGTGTCCTCAACAAGAAAATAAGATAGGTGAATTTTAATAATTATTACGGTTGGTGGGAAGTGAATTCGAATAAAGTCCTGATGGTTGATTGTGAAGATGATAAAGGTCTTAGGAGGAAGGGGTGGAGAATGAGGACAGAAAGCATTTACCATTTCTTGTCTGTGTGTGTCCAGTTCAATCTTCACACTCCGCTCACTTCCAGCCATCCCAACCATAGTGTTCCTGGACATCTGATGTGTCTTGGGTGAAGGAAGATTCTAGAAGCTAAGGAAGTGAAAGAAAAGAATGTGGGAGGAATGTTTATGATTAAAAATGTTTGGGGAGAAGGGGGTGATGGTGTAGAACCACAACATTCTGAATAAACCAGAAATACCTGGGAGCTCTAAGGAGTTAAGGGGTCATTCTGCTTCTTATAATGGATGCACTTGGGGTTGAAATAAAGACAGATTATTTTCCACTTCCTGATCTTCGACTGAACCAAGGCAATGAGAGCCACCCATCATGTTAGTTTAAAACCTGCCGTCATGCCTCTCTCATTTGGAGGCTCAATCTCAAGGACAGGAAGCATCAGGACAGAATTCAAGTCACTAGAGTTTCCAGGCTGTTCATAGAAAACCAAGATAGATTGATGTCCCAAGTAGAATACTTGAAAACAAAACAAAACCCGGGTGTAGGACCTACAAGATGCACCTCTCACACAATGCATACTCTGAACACATGTGATTCTCCTATCCACTCAAAGGAGAGATTGCTTAATTGCTTTATGGGTTCTTGGCAGCGGGGTGGGGGGGGGGGGGATTTCCCAATCCTTGAGAGAATGTCCTCTGCCAAGGAAGACACGTGGGGGTTCTGTTGGCTTCTGCTCCATGATGAGCAGAGGAGGCTCAGAGGCCAGTTTCCTGTACTGACCCACGAGCCTGGTTGAGCAATTCTAGAACCTTCTGGACCCACTTACAATGACAACGAAAGGCACAATAAGCATCATGAGGATCCGCTCCCACAGAGGGTCTAGGATTTGTGCAGTAAAATCTTCTAGACCTAGACAGGATAGTAACACCACCAGAAGAGTCCATCTTGGGGACATAGTCATGGACACCATGGCAACCTCCCACTGGGGAGCTAAAATCCCCTGTGCTTCTCCTCATCATCAGGTCATGTGAAGGAAAATGGATATTAAGCATATAGCTCACAATTACACAGCAAATGAGGCAGTGATGCTTGGGGCCAGTGAGTTGAAATCATGCAGAAGCAACCCTCCGTTATTTGTGGTAATGGAAGCACAGAGGAAAGTCCGGAACCAAGAAACGCTCCCAGCCCCAGGGGAACTCCACAGAGGTTTCATTTTCATTTTCTGCCCTGATAGGTATTTTGCCAAAACTGTTTCAAGATGAGTAAAATGGGGTGGTTTATGGTCCCTCAGAGGATAAAGGAAATGGTTCAAATATGAGTGACTGAATCCCTATCATCAGTGCTTGAGTAGGCAAGAGTTGGCTAGATCCAATCGTCCTCTGGCTTCGAACCTCACCACTTTCTTGATCATTAGCCCACAGAACTACCAGAGACGTCTCACAGATTCTTACCACGGTCCGGCCTAGACTGAGCCAAAAAAAAAAGCCAGTGGCCACCTTCTCAGGCTCCAAGGTGAGCAAGTTCAGGAGACAGACACTGCCCCATCCACTCCCTCGCTGGGAAAGGTCACCTTCGAGGACAGAATGAGCCCAGTGGGAGCCAATGAGTCGTACCCACACTGGGGACACCCAAAGGAGTCACATCAGGCCATTTAGCCACACTGTTCGGGAGTTCAGAGCCAACTTTCAATTTCAACATGGTGAGGGTTCCAGGCTTTGGAATTTTGTTAATTAGCGTCATCTGGTGTTGAGCACTGGTATTCTCCTTCTGTGGTCAGCCGAACAGTGAAGTAGGGAACAACACGTGCCCTTCGCCCAGAAGTCAGGGGGCCGAACCAGCTGGGGTGGTGTGTGATATTGTCCCAAATGGGCCGGTTTGATTGGGATGATTTTCCACTCCCCGGGTTAGGATACTCCATATTAGGGTAATACCCCAGTAGCCCCGTTCTCCTCTCTGCTGCTGCCCGTCTCCCAGAATCTGATTCAGAGAACTTCCTTGTAGACCTCCCAGCTGTCCTCAAACCTCTCTGTCTCTATCAACCAGACAAGCCCCTGAGAACAGCTATCTTTGTCCTCATGGCTCCAGGACGTCTCACGGTATGGATACAAGGGAGGCCGTTAATATTCACTGAGCGGAAGAGTAGCTTGGAGGGACCAAGAGGCTGAGGTGGGGGTGATTTCAGGTCAGACTGTTTTTCTTTTCAGAGCTGTTTCTTCCATACTGGAGAAAAGCAGTCCTCTGACCGTGGACTGGGGCAGGCAGCTTTTCAGTCATCTGTCTTTGTCTTTTTCTCTCCACCTTCCTCTTACCTCCCTCCACCGGCCCCACAGGATTATGCAGGGATCCCACCACTTTCCCGAATACAGGGACACACATTACCATTCTGTTAGGTTTTATGCAGACATGAAAATCACCACGGCGGGAATCTCATAGTGAAAAATTCACTCCCTGTCCAATTCTCATTCAGCCCTTCTGATTCTGACAAGGAAGAATCGAAGGTCCTTGCTAATGTGACTCTGCCTAGAACATCCCTCAAACATGCATTTGAATGAAGGAAACCCAGGCAAGACCATCAGACCATCACAATATCCACCTACCATGGATAAGCGTCATTATTCCTACCGCCACAAAAGTAGATGGTATTTATGTGGCCCAATCCAGGTGCTAACTAACATGACAGGAAACATTGAAACGTATCAAACCAGCACGGGGCACAGCTCAAACTTACACAATATGAGATTCGTCGCTGCAACAGCAGAACAAGTTTATAGCAAGACAATCAAGAAGGTGACTTCAGGAGAAGTCCCCATCCCCATACGTGAACGGGTTAAATTGGGGAAACACCTGCAAAACCAGACATCTTTTCTTCCTTCTCGCTGCCTGTTGGCAGAAAACACCTGGCCGGCCTCTCTAGGACGTGCTTGAATGTGGAAAGGAAACCAAGGGAAGGTTAAGCCAGAGGTGGGCACTGGTCACATGGATGCTCCTCCCGTGAGCTCTTGTTTCTGTGCCGTATCCTTGCGGGCGCCAGACCCGTCCGTGACCGCGGCCAGCAGTTCAGCCCCTAATGAACCTTCCCTGGGGCTCCCCCACTTTGCAGTGAAGCTCGTGAGCCAGGCTCTGCTTTGCGGGGTCTCATTCATCGGGAATCGCTTCAAGGCTAATGAGTTGGTCTCCACCTGGGCTGCTTGTGGACAGATCGTGTATCTGGCAGCTGCCTATAGGGGACAGCATGGGCTTAGATACACAGGGCGACTGAGGTCTCAGGAAGGTACCAGGGTTTCCATTATCCTCAGCTTTCTGGGTAATGCAATCTGAAAATCAATTCCCCTTAAATACGAGTGAGACTAATACCTCTGACAGGTTACATCTTAAGTGATAATTAAAAGCACATTTCCTGACGCTTAGCTGTTATGAAATGCATCCCTATTCATGCCGCAGAGAGGGTCTCATGCTAAGACCACGGACACTCATTAGCTCCCCCAGGAAACCTCAGCATTCCCGGAGTGTCATTCATTATTTTAATCTGATTTTCTTGACTCAAGTGAAATCGAACTTGGCGTTGACGTTCTCTTTCTCCAGCTCCGCCGGGAGTCCTTAACACAATTAACGTTGTCATAAGCTGAGGAATGAAGATGTATTTTGCACCAAGACGGTCTTCAGCGCCCTCCATGGATAGAGTTTATTAATCATCAAGGGCACCCCACTAGGTTTCATGAACTCTCCACAATTAATAGGAGGAGGCATGGCGGCTGAGACTTTAAATTCTTTATTGGTGAGGTCAGAGTGCCAGGAGCCCTGCATTGGGCAGTGGGACTGACGGGAACTCAGATTCTCAGAAAACTAGGAATATTTTTACAACCGTCTGTACTCGTTGCTGATTTGGGCCTTTCTGTATCAAGATACTGAATTTTACCTCAAAAACTGTGAATTGGAAAAAAAAAAAAAAAAAAAAAAGGAATGTTGAATATCTCTTTCTTCCAAACTGGATTTACCGTTCATTAAAATGTATCACTAAGGCATAGGAAAAAGCCACGAGGACAAGAGAACAAAAATATATTGTTTTAGTTCCCAGGAAGGCCAGAAACAAATACCACAGGCCGAGTGGCTCAAATGGCAGAAACTTAAGGTCCCATGGTCCTGGAGGCAAGAGGTCTGAAATTGGGGTGCTGGCAGGGCCGTGCTCTTTCTGAAGCCCCTAACGGAGTGTCCCTCCTCACATCTTCCAGGCTCTGGCAGCCCCGGGGCAGGGCTCGGGGGCCCCCATCACTCCAGTCCCTGCTACAGTCTGCTGCTGCCTGTCACCCCTGTGTCTCTGTCCTTTTCATCTTTTTATAAGAACAACAGTCATATTGGATGAAGCTTCCCCACCCCACCTCCCACTCCAGCGAGACCTCATCTTAATTACATCTTCAGTGACCCTCTTTCCAAATAAGGCCCCATTCTGAGGTGTTGGAGGTTAGGACATCAACACATCTGCTGTGGGGACACCATTCCACCCCAAAGACACCTGTGAAGAGAGATTAGTCAGTAAACGATGCGTGGATAATGAGCTAACCATTTGGGAAACGAATGAATTCCTTTTACCAAAGGGATCAAAGTTTTATTTTTTATTTCTTATTTTTCCCCAAAGGATCAAAGTTTTATTTTTTTAAATTTTTTAAAAATATCTATTTGAGAGAGAGAGCACGAGTGAGAGGAAGAGGTAGAGAGACTCTGAGGCCGACTCCTCACTGAGCACAGAGCTGGACGTGGGATTCGATCCAACCCCTGGGAGATCACGACCTGAGCCAAAACCAAGAGTCAGCTGCTTAACTGAACGAGCCACCCAGGTGCCCCTCCAAGGGATCAAAGTTCCAAATATCTTTGAAGTATTAGAATCGTAATGTCCAACGCATAAGACTTGCGTGCAGGCACGGTTTGAAGGATGTTACACAGGGAACAGTATCTGCTGGTGTCACCATTTTACGCCAGAGGAAACCAAGGCACAGAGAAGTTCATCATTTGCCCAAAATTCCACAGACGACAAGCGCCAGGGCTGGGTTTCAAGCTCTAGCAGTTTGGTCCCAGAGCCTGTGCCCAGGAAGACAATTCTAATGTCCATTTTTACGTGATGCACATACGTAGTGTTCAAAATTTTTATGATGAGCGAGTATCTCTTTAAAATGAATAAGATATACGCATGCGCGTATCTCTTTAAAACGCATAATGTGGTCTCTCTCCTCTCTCTCAGGCCCGCCACCGCCTTCCTGCCACATGCAGCCTCCCCTACCCACGCCGGCTCAGACCCTTAATCTGCCTGTGACCCACAGCTGAAGGAGCCCAGAAGCTTCTGCAACAGAATGTCTGCTTCAGAACTACACCTTCTTTCTGTATCCTTCTAGAACTTTCTGTCTTTCTCAGTCCTGACACCGGCTGTTTGTGACTCGGTCGAGGACACATTCCCTTTCGCAGTTCTGAACACGCCTGCTCGGGCTTTTCTCTAAACCAGTCCTCCCAAGCCTGAAAATGCTCACGAGTGACCCCAGAGAATTTGCAGAACGGGGCAGATTCTGATTTGGGGAGAGGGTAGGATGGACCTGAGATTCTCTGTTCCCAGCCAGCTCCCAGGGGTGGCCCCGGCTGCTGTCCTAGGACCACGCATGGAGTCGTGCCGGTGGATGTTTCCACCTCTTCCCCCCCCTCCCTCGAGCTCCTACTTCCCTCTGAAAATCAGGACTGCCGAATTTGAGCTTTTTTAGACCCATAAAGACCCAGAAAGATCAAAGCTGGACTCCTCTGCTAAGAGCGTCTCTCCCCCAGCAGGATCCTGCTAGGAGCGAGCCCCTGGGGAAAAGAGGAGCACCAGGGTGGAGTGCAGAGCTTTCTTGTACAACTGGAAACTTGGCCCTATATAGAAAGCCCTCTGAAGGCTCCCACATGGGAGGCAGGGCTCAAAGCAGAGGAGTTCCCCAGAAGTTGGACGTGTGCCCGGAGGAGGAGATGGCCAAAAACGGACACATCACTCCACCGATAGTCCAGGCTTTGCTTTTTCCTTCACTCAAGTATTTTACTGGTTACCAGACAAGTGTGACTCTTGTGAAAAGCAGTAGAGAAATGACCGGGGGTCTTGAGCATTCTTTTCTTGAAGCACCAAGTGCTTTAAATGTAGTGTCTTATTCCTATGCGAGAACGGCCACGGCTCCCTCTCAGCGGACGAAAGAAACTGACATGACTTCCTGCCAGTCACCGAAGCAAGGTGGGAGAATCCGGAGCCTGCAGGGGACTCCCGGCTCTAATCTCTGCCTGTGTGTACTGTTAGGTTCTTAGTAGCAGGGAGAGGAGAGACAGGCACCAGCATTTACTGAACCCCGCTTGGGCGCTTTAGGGGATCTCAGAGCAAATAAATGTTTAAAGTCAAACTGCTAACCCAATCAACTAACTTTAAAAGCAAATCTGATCCCTGGTTGTGTGAACACAGAATGGTACCGGATCCATGGAAAACAGTACTGAGCTGCCTCAGAAACATTAAACCTAGAACCATCATGTGAGCCAGACATCCCAGTTCTGGGGGCACATCCCAGGGAACTGAATTCAGGATCTTGGAGAGAGCCCCCCACCCCGCTCCCGTGTTCACTGCAGCATTATTCCCGAGAGCCTGGACAAGGAAGCAGGAATGGAGCCGTGGATAAAGATAACTTAGCACACACGTCCATATGATGGCGTATTATTCACCCTTCAAAAAGAAAAGAAATCCTGTGTTGTCGGACCACATTGATGAAACTTCACACATCGCGCTCACTAAAACAGGCCAGGCACAGAGAGACAAATACTGCACGATTCGCTTATATGGGGAATCTCAAATGGTCATACTCAGGGAAGCAGAGAGAAGAATGGACGAGGGAGTTGGGAATCAATGGATACAAAGTTTCGCTTCTGCCGGGTGCATAAGTTCTAGGATCTTCTGTGCAACATTGTATCTGTAGCTCACAAAACTGCATTGTGCGCTTAAAAAATCTGTCAAGAGTAGATCCCATGTTGTAGGCTTTTCCCCCAAAAAAATAAATAAATAAAGATGTTTCTAAGGATGCCCGTTGTGAACCAAGACTGGGTTGTTTCAGTGAAGGAATGCGCTTGCCACACAGCAGTGCAGGGAGTACCCTATGTCCATGCACGTGTAAAGATGGTTCTAGAAAGAAAGGAGTGAACATTGCTTACGGATTTCCAAAATTATTGTTTTACATATTCTATGGGAAGAGTGGGGTGTTGGGGGGGGGATCATCTGTATGGCCACCAAAAATTTCCTGCTGGATTAAGGGGCTCCCAAATCACACCACTGTCTTGTGCTTGATAATTTGGGGGAGATGTCCACTCCTGAACACATCACGGTATTTGACGTATGCGATCTAAACAGATGTTTGCTTATTATGTACACACAGGACAGGTCCGTTCGTTAGGGGATGCAGACATGGGCAAGAATGATGTCTGTTCTCCGTGAAGGTGCTGTTTAATAGGGAAGAGAAGAAAAGCAAATATGTAATGATTTCATGCTTTACCAGCGGGGAAAGCTTGGAGAAAATATTCAGATATTCTGTCCGTCTTGGTCCTTAGGTGGGCAATGGGGTGAGAGAGGAATCCTGAGATGGGTGGGCTTGGGGAGGAGAGAAGCTGTCATGCCCTTTTTTGTAGAAAAGGCTAAAACCTTGAACCCACAAAAGTCAGCCACTGCCATTAGCTCTGCTGCCTCTTCCCCTTTGTCTCACTCTGGTCCCTCCCCGTACAGCTGCCTGGGTCTCACAGACGCCCTGCACGCACACTCTCAGCCACACACAAGCCCACCAAGCTAGCCCCAGCAGACAGGAAAGGAGGCGGAGTGCGAGCAATGCTCCCTGAGCACCTCTGGGCGACCGTCTCCTTTTCCATCTGGAGCCTGGGCTCCTGAACTTGTTCCATTCCAGCCAGAGTCAAACTTGGACACGCAAAACCAGAGTATCAATCCCACAGGGTCCTTGATGACTTCCCAGCCCAGCTAGCATCACGCAGAGCAAACCGTCCAAGTGGGCTTGCCCAGAGTGTGCGAAGGCTGTGTTGTGGAAACACTGCGGGGCGCCATGGCAACGGCCCTGGGAGTCCCACCCCCCACCCCTCTTGCCCACGCCTGGGACAGGGTGTGTGTCTGCCGCAGGGCAGCAACGGACCGGCGCGCTCATCATCAACCTGATTTTGGAGAGGAATTCTGCCTCCACTTCCTTTGCACGGCCAGTGACTGCAGATCCCGAGGGCCATACCTATAGATGGAGTCATGGGAAACCAAGAAAAGAGAAAGAGCTCTGGTTTTTTTCAGTTCAGACTTCACCGGAATGTAATATAGAGGTTTGTTCTTACGTGACGAGTAGAGTTCATGTCATGGCAAACCTTCCTCCTGTCCTGGGTACAGGATGTTTTCGAGCTCTTACCCCAAGGCACGCACACGCTTGCTATTCTCATGGTGTTGTTTGACGCATCCCGGGGTGTTCTCCTAAGAAACGGTCTCTGTCCCCAAGGAGTTTAAGCTCAAAAGTGCAGAAGATGAAATAAATTGAACTTAAGTGAAATCAAGTGTCCTTGAACTTCAGTCTTTGCTTTAAAAATATGGGTGAATTGGGATACCTGGGGGGCTCAGCCGCTTAAGGGTCTGCCTGAGGTTCAGATCATGATGCCAGGGCCTGGGATCGAGTCCCACATCGGGCTCCTCCCTCAGCTGGAAGCCTGCTTCTCCCTCTGCCTGCCACTCCCTCTGCTTGTGCGCTCTCTGACAGATAAATAAATAAGACCTTTTAAAATTTTTTTTTAAATATGGAGGAATTGAAATGGATACCTAACATGCTAAAAATAAAAGCTTTCTCGCCTTTTATCAATCATAGCCACTACTTGTCAACTAAGAATGAAAAAAAAAAAATCTATTATCTGTGAATGGATACCCAGTACAAATATTTCTCACTCCCGAAGCTGACATATTTCCAGGACACATTTCAGTGCCTTAATACAGAAAAATTGTAATATTTAACAGAACACTATCTGAAAAAGCAAAGTTTGACACGAAAACAATGCATCATATTCTCAAAAAGAACTGAATTCTGGATTCTCCTCTCTCGCATGAGTGACCGGATCACCTCACTCCTCTAAACCCATTACGGCTACAGTTCGTCCGAGTTCCTCAACCTCCTGCCTTCCCCCTGGGGTGCCCACCGCTGCGGGGAACATCTCACAGTCTGTTTTTCACTTCTAACCAGGGCACATTCTTCAAGTTCTTGGCGTAGGAGGAAGGGTCTGCCCACCCTCTCTGCCAAAAATGTTTTCTGAAGACAGTCAGGAACAGGGTTAGTAAGTGAAAAGATCAGAGGCAAACAAACACAAGTCCTCTCCCCATTGGGTGTTGCAGATTAGGAAAGATCCATAACCTTCACTTATAGGACCACAGTGCCTCAGTAAGTCCATGGAAATTACCTCTGGAAAAGCACAAACATGACATTAGAGAGAGCTGGGCTGTTTTGTTGGAAGGGCTTTTGGATTTCTTTCTAAACAGGTCAAGTCCATGGCTCACCATCCTCTACTTCCCTAATGAACCAGCAGTAATTTGGCCTGACAGTCGCTTTATTCCTACTCACTCCCAGGTTTTGGAGCCACTTGAAACAGTCATTTCCTCCGCCTTCCTACTGTCCGCTCTTCTCTGCACACAGGGAGAAAGTGAGCAGCGCCCCACCAAATTCCAATAATGCTGACCCTTCCCAAATTCTTCCACCCCCAGAGCTACACGCCTTGGCGCTTTTCATGCTTCATTCTAAGCAATCATGAAAGGAGCTCATTCTTCCCGTCCCTAGAGGTACAAAGCCATGATTGCGTGCAGGTCCGAAAAGCAAGAATTGTCTTTGGAGGGCAGTCCAACACTCAGGTGAGATGTCCCATTTTTAAACAGGTCACGAGGCTGCCATTCTCATCCATGTGGACACGTAACCCATGGGGACTAGCTTGACGGTAAGGCAATGATTGTAGAAACTCCTCAAGGACCATTTGTCGAATGCCCGCTCTGTGCAGGGCAGCGGAAGAGACACCGAGGGGTTGTAAGTTAGTAGAGACGCAAACATGCACACAAGAGAACGCAGATAGGGGAATTACATGCAGGGCTCGGTCAGTGGTAGAGAGTCCAAGTTCAGAGGACGGAGAGAATCCTGTGAACTAGAGAAGCCAGGGAAGGCCTGGGAGGTGGTGCGGCTGAGCCTTGAAGGGGGTAAGACAGAAGGAGTCAAAAGGACAGAGAAATGCCCAAGGCCCACTCTGAGAAGACAGCCCTCCCTGGAACAGACAGCGGTTAGCCTAGGAGGACAGTGGGATGTCCCATCATGGTGACAAGGCAGTCTGCTCTGCAGAGTGCCCAACTACCCTCAAAGGATGTTGCTGCCTCCGTGTGGCTCTCTGGGCTCCCACACAGCGGACTCCAAGGCAGATTTTATTTTCCAAAACTAGAACAGGTGCGCCTGGGTAGCTCCGCTGGTTAGGTGTCTGACTCCGGCCATGATTTCAGGTCGTGGGATCGAGCCCCGTATCAGGCTCCAGGCTCAGCGCGGAGTCTGCTGGGGCTGCTCTCCCTCGCCCTCTGCCCCTGCTCCCCCTGCATGTGCTCTCTCTAAACAAACAAACAAACACACGAGGCAATAAAGAAAATCTTTGAAAGAAAAATGGACACCGTGATATTTTAGTCCTCCCTCTGATTCTAGAGTATTGCCAATGCCCTCATCAAGAGACAGTTCTCATCCCTAGAATGGGGGTGGGAGTCCCTTTGTGGCTGCCTCAGTGAACGCATGGCAGGGGACTTGGAGGCTGGGTCACCAACAGTGACATGGCTTCTGTCTATCTCTCTCAGGACACGAGTGCAAGTGGTCTCTTGGTAGGGAAGAGAAGAAAGAAGATACTCGCCTTTCTCAGCAGACTGTGTATCATGAGGAAGAACAAAAACTAAGCTACTTTCAAGCTGCTGTGCATTTCAATAACTTAGACCCGTGATCTTCTTTCGGACGGTGGTTCTTATCCTTTGGTGTGCGGGATTCCCTAAATGTACACACAGGACAGACCCACAAGCCAGGATCTCCAGAAGGGACATCGGCACCTCTGAACTTTTTAAAGCCGCAGAGGGGACTCGCACACACTGCAGGCTGGAAACGACTGTTCCAGCATCTCCAAGAGATTTAATTGAGATATGGAGCTACACCAACAAGGTTGGTGACTACCAGCTACGAAGGATTCAAGGCTTCAGGAGAGGCGCATGGGTCTCAGTGGAAACGGGCACTGGACTGAAGAGTCCGTGACCCTCCCATTCTGTCTCCTGCAGGACAACCATTGATTAATTCACTCATGCCTTCCTTCATTCTTCTCTACCTTCTACAAGGGTTCAAGGGGCTGCTCTGTGCAGAAGACAACTACCCTACCGCTCAGGCACCAAGATGGCCCCATGTGCTAGTGCTTAGGGTGAAGACAAAGACGTCCATGGCATGGTTCCTTTCTCTTACAACATTAAATTAGCATGATTCTGACCTTAGTTCTCAGGGTGGCTGTACCCAGGACGCCATGGGCCCTGTGAGGGGGCAGGCTGAGTGCGGAGGAGGGGCTCATCAACATCAGGGAGACTTAATTATAAGAAAACAGTGACACAAACAGACACAGGCCAGAGACAAGCAAACAGGGGGTGAGGAAAAGAAACATTACGTTTAGCATGTGCTGCTGATAGGAAAACAGTTCAAACTAGGGGTTAAGATAGAATTTTTACCAAGTAAGTGGTAGCAAATTTTCTTGAGTTTTTTTGGTCACAAAACCCATGAACGGTAGGTCTTTTGGTCTGGCGGTGAGTACAGGACGTCTAACAAACAATCAGAAGAAAAAGACTGTTCGTCCACTCCAAAAACTGTGGTTGCCCCCTTATGGGACGGTTTGAGATCTACTGAGACACAGGAAGTATTTTTGAGGACACTTTGAATGACACCACAGATGTTTCAGGGGAGTGAATCAGCATTAAGGCTTGGTATACTTCATAAACCGGGCTGGGGGGGCTCTCCTAAGAAGTCATGAACCAAGGCCGAGTCGATCTAGGGGTTCGTGTCTTAAGGATCGTGCTGGAATTCGGGAGTGCGCTCTGGGGCAACCCTGGCCTTAGAAGCTCTAACTGGCGTGGCGGGAGAGGGACAGGCTTGGCCACTCCCAGGACTGACCACTGCGCTCCAAGGATCACTCCATGGACCTGAACTTCGGGGTTTTTTCATCCGAAACAAACCTCAAGGATTGTCAGGAAGACCGAAGAATGCAACAGACAGAAAAACATTTCAAGAGAGAAAGGTGAAGCATTATTCCATTCTGTGCTTAAATTAGCACTGGCTTCACCTGAAGCCGTGTTCACTCCCCACGGCAGGAGCTGGGAGCCTTCACCGCCTCGATTCTAGCAGGAGGCCTCGTGGCCTTCTCTTGAAGGGAGGGCATTGGGATGAAATTTTGAGAGAAACTGAAATTTTGAGAGAGAGAGAGAGAGATCTTTCAGACATGTTGAGAGAAATTTTGAGAGAAACTAAAAATTTCCAGAGCAAGTGGGTCACTTTCTATGAATTTGGGGAAGTGGGCAAAACTGAGGAGACCTTATTTACAGGAAACATAGAAATTGGAGATCCAACGTGGGTGGTCCTCACCCCATCACTGAAGACCGGAATATAACAAAAGACTGAACCTGCTCAGAGCAAAAGGGAATTCTGCCAGCGGACGGCCCTCAGACCTCATCTGCCTCATCGGCTCTCCCGGGGTCTCCCGCCCGCCGACCCATTCTGCAGATCCGGGATGTGCCACGCCTCTGCAATCACCTGAGCCGGGTTCTTAAAATAAATCTCCTACTGTCTGTGCACAGGTCCTGTTGCTTCTCTCTCTCTGCAGAACCCTGGCAGACACAGGGCTCGCGATGAGCTCTGTGTTGGGCCAAATGAAAGCACCTGCTCGGGATTCGAATCCTGAGCTGTGGTGGAGGGGACAGAGGCGGGGCGTGAGGTGGGCTGTGCTCAAGGCCGGGGCCTTGAACTCCCAGAGCCGCAGCTGGAATGGTGACGGATCTCGGCTCCCTGGTGGCCCAGTTCTGCACTGTGGCTTGGGAGTCGTTCCTGGAAACTCCCCTGAGGAGTTTCTTCAATTTCTCCTGCCTTCCCAACGGTCCCGGGAGTCATTTATCGCCTGTAATCAATCCCCCTCTGCTCAGACTGCGGCTCTTCGCAAGTGAACCCTGACCAACGTGGCCTGGCCTGTGGGTCATTTCAGCTCCTGGAAGTGCTATTGTTAGCGGGACGCCTGAGGGGCTGTGTCTCACAAAGAACCTTTATGAAGACCCACCCAGCTGGGGGGGAAATGAAGCTGAAGCTGGGAAGAAACAGAAACTCCACACCCGGGTCTCTTGCTATCCTGCAAAGACGAGCTCTGCCCAAACTGCATCTCAACTCTACTGAACATCCTCTCCGAACACCGCCAGGAAGAACCCCAGGGTCCCCGTCACTCTACGGCAAACTGTAGGAGCAGCTTTCCCACGGTGGCATCTGAGAGAAAATTCACTGGGCAACAGAGCAGAAAAGGAAGGGAACAGAGCTGCTAAACCAACACTCGGAGGCTTGGCCCATCACAAAAATCCCCGTAGATGGATCTCCATCACAGAAAATGTGGCTTCTCTTTTCCTGGCTTAAAAAAAAAAAAATCCAAAGACTTTCTATTGGCAGCTCCTTCATGGCAATCCCATTTTTTTTTTTTTTAAATGATCCAGTCTTTTCTTGTTATTCTTTGGCTGAACAACACAGGCACCATGACTTCCCAGCAACGAAGGCGCGGTCTTTGCCCTCGTGGAGAGACCAGCCGCGAAAGTACAGAGAATGTTAGGAAGACATGGCGTTCTTTTCTTCTACCGTCTGACTCACTCAGCCATGTTTTCGTAGCTTTTTACAACAGACAGATAATGAATGAAAGCCGTGTTATTTTTCTGGGATTCGCTGGAAGTAATTTTATTCCCAGGGCCTCTGGTCTGTTCTGGCAGGTGGATGATAAAGACCAGCCCGGCAAGGCCCCGCCACTAGGACTGGCTAGGAAGTGCGCAAGGCACAGTGCCCGTCACTCAGGTGTCAAGGCTCGAGCCTCCTTCCGCTCTCGCTGCTATATCACGAATTCTTTGGAGTTAAAACCTCCAGCGAGGTACGCCTCAGCAGCTGGAGAGCTCCCTTCGAGCTCCAAATCTGACCTGCCACGGCTCCCAACAGAATGATTCCTCCGAGGCCCGCCATGCTTCTCTGGTCTTGGCCCCAAACTGCCTCTCTCACCCTGTGCTCTCTGCTCTGGGCACACCACCTGCTTCTCACCCCCTCGCCCACCTTCAGATCCCAGGCCCAGAGCCCGCCCCCAGTATCCCATGACCCAAAGCACCCGCCACCCTTCTCCTTCGCAACACTGGTCCTGGGGACAATTTTACATTCGGTCATGACGATTCTTTGGTTAACATCTTTCTCACTGAAGTAAGCTCCACGAACAGGAACCGGGTCCAACTCACTCCATCCTTGGTAGCAGCACGTGCCCAGCACACAGTAGGTCCTAAGCAAAGACTTGTTGAATAAATGAATGAATGCGTGAATGAATGAATTGTAAAATAGACAAGTGCTTGCTGAGTTATTGATTATACCTAGAAATAAACAGAAAAGGATGGGGTCGAGCATAGAGCAGGGCAGGAGACTCAGATATCTGTGGTTCTCACAAATGCAAAAGCCGAACAGAGACTAATTTCTGTCTGTCCCAAGCCCAGCACAGTGTCAGCAGGGAGTGGCGGGGCCCAGTCAATGTCCAGTTGAACCCTTGCCTCATTTCTGACAACCACAGAGTCTTCAACAGCTTTCAAAGAAATGGGCCAAAGTGCTTCCCCAGATCAAAAAGGCAAAGTGCCATGCAGCATATCCAGTAAACATGGATTGAGCTGGATTCCTAAAGATGTGTTCATTTGATGCTTAATGCTAATAAATAAGGATGAAGGAAGAGGAAAATCTTATCACCGTGACATCAGGATTTCCTCCTTAAAAAGTGCCATGATGGCAAAGAAAGACCAAACATCAATTATAGATTCACTTAGCATCTGCTGATTGCCAACAAGAGCCAATTAATGATAGCTAAATAGATTATCTGTATTTATTTGTATGCACAGTTCAAGTTCAATTAATTTTGGTTACGAGGACAACGACATGTTTTAGAGACATGTGCAGAGAACAGGGTCTATAAGATCTGCTGGGGAAATGTCAGCAAAGTCTATGGAAAGGGCTCCTACTACTCCTTTTAAGACCTCATAGAACCAAGAAATACGTTTCCTTAAAAGCCATAGTGACGGTGCACCATTGAAGCCTACACTGCCCTGTTCTACCTCCGACATTTGCAAGTGCATTCAATTTTATGCCACTCACATGGGCAGACATCTAGGGAAGAATGAGAGGAACATAAAATACATATTATAGTTCTGTATGCATTGTGATGTTTGTCCCAATGCCTTCAGTGACAGAATGAAGTGACAATATTTATATTTTACTTGCTTTCGTTATAACTCTAATCATAAGTAATAAGGCCATTTTATTTTCACAAAATGACAAAATTATGCAGAGCTTAAGTAACATCCCTGGATGACGGGGCACCTGGATGGCTCAGTAGGTTAAAGCCTCTGCCTTCGGCTCAGGTCATGATCTCAGGGTCCTGGAATCGAGCCCCACATGGGACTCTCTGCTCAGCAGGGAGCCTGCTTCCCTTCCTCTCTCTCTGCCTGCCTCTCTGCCTACTTGTGATCTCTGTCAAATAAATAAATAAAATCTTTAAAAAAAAAAAAAAGAAAGAAAGAAGAAAGAAACATCCCGGGATGAATCAGCCAGACTGTGGCTCAACAAGAAATCTGGCCAATGTTGATTTACCCATACCAGCAGCATTTTACAAAGAAGCTGAAGTTAAAGTCAGGAAGTATCTCTACAAGAGTTTTATGCTTCTGGGGGATAAAAGTTAGGCTTATCTCAGTTGACTTTCAAGTGTAGTCAGGAATAAAAACAACTTCTTTTGCATGAGACGCTATATTATAAACTAAGAAAAAAATGCCCCTCATCGGTCATGTTTGGGATATTCAGGAGAAAAAGCAATATGATTACCAGCTATTAGGAGAATCAGTTCCACACTGCGAGTGGTCAAATCTGACCAGCTCTCCATGGATGTCTTTCTTCCCTTCGTTCCTTAAAATGTTCCAGAAGAGAAGAAAAAAGAAAAGTCAGAATTCTACCACAGTGTTTTTGAACTCACTGAGGTAGACAAAGTCCTTGACAAGGATGTGAGGGCAGAAGGCTTGACCCTGTCTCCTCTAACTTCCCAGGGTCGTTTTTCTTATTGTTGTTAATCACAAGACCAAAACCTATGAAGTGATCTTCATTTTCTACCCCCAGGGGGGGAATTGGTACAACCTCCTGGGTCCCGGAGGGTCTCCCGGGGGCCTGATCAGTTTCAGGAAAAAAAATGAGAAGCCCGTGGCATCGTAATCAAGGGAGCCCATTGGATCCAAACCAATCCAGAAAACCACAAATCTGTTGTTGTTGTCGGGTGGGGGTGGGGGGGGCTTTTTAAAAAGCAGACAGGACTAGAGGTTGCTGGTCGTAATGAATCATTCTTATTTTTAAAGTGGCTTCTTCGGGGCAAGTGTGCAGTCCTGAAGGATGTGTAGATCACGGAATGTGTGTAAGACGTGTGGAGGAATTTATACGAGCATTTTCTGATGTGACTTCCAGTGAAATATTTAGGTTTCTCAACAAAAGGGCCCTGGACTGAATAAGACAAAAATCACAGAGGGAGACAAATCATAAGAGACTCTTAATCACAGGGAACAAACTGGGGGGCTGTTGGAAGGGGGGTTGGAGGGGTGAGGTCACTGGGGGACGGGCTTGAAGGAGGGTGCAGGGTGCAGTGAGCCCTGGGTATTGCATCACACTGATGACACACTGAACCAATAACACATTATGTGTTAATTAATTGATTAAAATAGTTTAAAAAAAATAAAAAGGAACCCATGTCGACAGCCAGCTGGCCAGCCGGGTGCCCGTGGGTTGAAGAGCTGTGCTCCCGGGATGACATTGGACCTGTACCTCGAGATCGCCTCGAAAGGAGGTCTTCACGCAGGGTCCTGGGGGCAAGTCTCCGGACCCTGCTGCCACTGAAAGATGAAATAACTGTGTATTTATCGCCCTGACTAGAAAATCTTGCTCGGCCATGTTGTTACTGTGTACAGAGATCGACCCTCCAGCCTCTCCCCGCTGCCTCCTTCCTCCGGGCAGAGCACCTGGCTGAGACGTTGAAAACCCGAGGAGGATCTGTAGCTCATTTTACCAAAAATATGCAAACAGCTCCCTTTTAATAGGATTTCTTTATGAAGTAAACCAATAAATCGTGCCTTTGGGTTCCCTTTGCAGTATGAAAAATAAACTGGAGGATGAAGTCCGTGGGTCTAGCTTTCACTATCCATCATCGGCCAGTCATGTGTCTCTCTCTGTCTCTCTGTCTCTCTATCTCTGTCATCTCTTTGGTTAAATGAAATGAACACCATCAGTTGACTCTTCCGAAGACTCTACCTCCATTGGGGCATTCACCCCATATTGTACAAGCTATTCCCACTCATTCCCCCCCCCCCACACACACACACCTTCCCTCTTTGCTTCAACTTGAAAAGTAAAATCAAAAAGACGCCTGCTCTGCTGGCAAAGCGGCAGACTCTTACTCTCAGCTCAGGTCTCCATCTCAGAGTCCTGGGCTCAAGCCCTGCGCGGGGCTCTGCAAGGGGTCTGGAGTTAAGAGGTCTGGAGTCTCCTTAAGAAATAAATAAGAAGTAAGATCAGTTTTGGAAAGCAGGCGAAATGGGTGCTTGGAACAAATGTGGCCGAGATCCGTTGGCCGGGGGAAAGGGCGCGAGGCATGGGACAGGCGGCACCCGTGGGGACCACGCAGGAACCGGGGTGGGCGGAGTGTTTGCTTGAATTCCTCTCCTAAGCCTGTGAGGGGCACCTTCCTGGGGAGCCCGCAGGCGTCGCCATGGCAACATTGATGTTAATGCGGGTGGACACCCCCTCACCCTGCATCTCAACAGCTCGGGGGTCTAGCAGGAAGGGGCTCCCCTTCCCCAGCCTCCGTGACCCTCCTACCCCCCACTTCCAGGTTGAGACGTGGTCATGGGCACGAAGGGTCTGGTCATCACGGCCACCAAGGACAAGTGAGATTCTTTGAGCATCTGAAGGAACCCGCCCTGTCCCTCCCCAGCCCCCAAAATATGTGAGCGGAAACTTTGAAAAGGACACTTGTGAAAGAGAGAAAGTGGCAGCGTGCTCTGGCTGGGGGGTCCCAGAACAGACGCAAATCCTAAGAGAGGGCACACAGGCAGTGAGAGGAAAGGAAGGGAGAGATGCAGGCCGCTGAGGGTCCAGGTCAGGGAACCCCCAGAAAGACCGAACTTTGCCTTGAGGCCAAGGCCGCCCGGACACCCTCTGGTGGGGATGTGCGCGCCATCGTGCGCATGCGGGCCTCGGGGCTCGGACCCAGGGAACAGCCTTGAACACGAGCCCGGGTCACGATCAGTAACGTCCCAATGGGACTTTATGACTTCCAGGGGCGGCCGGAGCTCGGAGCGTCCACCCCGGGAATTGGAGGGGCGATGCCCCGCGCGTCCCGGGCCTCACGTCCGTGGAGGGCTGGCAACAGGGAATAAAGCGTCCTGACCTAAGACACCCTGTCCGGGCAGCAAGCGGCACGGGTCACTGAGACGTGGGGAGGGCGTTCTGGGACATCCATTCTGCAGTCCACGCCTTCTGTCCACCTCCAGGAAACCATGAACCCCTCACCTCCACTGCTTCTTTGGGGCAAGCCGAGTCTCGCAGCTAAGAAGCCTGGAACCTTCCTGGGCATCTTGTACTCAGAGGGATTTTGAATTAATTATTTTTCAACCGTAAGTTATTTCTAAGAACTCTTGCCCTCTGGCTTTCAAGTCTTAACACCGGTTCCGAGCCTTGCTTAGCGGCATCTGACAGATAAACGGGTGGACACCACCATCTAGTGGCTCCGCGTCATAAGGCAGCCTGGGCCAAAGTAAATACGAGAGGGGGACAGAGGTGACGTTCTAGGATCCTGTTATCTCATCCCCGGTAGATTCCCCAGTTCCTGTCCCTGTGGTGGAGGTGCTTCCTATCGCATCATCCCTATGCACGCCCTCTCTCCATAAAGGGGGGCTCAGAATACAGCCTGCTGTCTGTTATGATGATTTATCTCTAATAGATTTTTAAATTAATACATTGGGTATAAAATTATAAACTCTTACCTTTCCTGTAATTACTGTTGGGGGGGTGGGGGGGTGGGGGTGTGAAGGGCACACGTAGGCATACTCGTGGGACGTGGGGTCAGGAGCCTACTGGTTCCGCGGGAACTGGGGGCTGTTATGACCCCGGACTGTGGGACTGGGGCAATCTGGCAAGTTGCCCGGGACTGTTTTCCAGAAGGAACCTAAACGTCTTTGCGGTGTTCTGGAATGTTCATGATCTCATGGCTGATCTCACGGCTGCCTCCCGCCCAGTGTTGTGTCTTGGATCACTGCCAGCCACCACTCAGCATGACCGTGTACCGCAGTGTCATTGTTTCTTTACTGTTGTCGCCGGGTTTAGTCACAGCTAGAATTATTTCTGTATTTGGACTTGAAGGGTATCAGGTTGTCCACACGGGAAGGCACATTCTGTAAGAGCTAAGCTCCTGTCTGCCTTGGTCCCCATCATGTCCCCGCTCCTGGCGACAGTGCCTGGACCTTACACATTGCTGGTGGGGTTGCAGATCGTGAGCCCTTTTTGAAGGGCCCTCTGACCACCCTCAAATGCAAATGCCTTTGTCCTTTGATCCTGCCATCCCATTTGTGGGCATTTAGCCTTATAGATTCAATTGCGCATGCGTGCGTAAGAGGAGTCACTGTGACTTTGTTTGTATGCCAGTAACAAAAAATAGAAACATCCCATGCCTATCGGTAGAAAACAAGTTGAATAAACTATGGTATGTATGGTAATGGAATACTACACAACTATAAAAAATATTGAAGAAGACATCTGTGTGCAGACATGGAGAGATCTGGGTAAAAACAATATATAGGGTGCTTCCTAACGCTTAAAGCAATATTTGTATTATTTGTTTATAAATAAGAAACAAAGTGGCTGCCTGGCATATGGCAGGTGCTCACTGATTATGTTGAAAGAATGAACGGACGAATGAATATGCCTATGAAGTCGGTAAGGAAAGCAAAGGACCAGGCAGGTGGAGGCTGCCACGGTAGCCCTCATAGCATGGCCTCGGGGGTGAGGGTGTCTCATTAGTCAACATTCTGAAGAGTGTCATTAATGGAGTATCTTATAGTTACAGAAGTGGGTCCAAGTTTACAGCTCTGGGTGGGGATGGTACTTCCGGTCAAGGTGAGGGAGTGGGGGTGGGCATGCACGCATCATACATGTGTTTGTTCCAGAGATAGCTTCCCAGTGTTAACCTGGGGTAAGGTCCTGCACCGAGCCCCGTGGACATAAGGAGGACAGGCCAGATGGCGTCCCTGTCCTCAGGGAGCCTGCAGTCTATGGCAAACAGGATTCCAGGGAACAGCCTGAGCCATCTGCTTCTGGCCTGCCCAGCTCTCTCTCAGGTGAGTGCCCTGGGGACAACGGAGCAAAAGAAGGAGGACATCCCAACAGGAGGCACAGCTCTTAAGTCTCCATGGGAGGGTTCTGAGCAGCGAGCAGGGGATCTTTATTACGCTTGAACAGGGCGCACTAACTCACGGTGGCTGGAGTCTCTCACCTCTCACCTGTTTCCTCTGGGGGAAAAAGAAACTTCCAGAGCGTTGGAACAGACCAGGAGGAAGCACCTGGTGGCAGTATTGGGACAGGGTAGGAGGAGTGAGGTTTTTCTCGGAGCTCCTGAGCATCCCGGGAGACAGCAGGTCTCACAGCCACAAGAGGGGCACCCACTGCTGTCAACACTTCTCAGAGCTCCCCTTCTCTGCTGTGCATACCTACTCACGCCACTCCCCCATGCTCTTCAGCTTTAAGCTAAGGATGGAACTTTTAAAGGTAACAATCTTTCCAGGCTTGCAAGTAGGAAAATGTAGTTTGTTAATATTTATTGTAGTCTGATCGAACTCACTTCAGGACAACCTGGAAGAAATGCATGACAGATGACAGATGCTTTGACACTGTATTTTCCGAAAATGAAAGACATCTGTGTGCCTGGATGAAAACCCACCGTCTGTTAAAGTTGTGTGTTTGAGACCCGTTTCAAAATCGTATCAGTAATCCTGAGACGATGGAAAGCCTTCCCTGGGATCTTGCCTCCAAAGTTCATTGACAGAATCCGATTTAGGACGAGCTTGGAAACAAAGCAAGAATATGGGCGTAAAAAGATGGCAGAGGGAAAGATCATTCTTGAAATTACAGTTCTTGAAATCCTCATTATCCTCTTCTTTTTTTTCCTTAAAGATTTTATTTATTTAGGACCCCTGGATGGCTTAGTTAGTTAAGGGGCTGCCTTAGGCTCAGGTCATGATCCCAGGATCCTGGGATCCAGCCCTGTATTGGGCTCCCTGCTGCAGGGAGCCTGCTTCTCCCTCTCCCTCTGCCTGCTGCTCCCCGTGATTGTGCTCTCTCTCCCTCTCTCTCTCTATCAAATAAATAAATAAATAAAACCTTAAAAATTTTATTTGTTTATTTGCTAGAGAGAGGGCGTGGGGCACAAGCTACGAGAACAGCAGGCAGAGGAAGAAGCAGGCTCCCCACTGAGCAAGAGGCCTGATGCGAGACTGGATCCTAGGACCCTGCAGTCATGACCTGAGCCAGATTCTAACCAACTGAGCCACCCAGGCATCCCCCAAATCTTAATTTTTCTAATAGAGCATATTTAACTTAAAAACATCCCCTTCTATTGTAAGTAATTATCTTGTCCACAGCTCAAAGAAAGTACCAAAATCAATAAAAAATATTTCCTATAGCTATTATAAATTACAGTCTGTAATTTCCAGAAGCTTCAGTCCATGTCTTTACAGGAGTCTATGAGAGACATTATCTTCTCCCCTGTAATAATGCCCCAGAGCATAGCATTAACAACACCTTAGTGTTTGGGCACCAAATCTGCACTTTCCACCATACCACACGCACAACCCCAAAACGGTACCTCTGTGTGGTCACTGTCGTCCACATCCTCATTACTCTCACTCACGCTGAAGGCCCCCGGCATCTGAATCTGGAACTTTGAGCTTGAGCAGACACTGCTCTGGGCAGTGGGAAGGAGGAAGTGGAAGGTGACCTTCTTTCTGCTTTCTTTCCGTTCGCAGGAAGCTGTGGCTACGGCTGACCTTGCACAGAGCACACACTTAGGTGTCCCAGGGCCAGAGAGCATCTCGACCTCACTCGTCCCATGCAGCGCTGCCCGGAACACGGGTAGAGGCCAAATAAGTAGATGAAGCCCCAGGACTCCCCAGATGACTTGGGAACGAGGCCATAGGAAGCTGGTGGCAGTTATAAAGTATGGGGAAGAAGACCTAAAGAAGTAGATTTTTGGCAGCAACTTTCCTGTTACTGATTTACACCCTCCCCTCAAGAGTAGACTCAAGGAATGTTTTTCTCAGGCCATGGTGACTCTGTAACCTAGACGACAATGAACTCATTAAGCTTCCAAGACATTTTCGTACATATGCTGTTTGGGGTAAGAATCAGGCTCAGAGAGATGAAATACTTTGCCCAAAGCCACACATAGGGCCAGCAGCTCAGCAAGAGGGTCCCAACATGTTTTGACTCAACCCAACGTTCACTGTGTTACTTCTCTCCGGGGCTCTTGAGACAAAACCTTAGACTCTCCTGGAAGCAGATGGTCCTGTCTACAGATCGTGTTGTCAGGTAAGTGGAAAGCCGATGTCTACCAGGGTCCCCTTGCCCTGTACTGTTGGGCAGGACAAAATGCAGAACCGGAAGTTTATTAATTACCGCCACTCACTTCCCCGGGCAGAGGGTCATTTCACACCGCTGGGCTAATGGCAAGTGACAGGTTCGTGTCTGGCTGGCAATAGAGTAATTGAGTGAGATAAGATGACAAAAAAGGCAGAAAGCTAATGATGTGTTGCCTTGTTGAACAGAGCTTGCCACGCCTCATTAGACTTAACAGAGTGATCGAGACAGAGTAATTATCAGAGACAGTAACAGTGTTGTATGAAGAGATAATAGTAATAAAAAGCCAGTATCAAAGAGAGATAATTAAGGGCTTAATAGGGTACTGGGTAAACTGCTTGGTCCAGCGATCAGACTCTGAGAGGTCGCAGAGGGGGCCTTTCTGCTCGGTGGGACCTCATGCCACGTCGTTTTTTTTGGACTACATCCTTTTTGGTTTAAGTCTTTTAGTATGGTCAGTGATCTGTGACACAAAATTGACCATCTTGACCATTTTTAGGTGTCCAGCCCTGTGGCAGTAGTTAAACATCATTCACCTCATTTTACGAGCACCGCTACCAACCATCTGCAGAACTCTTTCATCTCGCAAAACTGAAACTGTATCCCAGTTAAATAAGAAGTCTCCATTCCCTCCGCCCACAGCCCCCGGCACGTCCCCCAACCCCCATTCTGCTCTCTGTGTCCATGACTTTGACTACTTTAGATTCCTCCTACGGGTGGAATTCTCCTGTATTTGTATTTTGTGACTAGCTTCTTTCACTTTGCGTGACCTGGAGGTTCATCTGTGGCATAGTATGCATGAGAATCCCTCTCCTTTTAGAGGCTGAATAATATTCTGCTGTATGTATATATCACGGTTTGTTCACCCACTGGACTGGTGATGGATATTTGGGTGGCTTTCACATATTGCCCTACTGGCAGTAATACTGCTATGAACACAGGTGTACAAATTCCTCTCCAAGTCTTGGTTTTCTGTTCTCTTGGGTGTATATCCAGAACTGGAATGTCAGGATCGTGTGGTGATCCAATTTTTAATTGTTTTCAGGAGCCACCATGCTATTTTCCGCACTGACTGTGTCACCTTACATTTCTGCCAATAGTACACAAGGGTTCCAATTTCTCCATATCCCCTGCCAACTCTTTTTTTTTCCCCCCTGGAGCTTTTTTGTTGGTTGGTTTTGTTTTACTTTCTTTTGCATCATAGCTATCCTCGTGGGTGTGAGGTGGTTGGGCCATACCCTTTTGAACACACTCCAAGCGGACAGTGGGAGCGGAGGTAAGGAATCCACGTAGAAAAAAATCAAGGTCATTCTGCATAAACTATATTAAAGGAACTTTATAGTTCTGTTTAATTCATATGTATTGGTCTCCTGATTGGGGGGAATAAAGATTTTCATCTATCTCAAGAAGCCATTTGGATGTCTTTTTCAGAGAAATGTCTGCTCATGTCTTCTGCCTATTTCTTGATTGGATTCTTTGTTTTTTGGGTGTTGAGTTTAATAAGGTCTTTATAGATTATTGGATACGAACCCCATTATCTGATATGTCATTTGTAAATATCTTCTCCCATTCGGTCAGTTGTCTTTTGGTTTTGTTGACTATTTCCTTTCCTGTGCAAAAGTTTTTATCTTGATGAAATCCCAATAGTTCATTTTTGCCTTTCTTTCCCTTGCCTTTGGAGACGTGTCGAATAAGAAGTTGCTGCAGCCAAGGTCACAGTGGAATCTCTTTTTAAAAATACAGTCCGAAATGACTACTTGGTTAGATTAACATGATTAATTTTGTGGAGAGTGGGGAAAAAAAAAAGGGAACCTTCTTGGCATAGATTATAAATGGCATGACTTTATATAGGACAGATTACTTCATTAAATCTTTTTGTGGTTATTCAGTTGCTCCCAATAGTCTTCCTGGAAACATTTTATACACTTAACTTCAGTCGAATTTTTTTTAAAGATCTTATTTATTTATTTGAGAGAGGCGAGAGAGAGAGTACCCACAGAGGGAGAGAGAGAAGCAGACTCTCCACTGAGCAGGGAGCCGGATGAGAGGCTCGATCCCAGGACCCCGAAGTCATGACCAGAGCTGAAGGCAGACACTTAACCAACCGAGCCACCCAGGTGCCTCTTAACTTCAGTCGAATTTCAAAACTAGTGAATAGAAGGAAGAAAAAGAAAAAGAAGCATGTCAATATTGTCCTAAAATGGTCTGATTTGATAGCTCAGTTGTAGAGCAAAAAAGAGGGCTTATAGCATTTTTATTTGTTTGCTTGGTCATGGGAGAAAAAAGAAACATAAGCATCTTCCCGGGAGACATACAATTTCAAAAGGATATCCACAGTCTTGTACACATTCATTTTACAAAAGGATTTTCCCAATAAATGCGGCACATTAACTTTGTACCAAATGGGACACAAAGAGATCCTTCGTACCAAGGACTCAGAATCCTCCCCTACCCCGCCCAGACTGGGAGCCATTCTGACCCACAAAATGGACAGTTTGGAGATGTGGGTATGTTTTCCAACCTAGGCACTCCCTAGTTCACATGAAAACCTTAGTGGAGTTTAAGTAACCCAGCCCCCATCTGCTAAGGGAGGGGAAGCCAAGAACTCAGATGCTGTCATCGAGTCAAGTGTGTAAATTACTACCTTAGCAGGGTGTCCTGTCCCGCTGGGAGTCATGGCCTCCTTTGAAGATAGAATGAAAACCCTGAAATTTTTTCCTACGTTAAAAAAAAGAAAAGAAAGAAAAAGAAAAAGAAAGTTACAGGTAAAGACATACATACATAAACCCCATTACGAGGACTCAAAACTATTTTATCGTTCAGGACACAATGCTCAAACCCCTAGTTAAGAAACACTAATCTAGAAATATCCCGAGAATTGGGAGTAAAAGAATCCATATTGAATTTTGTTGTTGAATGCTTTCCAGGAGTTGAATATAAATAGGGAACAGTAAGGTTTTCTTGAAAACAAAATGAATTCATTTGAATGTATTTATTCTAGGACCCACGTGCTGAATTCTCATCTTTAGGTGGATGAAAATAATTCAGTTTTCAAAGCAGAACCGATGAGTAGAATGTCTAGCTCATAAACACTAAAGAGGCAAGGAAAATCCTCCAAATTCAACACTTTACACTTAATGTTTTGGAAACAGCAGCTTGAAAGACCGGAAGCGCGAGTGCTACAAGTGCAACTTCGGGATCATCTCATGTCTTTGAGACAAGGAAAGGAGGGTAACATTTTCCACATGGGAAAGCCATGAAAGATGAGGATTTGGTAGACAAGGTTTGCAAGAGCTGTGTTTTATTGGTGACTCACACACAGTTTGCCCCAGAGAAGTTTTCCCCTTTTGCAAATCTTAACGTCGTGAAAGAAGTATTTGATTCTGTTGCACAGATCAGTTGCAAATTTTAAGTATGTTTCAACGCATGCCCTTTGTCCTGTGGGACACCCAACCAGAAATCAGAAAATGGTAGCACCTCAAAGCCCTAGACACCTAATTCCACCTCTTCTCTTTCAATGAATAAGGATGCCAAGGTAAAATGACCTGTTCAGGGTCACACAACCCTTCAGGGTTGAGAATCAAACGCAGAGCAGCCCATACTTTCTATATTGTCTTCACAGGCACACTAGACCTCGTCCAACAATGGCGCATTTTCAATACTCAATCTATGATTTTCAAAGAGTCCATTTCCTTGTGGCCTCAGACTACCCACATACGGAATGAGAGCCCAGGCAATGACCATGGTCACAGCATGAGGTTAAGGCGCACAAAGATATTGCTAATACTTCTTGGGAAACATTTTTTTTTTTTAATTGTTGATGAGAAGTTGTCTGACCAGCTTTCTTGGGGACCACTGCCATGGTTGATGTCAAAGGTGATTTGGAAGAAGAAAGGACCCACAAATGCGGGCTCTCAGATGCCGGATTAAGTTTGCAAGCCTGAGAACACAGGACCTGCGGGCGATTATCCTCGGTCATATGGGGCAGCTCCAAAATTCATCTTTGAGCGTCTTAATCATTTGAAATAAGCACTTGAAGAAATCAGGAGAGAGGGAAAGAAAGTAGGAGTGGAAGCTTTCAGAAACGAGAAAGGGACAGGTTTAGTGCTCGCACAATGTCATAAACTTGAGAAAACCAGGGTGGGGGGGTGTGGAGAAGATCTCTTTTCTCCCTCCTTTTCAATAACATAGCCAGAATTTCTGCACCTGATCTTTAAAAGCTGTCCCCGAGCTGTCGCAATGTGCTCAGGTCCTCGGCGGGGCAACGTGGACAGGCTGCCTTATTCAAAACACGATCCTAAAAGCCCACACAGCTGGGAGCTACAGGCAGAAGGCGAGAGGACACGAGACCTTCTGGTGGCAAAAAGAAATGTTTATGATACAAATTGGGCTGAGCTATCACTTGTTGGATAACCTCTTGAAAAATGACCAGCTCTGGTCCACATCCTTTGTCCTGGCTGGCTTTTTATTTGGGATTGTGGAGAAATGGGTTTCCTGAAGAGAGATATCATCTCTGTCCCCCTGGGAGATACCCATATTGACTAAGACTGAAAAAGCAAATAGTATCAGATAACCTACTAAAATAAAGCAGGGAAAGTCATTATGCTCTTACTCTATTGATCCAGTGCTTGGCTACATGGGGGAAAAAACAAGTTACATTGTTAAAGCTGGAAATCTCTAAGGTTCTAACAACATGTTAAAAAGGGGTGCATTTATCTGCTGGAAGAACAAGACATTGTATCGAGCTGTCCCAGGATGTGCTTAACACGGAACAAACAATGAGAGGCTCCTAGGGATGGTATCCTCGTGTGTTGTGTATGTTAGAATTGTTGGATGTGCTTTCTCAATACACGAAAGTACACTCAGAATGTATTTTTATTTAAAATTAAATTTTAATTTAATTGAAATTGAAAAGCCTCACTTAAAAATTGAGATTTCATAGACATGCAACACAATTCGTTTCAGATGTGCAGTCTAATGACTGGCTGCTCAGATATACTATGAAATTGATGAGCACCATAAGTCTAGTTAACACCCATCACCATGCATCGTTAGAGAATTTTCTTCTTGTGGTGAGAACTTTTAAGATTTTCTTTGAAATTTCCGAATCCGTAATACAGTATTTCTAACTACAGCTGCCCCATTATATGTTACATCTGTGACATTTATTTTATAATTGGAAGTTTGGGCTCCTTTCACCCATTTTTCCCACTCCCTACCCCCTTCTGGCAACCATCATTCTGTTCTATGTACTTATGAACTTGGGTTTTGTTTGTTTGTTGATTTTGAGTTTTGATTTTTTTTTCATATTTTACATATAAGTGAGAAGATAGGGATTTTATCTTTCTCAGTCTGATCTATTTCACTCAGCATAATGCCCTCAAGGTCCATCCATATTGTTGTAAGATTTCATTCTTTTTTATGGCTGAATAATATTCCATTATATACATATATACCACATCTTCTTTATCCCTTCATTCATCAACGGTCACATATGTGTTTTTATTTTCTTTAGATAAATACCCACATGTAAAATGGCTGGGTCACATGGTTGTTCTATTCTTAATTTTTTGAGGAACCTCCACACTGTTTTCCACATTGATACACCAGTCTGCATTTCCACCAACACTCTACAAGGGTTCTGATTCCTCTGTATCTTTGCCAACACCTCCTGTTTCCTATCTTTTTGATAATTGCTATTCTAACAGGTGTGAGATGATCTCTCATTGTGGTTTTGATTTGTATTTCCCCGATGATTAGTGTTAATGGGGATTTGTTCAGATCTGTTGGCCATTGTATGTCTTTTTGGGAGAAATATCCATGTAAGTACTTAGCTCAGTTTTAATTGAGATATTAGGGGTTTATTTTTTTGTGGTTTGGTTTGTTTTTGTCATTGAGTTGCAGGAGCTCTTTATATATTTTGGAGATTAACAACTTACCTGATTTATAAATACTTTTTTCCATCTGTAGGTTGTGTTTTCACTCTCTTGATTGTTTCCTCTGGTGTAAAGAAGATTTCAGGTTTGATGAGGTCCACTTGTCTAGCTGACAGCTGCCAACAGATGGTCTGGAATGTTGCTTTGGGGGTGCGGAGGTCCCCCCAAATGTCGAGCAAGAAGATGCCCATCTGTGAGTCCTTCTCCACTGGGAAGAGGGTATATTCTGTCCACCACGGACTCTGATTCCACATTTAGTGAGTGTCTGAGGAGCAAGTTGTCTGCCTGCTGCCCTGAAGCCTCGCCACCTTCAAAGACCAGATATGACTTGTGCCATTGGAGAAGTTAAAATCAAGTGACCCAGGGCACCAGGGTGGCTCAGTGGGTTAAACCTCTGCCTTCGGCTCAGGTCATGATCCTAGGATCCTGGGATTGAGTCCCACATCGGGCTCTCTGCTCAGCAGGGAGCCTGCTTCCCACCCCCACCCCCTCTGCCTGCCTCTCTGCCTATTGTGATCTCTGTCTGTCAAATAACTAAATAAAATCTTAAAAAAAAAATTCAAGTTACCCCTTCGTAAACCATGCGATGGGGTGATGAGTGGGCATCTTCTTGCTTGAGCTAGAAGTCTCATGCTGGGTGCAGGGAAGGGAAGTGTCCTTCCTTCAGAAAGTTGACAATATCGTGAGCCAAGGATAAACATAAACAAGGTTAATGGGCCCTTCTCGGTCAGAGAAAATATGGTTTCAAGCCAAACAGAAATGTAAGTCTTGGCCTGGCATAAGCAAAACTGTTACCGTGCTTTGGAAGTAGATTCCTTCATTGAATAAACAGCCCAGACTTGTGGTGGTGTTCTTATCAAAAGGGCTGCGCCATGAGTACCCGTGCAGATGGTTCCAGGATGAGAGTCAACAGAAAGTCCTCATGGGGTCACACCGACTCTGTACCTGTCCTCAGGCCGGGGCCCGCTGCTCTCCTGGGTTTCTGCTTTACCGTCTACTGCCCATGGGGGTGGTGGCCAGGGACAAGGGGCAGGAAATTTGGGAGGGGTGCTTTGATATTTTTCAGGATGAAAGAAATGCTTACTGGTAATATAAGTCAATCACACAGGAGAGAGAGGCCCAAGCCTCAGGGCATTCTTCCTTCCTTGCTTCCACTCTTTTCTTTTTCCTTTTTCCCTTTCCTTGGCCACATCAACATCTCCATCTACTTTTCCAAGCATTTAATAGAGTCTTTTGAGAATCAAGCAGGTCAGAGACTTCACGAAGCATATGCCAATCCCACTTAGCACATCTCCCCCGCAGACAGCCACTTCCAACCCAACCATCTGCTGCTCTGTCAGGCGAGTATTTATAGCCTCTCGCTTTCTCCTCCTCCCCAGGCCAGGCTTTCGTGCTGTGGAATCCAGCTTCGTCCTCTCTCCTGCCTGAGGAAGCAACAGGGTAGAGTTCATTTCTAGTCATTGCACTATCTCCTTCCATTTCAGATGTTACCACAAAGTTCATCTGGGAGAGATTTAAGTGGTATTTGATCAATCATTTGCCACATATTCTCTCTCTATAGAACAAAAATCACTTCCTGACTTTGCTCATTTGGAGACCCTTTCCAGGGACTTAATGATCATAATTCACTGGAACAGTGTATATGAAGCCATTGGCATTCAGCCCCATTTTTTAAAAGCTGGCTTTTATCCACAACTTGCAGAATCTTATTATTGACCTAGAAAAAAAATCACAGGACGGAGAATGAGAGATGTGGTCACTGCCTCCCAAGAGTAATCAGATCTATTCATCCCCGTCCAGCCGGAAGGCTCGCGTCTGCGGAGGAAATCAGCCCCCTCGATGCAGGCCTGACCCACAGACCACGAGTCCGTGATCCTTTACTTTTCTGAGCATCATTTTCTCCATTCACATCACCCACCAGCTGGGGGAGTCAAGACCCTTGACAAAGAGCCAGCTTCTTAATTAATCCTTTCCTTTGCCGGAATCCTAAAAGGCTCAAGTCCCAGCCTTCTGTCATCCGAGCTGCATCATTGGACCAAAATAGCACCCCCTATGCTGCCTAAACCTGTGCCACCCCTACTCCTGGTCCTAATACAGACCTCACTGGTGGCTCCCATCAACAGGGAACACGTTCGCAAACAGCCCAAACCTCGGTGGAACTCGTAATAACCACATAGACCATGGTTCTGTGGTTCCCCAAAAGTATGGGGTGTCCACAGGAACACAACCCTTACTTATTTACTTACACTTCGGGTTGCTAGAGGGCCATACAGCTGGGAGTGCCAGTAGGGTGACCCAGGTGGGTCCATCGGCGCCCCCTTGTGGCATCCAAGGGTAAGGATGTGCTAGATGCACCTGGCAGACTGGAAGGAGGGGCTCCAGGTTAGTTTTCTAGGGAAATGTCCACCGCCCTGTGTCCACCCAAGCCCGAGACAGGTACGCGGGAGGGGAGAAGGGCGGGTCCCAGAGCGCAGACATACCATGGGGACAGTGAGGTTCAGGGGCTGTGTGGGGAGCTGCTTGAGGTTCAAGGGTGCCCCTGCCTTGTGTTAGGGGCTTACGTCGATTTCATCTATATCTGAAACTGGGTGAAAAAAATAAAAAAACAACTGGGACTTGCAGCCAGGCACGTCTTGACTTCCAATCTGCTTCCCTTAGAGCAAGACGCCAACCGAAGGGAAAGAGGAAGAAGTTTCTGAACATCTCGGAAGGTTGGGCGGGAGGTTTTGCCTTCTCTGCCTGAAAAGACAAACATCAAGGCTGTGCTACAGATTTCTTGCTCAGCTTAGCAAAATCCTTGGGTGCAAGGGCCACGCATGCTCATTTATAAACCAAAGCTTCCCAGGGTCGCACCTGCTTTGTATTAACTACTTGTGAGGGTGGGCAATTGCGTTGTGGGTGCCTTCATTGATCTGCTCATCAAATATTTACAGGGTTCCTAATCCACGCCAAGCATTGTTCTAGGTGCTGGGCGTGTGATAAGGAAGCAGGACAGAACCCTCTGTGTTGTGATTTAATGAGCTGGGGGGTGTTGTCTTGTGGGGAAGCTCTTCAGAGCAGGTTGGTGTTGGGGGGGGGTGTCTTGCTAAGCCGGGTTCCTTTGCTCTGTTGCCCTGGGAGCTCCCACCAGGCACTGCGGGTGCAGTCCCCACCTCTCTCTGGACTGTTCTGTGGCCCAGCAGCCCACCATGCCCCACCTTCCTAAGACGGAGCTTGCAGAAACTTGCTCCCGGGGTCCATGCATTACCCTCTAGATCTGGGCAGCATGGTGGCTCTTTCCAACAGGAGCTGAGGGGCAGACCAGCCGCACCTTCACCTAAACTGACCCAGCGAGGGAGTATGGCCCCAGCCCTTAAAAGCTGTCCTCTGGGCCTCTACCTGCCCTTTCCCAAATGGGCATCCCAGGGCTGGGATTTCCTTGTGCCTCCTCTGTGTCCCCTAGAAGAGTGGTAGAAGTATAGGGGGGTGGGGGGGAACAGGAGGCTGAGGGTTTGGAACACTTTAGGTGTGAAGTTCTGCAGGTAGATGTTGGCCTTCACACCTGCTGTGGTTGAACTTCTTAGTAGGGACAAGAAGAGGAGGAATGATTCGGGTGACCCATAACCATATGAGGCAAAAGACTGCCTCCTCTCCCACAGCCTTCCAGGAGCCCCAGTGTGGTGCAGAGCACCTATTCCCAAGATAAATCCTTTTGCTATTCCGAGGTCAGTAAGGATCCCTGGGGAAAGAGCTTGTCTTTAAGGACAAGAGTGGAGTTTGACTCCAGGGTGATGATTTAGGTCAGAATAGAGGCTAATAGAAGAGAAAATGAATGGACTTATGGGCCGCTAAGGCCCTCATTCATTTAAAAACTTTAATAAATACCTTCCAGGTGTCAGGGACTAGGTATCAGGGTCAGAATGTTTATGTCCCCCTCTCCCAATCAAATTCCTTTGATGAATCCTAACCCCTAATGTGATGATATTAGGAGGTGAGGCCTTTAGGAGGAGATTAAGGTTGTGGGGTGGGGGCTTGTAAAAGGGGACCCCAGAGAGCTCTGTGCCCCTTTGCCATATGAGGACACAGCGAGAATGTGGTCATCCGTGAGCCAGGAAGCAGCCCTCACTGGACCCCAAGGCTGCTGGTGCTTTGATCTTAGACGGCCGCCCCGCCCCCCCAGAACTGTGAGAATTCCATGTTTGTTGCTTGTAAGCCCCCTGTCTGTGCTATTTTTGTTTTATCAGCCCCAATAGACAAAGACTGTATGCCAGGTGTGAGCAACGCCAAGAATCATAAAATATAAACCTCCCCTCGGGGCCTTACAATCCCGCTTGGGTTCTAGGGAAGGGGGTCTGTGATGAAAAACCAAGCAAATATTGAAAGAGCTCTTTCAATAAGACGACTTGAGCTATCGAAAGCACAAGACCTCCTTGTTAGAGCAGACGTGTGACAAGGTATACAGGAAGATGGGAAGGGTGCTTTGGGAGGAAACTGTAGTAAATCCGTTCCTGGAACAGACAGAGGGGGAGTAAGTCTGGACTGCTCGCGTGTGGGGAGAAAAGGCTGCTGGTGGGCAGCTTCAGCGAGGAAAGGTGTCATGGGCAAGGGGCCGTGTCATGAACCAGTGTGAGACCTTCTTCTGGGGACTTGGACAGCTTGTGGGGGAGGATGGAGAGGTAAGGCTGTTCTGTTTTGGGGATCCTGCCTTTATTTTGACCACCACTGGTATATCAAAAGCAGGGCGACTTCTTTCCCTTCCTTGGAAATCTGAGAGCAAACTGGAAAGAGCATGTGTAAAAAAGAAACGAATGTTTTGATCAAAGAAATGGTAACATGATGTGATCTTCTTCATCTAATTATAGGAAAACTGTCACCATACTCGATGTAAGTAACTGTAAAATGGTAAACCATTCACATTTACTTAGGGCATTTGGAGGGCAAAAGAAAATGGATTTCTAGTTTAGTTGAAATTAGGGTCAGACGCATGTAATAGTAAACCACAGATAATGGTTGTTTCAGCAAGGCAGAAATTTGCTTCTGTGTCATATAACTCTGTAGAAGGGCAGTACATGGCTGCTACAGTGGTCTTTAGGGACCCATGCTCCGATCTTTCCACTCTGGCAGTTTCAGTGTATCCATGGCTTTCATTTCCAAGGATACCTCATGTTCCAAAATAGCTGCTGGAGTTCCAGCCATCACATCCTTAAGGAAGGAAGCAGAAAGAAGTATGACAATGCTGCAAAAGGTCTCTTCCCGGTAGTCTATACCCTTGAAGAAAATTCTGTGAGAGTCCCACACAATTTTCACTTACATCTTATCATCCACAACTTAGTTGTGTGGCCATTTCAAACTGTCAGGAAATGTAATGTCCAATGTTCAGTGTTTGATGGGTCCTTGGGATCTCAAGCAACAATTGTGCCTACTGGAGTAAGGGAAAAGAACATAAAAGAAAGACTAAAGCGAGAGCCAAGGAACAGAAAAGCTTAGGCAATGGTGGGCCTTCTGTGTCCATGCGGCTCAGGGGGGCTGTTAAGATGTATATGAAATCGAGCCTTTTCCAAACGGAAAACACGCACCTGTGAAGCTATTCCAGTGCGCGGTCAAGGACACACTCTGGCGAGACAGGTCACACTTCAAATGATCGATGAGCTGATTACTGGGAGGTGGCTTTCATTCATGACCGGACATACAGTGAGGAGCACCGGAGGCTGCCAGGAGGGGTTGTCCTGTGTCCACAGGTAAGGATCTGCAAAGCCAAAATGCTACTCCAAAATGGCCTTCCCCATTTGCCAGCTCGGGTAAGACTGGGTGGAAGGTTAAGGGCTTCAGAAAATGCTTCTGCATTAGATTTCTTTGGAGAGTTCTACCCCTACCCTGCCTCGCTCACCCCCGCACACAATACTCCAGGGGGAGGCGGTGGGGAGCCAGCTCTCAGACTCTGCCTTTCCTCGGGTCCCTCTGAACGCACACCTTCCCCTCCTGTAGAAAAGAGAAGTAGCAACATGCAGCCAGCCCAGAACCCCGGGGTGGGAGCTCTCCTGCCAGCCACACCTTGCTGCCCGAGGTTTCCATAAAGGAGGAGACAGATGCAGACCACCTCTCGGGGCTTTTCCAGCTCTGGGGTTCTGCTTTTGCTCCCGCTTGTCTGAGATTCCGCATCTCTGCCTGAAGTCCCCCTGCCCTGTTTCGGAGTTCACCGCAAATGCTCCCAGGAGGGGTGGTATCTTCCCGCATTTGGGCAGTTTATACTTCCTCGTGAGTTATTATTGGGAATGTGATTAAATAAAGCTGCAAACCTCAATTTAAATTTTTTTTTTTTTTTACAATTTTATTCATTTATTTGAGAGAGACAGACAGAGACAGACCCTGACGCAGGACTCGATCCCAGACCCAGGGATCATGACCTGAGCCAAAGGCAGGGGCTTTACTGACTGAGCCACGCAGGCGTCCCTCAGTTTGTGTCATGGCATAGGTCATAGAGATGACTTTGCAAAGGGCAGATGGTGTGTTGATCTTCCTCAAAGTGAGGGTCCTCCTTCAAACGGCAGAGCCCTCATCAGCCTCCTCCTAGCAGAAATGGTGAAGGAGACGGACCCTCTCTAGCTTGTTTCCTCTGATTTTGTTCTTGGTTCTGGGGCAGATTTGAGTTCAAAGTAAGCCTGTGAAGATGGACCTCCACTAAGTCCAAGTTAGGAAACAAGATTATGGCATTGGCAGCCAAAGGAACGCTGTTTTTTTTTTTGGGGGGGGGGTGCTACAAGTTGCTACATACTAGGCTTTTTAAAATTGGAAATTGCATGTTTGAGCGCTTTTCTGTGTTATCTTGAAACTTCATTTGGGAAGGAGTCACCTGATTTTTTTCCTGCGGTCCTCTTGAGCTTCAAACTAGGTATTTGTCAGGGTTTCCATCAGCGAAGGGCGTGCAGTTCTAAAAATCTTGTGCTGTGAGGACAGACAGAAGCATGGGCACTCTGCCAATAGATTTGACTGTTTGCCTTTCTAGCTCAGGAACCTGGAAAGTCTGATGGGGTTGGCGGCTCTTTACCTTGCCAAGGATCTGCCCCTTTGCCTATTTGAAATGCTTCCCTCTGGCTGATGAAGCTTACAGCTTTTTCTCCCCCCAGTTAGTAAGAAATAAGACATATCTGCTGCGTTTAAATCAACTCAGGAAACAAAAACACACAATCCTAGAAGAGGGTGTCTGAAAAGGACGTCTTGCCTCTCTTGCCACATGATGCAGGGAGATAATGACTGGCTCGGGAATTAGATGTACAACCTTTCTGTGCCTCGTGGTTTTGGGGAAATCACATCACCTCTTTGCAGGTCCCTTTCAGTCTTCGTAGAATAATGATGCAAATATCCACCTTGCAGGCTTATTGTGAAGTTTAGAGAGAATAAATGTATGAAGTACCCAAATATAACATTTTTTTAAAAAATTGTCCCTCCATGGCTGGACACTTGAGCGGTTTGCACGTGATTGGTTTTTACGGATCATATTAGACTGAAGTGTCTGGTGGCAGAGATGTTCTTTGATCTAAAGGGACCAGGATCACCTGTGGACCTGTCTGCTCTGTGCATCTAGGGCTTCACCTTCTACAGGGGTCAGCACAGCATCTTCCTTTGCTTACGGCATTCTGGGATGTGGGATAGGAAATGGTGAACGTGCAGAGGAAAAACCCAGTTGCATTAAAGGCGTAAGCGCAGCGTCTTTAGGTAACAAGTAGCTAGCTTGCTTAACTGCCGGGCTTCGCTTCAGTCGCTCGGGTCAGTCACAGGAAGACTTTGCTCTCGGCGTCCTCCCTTGTATAACTAGGACACTCCTTCAAGAGCAATGTCACCCCACTCACCTGTTGTTTCATAACAGTCTGTGGTTTTTCTAAATCGTTTTTGTTTTTGAGTAACCTCAACACCAGACATGGGGCTTGAACTCACAACCCCGAGATTAAGAGTCATGAGCTCTAGCGACTGAGCCAGCCCGGAGCCCCAGTAATCGGTGTTTTGTTTGTTTATTTGTTTGTTTGTTTATTTGTTTGTTTGTTTATTTTTTTAAATTTTATTTATTTGAGAGAGACAAAGAGGGAGCATATGCAGGGGGAGCAGCAGGCAGAGGGAGAAGCAGGTTCCCCGATGAGCAGGGAGCCCAACGCGGAACTCAGTCCCAGGACCCTGGGATCATGACCTGAGCCAAAGGCAGATGCTCAACCCACTGAGCCACCCTGGGTGTCCCGGTAATCCATGTTTTTTGTAGCCCTTGGAGTCCCTCCCTGTTGTGTGTCTTGCTTGGTCAATGTTTTCTCTTTCTTCTCTGTGTATTGTTCCCTCTTTACTTTATCTTTATGTGTCCATTTTTCTGGGTCCTTCTTTCGTTCTATTACTGATCCAAAATGTAAAATTAAAACCCTTTAAAAAATTATTTTAAATTGGTACAGTCACTATGCAAAACAGATAGGCAATCCTCAGACAATTACAGACAGACCCACCATACGATGTAAAAGACACACACAAACTGCAAAAGTTACCTGCCCCCCCCACGCCCCACCATGCTCACTGCAGCATTTTTACAATAGCCAAGACATGGAGACGACACTTGGGTTGTCAATGGGTGAATGGATAAAGAAGTTGTGGTCTATCTGTCTGTCTATCTATCTATCTATCTATCTATCTATTTATGCAATGGAGTGTTATTCAGCCACAGAAAATGAAGAAATCCTCACATTTGCAACAACTTGGATGGATCTTGAAGGCATTACACTATGTGAAATAAATCAGACAGAGAAAGACAAATATGCCGTGATCTCACTTATATATGGAATCTAGAACAAAACAAAACAGAACTCAGAGAAAAGAGATCAGCCCTGCCGTTCCCAGAAGTGAGCGGTGGGAGGGGGGAGGAGAAATTGGAAGAAGGTGATTGAAAGGTACGGACTTCCAGTAATAAGATAAGTCAGTCCTCGGGATGAAATGGGCAACATCATGACCACAGCATACATTGCTGTGTGATATACGGGGATGTTACGAGAGTAAATCCTATGAGTTCTCAATGGAAGGAGAACTTGTTCCTTTCTTTTTATGGCATCCGTACAAGAAGATGGATGAGAGCTGAACCTATAATAGTGATCATTTTACAACATATGTAAATCAAACCATCCTGTTGAAGGCCTTCAACTTCCACAGTGATCATTTCTCAATAAAAATGGAAAACAATCTTTTTTCTACGTAAAGAGGGCAGGTGGACCTCGTACATTTGTCTCCATGCTCTCCTAAAACCTCCAGAGAGCCATCCCGAAAGGGGTTACCTGCTAACAACAGGAAAGGAGAACAGAGGAAAAGAAGTAATGGAGATTTGTGAGCTGGAAATAGAAGGGATCTCTTCGGTAGAAGGAGATACAGATTTTAGAAAGGTGAACTCTACGCTTGCCATAAGGGAAGCCGAGAAACAGAACCCAGAAGATTCAGAGATTTGCCTCACTGATATCGCTGGGATAAGACAGAAAGTGGGGTTGACCCACAAGAGGATTAGTAAGGTCTGTTTCAGAATCAGCGGGGTCCCTGATCTCTGCTCCCTCCTTCCCCACCGGACGGAAGACTGGGAAGTGAGGTCCACCCTATAAACCCCATCTACACACAGAGAGCTCCCTGTCGGCCTTTTAATGCTCCAGTCTTAAATATGGACAGA